>NC_140504.1:131558416-132238416 GCF_964339955.1 Pipistrellus hanaki | reverse complement strand
ATTTTGTTGATTTTTTATAGAGAGGAAGAGAGAGGGATAGAGAGTTAGAAACATCGATGAGAGAGAAACATCAATCAGCTGCCTCCTGCACACCCCCCACTGGGGATGTGCCCTCAACCAAGGTACATGACCTTGACTGGAATTGAACCTGGGACCTTTCAGTCCACAGGCTGACACTCTATCCACTGAAGCAAACCGGTTTCGGCACAAATCTGTATTTTTGAGCTTGATTTCAGCATAGGCTATTCTAGCTGGGAAGAGGGGGGGAGAGAGGAATATACTTTGGTAAAAGCTTTTTTGTGTGTGTGTGTGTGTGTGTGTGTGTGTGTGTGTGTGTGTGTGTGTTGGGGGGAGGGGAATTAACCCTATAGTTGAATCAAGAAAACTTGGAAATGAATCTTTCAATGAACCAAATCTTTGCATTCTTATATTGTCTTTTCATGGTGTTATTCATGGGTACCTCACATGTGGTAGGGAAGAACTCACTTTAGCATTTTAGTCAAAAAGGAGTCCACTGTGGACCCCAAAGGAGGTTGACCAGGTGTTCATTTTAAATGCAGACTCAAGGGGCGAAACACTCATCTGCTGATGTCACAGATGCAGCAGTCACATGTTTATGTGCTTTGATGTGGGAACCACATTTTGTTATCTTCTTTCTTCCCAGCACCTAGAAGCACAGAGCAGACTCTCAATAGACATAACAGTCCTTATTCTCTAAGTGAAATTGTATTTATGACACCAGCTTAAAAAATGAGGCACATTCAAATCCAAATTTTAGCACTAACATTGTCCCCTAAATTGCTGGAGAGCTAGGTTTCATTATGTTCAATAAATCCAGTGGAAGTTGTCCTCCCCTTTGGAGTTAGCAATTTAGGCCTTTGGCTCTCCTGGGCCTGGTGCTGCCTCTGTGTTCAGGCTAACCCGGCCTTGGTGCCAGCCTTCATGGGCAGCTTGTGTGGCAGGGAGGCTTGGGCTTCAGGCCACAGCCGGACTCAAGTGCCAGACTGTCACTCACAATCTTGTAACTTTGGAAAGGAGCTAACCTCTCTAAGTCTAGTTCCCTCATATGTAGAATGGGGAGAATACTATGTCCTACCTCAGAGAATCACTATGGAGATTAATTTTAAAAACGCATTAGTTAAAGTCCACAGTGACTGGTATAAAAGTTAGAAGCAGAAAAAATGTTGGCTTGAAGAACCAATGTCATGAGCAGGAGGAAAAACTGTCTTTATTCCCCCCCGCTGTATTTGCACAGCACACTATAATTATTATATTTTTAGAATCACTTTTAATATTATAATTATCTTAAATATTATCACTATATTTTTGTGTTTTGAACTTCCCTATGAACTTTATCAGGAGACTAAGATGCTCCTGAACTACAGCACAGGTCATTAATTAATCTTCCAGATGTGCTTCTAGAAACCACTGTCTTATATAATTTGAATGCTTTTGTAAGATCAAAAATGTATTTGTAGTCTAAGACAGGCAAGAAAAGAAAAAATATATGATTAAAAATTCTTTAAATAAATATTTATAGTATCTTGTACATTTGTGTTTATTAGCAGTAGCATATTCTTATAAAATAATACCTAGTCTTTTGAGGATCTATATATATTAAAGCCAAATGTCTGGAATGCCAAAATGACTGGTCTCTATGACTTACACTGCTGTAGGCCAACCTGCCTGATTAGGGGTGCTCCCTCCCTCACCCTTGGCCAGCCCCACCCCCGATATTCCCCCCTTCCAATTGTGGGTGGGGCCGGCTGACCTACTGCTCACAGCCCCTCCCCCTTGCCAGTCCAGCCTGATTGGACCCCATCAGGGCAGGCCAACCAGACCCCACCCGTACATGAATTCATGTACCAGGCCTCTAAGTATACACATAATTTACTCGTAGCCATGCCAAAAAATAAAACATACCTAAATAAATTCTTGATACTCATGAAAATACTTGAAAAGTCTTTCCGAACCAATAAATCCAAACACTACACTTCCTCCTCTTTCCCCAGCCGCCCTCCTTCAAGCGAGTACTCTTGGAATATTTAAAACCATTACAGCCAGATGAATAGAGACTATATTGCCCTGGTTGGTGTGGCTCAGTTAGTTGGGCATTGTCCTGTATACTGAAAGGTTGCTGGTTCCATTCCCAGGTAGGGGGTGTGCAAGAGGCAGCTGATCGATGTGTCATTGATGTCTCCTCCATCCCACACACACTCCCTTTCTATCTCTCTAAAACAAAACATTAATAAAAATATCTTAACAAACAGAGACTATATGAAAATAAGCTAGCTTTGCCTCAACTTATTGGAAACCTAGCGAGCAGTTAACACTTTAAAGCTCCAAAAAAAGATCTTAAGCAGAATCGTTGCCATGTCCTTAGAGAAGGGAAAAAATTATGAGCTGTGTGCTAGAGGTTTCAACCAATAGTTGTATTGAAAACAGGAAGGTACATCTGCCAGATACTGATTAAGGTTTCTTGAGAAGTGGCTGGATCGCTGCACTCGTTGAGCTGCTGGAGACTTACACTGCTGTAGTCACAAAAACTTGGGGTTGTGTGAGGCGTCCCAGCTGCTCTGAGATATGTACAGAGGATGTTGCAGTGACTTTCATAGGCATCTCTAAAGTTTACACACATGTGCAAATCCCTGAGTCCACACCTGCAGATTCAAGGTTCTCGTCAAGTTCTGGGGCTCCAAATCTCACTCTCCTTGTAACAATTACTCTCTCACAAGCATAACTCACATTTTTTCCTGAGTCTGGGGAGCGGGGTGGGGGAGCAGAACAGAACAAAAAAGTCTATGCAAGTGAACTGACCCTTCTATTTTCTTCTTCCCAAAACAGACCTTTGGACTAAATGTCCATCGGTACTACAATGAATACTGTGAGTTGTATTCAACACAGTGGAATGCATTTTGGCAGTTAGAAGGAACAGTCTTCTGCTAATGAAACATTACAGGAACTCTCATAAACATGATGCTGAGTGAAGGGAGCTACAGGGTGCACACTATATGCTTCCTTTCAATATGAAACATGGAAACAAGCAGCCTAGTCAGGTAGGAGGTATGAAAGGGTCTTGTAATATTCTGGGGGTTTTGTTTATTTGTTTTCAGTGATATTCACACAGCTGTGTTCTTTGTAAGAATTTATTAAACTCCATACTACTACTAATATGTACCCTCTGTTTACATTTCATTCATTAAGAAGCCCTTTAAAAAATGATTTATGGAAAGCAAGAATCTCAATCTATTGGTCCCAATCTTTTCTAATTTTGGTCTGACACGCTCACTTAGGTTGTGGCCCTTCTGCATTTACATCCTAGATCGGGAGAAAGCCCTTTAAGGCCTTCCACAATTTTCCATGATGGTATCTCTAGTAACACAATCAGTGTTTGTGATTTTTAGAGGCCTAATGATTTATAGCTTACTGTATCCAAATTTTATTTTTATTGATTGATTGATTGAGAGATAGAGAGATAGAGAGGTTGTTCCACTCATTTATGCATTCATTGATTGGTTCTTATATGTGCCTTGACTAGGAATGAAACCCATAACTTTGGTGTATCAGGATGATGCTCTAACCAACTGAGCCACCTGGCCAGTGCTTAGACACTTATGACTGATAAGTTATTACAAACTCTACTTTCTGGGGTCACATGAGCTGTCAGCTAAACTATTTAGGTCACAAAGATTTCAGGAAGACACAGGTTCTTTTTTGGCGAGATTGCAGTGGTGGTTATCAACAGGTATGGGTTTGTGTGTTTACTTAGCTATGTGAGATTGTGAGATTTCTTACAGTCACCTCATCTTTGAGGGAAAGTTCAAACACGAGGAGGCTGGAACACAGGCCACAAAGGGCTTTCTGAGCATTGAAATGGTAGCAGTTCTTTAAGTATTGTATTTCTTCTTTATTTTTGTACTGATTGGTTGATGATCAGTGTTTTCCAATGATTTTTAATAAGCAAGAAAGAAAAACAAATACATTAATTGATTCACTTTGATAATTTATTCAATGAAAGAACAAAATTGGTTTTAAAAGTTGTTCTATGCTAGTGATGTGGGAATCTGGACTTGAGCTCATCATAAGGAATATGGTAAGACAGTTTTAAAATGCTTGAGTCTTTAAAAATGTCAAAATGAAGTTAGCTGTGTCTTTTCTTCTTGATCAAAAACTATTATCAGTTTTACTTCTGACTTTAACTTTATTAGACACCAAGTAAAATGGAGATAAAAGAGCAGAGATGTATAGCCCTGGACTATAAATCAGGACCCATACACCAATTCTGCTAGGTGCTAGATGTGAGATGATGGGGTTCAGGACACACTTCCCTGTAATGGGACCCTTAGGACCGTGCATGGCCTTCTGATTATTTTAAGCTGAAGGAATTGGAGAAAATGGCAGAAGTAAGAAGGACATCTCTCTGACTGTTTCTGCCTTTCTCCCCTGAAGCAGGTCATAAACTCTCATGTGAGACTTGACCCAAAGGAAAGGAACATCCTTATCTCTAGAGCAGTGTTTTCCAAAGTGTGGTACGTGTTCCCCCAGGGGTACAGGAAGAGTTTGGTGGGAGTACGCATTGCACTGGAGTATGGTGGGGATATGCACTGCACCGTGCTTAGCTGAGCCTAATTCTACATTCTCATGAGTATGAGGGGTACTCAGCGTTACAAAAATTATAGAAGGGGTACACATATGTCAAAAGTTTGGGAAACACTGCCTAGAGGAAAGAAAAATGCACGAACAGACCTTTATTCACTTTCCTCAACTTACTGCACTTGCCCTTTGTGCCATCACAGCTCTCCACCACGGCCCGCTCTTCCTCAGACCCTGCGTGAAGCACCAGGTTGGTTTCTTCGGGTCTTCATGTCACATGAAACTTACCTGAAGCAAAGTTGTGTGCTCTTCTCCTATTGATTTGTCTTTGTCTATTTAACTTCAGATGCAGCCAGGAACCTGAGAAAGTCAAGGAAAACTTTGTTCCTCTCTCAGACAAACCCTTATTCTCTCTGAGCCTCAGTTTCCAAATCTGCAAAACAGGGTTAGTAACTCTGGCTGTGGAAAATGGCAGGGCTGTTCTACCAATTAGTTATGAATGTTTTAAAAGTTGCTACTGATGATATTAAATAATAAAAACAGCAACAAAGAATAATAGATAGGAGCCACTCCTAAATGAAAGGTGCTTCCATGTCAGGAGGAGTTGCCTTTTGGAGGCAGTGGACCTGCTGGCTCCCAGCCTCCCCGGACAGAAGCAGCTCCTCCCTCACTATCTCCTTCTCATGCCCGGTGGTCTCAGTGGTATCAGGAACTCAGTTTACTGATCTCTCTCTCTTCTGCTAAGTAGTGTATGCTGTTGTGATGTATGATTCATGATATTTGTCCACATATTGGTGTTTGTCCACAGTTTGGCTCACAGCACAAATCCCTTATAATTTCTTAACTGAATAGAGCAATAGAGGTATCTTTTGTTGTAATATTTGTTTTGGGTCCTCTAATTCTGAAATAGCTTTAAAGTGATAAATGTGAAATGGCTTTTTTTGTTGTTGTTGTTATTCATAACAAACCCCCTTTCGCCACGTCTGAGTTTATGTTAGCGGGATGACTTTAGGAAAGCCCCTAGATAACCACAGTGGGGGTGTAGCGTTGGGGAGGAGCTAGCTGGCTTCCAACGAAAGCAACCAGATGGTTGGGACTCTCAGTCCCTCTCCTCTCCCCCCAAACTAACACCCTGCTTAGGCTTGGTCTTTCATGAAGACTTGCAATTCACTGAATACTGAAAGCACTTCACAGTTTCTGTGTCTGTCCCATAAATGTGAAGCACAGTTTATACAAAATGAAGTAAATTCTTGGGATGCTTGTCTATCCAATACAGATTGCTAAAAACGGTTCAGCCAGAACCAAAGGATCACCAACATTAAACACAATATCCTCAGGTACTTCTGCTGAAGGGTCTGCCTTTACCAGACAGGATCCTCTTTCTCTCCCTCTTTCCGCAAGACCTCATCCAGCCACAGGAAATGGCCTGGGATGGGCCGTTGACCCCGGGGTCATGTATAGTCTGTCCAGCAACCTCGATATAAAATGAGCTCAAAATGATGAGCTCACCCAGGATTTTCAACTAAAAATAACAATAGAATGAGTTAGCTCCAGAAGCTGAACGCAAAAGGGGTTCAGAAGATGAAGCGAGAACCACGCAGGGTCCGTGGTCTTGGCTCAAAATGAAGGGTGGGCAGGAGAGAAAACCCAAAGTAAGCACAGGACAGGAGGCTAACATAAGCCGGTGCAGAGAGAAAGAACATGACAGAAGGGAGAACAAGCAGCAAACAGTAACTAAGGACATTTCCTGAGTATTCTGTTTCTTTTCCTGGGTTCTCTGAACTCCTGATAATAAACATCTATTCTTTCTATTTGACCTGAATACATATCTATTTCTGACACCCTGAAACCAGAGGAGTCAGAGCAGATGCCTGCATTCTCCCTTCCCTCCCTTCCACCCAGGGATTGAGCCAGCGTTGGGGAAACCTCAGATTATTCATATTAGTATCCTGGGTGCTAGTAGGGCTTGCTAACTCATCAGTGACCCTACAAATATTCCATGCCTCCAATTGATATGCCTCTAAATTATGGGGCTGAATAATTACACCCACCCCCTCAATTCCAGTCCCCTTAGCTGTCTGTAAATAGGGCTTTCCTGGCTGATAAATGGAGAGAGAAACATCTTTGGTCCTATGACTTCCCCCCTGGGATGTGCAAGAAGAGGAGGAGGGATTTCAACAAGAAGGTGTTTGGGATTTCCCCACCGTAGGAGACAGAAACTAGAAAAGCCCCATCATCCTGGGACACAGACTAGTCTTTGATTTTGTATATCGGGCTGTTGGCCATTAAAAATAAAAAAAGGCTCAAGCAGTGAGCTTCAGGGCAGTTCCAGTGCTGAGTGATTAGACTAGTACCTCTCAGGGACGGTCCCAGAGGGATGGATGTGAGTATCTCCTGGGTAGGAGGAGCACAGGTGCCTGTCCCTGCTGGGGAGCAACTGCCAGGACTCATGGACCTCCCAGTGTGCTTTCACCTCTCTGTCTTCCACACGGGGTTGTGTTGCACAATCAAATGCTTGATGGTGTTTTTGCTCACTGCAAGTTGGTTAGAAGTTCACTGCAAGTTGGTTTCTTGTTAGTTACTCTGAGAAAGCATTATCTAATTGTAAACTTGCACTGTGATTGAATTTAAATGCCAGGCTGATCTGATTAGGTCTGCTTCTCTCATTCTTTTCTACCTTGAGGCTACTTATGAGGAAATCCCTTTCTGAAAACATTGCAGCTCATTCCTTTCATTCTTAAGGAAAATCTGACTGTTGAGCCCTCACTGCAAAAGCAATTAGAATCCAGGCTGTGGGATGAAGGGACAGACGGTTTGTCTCCTCTTCAGAGTGAAGGGGACCGGACAGCTTTAGGAGGCCAGCTCAATGGCAACAGTAATTCCTAACTCACGGGTCACTGCAGGTGTCATGCTAATTCGGGGAGCTCTGTCTTATCACTCTCACCCCACTTCTGAGAGGCCCAGGAGCCAGTTCCCTGTTCTGGGGCAGCACAGTGGCTGGGACTTACAGACTTAAGAAGAGAAAAAGAAGTCCCATGCTCTCCCTGCCAAGCAAGAAACAGAGCCCATTTGTGTGGCTTCTCTTTGGACATCCTGCCCCTGTTCCGGAATAATTTGCTCTATGAAAAGATTGGGCAGGAACCCTAAGTTGCTGCTCTGTGGACTCCTACCCCCACATCTCATGGATCTTCTTTCATCTGGGGTAATTCCCGTCAGAGGAATGTCTCCAGTTTACTTCAGAGTAAAAACCTCTTTAGGAATGAGCATCCAAGTCTCCCCACAGACAAGAGCCCTGGCTACCACATGTGCTGGTGCCCCTTTTCTGGTGGGAGAGGGACCCTGGACCTGAAGGCTTGCAGATGACTCAACATGGTCAAGTCACTAAGCAACCATCTCTACACTCCCCCACCCCCCCTCAGTCCAGGACAAGCAAGAAGAGAAGGGAGAAGGCCACTTGTTTTTCAGTCCTTGCTCATGGACAGTCACAGCTTTGTCTGAATAAACTGAACACATAACAGTGACCTTGGACTTGCCTAACCTTGGGCTTGTTCTAGTGGGAATGGTGTCTTTCATGACAGTGAGAGATCAGCCGTAGCCTTAAAACAGGTGGATCACTTCCTGCAACCCAGGGCCCACCATGCACAGCAGGGATTTATGCACATTAGTTCATTAAGCCTCAGCAGCCTGGGAGAACTCTGCTTTGTAGACATTGGACTTGAAGCTCAGAGGGGAGTGACTGGCCTAAGATTACAGAAAATGAGAAACTCAGTCAGCCTGGGTGCCAGGCTCTGGCTGGTCTAATGCGCTGGCCCGTCCCCTGCATCCACTGTGGCGCCAGACTTCTGCCTCACCGATGGGGAAGGAAGTGCGGCAGCCAGTCTGCAGGTACTGGTGTTTATTCATAGACTAAATATTTGCTGATTAAAACTTCATTGAGTTGCTCACCAGCCCATCATGATTCGATTTCTTTCTGGCCACAGCAGTTTACTGTTTATCCACGTAGTTATACTCCTTGGGTGTTTATGGGATAAGCTGAAGCTTCCGGCTTCACATAGAGGGGATGAAGCCAGGCCTTTGTGATGGTAAGGAGAGAATTACATTCTCTCACCTCCTCCCTTTCCCACCAAAGCACACTCTCTCCAGTCTACCAGGTGACAGTACCCCACAGGCACTGAGTTCAAATCAACTTCCTGCCCCCAAACTGATCTCATCCTCCCAGACACTTCCTTGGTGATTCATCCCTACAGTTCCTCGTTCCCCTCCCTGCTCTCAGGGCACCCTGGGTGGTGTGGTGGCCACTGCAACACACCACCCAGATCCCCTAATCGAAGGACTTGTCCCAGCTGCTGGGGTGCTGTCCAGTGCCCAGGATTTGCCCCTGGTGCCCAAATCATGCCCCCTTCTGATGGTCCACACCAGTGATTGGCCAGTGCAGCATGTGACATTATCTCACCTCACTCTGAAGGGCCTTTCCAGCACCTGAACTCCCTGTGTGCTGCTGAGGCCATCACCAGGCCCACACTGCAGCTCCACACCTCCCTCTGTCCATCCTACTTCCACCCGTCCCTTCCCCTGATGGTCCCAAGGGCACCCTGCATGCTGGGCTCTGTCTCAGAGTCTGCTTCTGGGGGAGGGGGCAACGGCCACATTCTCTCTCAGACCTTCTCTGTATTTGACTGTCGTGCCCTTTAGACTCTGAGCTCCTCAAGGGCAGAGCTGAAAATTATTTCCAAATACACAGAGCCTACCCCAGGCCCTGACATGCAGGATTCGCTCAGGAGATGTTTGTGGAATGAATGAATGTAGTCACTTAAAAGCTATTGTGGGAGAAGAGGAATTTCGAGACTAGTGCCTGTGGATGGGATGTCTCGGTCAGGGTCTTTCCTTTAGTATTGCCCTCCTAGAAGAGTATGCATTCCCATAATCTCCCAAACTACTCTATTGTCCAAACTGGGACTTGGCTGGACTCCTTTATATCCCCTCAAATTATATCTTTCTGGAATAAAAACTGAGTTTGGGGTGTGGTCCCACAGGAGCCACTGAAGTGAAGCTATGTCAGCAGTGCAGCCATGTGCAGCTAGAGGCTGGCTATTCCAGAATAATAACCTTGTGCTCTGTAGCTCCCTCCATGTGTAGATATTTTCTTTTAGTTGATTTCTCTATATTTTAACTTTTGTAATTTTTATTTATTTATTTATTTATTTTTTTAGTTATAGTCAGGTCTTTATTTAAGAATCTTATCTACCAACTTAGCGTTTTCCACCAACACAGGGAGCAGAAACCTTCACAGGCTTCACAATCTTTTGCTTAGGTGCTGCCTTTGTGGGAGCCTTAGCAGCAGCCATTGCTGTCTTTTTAGATGCCTGCTTAGCCCTTTTTGCTTCCTTGGCAGCCCTAATAGCTTGCTCTCTCTGAGCTTTCCTAACTTCAGGCTTCTGGTTCCTCTTGGCCATTATGTTAGCAAGAGATGCACCAGTGATGGCCCTCTGGAATTTGACTGCACGGCGGGTTCTTTTTTTCTGAATTTCTCTGACTGCCCCTTTTTGTGCTTCCTTCTGTAGAGCACAGTCCAGTTTATCTGCCGAGGATTCCTCTTGGAAAGGAATGCCGACTCGCATTTTGCATTAAGAAACTGGAAAACCTTCCCATCGGTCCTGGCATAGCTCCTCCCGTGTCCGGGGTAGATCTTGTAGCCACTGAAGCTGCACAGCTCGACCTTCATGGCTGCGGCTGCCGGGGAGCAGGAAGGATCTAACTTTTGTAATTTTTAAAAGTGCCTTATTTCAGATAAGATAAACAAATGTGGTATGCACACCCGGCCAGATAAGTCCCAGGGGCTGCCTGGCGGGGTGGCCACAGATGGAGGCAGGTCCAGATGGAAGAATGCCATAAAGACTTGGGCAGTTAGCAATCAAGGCAAGGAACTTGGGAAGGACAGCGATTCCTTTCCATGCTCCTTCCTTGAAGGCAGCTCAGAAGCAGAGTTCCATCTCTATTACCCCAGATGGTCAGGAGGCAGGAGCTGAGCTCCGAGAGGAAAAGCTCTCCTGAGTTTGACATGAGGGACTCAGGGGTGCACTTTAAAACTCCACAGGCATTAAGCTACAGCCCTTAATGACATCAGGATTATTATATCAGAGGCTTCAGGACGATTGTCCCACATCTACTTTTCAAGTAGCCTGGGCCCAGCCACTACCTGCTGTAGAGGTTGCTTGCTGGACTACTCAGGGAATTGGAATGGACTTGGTCCAATGGAAAAATCAACACAGAATCATGTTCCCTCATGGAGGATCTACTCCCTCCACTGAGCAGGCGCATTCCTCATGTCAACTCAACTCAGAGTGACTCCCTCTGACAGGACATTGAGGGCCCTCCTGAGGGAGGACGGGCCTCTGGTGGGCAGCTGTATTTGTGTGACCACCAATATATAAACAAGAATTACCTGCGTGCTGCACAGCAGACTCATAGGGTAATCAAAACGCATCTTTGTTTGTGTTCTTCAGTGTTCCATTTACTCTGGGTGATCCTTCCTACCCCTGGACAAGAACTCCAGCAAGCCCCAAGAAGATTTTGCTTATTTTGAGGTAAGGGACAATCCTAGAGTATTTTAAGCAGTGAGTACTGATTCATTCAGCAATGAGCATGTCCACTCCACGAGAACCATCAAAACCCTCAACCTGATAAGGTGTCAGATGCTGTCTCCTTCCCCAGCGGGTCCCCTGTGGGCTGGAGGCAGCATGGAGAACTGGGTGGTGGTCTTGTTGACTTCTCTCCACTTGAGGAAAAGTCTCACTTCAATAAGCTGGTCTCACCTTGCAGGACATGCTGGTCATCTAAAACTGGTTGTCCTTCTCTTGGATGCTTCCCTGAGCAATTTATAGGTTCCCCTCCAGACAGCTCTCCCTAGCAGTGCCCTTGTTCCCAAGTCAGGGCATCTCTATATGAGGGGTTACTGGCACTGCTTCAGCTCCTGGACATTTACTTCCATCTTCTCACTGCTGAGGTCTGTCTTCTAAGAAGCCCTTAGGCCAAGATCCCTGGATGACCTCCATGAAATGTCTCTCCTTACACTTTACAACTCTCACCTCAACAAACTTGGAGTGTGTCCAACCTTGCCATAGCAGCAGTCTCCTGGCTCAGCTTCCAAAACAGGCGGTTAGTCCTTTGATCCCCCCAGACAGGGGCCAGATGCTGATCATCAATTACAAGGGTAGCATATGATGTTCTTTGGAGGATGAGGGGGCATCACTACCCTACTTCAGGGAAGGGAAGGGATGACACATAGCTCAGCATCCTCCAAACAAAGCCTCCTCAAAGAATCCTCTCTCCTCCCACCCTCTTAGCTCTTTTATTCTCAAAGAGGCGAGGAAGATCAAGAATAACAATAGCTCTATGACAGTTTGTAGTTTTATTTGGTGTGTGTATTTTATTTTAATCCTCCCCCAAGGACATGCTAGAGAGAGGAATGGAGAGAAACATCGACGTGAGAGAGAAACATTGTTTGGCTGCCTTCTATATGTGACCCAACCAGGGATTGAACCTGCAACCCACATATGTGCATTGACCAGGAATTGAACAGCATCCTCTCTGTGCACAGGATGATGCTCAACCAACTGAGCCACTCCAGCTGGGCAACACATTGGTAGTTTTTATAGAAAGAAATGAAGGCTCAGAAATGTTATCCTCACTTGGTTTAGATTTTGATGCATATTGCAAAAAACCCCAAAGCAATAGTGTCTTAAATAGTACAGAAGAACATTTCTCTCACATCTGAAAGAAGTTGGAAGATAGAAAAATCCAGAATTTATAAGATATTACATAGTGTCAGGATCCCAGCTCCTTCTATCTAATTGCTCTGACAACCCTCAGCATTAGCTTCTACTTCATGGTCCAAGACAGCTGCTTAAGCTGCAGCCACCCCCTCTGCATTACAGACAGTAAGAAGGAGGCAAAAAAGGGAGCCTCCTTCTGCTTTTGGGATGCTTCCTGGAAATTTCACACACATCACTTTCACTTACAACTCATTGACCAAAACTTATTCTCACACAAGGAAGGTTGGGAGATGCAGTCCTTATTCTGGGTGGCCATTTAAAAAACAGAGCTTCTGTTACCAAAGGAGAAAAGAATGGATTTTGTGCTAAATAATTTCTGCCATGGACGTTAAATAACTTGCCCCAAGTTTTCCAATTGAATCCTGTCTGCAGAAGGTACTGGCCATACCAGAGGGAAGAAGCAGTAAGGACATGGAGGTGGGTGGGAGATGGACACTTAGCATATCTGCCCTGCGGTATGGAAAATGGCTCCAGCATGTCCTACCCGCTTTACTGAAATTACACTTGCTTTGCCAGGAGTCCCATGGCCTTAGCTAGTCACTGGAATCTTCACTGCTACCTCACTTCGGCCAGTGGACACTGAGGAAAAGTGCCAACGTCAGTGTTGAAAGGGATAAAAGGTAGAGCGATTTTTCTTCCCCTTCAGCTTCCTGTCCCCTGGATTCTCTTTGAGAATGGTAGACTCATGGTCCCATTCTACTTGTGCTAATGCGTAGTGTGCTTCTACCCACTGCAAGACTCTGGGCAGGCCCTGGGGGGTGCAGAGGGGAGTGAGCAGGGTTCCATTCTCCAGGAGCACAGACATGTACACAGATAACAAAAGGGAAGACCCTTGGAGAGAGAAAGTGACATGAGAGATCAGGGTAGGGGGTTGGGGACAATGTTCAGTGAAGAGAAAGCATTTGAGTTTGACTTTGAAGATTAGTTAGAATAGTAATTAAAATAACTGGGAAGATGGTCAAAGTGCACCCCAATAAGGAAAAAGAATGAATTTACCATGTTTCCTGGAAAATAAGATATCCTCCGAAAATAAGACCTACTTACAGGTTTCCTTCTGTGTGAAATATAAGGCATCCCCCCAAAAATAAGGCCCCCACTAGGCTAAACATGAGAGATTTGGTCCACTGATTCTGAAAGAAATGGAGTCACAAGAAATTCACCAGGAAATTCAGGAATTGGATTGTTATGATGATGTTCCAGAAGATGATGACATGATTGTCATTGAATAAATGAGTAAATTCTTGATAGTGTAGGATTCAGTTTGTCTGGTTTGTGTTGACAACTACTGTACTGCCGTACTGTATACAGGTAATAAATTTTCTTTATTTTCATTTAACAATAAATGTGTACCGTATTCTTCTTCATGGAAAAATAAGACATCCCCTGAAAATAAGACCTAGTGCATCTTTGGGAGCAAAAATTAATATAAGACACTGTCTTATTTTCGGGGAAACAGAGTAGAACCATTGGACTTTAGGAAGATGGTGAGGAAAGTAGGCTCAGGGTGTGGTAGGGTGAGGTGAAAGTAAAAACTGGACAGGCAGGCAGGGACTAGCTTGCAGCAGACTTTACATAGTACAATAGGGCTTTGTTATGGAGGAAGCTAGGAGTCATCACAAGGTTTTGATGAGAGATGACACAATGTGTTTCCCTTTCTGGCCCATTTTCTTTTAATAGTATTAAACAGCAGACATTCTCCAAGAGGCCAAAGACCAATAGAAGTCACCAATAGAGAGGGCTTGGAGGCATTTTCAATTTCCATGTGGAAACATTTTTTAGTTTAGTGATGACAAATCCTTATGGAAATTTTTTTTTTTTTTTTTTTTTTTTTAAATCTCAAAGTGGGGAATGAACACTGTTCTGTTCTCTTCCAAATAGTTTGACAATGACCAAGGTCACCAGAGGGGAGAAGGCTCAAGTGATGTGTAAAGATACAGTCTCTCTGAGCAGGTGAGTGGCCAAGGGAGGCAAGAGCTTCCTCTGCTTGGGCTTAGGTGTCTGGAAAGTTGGTCTCTCCTGGAAGGAAGGAGGAAGGGAGGGAGGGACGGCGACCTGTGTGACAGACACCCAATCCCTCATCTCGCCTGCCATTTTCACCTAGAGTGTTCTGGGGTCTGATAGCAGGCTAGTCAGTAGAATTTCTCCTGTCGTTTAGAAAGTGTTTAATCCTCTGAATGTTACTGGAAAGGGACCTGTCCCTGAGTGGTTTGCCTAGGACCTGCCAGCAGTGTGTGGGTTCTTGACTTTGTGCAGGAAAAATTTTACAACATGAGTCCAGGTGATTTTGAGGGTACACTTATTAAAGCTGGGGAAAGTGAAATAAAGAAGGGCTTCGCATAAAAGAAGCTTTGGCTCATTGGGAAATCAGAGAAAAGGGGGCCATGGGGACTGGTTCAGGGTGTTGTCTTAGGACCAGCCGCTGCTGCCCATTGTTCCCCTAGTAGTTGCAAGTCTCATGGGGTCCCTTAGAGTTTATGAAATGCACCCCTTTGGGGGAAGAAGAGGGAGAAGATAAGGCGCAGGTATGCTCCCTGGAAGGACAGCACAAGCGGGGTCCTTTGTTTTGAGGGTATTTAAAGACTGGGAGTTTAGGAGAGATTTTAGGACAGGTATTAATAGAATATTCACCAACTTTTCCAGGTGTGAGCTCTCAGGGTGTGGTTTCCACTGACTGGCCAGCACCAAGGCAGGGGGTCATTAGTCATTACAGCAGGTCCTGGTGTCACCCACCTGGTTTTGCTGCTTTTCTGGGCTTGCAGCCAAAATACAGCTACAGCCTAGGTGTTATCACTAGGGCGGTGATCTTCCCTATCTGGCTGCATATTGCTTGGATAGGCTAGTTTGTGTAGCTTTCTGTCTGTTTCCCCATTGCACTTGCCAAGGAATTTTCTTATCTTCTTACTATCCTGCCTCAGGAGGAGCCCTAAGTCTTGGAAATAGGCTTTATTTTACTCCAGAAAATATGTTTAATTCTTTGGCATTCACTGAAAATATGGTGCATGGAGACAAAACAAGAGTAGAATGGTGCTTTGAGCCTATGAAGCCAAAGGTCATATCAATATTTCATTTATTGCCAACTATTTGAGAATTTTGGAGTCTCTCTGGGTAAGACATTTTCCCCTTCATTTTTATAGAATGGAACACTTTCTGGGTATGGAAAGTTTATAAATTGTTTTCATTGTTTAAAGTGGCAACCTCAAACTGATACTTTAAACAAGCATTGTGCTGGGTAAGACATTTCCCTCCTTCATTTTCATAGAACGGAACACTTTCCGGCTTGTGGAAAGTTAACAAATTTTCTCATTGTTTAAAGTGGCAAATTTGAACTGATATTTTAAACAAGCATTGTCTGGAACTTAGGTTTGAGATATGAGATGTATATGGTAACACCCCATTTAGCTGGCATAATCAGGGACCAAGACATTTCAGAGAAATAAAATATTCAAGTATTTAAGTTGAATTCTTTGGGAACTCAATGCTGGTTTAAATATTTTGATAGGAAAATTTCCCAAATGTCTTGTGTAGTCACTGTTTTCTGAAACAAGAGTGTAGTAAGTATCAGATTCCATTTGACTGGCTGACTTAGAATGCCATTATGAAAGCCACTTTCGGGATCATTCTGAACTCTGCATTGCTCCCAGGGCTATCAGAGCATGACTGTTTGACACGCCTCGGTGGGCCCAGTGACTGTGATCCAGTAGTGCTACTGTTAGCCATTAGTGCCCCTGTACTGTTGTGTGGGCAAGAGACTGAGGATGTTTTATAGACTGTAAAGTGTGGTGCCCAGGCCTGGTGCAGGCGTTAGAGGTCTCCACCCAGGGAGAGCTGAGTTTGCTTAGGTTGCTTTCATTACTCTTGCTTCCTTGTAATATGAAGTCAGAAGATCAGAATTTAAATTCCTGTTAGGCAGATATTTAATCAATTTGGAAAACCCAGGCTCCTCCTCCATAAAAACTGATGAAACAATTGATAGAGGAAATACACAGGTGTCCAGTGAACTGAGTCAATTAATGTAAACCATGGGAGGGGGGGATTCTAAAAGTTTAGTTGAAGGAATAGAGGATGCTAGAAATAAACATTTCATCTTGAAGCTATAGGAAAACAAGTAAACAGCAAATTAAATGGCCTAGATCAGTGGTTCGTTCTTTCTTTCTTTCTTTCTTTCTTTCTTTCTTTCTTTCTTCCTTCCTTCCTTCCTTCCTTCCTTCCTTCCTTCCTTCCTTCCTTTCTTTCTTTCTTTCTTTCTTTCCTTTTTTAAAAATAAATCTTTATTGCTCAGATTATTACAATTGTTTCTCCTTTTTACCCCCATAGATCCCTTCCACCTGGTTCCCACCCCACCCTTTGTCCTTACCCCTCCCCCCACATTGTCCTCATCCATAGGTGTATGATTTTAGTCCAGTCTCTTCCTCACCCCTCACACCCATTCCGCCTGATAATTATCAATCCACTCCCTTTCTTTGACCCTGATTCTATTATATTCACCAGTTTATTCTGTTCCTTAGATTTTTAATTCACTTAATTTTTAGATTCACTTGTTGATATATATGTATTTGTTGATCATAATTTTTATCTTTCTTCTTCTTCCTCTTCTTAAAGAATATCTTTCAGCATTTCATTTGATACTGGTGAATTCCTTTAGCTTTTTTTTTTTTTTCTTTTTTCTTTTCTTTTTCTTTTTTTATCTGTGAATCTCTTTATCTGATCTTCAATTCTGAATAATAACTTTGCTGGGTAGAGTAATCTTGGTTGTAGGTTCTTGCTATTCATCACTTTGAATATTTCTTGCCACTCCTGTCTGGCCTGCATAGTTTATGTTGAGAAATCAGCTGATAGTCATATGGGTGCTTCCTTATAGGTAACTAACTGTTTTTTTTTCTTGCTGCTTGTAAGATTCTCTCTTTGTCTTTTGCCCTTGGCATTTTAATTATTGTATGATGTGTCTTGATGTGGTCCACTTTGGATTTCTTTTGTTTGGGGTTCTGTGTGCTTCCTAGACTTGTAAGTCTATTTCTTTCAACAGGTGGGGGAAATTTTTGGTCATTATTTCTTCAAATAGGTTTTCAGTATCTTGCTCTGTCTCTTCTTCTAGCATCCCCATAATTCTGATGTTGGTACGTTTGAAGTTGTCCCAGAGGCTTCTTATACTATCTTCAACTTTCTGAATTCTCTTCTCCTCTTGTTTCTCCAGAGAAGTATCCTTTGCCTCTTTGTATTTCAAATCTTTGACTTGATTCTTGGGTTCCTCTAGCCTGCTGTTGGGTCTCTGTATAATATTTTTTTCTTTCCGTTAGTGTATGTTTAATTTCTAGTTGGTCTTTTTTCATATCCTCGATCTTGTTAAATTTATCAGCCTTTTCTAGGAAATTCTTGAAAAACCTTATAACCGTGGTTTTGAACTCTATATCCTGTCTTTTCTTCTCCTCCATTTCTTTTGTTTGAGATCTCTTTCCTTATCTTGGCATTTTCTCTGCTTCCCTGAGTTAGTAGGGTGGCTTTGTGTGCTTGGTGTCCTATATGGTCTGGTGGGTCAGCCTCCCCAGTTGTGCTGCATGTACAGCCTTTCTGTAGTTAAGTCTCAACCGTTGTTGGTATCTCTGGGAGGAATTGACCTCCAATCCTATTGGATGCGAGTATCAGCTGTGTCTACACCAGGATACCTTCTGTATTGGAGACAGTTTTATAGAATCAGATTTACAAAATTGCAAAAGCCTCTGAGTGCAGCTTGGATAGGGCGGAGTTTCAGGGCTGAGCTGCCAGTCCTGGCCTCCCATCAGTCCTGCTCCCGTGCCCCTTCCTCCGACCTCTGCCTTCCACAGATGCTCAGTGCAGTCAGAGTTGAGGGTTCAGTGCAGTTAGGAGCTTTGGACTCCTTCCACTATGGAGAGGCTGCAGTGGTCAGACCTCTCTGCGCATACTCACTCACGCACTGCAGCTCCTGGCTCTCCCATGTCTCCCAATCTGGTCAGGCCTCTCTGCGCACACTTGCTCGCTCGCTGCTCGTGGGCTGCAGCTCCCGGTTCTTTGGTCTCTCTGTGCTCACTCACTGGCGTGCTGCGGCTCCCCTGAGTTTTCCAGCCTCTGAGTCTCTGGGTGCCTTACTCCACCTGTTTGAGCCTGTGTCCACGGGGCTTCGGGGGTTTCAGCCGGGACTGGAGTTCAGTGCAGGCGGAACTGGGGTTCAATGCAGTCAGGGACTTCCTTTTCCCTCCCACTAGCCTGGCACTCAGCTGCCCTTTCTCTCTGGCGAGCTTCTTCCTACCTCAGCGCTTTGGGGCTCCCAATCCAATCTGATCTGATCCATGAGCCACCCTCCTTCTTTCCAGCCTCAGATCTCCCGCTTAGCCAGCATTCCTGTCCCCTAGTTGTTATTTTGAAATTGTTGTGCGAGGTGGCAGTCTAGGCGCTTATCTAGGCCGCCATCTTGGTTCTTCCCAGTTCTCTACCTTTCTAATACAGTTCCTCATGTTGTGGTGACCCCAACCATAAAATTATTTTCGTTGCTACTTCATAACTGTAATTTTGCTACTGTTATGAAACATAATGTAAATATCTGTGTTTTCCGATGGTCTTAGGCGACCCTGCTGGTGGTTCTCAACCTGTGGGTCACGACAGGAGATTGAGAACCATTGCTATAGAGCCTAAGACCATTGGTTGACTTACTTCTTCGTGTCAATAAGTCAACCTCTCCTGCAGTAGAAACAGCAGCAACTTTGGGATACATAATCTTGGTTCCTAATCCACTAATATTTATTGAGCTCCAACTATGTGCTAGGATCTTCTCAAGGCCAGTGTTAAGGATGACAAAATTCCTGTTTAAAATTGAAGAATAACGAATCAGAGGAATAAATCTATGGTATAATGTCCAGTTCTGTTAAGTGCTGTGAAGAAAGACAAAGGAGGGTAATGCTTTATAGAATAGCATGTGAGTGTCTGAAGCTATTTTATGTGAAAAGATCAAGGAAGTCTCTCTGGAGCAGATGGTATTTGAGCAGAGTCCTGAATGAAGTAAGGAGTAAACCCACAAAAGGATCTGGGCAAAATATGTGGCAGAGGCAAAAGAAAGGGCACGTGAAGAGGTCCTGTAGTAGAATAACTTGTTATGACCTTAGGGAAACAAAAGGCCAGTGTGGCTGCAGCAGAGTGAGTGGGGAGAGGGCTGTTAGAAATACAGCTAGAGGCATGCGCAGGTGCCAGGTCACACAGGGACTTGTTCAGATTGTATTTTAGGGGTGACGGGAGGCTATTGGAGGGTTTTGAGTCAATGATAGCATTTATGTTTCTTTAAAAAGAATCACTCTGGCTACTGGAGAATGTAAAAGGGCAAGAGCAGAAGCATAGATGGCAATTAGGGTGTTAATAAAGGGATGGTGAGGTTAAATCTCTAGAGCCAGACTGCTCAGGCTTGAAGCATAATTCTGCCATTTATGAGCAAAATGAGCATGGGCAAGCTAACTTCTCTATGCCTCAGTTTCCTTATTTGTAAAATGGAAATGGTGATAGTAAGGGCTACCACCTTGTGCAGATCTAGGTGGAATCACCCCTTGGAGCCCAGTGAACACAGTGTGAATGGTAACCCTTGGAGATGTGCAAGGCAGTGGTCTTGATCATGATTCCTACCTCGTTGGGCTAAATCATTGAACACATGGAAAGTGCTTAGGACACTGCCTGGCACCCAAGAAGAGCTTAACTAATATTAGCTATTCTTTTAGTTGAGATGAGAGATGATGGCAGCTTTGATTAAAGTGGGGTGTGTGTGATAAGTACTAAGTTTGAAATAAATTTGAAGAGCCTGCACTGGCTCCTCAGGGCACAACTAGTATTGATGATGAAATTCACTAGCACATCTTTGCAGGAGCTCTAGGTGTGTTTTCTTAGTCTGAATCATTTTGGAGCTCAGTTTTTAGCACCTTCCCCACCAGTGTGTTTCCCCCATAAAATGATGGTTGTATTTAGTATATAATTCATAGGATTGAGAGATTGAAACAAGATACTGCATGCAAATTCCCTAACTTAGCCCTAGTACATTTATGATTTAATAAATGTTAGCTAATGTAATTATCATTGTCATCCCCTGAGCAGCTTGATGCTCCTGCAGAATGGATGCGCACGCCTATGACTCCATGGGAGAGAGGACTCAGCAGTTCCCCCCTCTTGTGAGGAGAGCTAAAGTGCAGATGGCATTGGCAATTACTGTCCTGAGGCTACTGTATCCCTGACATCCTTTTGGTCCTTTCTGAGAGGCCTATCCTTGTGCTTTCAGACACCTCCCATGGCCCCCGAAGGGCTCAGGTAAGAACCAGCCAGACAAGGAAAAGAATCACCAGGACATACCTAAAAGCACATGATTCAAAAGGCATGATTCATCTTTATTTCATTAATTTCACCACTTATGGAAGTCTAGTCAATCTAAGGTTAAGAAATTTATGTTCTTTTTCTTTTCCACTTGGCTCTAATGGATCACAAGCAGGAATGTTGGAAGGGTTGGGGATCCTGGCAGGCCCAAGAGCTGTAGATACCCCAGGATGGTGGCTGCGGCAGGAAGTCCTGAGGAGCTCTGGGGAAGCTTCTCTGTCCCCCTCAGGATGTAGGTTCCAGTCACATGGCTGTCTGGTTACTCATGTGCCTGAGGTAATCTCTCCATTATATTTATTCTTAGATGTTTGAGACATATAATTCCTTTGTCAAAAGTTGTAAAGGTAGGACTCCAGCCAATAGCTAAAATAAAAAGAGGTACCATTTTATCATTCTCAGGCTTGGTGATGAATCCTGCCATGGAGCTAGTCATGGAAATGACTCAGCCTTTCTCTCCCATGTTAATAAGATTTTACTGTCTTTGGTGCTGACTCAAGGCTGGCCTGGAGCAATGCATGGATCAGAGAAGCTGTACCTAAGTGTGTCACTATGTTACTGTTTGTTTAACTTACCTGAATGCTAAGCAAACAGGGTCCATTCCAGCCATTGCCTTTCTTCTCCATTGGTTGCAGTCTTAGCCCAATTCACACCATGGGTGCTTCTTACCTCTGGCCTCACCTACCAGGAAGCTGAGGCCACAGTTCTATTTACCAAGGACTCTCAAAGATGGTTAGTGGGCAGAACTCAAAATAAGGCATCTTAGCCCTCTTTGCATCCTAGTATCAACAATGTTCAGTGTCTTCTTGGGACTACCAGGACTCAACTCAAACCTCATTGTAAGGTTTCTGGGGGGGACTCTCTGTTTTGCTGTTGTTGTTGAAATGATCACTCTGTGGGACATCTGGGGATCTGGCAATTTAGAAGTGAGCCAGAGTTATCCATTTATTCAGCAGACAGTCAACTACCTACACAGTACCCAGTGGTGCTAGGCATTAAGGATGGAGAGATAAAAGGTCCAGTTCCTAATGTCAGAGACCCCAAGGTCTAGTGTGGGGACTGATGAGAAAATAAACAATTGGAGAATAGTGGGAGTAGAATTGTAACAGATTTTTGGGTACTACAGAAGCAATTAGTGAGTATCTGACCCACACTCTGGTCAAGAAAGAACTCCTAAAGGAATGCATGCTTAAATGACTTCGGAACAGCATATAGAAGCCATATAACCAGGAGGGAGGCAGAAAGACATTCCCAGCAAGAAAGGGAACAGCATAAGATGCACATGAGACAAAGCCAGCTAGCTGTGACCACCAACATCCACTTTCTCCTTTTTCCTGGGGACACAGTTGGATTACCATTACCAGTCTCCCTTGCAGGTAAGTGTGGCCATATGGAAGGTGTTCAGAGGTGATGGGTGGGCCTGGTTCAGAAGACCTTCTCACATGTGCGTTCCCCTGTGCTTTCCCACTTCAGCCAATTGGGAGCAGGCAGGAGTCAGGTCATGAAGGGTCCTGTTTGTTGCTTGAAGGAACTCCAAAAGTTGAGGTGCAGGTAGTAAGCACAGGGAAGGAACACAATTAGATTTTAGAATTGAGGTGGCACAATATTAGTGACAAGATTGAACTTTACCTAAGTCTTATGCTTTTGGAAAACAGCGATACTTAAGAAATCCCCTACTCCCTGTTTCTCCAAATCCCCCATTCTTTTGTGTTACAAGGA
The DNA here is from genome assembly GCF_964339955.1 of Pipistrellus hanaki. NCBI lineage: Eukaryota > Metazoa > Chordata > Mammalia > Chiroptera > Vespertilionidae > Pipistrellus > Pipistrellus hanaki. The sequence continues at coordinate 132,215,920 of NC_140504.1, read as the reverse complement.
TAAATCTCAAAAGACCACCCACCCTCAAATATTTCAAAATAAGCCCCATCTCTATCCTTCTTCAAGGATCCTGTAAGACTCAAGGGTGACTCCCTTGTTTATCTGCCTATTTCAGTCCCAGGGCCCCTTCCTTTTCAATGAGACATGCTTCTTTAATGAACGTTCCCTTTATTTCAATAACCTGAATAAAAACATAGCCTTAATTGTCTGGTTCATTTTGCTTTCACATAAACACAATAGCGCTGCAGAGTAGGAGCCAGAACCCTCTGAGTGAAAGTAGCTTCTACTTGACAGTAGACTACCATTTTCTTTACTTTTCTGTAACAACTTTCAATATATATATTAATTTATTTGTCTTCAGCCATTCATAAGAATATAAATTTCTTGAGGAGGGTACTTATCTTCTTGACTACTTTCCTCCCAAACACCTAGAACAGAACCTGACACATAAAAGGCACTTAATTAGGACAAATTATAGCATGGCAACCCCACCCCGTTCATCTGAGCATTCTGACATTCTCCCTCCTGCCCTTCTCCCTCTCCCTGGTCTCCCTTCCTTTGCCCTTGTATGTCTCTGTTTCATCTGCTCTAGTCTCCCTCTGCCAACCTTTATGCCTCTCTCCTCTTCTTCTTTTTGGATCTTTTTTCTAAGCCCCCCTTCTTTTTGCTTCCCCCTCTCTCTTCCTTGAGCCTGGAAGGTCTCTTTTATCCCTTCTGCCCAATCAGTTTGCTTATTGAGAAGGGTGCAGTGCCAGGTGAGAGGACCCCAGCTGCAGAAGGAGCAGTGAGCCAACCATGCCCCTGTCTGTGCCAGCACAATTCTGGACACTTTGGTCATGTGGACTCCTAAGGTGGGTCCTTCTAGTTCTGTAACTATGGGGAGGCAGAGAAGGAAGATAGACTTTTCCTGAGTCCTGGCTTTTATAACTGTAGTTTGGGGAAGAAAAAAAAAAGAAAGAGAGAGTTGTAAGAATAAGTAAAGTGAGTAAATGTTTCCCCAAGAGGAGGATTCTTGGAGCAAAAGGAATTTGAGGGCAATAGGATGTTTTGGGAGCACCTCTGGAATTTGTTCCTTCTAAAAGAAAGATTCCTTTATAGTCTTGATGCCTCTTTTCCCTCTTCTCAACCATTTGGCAGAAAATACCCACCGAAACTAACCCTGAGATGGCTGTTTATTTAGCCATTCCTTCCTTATCAATGACGGAATCCCTACTCACATTTCACTAAGCTGCTGACTCATAGGCTGCCTTTAAGCTGTGGTTTTTGCACCTTGGGAAGGTTGTTTGATAACATCAAAGTTGTTTGAATTGGTGTGTTAAGAGGGCAATAACCAAAGTTCACCACCAGCCCAGGCTGACAGATATTTAGGGCAAAGTCCCCAATTCTATTTCCAGATCTCCCTCCCCCATCAGGTAGGATATTTAGAAAAAGTCTAAATGGCAATGCAAAAGAAGAAGAAGAAGAAGAAGAAGAAGAAGAAGAAGAAGAAGAAGAAGAAGAAGAAGAAGAAGAAGAAGAAAAAGAAGAATTTAAGTTACTCTGTCTCTATAAAAACTAGTATCTTCCAATTTCCACATTTCAATATTAAGGTGACTTAAATTATTGAAATTTCAATAGCAATAAAGCAACATGAGTTCTGGAGACAGGGGAGAGGGAAAGGGGAAAACATTAGAATATTTATTGACTCTCTGTGCTGAGCTAGGCACCATGGGCACTTTGCACACATTTTCACTCTCACAAGAATGGGGTATTAAGAAGTGTGGTTACCCTCACTTCACAGTTGAAGAAAGTGTGTGAGTGCCATGTGCAAGTTCACATGGTTGATAAAAGATGTAGCTAAGACAAGAATCTACATTCATGACTTCATAGCCAAGGTCCTTCTCACCACATCAGACTCTCCACAAAACTCAAAATGCCTTTGTTTGCCACTGGAGTCTCCCTTGACCAAACAGCCACAAAATGACTGTCAGTTTTGGTTGTAGTGTCAATGCAATCTATCAATGTATTTTGTGTGGATAAGCAAAATTATATGTTTAATAATAATAAAAAATCCTTTTAGCTATAGTTGCTTTATGATTTATAAACTTCTTGAATCCATATAATTTAATTCTTATCACAACCCTGTAGGGTTGGTATCATTGTTTGGAATTATAGCAAACAACTGCTGCTTTGGCCACCTCAGCATTCATTTCTCTTTTTCTGGGACTGTTACAATAAAGAAATCATCTTTTCTGTCAAAGAACAGCTTAGACAGCTACCATGTTGGCCACATGGCTTACAGCTCCCCTGGGAGCAGCCATCTTGAAATGGCAATGGCCAACCTCTCCCTTTGAATTAGCCAATCACTATGTGCCTGAGCTCCAGTCAAGAGCAAGGAACAGGTTATGTGTGTCAGAGATTATAAAGCTGAACAGACTACCTGCTCTGTGTGTGCATGCTTCCAGAACATGTGTGCACACTCTTCTATGTAGAAGTAAAGATATTTGCCTTTCTGCCTGTCTCCTGAGTATGTTTTGTGTCTACCAGGACACCTGAATTTGAGGGCTCACCTTATTTCTAACAGGACCAACACCATTGCTTTTTTAGGGGCTCATCCTTTCCCCCCCCTCAGTCCATATGGATTGTTTGGATATGACCCCACCACTAGCTCTAGGGCTCTAGCCAAAACTAGCCAATTAGAGCATTCATTGCTATGATTGGTTTAGGAGTAGACACATGACCATCAGAGCAAATGGGAGTCAACTCCTGAAATTTGGCTAGAACCATGGTTCTTTTTCTTTCTTTCTGGTGGTGGTGCAGAACTATAAGAAGAGCTGGAGGTTATCTTTGCCTAACTTGGGGAAAGCCCTGAGAATGAATCTGATACAGAGGAAAGTAGAGCTGTAGAAGAGAGAGAGAACAGGTCCCTAATGACAGTATCTAGACACGTAGGTCCAATAGTGCTCAGGGTCCAAAGGAGCATGAACTTTCCAGTTTATTTTGCTAATAAATTTGCTTTTGCTTACTAGAATTTGAGTTGGGTTTCTGTTGTGTATTATTCAAGTTATTGCTCCCACCATCAAAGAGAATTTGAATGAGGTCATGTTCATCATTATCAACCTTATTGACTACTTATTAATTGTGGATTCTTGGGACACAGGAAGCATCTAGCCCCAGAAATGTTTCAGATTTTGCTATGGATTGAAGGGGGTGGTGATGGAGGGAGTGTTGATAATGATAGTACAAGGCACTTTATACTAAAACTGCATTTAAATCCACTATCCCTCTTTCCTTCTTCCTTCTCCATCTCTCTCTCATTAAAAGGATGCAAGGGAGTCAGAAAAATTGACAACTGGGGAAGTAGGAGGGAGAAGTGGTCATTGGGGACATTGTCTGTTGGTAGGAAAACAGCACTTCCATGTGAGATACATAATAGGCTATATTATATGTGACACTCTGTATCAGGTGAAATAAAAATCCTATATAATAAAAGAGTATATGCAAATTGACCGTACCTCTGCTACATCAATAGGCCATGCCTACCAGCCAATCAGAAGTGAGTATACAAATTAAGCCAACCAAGATGGCTGCAGCCACGGAGCGAGCAAGGGGCTTGAGTTTCCCTGGCAATAGAGAAAGCCAAGCTTCCTGCACACCCTGGCTGGTCCTGGACTCCACTCAAGGCTACAAAGTTTCAATTATAGAATATAAATAAATCCCAACAAAAATGGCAGCATTCATGGAGCTGGGAGAGAACAGGAGGCTTGGGTTGCCCCTGGCAATGGAGGAAGGCAAGCTTTCTGGCCTGCCTTAGCCTCCACTCAAGGATACAAAGTTTCAGTTATAGAAGATACATAAATCCCAACAAAAGTGGCTGTGGCCACAGATTAAGCAGGAGGCTTGGGTTTCTCCAGTGATATAGATATATATATATATATATATATATATATATATATATATATATATACCAATTTTCAAAAAAATACAGACTTCTGCCAAAGTCATAAAATCTATTATTCTTTCATAATGCATTAATTTCTTTGGCAGTTGAAAAAAAATGTGGTATTTAGAGCAAAATGCCTTCAGCAAGTTTGACCATATTAAATAGTTTTCATTTTTATAAATGATTTCAGAATGTCTTAAAATTAAATATCTTTCATGTCATTTTGTACAGGCTAAATTTGGAATCAAAACAAAATGCCTACCTAAATAATATGACTGGAATACTAATCTAGAGCATCCTTGTCAACCTCTTATGTAAATCAAGGATCTTTTAATTATTTTGAGTAGTCTACAGTCTTGAAAGGACATTATATGAGAAGATTGTGCACTGATTCCAACTGCAAATGGAAATTCGTATGTTAGGATTCTGTCTTTCCTGACTTTGTGGAGCAAACCCTTGTTTATCTAGAATGAGAGAGGAAAAAGAGAGGGACATATGGCATTCCTATGTTTGATAAGAACCTCCCATATAATTGTAATAGACTGAGAATTGTGTATTGAGTTCACTTGACTTTCAAAACATTTCACTATTTTTCATTAGGTAGCCCCCTGCCTTCCAGGTCACAGGTTCTACACATATTTGCTTAGGATGATGCTAATGATGATATCAGCCATTTTTTATAAAGTCTATGAAGATAGAGCTCTGATGCTGTGCAGATCCAGACTTGAGCACCAGTTTGAGGACAGGAACCCAATCAGGGATCCTGTTGACATTTGAGATGGGGCATTCTGCAGGATATTTAGCATTCCTGGCTCCTTCATTAAATACTTGCAACACTCCCCAGTCACTGTGACAACCCTGACACCATCGCACTTCCAAAGGGCCTCTAACAGGTTATCTTAATCAATAATCTTTAAAGAATTGCCTCTTTGCATCTGAAGATGTTAGCTTTGAGGACCGCAGAGGGTTAAGTGTTAAAAGATAAACTGAAGCACAGTAAAAACAAAAAATGAAGAGTTTATTTGAGCAAAAATCAACTGAAATGGGGTAGCATCAAACTGGAAGTGGTTAGGAGCTCTGTAAGGACAGGAGGTGGAGAAGAGGAGGAAGATTTATATAAAATTCTATTCCATTAATTGAAGTTTACAGAGACAAAGAACAAATGATTTGATTGGCTAGAGCTTAAAACCTAGTTGGCTGTTTGTTTTTGGTTATCCTTAAAGTTTTGATTTTGTATCCTTGAGGCATTTGCAGGCTTAGATTTTGGTTTACTAACATAGATTGCCATGGCATTAGAGCCTTATTAATCTCATGGCCTTCTTGTTTAATTAATTGAACATAAGAAACTTAGGTGTACCAGTTAATAATGAAATTTTTCTTTTCAATAGATGGAGTTACACATATGTTGACATATATTTGTTTTGATATGTATTCAATTTGATATGTATGCCATTACACACTTTCTGAGCAGCACTTCAAAACATATGAAGAGTAATTTTGGTTGTAGGTTCTTGATATTCATCACTTTGAATATTTCTTGCCACTTCCTTCTGGTCTGGATAGTTTCTGTTGAGAAATCAGCTGACAATCATATGGGTACTCCCTTGTAGGTAACTGTTTTTCTCTTGCTGCTTTTAATATTCTCTCTTTGTCTTTTGCCCTCAGCATTTTAATTATGACGTGTCTTGGTGTGGTTCTCTTTGGATTCCTCTACCCAGCAAAGCTATCATTTAGAATTGAAGGTCAGATAAAGAGCTTCGCAGATAAGAAAAAGCTAAAGGAGTTCATCATCACCAAACCAGTATTATATAAAATGCTGAAGGGTATTCTTTAAGAAGAGGAAAAAGAAGAAAAAGGTTAAGATAAAAAATTATGAAAAACAAAGTGACAACAAATATATATCTATGAACAAGTGGATCTAAAAATCAGATGAATAAAAAATCTGATGAACAGAATAAACTGGTGAATGTAATAGAATCAGGGGCATGGAAAGAGAGTGGACTACAATTCTTGGGTGAAGAGGGTGAGGGGGTTTCAGAAAGAGATTGGACAAAGATCTTGCACCTATGGACAAGGACTGTGGGGAGGCGAGGGCCTGGAGTGGGTGGGAACTGTTAGGTCCAGGCAGGGGGGGGAAGCCCAGAGCCTATGCAAGCATCAGCAAGGTAGATGGTGACAAAGATAACTGGTGCCTTCCTAGACCTCTGGCCCGAGGCAGGAATTCCACACCTCTCATGCCCTCCACCCTCCCTCACTAAACAGCTCTATAAAAGAAGTACCTAGGAACTTCCCTGGCCCACCCTCAGACCAGCGAGTTTTACCCGGGAACATAAGATTAAAACCTCCCCTCTTTTAAATCGCCTGGACTCTGTGTCTTGCTTATGTGTTGCAAACCTCTCAGGAACCTATGGGGTGGAGGGGAGCTATGGGGAGAAAAAGGAGGAACATCTGTAATAATCTGAACAATAAAGATTTTTAAAAATCAATAGAAAAAAAAGTACGAAGAAGTGGAAAATTGGGTCTCTGAATGGTCTGCCTTCAAAACAAGAAAAGTTCTATTGGGACAGTACCCACAAATTACCTGAAAGATGGGGGAAATGTGTAACTAGCAATGAATATTACTTTGAATAAAGCACTTTTGATTTTTCTTTTAAAATTGTGTTTTCTTTGATTACAAATCCATATTGACCTGTTAATAATGCAGATTGATTATTAACCAGTTAATATTGTGGATTTTGTAATGCAAAGAAAACATGATAATTTCAAGAAGAAATCTGCTGGCTGTTGTATTTCCTGTTAGGAAGCCTTGAGGAAGGGGGAGCTTAAGGGTTCTGCAGAATGAATGAGATATTCATTGAGCCCCACTCTTCCTTCTCCCCTCTTAGGTCTCCAGTGCTAAGAACCAAGATCAACAGTAATTAATATGAATGTGAGAAGTCTGGCCAGTCAGAAGGCTGAATTTGGGCTCTTTGATATTCACAGTTGAATATCTGCATTTTATTACCTACTTCTGACTCAATGGCCTAAAACATACTTCTCAACCTGATAATCTTACTGTTTATTAAACATTACCATTGATATGTCTGTTTGCATTCCTAAAAGGCAAATTGTGTATTCTAGTAAATAAAAGCAGATGGGAAGGAAGACTCAGTGGAACTTTAATACAGTTAAGCTTTCTGAGGCTTCCCCCATAATTTCCAAATTTATATTTTATGTCTTGTGTTTTAATTTTCAAGTCAGCTCTTTCTCCAAGCCTTTGAACTTGAGGCCACACTGGTTGTGGCTTTTCATACTCCAGTCTTCCAAGAGCATTATTAATTCTAGCCAATATGATAATAATGATAAGAGTATAATATTAGTAACTACAATAATTGCATTCACATAATGCATACCAGATGCTAGGCTCTGTGCCAGGAGCTTTAGCTATAATATCTATTTCTTAAGGATAATTTAATCCTAGGAATAATCCAACAATTACACATATTATTTCTAATTCTACAACAAGCAGACTAGGTTTGATTTCCCCTATTTCACAGACAAAGAACTGGAGAATTATGTCTGTGCAAGGCCACACAGCCTGCTGAGCACAGAGCTAGCATTTGGGCCTTGGCTTGAGGGCAAAGGTCTTGTGTCCTTCACAACACAGCCCCTCTGTTCATTGATCTGAGGAAGGTTCTCAGAAGTACTAATTTAGTAAATGATTTACGTGAATATCTACCATCCACACCCAGAGGCAGTGCTATGGTATGTGCCTCTCTGTATGCATCCCGGGGATGGGAAAAGGAATGTGGATGTGATCTCTGAGAGAATCCTGGGTATCAGCATCCACCTGCCATGAGCTACCAGGTGCCTCCCCTTAACCTCACTCTTCCACAGCTCAGAGGATTCAGGGTTAAAGCTGGAGCTGGCCTCACACACTCTCTGGCCCAACCCCTTTATTGCATAGGTGTTCCCATCTATACAGCCATAGATCTATGGCCTTTTGGAGTGATGTTTGGAGAGACTGAGTGAGTTGACCAAGATCACACAACTAGTGTGTGGAGGGCTAGAGCATGAATGCAGGCCACCTCCTAAACCCTCATCCGGCCCTTTTTTTTTCATTATATACCAGCAAGACAGGGGACTTTAGAGCAGAATGGGCCTTGGCCTTGCTTAGCCGACCATGGTAACACCCAGTCTTGCTGTGGGTCTGAGGTAGAGCAACACAGAACACTTGCCTGCCCATGGTAGTCTGCTTAGGCAGCACCTATCAGCAGCCTCAGGTGCATATTCCTGGCAGGCAGGCAATAGCCTATCATGACCCTTGGTCTGCCAAGAGTCAGGCCGTGGCTGTGACAAGGTGCACCAAGGGAGATTTGCCTTCTGAAAGCTGACTTCGACATGCTTTCTTATAGACCAATTGTGACGAAACAAGCTCCGCATCTGTGGAGGTTTCTCTAGATTGTGTTTATTTGGCCTGCCTTGCTTGTTTCAGCTTTGCTTTGTTATCCCGCCCCAAACACTCCAGGAGGTACTACATATAGGAAAATCTCAGTTAATTATTTAAAAATAGGAATATATGTAGTTGAAAGTACTTTTATTGGACAAAGAAAGTTTTTCAAAATCTGCAACAGACTTCACTATTTCACTGCTTTCTCCTTCCTGAAGGAAATGGACCTACACAACGGACTCTTCTTTCCTGAGTCACCTATCCCTCACATTCTTGGGCATATAGTCTGTGGAAGGCCTTGTGGGAAGAACATGGAGCTATGAAAATTAACTCCTGTCCTCTAGAAAAATAACAATTACTGACAGGTATTGAATTCTTCCCATGTGCCATGCACTGTGCCAAGTGCAGGCCATCTCATTTACCCCTCCCAACACGCTTGGTGAGGGGGACTGGTGGTGAGAGACCAAGGGCCAGCCATGCCCACGCTTCTGGGAGCGGCAGAGCTGGGGTATGTACCTGGCCTCGCACTGCAGCCAGCAGACATCACACTTAATAGCCAGGGCTATGCGTGTGATGGGTCCCCAACAAGGGGGCAAACATGTAAGTCCCTATGTCTTACATGTTTAGGATCCTAATAATTCCTTTCATGGTCCAGGTGTAGTACATGTTTCTTGATTGATACCTCAGGATAGGGGAGGCACACTGCTTTGTAGTGCTCTGAGAATCAAAATACGCCTTGTAAGTAGTAAATCCTCTATATAGCTCAGGTGAAAAACATTTGTTAGGATGGGTCCTGGGCAAGCCTAGCACACGGGAGGGTGGGCATCTGTTCACCTAAAGCTGCTGAGTCCGTAGCTTAGGCATCATTAAGGATAAACCACTGGAGGGTCAGTGTTGAGTTCTGGGATCAGGAGCCCCCCACAGGGGCTCTGATTAAGAACTCTGTGGTATCATGGAGCTGTGCCTGCCCTCCCGAGCTGAAGGTGAAGCTCTGAGCTCTCATATTGCCTTGACCCTGGCACCAGAGAGAACGTTACGTGTTTATGTTTGTATATACTATATGTTGGTAAGTATGTAGATAGCTTTTCTTTTGTTCTTTTGTTTATTTAATTTTTAAATTTTGATGATGAATCCATAAGACTCCATCCTCCATTTTTGGGAGGAAAACCTTCATCCGGGCTCCACCACAGACATTAACATGTAAAAGTTACCCTGCTGAGGATTGGGGCTGGGAAAAGGCAAGACTCAAAACAGAGGGCCTTGTCCGATGGGAACTGGGTCCTTCTGGCAGTGTAGCAACTGTGACATTTAAAACTGTCAGAGGCATTTCCCAGCCAACTTCACTCCTGGGCAGAGGAGCCTGGAAAATGCTGGTGTTTAGCCCCCCTCCACCTCCCCTTCCACCGTGGTGCTTCCTCTGCCAAGAACACAAGGGCGCTACCTGTGTGAGTTGGCCAGGCCACTCTCAGCCAGAGAATCTGGAGGCTGGCTGGGTCCCAGCGATGCCGCACCCAGGACTGCACGGCCTCCGCGAGGCGAGGTGAGCAGCCTGCAGTGACTCAGGACAAGGAAGTGTGAAGCCCAGACACATTTGTTCATCAGTTCTTCCAGGCCTGAGCCCATGCTTACTGTCCTGGCAGGATAGACAGACACTGAGACCCCAGGCAATGACTGGGAGTCCCCGGGGACCAGCAGTCTAGGACCTGTGGGTGACAAATATGACTCAATGATCTGATCTTCATTTCAAGTGCCAACACCTTCTCTCTTTCTCTCTCTCTCTCTCTCTCTCTCTCTCTCTCTCTCTCTCTCTCTCTCTCTCTCTTCTCTCTTCTCTCTCTCTCTCTCTCTCTCTCTCTCTCTCTCTCTCTCTCTCTCTCTCTCTCCTTTTTCCTTCTTTAACTGATTAGGGACTTTTTCCATAAGGATATATAAAAGAGCCTGCTCAAGCTTGTTCCCAAGCTCAGATCTAATCAGGATTTTTCAACACCCTCCTGGTTCCCTGCCCTCCAATTACATACAATTAATAAATGCTGCGGCCAAATAGCATTACATCATGGGGGCAATGTTCAGGACGAGCCTTTCAGAAGCAGCATGCAAAGGAGCCTTGGGCCCCCGGGTCACAGTTTTGGGGACAGGGCAAGGGCCAGGAGAGCAGGCCCAGCTCCAGGCTTCTCTCCCCTGAGGACCACCTCTCTGTCCCAAGCAAGGAGCCCTGTGTTGGCTCATGATCCCTGCAGTGAAAGTGCTAGAGGAACATGAAATGTTGTGAGGCCCACACTATTGCTTCGCTCCAGCTTCAGATGGACAGTCTGAGCCATTCCCTCTTATCCTGAGAGTCTCTGAAGAGCCCCTCCCACTGAGCTTCCCTGGAGCGAGCTCCGCTCAGTTTGGCATGCATTAAGGACCCACCGAGTGCCACACCTGAGCCAGGTAACCCGGGAAGCCAGTGACAAGAGCCCACTGCTCGCAGAAAGTATTCAATAGGGCCTGCTTTTCCCTTGGATTTGAGCTTGATGAAATCCTAAAGGAGGCACTTCCTTTTTAACGCTCCCGAGGTTTAACGGGCTAATAAGGGAAGGAAGCAACTAGAAAACGTGCTGATGAGCAGGCTGCTGGGTGCACCCATTTCCATGAGGGACCCTGGGGAGAGGGCATAGAGGTTACCCGGGCCCAGGAAGCTGGGGTGTGTGCCTGCAGCTTTCTCTGTCTCTGGTGGAGGGCATTAACACTTGGCAAGTCTGGCCTGCCTGTGGGCAGAGCCTGTTCCTGAGACAGAGAGAGCCCTAAGCCAGGCCTGTGGAAGGTTGAATGTGAGTGGATGTGGGCATCATAGCGCCCACCTTGTCCACCCAGGCCCAGGCTGGGAGGAGGAACCAAACCTCTGAGGACAAGAACACAGGCAGGCTGGTGGGAATGGCAACATTAAGGCCGAACCCAGGGAGGAGGAAGGCAGGCTGAGGGTGTCAATCAGTCTCTCAGCTTCCCACCAGCAGGAGGGGTGGTGGTTCAGCGGTGTTGTTTCAAACAGCACCTGGTCCCCAAGGGGGATTTTAGCTTTCCGCTGCCCTCCTCTCTCCTGATTAAACAATTCAGGCGTGATGCGGGTGAAAACTGAGAGTTGAGAGACTTCCGAGAGGCTTTAGTCTGCTCTCCCTGTGAGGATAAAGGGGCTCACACCAGAGTGTTCTCCCCCCTGCATTCAGAGTGTGGGGGAAAGAGAGCAGTGGCTGTTGGCTCATCCCAGGCTCCTCCAACAGGAGGTGGCTGACCAAGTGCCCAACTATTTAGGCAAACAAGCGCTCAGGGCTCCGGCAGCCTCCCTCCCAGCCCTCCCTTCCTGCCAGTTGGATAGCTTTCCTCCAACTCGAATGAACAGCTCGTCAGTGCTCACAGCTCATAAGTAAGCTCATTAAGGAGTCTTCCTTGTCACCTTGAAGTGAAGCCAGGCAGCTTAACTCCCAATTCAGACCAAGTCCAGACCCCTGTGCACTCTGGGGATTTTCTGATTGACGACTCTGGGTGGCTGAGATGTGCAGGAAGATTCGCCACAGCTCCCAGAAAGCTTGCTCTCTGCAGCACAACTGGGCCTCCCACTGGCCCTTTCTAGGTCACAGAAACTTCCATCTCACAGACAGGCGTGAATACTCAACCCTCCCTGATACTCAGAAGGTGGAGCGGGTTCCAGAAGGTCCAAGATGGGGGGGCCCTGGTGTCAGAGAGCATTTCTATGGAGATGAAAGCAGGGATCACACAGCAGTTCCTGCGTGGCGCCCACCCCAGCCACCTGCTACAGCTGTAAGTGTGAGAACTATACAGACGATACCTACTCTGAGCTCCTACTCAGGCCCTGGGTAGGTAGAGGAAACTCCACGGTGTGTGTGAAAGGTTCATTCAAACCTACCTCCCTGAGCACTAACACCTTTTCATAAGGAAAGGGCCCAAAGGAGATGTGTCTGTCCTAAGGGGGCCTCAGGACAAGGGTGTGCCTGGACATGGCCCAGAGAAGAACTTGCCCCCCACTTATGCTGGGACTAGCACACCAGCTGAAATGCCCAGTATCATGTGGACCTCAACGGGGCCAGGGAAAGACCAGTGACACCTCTCCAGTACAGATAGGTGGCCAGTCACATTAGAGGGTACTGATCCCCATCCCTCCTCTCCCCTGCTTCCCTCCAACCTAGAGCCGCTTGACCTGTGAAAGGGAAGATGAAGAAAGAAAGGGCAGGCCACGCACATGTCTTCTCGAAGCCTAACTATGCCAGAGAAAAAGGGAAGATAAGATTTAAACTGGGTCTGAGATTGGAGTTTTGACCCAAATGGGCAAAACTGGATACTGAATGTGACTAGTGATTAGGACATTTCCTTAAGACATCATCCATCACAGGATGGGCAAAGGTGGTTACTGGGGAAAACAGTCATTTATTATACCTTTCCCCCCACTTAGTTGAAACTCCTCAAACTGTTTTTGCAGCCATGAGTTCTGAAACTTTAAAGAACACATTTCCTTCTGGAAACACAAGATCTGGAGACACCTAGAAAACGGAGCCAAAGTGGTTGGTTGCCTTGTTTGAAGCAGAGAGCCTAACACTCTGAAAAGTTCTTCACTTCCCAGAGGGCTATTTCTCAAAGATGTGTTAATACACAAAATACGCAGTGTGTGAGTTTCCTGTGGCTGCTGTAACAAATCACCACGGACTTAGTGGCTTCATACAACACAACTTTATTCTGTAGGTTAGAAGTCCAACATGGTCTCACTGGACTAAGATCAAGGTGTCTGCATGGTGACCCTGGAGTCCTCGCATGCATCACTTCAGCTTCCTCTGACACTCCCCTCCCCACTCCAAGCCCCAGCTGCCACTCTGTTGCGTTCACTGTTTGTTCTGCTGGCACCAGGACTTACCCTTCCACTGATAAAATCTTCTGCTGCAAATATTTGGCCAGTAAAATCCCAGGTGACCTTAATCAATATCAGGTGCTACAAGATGCTGCCTTAGGGAATACTAAAGGTGATGACATGTCTTGTCACCAGTGCTCCTTAGAGTTGAGGCTCACCTTTCTCCAGTATGTTATCTCCAGTCTTAAGCTGCATCTGCACAGGGGTCACAGCCTGGTTCGGAAGGAGAGCTGGAGCCCAGCCCCACTGATCTGCAGAGAGGACTGCGGTGGAAGAGTTCTGGGGATAGTGGGATACAACACTTTGCTTGCTGGGATGGGAAGCATGTTGGATTCCACATTCCTCTGCACTAACTTGTCTGGTCTCTGAGTGCAGAATGGAAACCTGTGTCCCCTGCTAGGACTGGGTTCCCAGGACTCCATAGGGGTCCCAGGGTGTTGGGGGAAGTCTGAAGAGCAAGGCTACTGTGACACATCACTTCCTTACACCTTGACCAGTCAATCTGGTACTCTGGGTTTTGGGGACCTTTTCATCCTTACTGGTGGGTCCCAGCAGGTTAGGGTGGCTCTGGTCCAGCATAGGCCCTGGACATCAGAAAGTTTTCCCTAGGGCTCCTCCCCATCTCCTCACCAGGATGCTTTGAGGACAGGAAACCCATATTCAGACCGCCCTCAGCGATGGTGTCTGGGCAGCTGAGCCATCGCTCAGCAGCCCCCTCTCCCTGGAGCACTGCGTGACCCATACCCCAGATCTTGTACACAAAGGCTCTCATTCTCTTCTTTTCTTACACAATGAGTTTTCCAGCTTGCAGGAAAGGACATGATGACCTGATAAACCGGAACCTCAAGATGGGAGAAACATAGGCCTCATTTAACCTTCTGGGGCGTAAAAAGGGCCCAATCCTCCATTAGGAACACGTAGCCACCAGGACCTTGGACACAGAGCCCCAGAGGCATTCATTCCTGTAAGATGAGGTAACCTTCCCGCCAAGAATGTCCCAATAGCTTTCTTTTTGAAGCACAAATATCCACAAATGCACTCATGTTCTATAATAAACACATGTTCTATAATAAGCATTGTTACTAGCATAATGGAAAAAAAATAATCCCCTGTATTTTGTTCATCCATTCATGAATTGATGGACATTTGCTTTATTTCTACTTTCTGACTACTAGGAATAACACTGCAATAAAAATTTAGGTACAAATTTTTGTATGGACAAATGTTTTCATATATGATTAATGATGTTAAGCATTTTTGGAGGTGCTTATTAAACATTTGTATTTTTTCTTATGAGAAATGTCTATTTAAATTATTTGTCCATTTTTAAAATGTGTGATTTTTCTTGGTCTTTTTATTGTTGATCTGTAAGTGCTCTTTATATATTTTGGATACTATACTCTTATCAGACATGTGATTTGCAATATTTTCTCTCATTCTGTGGCTTGTCTTTTTCCTTTCTTTGTAGTAACTTTTGAGGCACAAAAATGTTCCACTTTGATGAAGTCCTGTTTGTCTAATTTTTGCTTTTGGTTGCTTGTGTTTGGTTCATTATGAATTAAGACTTTGGTCCATTATGAATTAAGTTTTGGTGTGATCTAGGAGTTCAACTTCATTCTTTTGCATGTGGATAGTCACTTGCCCAGTACCAACTGTAGAAAGACTATTGTTTGCTCCATTGAATTGTCCTGGCACATTGCTAAAATCAGTTGTATGATTTTATTTCTATACTCTCAATGCTATACCATTATCTGTATGTCTATTGTTATTCTAGTGCCACACTGTCTTGATTACTATAGGTTTGTAATTTTTTTTTTGGAAAAAAGTATAAGTTTTCTAACTTTTTTCTTCTTTTTCAAATTGTTTTGGCTATTCTGTTCCCATGCATTTCTAGTACCAACTTTGGGCATTGGTTAAGAAATTTAGGGCTTGAAGGGATTATCTGAGAGAGCAGAGTCTAGAAAGTTGAAAGTAGCATGGGATGCTCTATAGGAGAAAAAGCAAAGGGTTTGGGAACAAGTGACTTAAGTCATCACTACTAGGATGCCACAGTCTTTTCTCAGCAAGGGTTCAGGAATCTGGAGAAGGGGCTGTGACTAAATAAAGAGACTAGATAAGAAATATAAATTTGGAAAGCATGGGGGAACCAGGTGGAGGCCTCACCCTCTAGTGTGGTGGGCTCCCGAATGTCCGGACCCATGGCTTTTTATTTACACATTTTTTCCCTTTAGCAAAGCAAACACACATATCAAAGGTAAGGTTTAGTAAATAATAAAGGGTTATCAAGTTGGGGGAACTTCCTTCAGCTATTCAGCCAGCAGCAGGTAATAATATACAGATTTTCAACCCTGCTGAATATCAATAATCCATCAGCCTTCTGGTGAACTTCTCTGAACTTCTTGCATTTATGACCTGCTGGTCTTAGCTTCCAGCACTAATAGACCTTTTAAAAATCTCCTTAGCCTCTCATCCACAGGCAGCAAAATCTCAGACATATGTCAAAAGAACTTCTTCACTGATACTGCCCCTAGGGCAATGGAAGCTAAAGAGAAAATAAATGGGACTACATCAAAATAAAAAGCTTTTTTATAGCAAAAGAAACTATCAACAAAACAACAAGAAAGCCCACTGTATGGGAGAACATATTTGCAAATGTTATCACTGATAAAGGTTTAATCTCCAACATCTATAGACAGCTTATACAACTAAATAAAAGGAAAATGAATGATCCAATTAAAAAATGGGCAATGGACCTAAAAAGAATATTTTCAAAAGAAGACAGAAGGAAGGCCAAGAGGCACATAAAAACATGCTCAAAGTTACTAATTATCCGAGAGATGCAAATCAAAACAACAATGCGATACCATCTCACACCTGTCAGAATACCCAACATCAACAAATCAACAAATGACAAGTGTTGGCAAGGTTGCGGAGAAAAAGGAACCCTTGTGCACTGCTGTTGGGAATGCAAACTGGTGCAACCACTGTGGAGAACAGTATGGAGTTTTCTCAAAAAACTGAAAATGGAACTCACATTTGACCCAGTAATCCCACTCCTAGGACTATATCCCAAGAAACTAGAAACACCAATCAGAAAGGATATATGTACCCCTATGTTCATAGCAGCACAATCTATAATAACTAGAATTTGGAAACAGCCTAGGTGCCCATCAGCAGATGATTGGATCAAAAAACTTTGGTACATCTACACAATGGAATACCATAAAAAAGAAGGAATTCTCATCATTTGCAGCAACCTGGATAGAATTAGAGAACATCATGCTGAGTGAAATAAACCAGTCAATGAAAGAGAAACACCACATGACCTCATTCATTTATGGATATTAAAGAACATTATAAACTGATGACCAAAAGACAGATATAAAGACAGTAAAGCAACAAGCAGACTGTCAAATTACAGTGGGGAGGGTAGGGAGATCTGGGGGAGATAAGAGCTCAACCGAAGGACTTGTATACTTGCATGTAAGTATAACCAATGGACACAAAACTCTGGGGAGGGAGGGTATGTATGGGGGGAGGGGCAATGTTAAAATATGTACACAGATAATAATTTAATAAAAAATAAAAATAAAAATCTCCTTAGCCTCTGTTGACCTTAGTTCTTCATCTATAATAGGAGAAAAATGATGCCTACATTTTAGGGTAGTTATAAGGAATCAGTTATTCAATGAATTATAAGTCTTTCTCCATACCGTGTGTCAGGTCCTGTGCTTGGTGCTGGAGATGGAGTAGAGAACAAAAGAGGCACAGACGATGCCCACAAGAAGAGCAGTTCTAGGATGGTGAAGTGTGCTAACAGAACACAAAGCCCAGCATTGTGTTTCTCTGGTTCACTAGAAGTTCCAGTTAACTTTCCCAAGGGCTTTATTTCATTCAATTTTTAATTTTTTTAAAGTTATTTTTTATTGATTTCAAAGAGGAAGGAAGAGGGAGAGAGGCATAGAAACATCATTGATGAGATAGAATCGCTGACCAACTGCCTCTTGTATGCTCCACTCTCAGAATTGAGCCCACAACCTGGGCATGTGCCCTTGACCGGAATCGAACTCAGGACCCTTCAGTCCATAGGCTGATGCTCTATCCATTGAGCCAAATCAGCTAGGACTATTTCTTCACTTTGAATCTTGAGCACCAAGTACAGTGCACTGACACAAGTACAGTATAGACACTCTGTGTTTGTTGAACTAAACAAATCATCTTCTTACCCCAAGGCAAAGGAGGAGTTTAGACAGAAAAGGGAAGAGTATTGTATGCTGGTCAAGGAAACAGAACATTTCAGGAGCAGGTGATTCTCAGCATGGAGCTAGGCATGAGACCAAGGCCTGCTCTGAGCCAAAGAAAAAGGCAAATATTATCAGTTGAGCCAAGGTTTATTTTATTTTTAAAAGAAAGCTTATCTCTTGATAAATTGAAACAAGATCTAATGACCTTTCTGGTCCCTTTTCCTTTTAGTGACATCTGCATGTGAATGTCTTATCTTACCAATTGGTTATTCTTAGCCAGTAGAACAGGTTTTTAAATAGGAAGTAAGTGAAATTAATGCTAGCATCACTCTGAGAGAAAGACAAAAACAATTCTATGCATATCATCCCAAACTGGGATGATAAGAATGGTGAGGGCCATGTAATTACAGGGAGAACATAATAACCCGAGGCTGGATCAGAGGTCCAGGCCCCTGGGCATCACTATAGGTTTGTGCAAGGGGAGGGCCTCTCATTCTTCCTCCTGCTTGCTGGGAGCAAACAGAGAGAGCAGGAGCCATGTTGGGGCCACAGAGCAACTGGTTATCATGAACCATGTGTCAGGCAGTACTTGGAGCATGACCTCCCATTGCCTCATAAAGTCATCCCTCTCCAGATCTTGTAAATGAGAACAAAGAGTTTGTGTTAAATATAATATCTGTTATGCCCAGATTTCGTGATCCCCAAAGACCACCAGGGAGCTGAGTCCAATGCAAAAGCAAAAGAGTCTTTTTATTTCAGGCTAGCCCGGCTCAACCCCCCACCTACCAACTCAGCAACAAGGTAGAGGAAGAGAGCGGGTTTCTCTAGAACAAAAGATTTATAGGGTGGTGAGGTCACTGCTTTGGCTGACCCCAATTGGTTGAGTGAGGGCAAGGGTCCAGTTACATAGTGACCTAGTTATACAAAATGGATGCAGCACAAGATGGAGTCAGGAGTTAACCCTGTCCTGCCCTCTCAATATCCACTCTCCCTGCACAGTTACCCAACTCTCTATCCCTCTCCCCATGGTGCTGGAAGGACCATGGCCCATCCTCCACCTTTAAGTGAGCAAAATCAAGATCAAAACAGGTGTGCTGAAGTGATTGACCAAAGGGAAAAAAAATTATGTATATAAAAAAAAAGCAAAACAAGAAGAAAAGAGTGGAAAAATGAAAGCTACAGATGATGAAAATTATGTCATTAAGAGTAGGCAAAGGAATCCCAGATGATGATCCCCGATTGCTATGTTGGAAGCTGCATATACCAACCTTCTAAATATATTAGAGAATAAAAATGTTGGAAGAAACTGAGGAATAAAAGGAAGTGATGAGTTCAGTGAGAATGGCACCAGGTGTTAGACTGGACCTGGATTCAGCAACCTCAGTACCTGAGTTCTGGCTAGGAAAGAATTCAGAGCCAAGACTCAAACTATAAAAGAACATTGATTTATAAAATCACAGAGGTGGAAGAAGTAATTTTTCAGAAGAGATGAGCTTAGAAAACAAGTTGTAGAGGCAAAGGAAGCTCTCTTGGAGCTTAGAAGTGAGGAAGATAAGGATGAAGCACCTGAGTGGGAGTGGGGGCGGGAGGAGGAGGGGAAGAAGGAAGGGAAAGCCATAGCATGTTCCTAGGAGGGAGAGAGCTCTGGGTCCTCCGTTTGAAGGATTTTAAGGGTGGAGATTTTAGGGGAGCTCTCAGGGGAAGATCTCAATAGATATTCAGCAGCTTTCCAGGTGTGTCCTTTCAAGGGTCTAGGTCTCCACTGATTAGCTGGTTGGTATCAGGGCAGGGGGTCATTATCCAATGCAGCTTGTCCTGAGGTCAGCTATGGGGTTTTGTCTGGTTTTGTTGCTTTTCTGGGCCTGGAGCTGAAATACAACTGAGGTCTAGATGTTATCTCTCGGGAAGAAAGGTCAGGGAACAAAACCACATGTCCAGTGATATACTAGTGGAGAAAAGGACACCTGGGGTTGAGGTCCCACCTACATTTGTTCTTGGCTGGGCACCCAGAGCTTTCCACCTGGTTACCTTCTTCTCTACCTGGCCCATTGTCCTTGCTCTGCTCATGTCTGTCTAACTGCCTACCACCATGGTTGGCAAACTGTGGCTCGCGAGCCACATGAGGCTCTGGCTCCTTGAGTGTGGCTCTTCCACAAAATACCACGGCCTGGGTGAGTCTTTTTTGAAGAAGTGGCATTAAAAGAAGTTTAAGTTTAAAAAATTTGGCTCTCAAAAGAAATTTCAATCATTGTACTGTTGATATTTGGCTCTGTTGACAAATGAGTTTGCCGACCACTGGCTACCACATCAACACGTTTAGTCCTGGATTCAATGAAGCTAGAAGCTCGAAGTTCTTCGGTACAGGGATTCATTCCACATTCTTTATTTTGTGACCAAGTAGAATGAGAATAAGATTTTTCTTATGCAGTTGCATATATTTTTCTTTGCCTAATTTAAGGTGTTAAATAAATGAATTCATCTAAAAAAAAAAAAAAAAAAAAAAAAAAAAAAAAAAAAAAAGGAAAGAAAACAGTACTCAGGTAGAAAATTAAAGGGCTGGATTCCAGGTCCAGCTCTGTTTCTCATTGGCTGATGATCTTGATCTCAACTCCCTGAATATTGCTGTGGAGCGGATGTAAGTGAATGACCACTGGAGCCCAGACCAAATTAAAATTTAGGGAGACTTTGTTAGCCAGGAGACTGCTTTGCCATTCTCCATGCAGGGAGACCAGAGAGCAGCAGCGACCCTTTGAGTAGGACCACTTTTAAGCACATTAACCACATCCTGTTCTTGCAGAGCAAGCAACCCAAGACAAAACAGTTTTTCCTAAGTTACGTCAGGATCATGCCATTGATGACCATGTTATTCACAGGGTCATCAGAAAGCTGATAGTGTTCTATGAAAGAGGCCTATGTGCTGGGAAGGGGCCATGAGACCATATCTCAAGGCCTGGCCTGGTGTCAGCATTGGCAACTCTATCTGGGGCATAGTCCACAGCCTCAGTAGTGCTCAAAAATTCCCACTCTTCAACAAAAATCAGGTCCCTCAATTGCAAAATGAAAAGTTAGAGCTTGATTAGATATGATAATTACCCAAGAGGGGTCCTCCTGTGCTCCATCTCCTCCAGGGCAGACACTGCTCAACATCGTCCACCATTCTACTTCCCAATCAGCAGCCTGAGACTCCTTCACAGACCAGTGCTACATGGACCCAACACCATATATTTGGAGCAAGTGCAGGATACAAGCTATTTGCTATTTGTTGGGGGAAAGCCCCAAAAGTTTAAATTCAGAATTGATTTTGAAGAACTGATTTAAGAACTTATTTAAATTCTTAAGAGCTTTAATATGAGAATCTTATATACATGGGCAAAGCAGCTGCTGCCAGCAGTGGCAGGCCCCCCAAAATTCATACCCTCCCCAAACAGGACCTCTTTTTATAGATGATTAGGTGATTAATAGTAAAACCATATGATGGGTAGTCACCAAGACCACCAGAAAGAACAGTGCATTCCTAAATAAACAGACGACACGTGTCAGTTATCACACTCTATGCTTACATTCATTCGCCTCCTTCCTGAGAGTATGATGTTTATCTGTGGTATTCTTGTTTTCTGAGTAGTCAGCCAACTCTGAAGCTACAGATAGTAAATAGTCACAGTTAAACAGAGTCAACATTTCCTAGACACCTTTGCTGCTGGAGCCATATTGCATTTCTAAGTGAATTCCCCTATACCAGGTGTCTTGCCCTCGGGCCATATAGGGCCTACAAAATCATTTGATCTGGCCCTGCCAAGGCATTAGGGGTGAGTAAATTAAATGTTTGAACAAATATAGCAGGATGATTTTTAAATTGATGATTTTGTATGGCCAGTGAACAATGTTATAAATATCCAAATGCCCTTGGCAGAAAAATGGTTCCCCACCTTTTCCCTAAGCCATCCTTAACCAGACAGTTTGCTATGACTGTATTACCCTGACATGTGATTCTAAATAATTTCTTGTAGGTTTGCCCAGGTGTGTCATGAGGCAGAAAAATGATAACTCCATAAAGTCAAGAATTAGCCAACGTGGCTCTCTGTAAATGCAAGTTATTGTGAATGCTATAATTTATGCAACATACTTTCAACACTGTTTTCACACAAAGCTTTGAGTTGATGATGGAAGGGGACTCTGTGCCAAGCTTGGTCAAAAGCAGTTCCTGGGGGTGGTGATTGAGTAGCAAGGGAGATAATAAGACAATTTCTAAAATTTTCTCCTTATAAAGAATTTCTAAATGTCCCCTCGCCCCCTGTGAAATATAAACTTCTGCTTCTATGCCAGGGTTAATTCCATTCCCTGTAAGAATTGTTAGAGCCATGATGCTTGGAAAACAGCAGCTGTTGGTCTGGATGAGCTTGGGACAGGAATGTGTCATTAATTTGTGCAATGTAAACAGGGAAGGGGTTTGGTGTATGAGACCAGTCTCTGTCAGTGCTGTTCAAGGAAGCACGGCACACAGGGCCTTAGACAGAGCCAAGGTGGGAATGCTTCCCAAGGTGACCTAGTTCCCAGAGTTGGATGACCTGGAGCACTGCCTCAAGGTCCTTCCATCTGTCTGGTTTGTCACTGTCAACCTCACAACTGTTGCCTGGCTTCTGACCCTGAGCCTGGCTGCCGAGAGCCTGGGACCAGAATGACCTCTGAGCTCAGAGGAAGATGATATATCTTTAGGAATGAGTCCCGGACAGCTAACTCACTCCCCCAAAATTAGGCAAATAGGAGCTTTTAAGAGTACCCCGACCCTTCTCTGACCTCACCTCACCCTTGCCACTCCTCATCCTCCTCCCCTGTTTTATTTTCTCCATACACTTACCATCAGTTAACATTTAATATATTTTATTGGCTTACTTGCTTAGAGTCTCTCTTCTTTTTTGCATGTTTGTTTCTTTGATGCCTAGAACAGTCTCTGGAATAGAACAGACACCTATTAAACATTTGTTAAATGACCAAATCCATTCATCTATTCAACATTTTGGATATCCAGAAAACTGGATTTTTCATCTAAGAAAACTTGCAATTATTCCCTGAGTTTGGAATTGGGTTCTGGGAAAAGTTTGAAAAGGACAGAAATTTCCCACTGATGATTGAAGGAAAGGGCAAAATACCAATAGCCTTCCTGATGTACCACTTCTTAATATACCAAGTGCTCTATGTTCATTGTCTGCATCTTGAGTGAGCCATTTGAGGTAAGTAGCCTGATCTCAGTTTTTCAAAGGAAGAACTTGAGGTTTATAGGAAGTAGGCAATTTGGTCATGTTTATGAAAGAATGTCCAGCCTATAAGAAACTCTTATAAGAGTATTTTTGCCAAAACCGGTTTGGCTCAGTGGATAGAACATCGGCCTGTGGACTGAAAGGTCCCAGGTTCATTTCCGGTCAAGGGCATGCACCTTGGTTGCGGGCACATCCCCATTGGGGGGGGGGAGGGGTGTGCAGGAGGCAGCTGATCGGTATTTCTCTCTCATCGATGTTTCTAACTCTCTATCCCTCTCTCTTCCTCTCTGTAAAAAAAAAAAATCAATAAAATATATATATTTTTAAAAAGAGTTCTTTGACCTAAATTATTGAGGACATGTCCAGAAGCAAAATCTCAAAGAATTGAGAAAATGCTCCAGGGAATGGCAGTTTTACAGCTTATTTTATACATTAGTATCAAAGGAACATGAAGGCCATTGGTGATAGATTAAGAGGTGGGAGAAAGCAAAGTGGGAAATCTTTAGGATTGGACAAAAAGCAAAATGGAAAAACACATCCTTCTTTTACCTTGGTGGGTATGGGATAGTTACTAAGTATAGTACAGAGATGGCATGTAAGGTTCTATGATCTCATTTTCTGGTGGTCTTGTGCTCTGGTGCCTGCAGTTGTACCTCCAAGGGGTCTAGAAAAGAAAGTTAGGCTGACATTTCAAAGGTTATCCTAGATTTGTAAGAACAACGGACAGAGGCCACTTAAGGTAAAGATGAACCTTCCTAAGGAAGCTATAGGCCTGGGGCGTGACTAACCACCATGACCTGTGCAATTAGGAATTTATGGTCAGACCACCCTCTGTGGTTACTTTTGGTCACTGAGTGTGTAAGGCCTGCCACGCAGGACCCTCTAAGCTTGTTAGGTTTAGTATGTGGCATCTTTTTTGTTCACTACTAAGCCTCCCCAGTGATAAAGCCTGGGCCTATACACAGCATACAGATAAAGCCTGGGCCTGTACACAACACAGATGCTGCCTTCAGCAGCTGGCCACTGGCCCCCCTTTCTCCTCTTTATCTGTCTCTCTAGCTAGCTGCTTTCCGGAGAGAGGAGAAAAACTGTTCTCATAATCAGTGTCTGACCGAAATCCCTCTGAGAATAGAATATCCTGTAAGTGATTGCAACACATTTTTTTTTTTTTTTTAGTCTGTGTTGGTTTGAGATTCCTACTACTATAAGCTCTAAAAACCAGAGTATTCCTCCTGATGCTTAGTCACAGGAGGGGAGAACGTGCATGGAGAAGAGACATCCTAGCTTGGAATCAGATTTCCCAAACAACTAAGGGATTGGACCCTCCAAGAATACCCTCCGAAGAATTCCTTCAGGATTAGCAATATCATTTTTAGGAAATTCCAGATTTATGTCATAAGTAAAAATCAAATGTTTTACCAATAAAGTTTAGGTTTAGAGATTCTCAGTGATATACTCCCCTTTCCAGGCCTCCAGGAATTTAGTTCTTGATCCCCAAACTGGGAACACTTTGAAATTTTCGTGATTGAGCAACTGGGGATTTTATCTAAACCCTCCAGTAACCAGGAGATGTCCCGTCTCGTGTGTAAGTTAGTTGTCCTGAGGTCTCTCTGAAGGAAGTCTCAGCTCTGGGCTGGAGAGCGTGCCTGTTTATCTTTGAATCGAGGGTTCAGATCAAGTCTCTCCAAAGTCATGCCACTTTGGCATGCAGACTCGTTTGCGCTCAAAACAATCAAGGCCCCAGAAGTCTCAGGAAGAGCTTGTTACTTCTTCTTTAAACGCCTAAAAGAATTTAGAGGTCCTGGTCTAGGAAGTGGACTATTACCAGAGATAAGTGCCAAGAGTATGTGCTAGTGTGGTGGGCTAGGGGGAGCTCGGGGGCCTAGAGATGTAAGTCTGTGTCCCATTGTCTCTGAAACGTTTGCTCTTCCTATATTCCTGTGAATTGTCTCCTTCCCTTTGGAGCAGAGACCCCTATCCTGTTCTCCTGAGCTCGACATGGCATATAGCCTATTTCCCCTAACTGCATGTGTGTCTCATATTTGTATGGGGTCCCCATATGGACATAATTAAATTATTTTCTCTTCTGTTAATCTGTATTATGTCAATTTAGTGATTAGATCAACCAGAAGATCCTAGAAAGGTAGAGGAAAATGTTTTTCTTCCCCATAGTGTATTACAGAATCATTGGATGTCTGGAGCAGTGGTGTAGGCCTGCCTGGCATAGGAGGGTTAGAGGGGTCAGTGGGTTTCACTCAAATAAATATCTTTTAAGCAAGTACCTAAATAATAAAATTTATTTCAATGGAGTTTCTCTTATCTCTTTTCACATTACTTCATTTTCTTCAACTACTCATTTATTATTTTGTAAAATAATTCAAAACACCTTTTTTAAGTTAAGTTCATTTGCTAGGCTTTTGGGCAAAAATGACATCTGTTGTAAAAAGGGCCTAGATATTTGGTCATATCCTAATAAAACATGCTTCTCTTTAGACTTGATGGGAATAAATTAGCAGCATGTTCTAACTGCAATCATGTCTCAGCATCCATCCTCAGGACCCCCAAACCCTGTGTTAATGAAAAAAAAAAAAACCACAAAGAAACAAAAAACCATTGAAACCTATAAAGAATTTTTTTGTGAGTTTATTTGTGCTTTACTGTGGACATATGCTGGTGAGCAGAACCTCAACGGATTGAGATAATGCTCCTGAGAATGGTGGGTTACATTTCTATATTTATACATTGCAATCAAAGGAAAGGGACTAGGTTAGTTACATGAAATTCATTGGTGATAGATTAGGGAGGTGGGACAAAGCTAAGCGGGGAGACCTCTGGGATAGGGTAAAAGGTTAAATGATGGACATGAGCTTCTTTTACAGAGATGGATACAGGATACTCTAACGCAATTAACAGTTGACAATTAATTTGATAACAATAACAATGAGGGAATGTCTCGAGGCCATTTGTTGTTCCCTGAGGGGGTCTGGGATAAAAAGGAAGTTACAAGTTACCCAAATATCTCACAGATATGTTATCTCAGATGCAGGAAGGCAGATGGGCTCAGTAAAAGATCAAAGTTGATCTTTGTCAGGTGAAATATCTGGGACATGACTACCTACTATAACCTGTTAGATATTTAATTTTCAAACCATCTTTTGTGGTTATCTTAGGTCTCTGGGTTTGCAAGACTGCCACGCAGGCCTTCCCTGAGCTTGTCAGGTTAGCATGTGGCTCTTTCTTTCACACCTGCAGGGCCAGAAAATGACCGGTGAGAGGATGCTCAACACCATCAGTCATCAGGGAAATACAAATCACAATCTCCGTAAGATACACTTCATACATACGAATTTGGCTAAAATTAAAAGACAGACAATAACAAGTGTTAGAATCTGGAGAAATTGAAATGCTCATACATTGCTGGTGGGAGTGTATAGTGGTGCAGCTGCTTTAGAAAACAGCTCTTCAAAAAGTCTGACATTGAGTTTCTATATGACTAAGCAATTTTACTTCTAAGTATACACTCAAGAGAAATCAAAGCACCTGCCTACACAAATATATGCATACAAAATTCATTGCAGTGTGATTCATAATAGCCCGAAAACAAAATCAACCCAAATGTCTATCGACTGATGAATGCATAAAAAATGTAATATACCCAGACAAGGAATATTATTTAGCCATAAAAGGAAAAAAAAGTACCTGTACCTGCTATAACATGGATGAACCTTGAAAACATGCTCAGTGAAAGAAGCCTGTCACAAAAGGCCATATATTGTGAGATTCCATTTATATGAAATGTCCAAAAAAGGCAAATCCATAGAAACTAAGAGTAGGTTAGTGGTTGCCTAGGGCTGGGATGAGGGAGGAATGGGGTGTGACTGCAAGTGAGCACATTTTTTCCCCTAGGTGGGTGGTGATAAAAATATTCTAAAATTAGAAGTGGTGATTGTACAACTTTTCCAATATACTAAAAACCATTGAAAAGTGCACTTTAAAATGTTGAATTTTATGATATGTGAATCGTATCTCAATAAAAGCATCTAGTAGAAGGAGATATGTAAAAATAAAACAATATGAAAAAAATCAATAGTACAGTTAAATTATTACTCTCTTTGGAAACCATCTTTGCATCCATTGTAAGACTCACTGTATTCCATTCTAAATCTAATACTTTGGAGAGTATGAAATTCTGAATTGGGGAAGTGTACCCTACTCTTTAGTCGTATTTTTCTCCCTGTAATACCACCCATCTTGCCTTGTTCCTGGATGCTCATTCTTGACTTAGAATCTAGTGTTTCTCAAAGTGTCACTTTCGTCCAATTGCAACAAAAATCTGTGGTAGTGCTTGTGAAAAATTCTTGGGCCCCACTCTGGGACCACTGAAACAGAAAGTGTGTGTGTGTATGACTCTGGACTTCACATTTTAAACAAGTCACCTTGCTATAAAAATAATACTATTATTAATAATAGCTCTTGCCTATGGAATACTATGTGCAGGCACTACTCCAAGAGCTTTACATTAATTAATCAATTTAATCCTCAGCACAGACTATGACTGGGTAATATTATAATACTCATTTTTCAAAGGAATAAAATGAGTTACTGAGTGGTTAAGAAACTTTCCCAAATTAATATATAATTAGTAAACAATAGAGTCTGGAATCAAACACAGACAGTCTGGCTTCAGATTTCATGCTCTTAACCATTGCACAATGCTGTCTGATATGGTTTGAATGTTTGTTTGCCCCCAAGTTCATATGTTGAAATCCTAACCCCCAAAATGATGGTATTAGTGGGGCCTTTGAGAGATGCTGAAATCATGAGGTGGGACCTTCATGAACGGGATTACTGGCCTTATAAAGGAGGTTCCAGCAGGGCCCCTGCCCCCTTTCACCACGCGAGGACACACAGAGCAGGTGCCAGTTATGAACCAGGAGGCGGGCCCTCGCTGTGCTGGATTGCTCAGCCTCCAAAACTGTGAGAAGGAAAACTACCAGGTCTGTGGTATTTCGTTATAGCAGTTCTAAGATACCACCTCTTCTTCTCATTGATTCTCATGCTTAAGTTTGAGATTATTATGATTGTTATTTAATATATTACTTGCATCTGCAAAAATAAATACCTATATTTCTACCTTTGGTGTGAAAGTCTACAAAAATGAATTTTCTTAAGGGGCATGTGCCAAGCCCAGTTGGAGGTTGTACATTTGGAAACAGGGATGTGAAAAGCATACCCCCCTTGGGAAAGGACCATGCCCCTCCCTCCTGCCTCTTCAGTAATTGACTCCAGGGAAGCTATCCACCCAGAGAGAGGCCTGTCTCCTGCAGCAGAAACCTGTCTCAGGTTCAGTTCGAAAGCCTGGGCCAACCTCCCCCACTGGTGTTTCTGATTCACCAGGACAAGGAGAACCCTTGTCTGAGGGTGTCACTGCTCTTGTCCCAGAACTCAACCAGGCCTATTTGGAAGTCACGGCCAACTTTGAGCTGCCTACTGATGGCCTAGGCCACTTTCAGGCTGCCACTAGGTCCCACAGCTTCTGGCTGGCCAGAGTCACCACAGCCTCAAGGGCCATGCTTGGTTCCATGTCACATGGGGAACTTCCAAGGCAGTTCTCTCAGGGGCCTGCAGCACACTGATAAGATCTTGGCAAGGATGGAAGAAAGAGCAAAGGTACAAGGCCTGGATCGACCCCTGGGGATGGGCTCATTGGGAAGGTCCTGGAGGCCCTCCCAGCTTCTGATACTTCACCCGTAGAAGGAAGGTGATCTTTCCCAGCCCAGGGCCTCTGCAAGTGGCTAAGATGACTGGTCACAATAACATCCATGAATAACATCTGCTTCCTATGACATAAGTGTCACTGTTCTGAATTGCCAATCTTTAACTTTGAGCTTGACCTCCTTCACCCAAAAAGGTCTGGCATCCACTAATTCAATAAATACTAATTGAAGGAATGAGTGATTTTCTTTGTAGAAAACATGTAGGATTGCAACGTGACTAATAGGCATCTCACATTTACCTTGGTTGGAGTGGAATTCAATTTCTCTTTGAAACCTGTCCCTTTCCACTTGGATCTAACTTGTGAACAGTGCCAACATCCATCCAGTTGCTCTAGCCAAAACCCAGGAGTCACCTTTGACTTTTCTCTCCTTTCATTCAACCCATCTGCAAGGTCAAAACACACCTGGGCCCCTCCCCCACTTGTCCAGTACCCATCTTCTCACTCTTCACTCACTGCAATGACCCTTTATAGGCCATGTGACACTCAGCAATCAGGATAAATCACATAATGTCATTTCCCCACTGAGAAATCTGCAATGGTTTCCCAGTGCACTTAAAATAAAACCCAAAGATCTTGTCATGCAGGCGAGTCTTTACATGAGCTGTTCCCTCACACCTCTCTGGCCTTGCCTCCTACACCACTCCCCCTTTCACTGCGTTCCAGCCACACCTGCCAGCCTACTTTCTGTCATTTCAACATGCCAAGCTCATTCCCATCTCAGGTCTCTGCAGTGACTGCTCCCTGGGTCCGGAATGCTCTTCCTCTGAAACATGGCATGACTCCTTCTCATCAACTTTAGTTTCAGTTCAAACAGCACGTCCGTAGGGAAGCCACAACTCCTATCCTAAGTTATCCTGTTACAATCTGAAGTTATCTTGTGTGTTTAATGACACATCAACTACTGTCATTCTCCTCAACTGTGACAACATGCATGAGGCCAGAGATTTTGCCTGGCTATGCCCAGTCCTGATGCCTGACACATAACTGACTCTCACTAAATAGTTCTTAAATGAATGGTGTGATGTCACTATGAAAGCACTAGTTTCAACTGTCTGCCTTGTTCTAGAAAGGACATAAGGAGGTTTATAGAAATGAAAATAATAAGGTTTGTGAAATACCAGCCTAGAAAATTAGGTTTAAAAAAACAACGAGGGTAAGATGCTTATATGAACACTTAGTTTTGCAGCATCCCAGGATTCTGTCCCTCAAACTTAGCATGTCCAAACCCACTGCCCCATAGTCTCTCCTGAGAGCATGAAGTTCAAGCCCCGACGTTATTCTGCTTTCAGATACTTTTGACCACTCCACTGCCTCACTCACTCCACTTCAGTCACACTGACCTCCTTGCTGTTTCTTCAAAATGCCAGCACACACCTGCTTCAGGGGTTTTGAACATTCTGTTTCCTCCATTTGGATCCATATAGCATGCTACCTCGGTTTCCTCAAGCTTCAGGTTTTGCTCAAATGGCATCTCAAAAAGTCATTCCACCTCTTTCTACCCTAGTCCTCTTCCCTGTTTAGTTTCTACCTCTTTATCACCAATGAATACAATATTACATGTATTTATATATAATACATTTTATATAAAATATGTAATACATTAAAATATATTTTAACACATTAAAATACATTATATAGGATTATACACATAATATATATATATATATATATTTATATAGCCCCCAAAACTGCATATGTATACTTTAACAGCTGATTTTATTACATATATATATATATATATATATATATATACACACACACACACACACACACACAATTGAATATTACTCAGCCATAAAAATGATGAAATATAGCCTTTTGTGACTATGTGGATGGATCTTTAGAGTATTATGCTAAATGAAATAAGTCAGATGGAAAAAGACAAGAACCATATTATTTCATTCACATAGGGAATTTTAAAAAAAGTAACAAACAGAACAAAACAAAAACAAATGCATAGATACAGACAAAAGAATTGTGCCTACCAATGAGGAAGGAAGATGGGGGGAGGGCGAATTGTGTAGAAGGGGGCGAAATATATGATAATGGAAGGAAATTAGACTTTTGGTGGCGATAGGCTATACAGACATCAAACCATAATATTGTACACCTGAAATGTGTATAATTTTATTAACCAATGTTACCTCAATAAATACAATTTAAATAGATAAGTGAATGGCACTCCTTGGAACCATGTAGGACACACCTTGCACATCTCTACAAAGCATCCCTGTTTATGAGACTAGGTAAGGGTAGAGCCATAAGGCTTTAACCAGCAGCCAAGACAGGAGAAGTCTGACACATATTCAGAAAAGTTCCAGGGCCATGGAAAGACACATAATATTTCACTTTCTGTAGAAATGGGCTAAGAGAACAGCAGTGGGTAGGATCATGATACTCCTCAACAAAGAATTTAGAGTTAGATCTAACACAGAGAATGGCAATAAAAATCTGTCAATATGAACATGTTCAAAACAGATGAAAACAATTTGCCTTCCCCACACAAGCCAGCTGTCCCATATCTCCTAGAGCTCCCACTGACCAGCTTACCGAGGAGGGCGGTTTTCCCTTCCATGAGCAGCTATGAACTAAACACTAAGGTAGATGATGAATTACATGTTACACTGCTGTTTTGGATTGCCAGCTATAAGCCAGTTTCATCAGGGCAGTTACCCAAACGAATGAGTGTGGTAAGTTTTTCCACTAAGAAATTGGATTCCATAAAATTTACAGTAATAAAAATATTCACTCCATCAGCCATCCCAGTCAGCACTTCCACCCAAAGGGCCCTTAACTTTGCACATGGCAGGAGCATCCGTATTTCCGTGTGTTTGTGTTTAAGAAGCACATTTCTTAAATTTTTGTGGTGAGGCCAGGGCTTTCATAAGGGTTTATTTTCACACACACTCACCAAAGTTACATGTAGTTTTCTTTAATTTATTGGAAGATATGAAGAAATTGCATGATAAGCTGAAAAATATGTACAACAGTGATGACTCAGTAAACACCTCAGCTTTCATGTTGCGGCTTGCCTGAAGTCCAGGAATGCATTCATTCAAGGCTAAACCCTCCCAGAGAGCTTACCACATGTCAAGTACCATGCGAGGCATTTTTCTGAGGCTGAGTGGGATTGAGAGATAAAGGTCATGATCTTTGACCTATGGGGCTCCCAATCTGGTGGAGGGCTCACCACATTTTCTAGCACTGTAGGCAGTGTGTGCTGAGTGTTCACTGAGGGGGTGATCATGTGCCATCCCTGTGGATGAGGGATCTGGGGTCTCCCAGGGAGGTGGGCTCTGAGTCGGTCTTGAAGAAGCACAAGATGTAGAAAATTGGGGTCTCAGCGAGAAGAGCTGCTGACCAACCTCCTGCCTCTGATGATTCCATGATCTCTGTGAATAAGAGAAAAATTAAATTTGAACACATTTGGGCTACTGTATCTTTCAATCTCTTTGCTATAGCAACTTTGTCTATAGCTTAACAGTTAAGTGGTCAGCAAACTGCGGCTCCTAAGCCACATGCGGCTCTATGGCCCCTTGAGTTTTTAGCAAAGGCCAGCTTAGGAGTACCCTAAGTTAATAGCAACATACTTACCTATATAGCTTAAGTTTAAAAAATGTGGCTCTCAAAAGAAATTTCAATTGTTGTACTGTTGATATTTGGCTCTGGGACTAATGAGTTTGCCGACCACTGGTAATACATTTGTGGAACAGTTATTGTGCTTACCTCCTCCTAACACATCCAGGCCAATATGACTCAGTCAGCAAGATGAAAGGAAGGGAGCCAATGACAAGAGAATCCTTGTGATGAGCAGCACGTTATCTTAAAAAAAAAAGAAAAAAGAAAAAAAAAAGAAAAACATCTACTCTGACCTCCCAGTTTTCCCAGCAGGAGCTATTTCTCTCACTTCTAGTGATAAAGGAGCAGAGGTGCAAAGATTGTCCAAGGTGACTCACAGTCAGTAAGCAGCCAAGACCAGAACCTGGACAGGTCTGATGCTTCCTACACTCAAGTGTAATCAGTTACATGGAGGGAGTGCCTCAGAAGGCCCTGTTAAGTGTCCCGCTGTGTCTCTGTTTATTCCAGGAGGGCAAGGAAAAGCATCCCCAACATTTTGCTGAATCCCAACAGGGCAGGTGACCTGGGAAACTTAGCAGCAGCAGAACTAGAAAGGAACTTGGAACATTTCCAGTTTAACACCTTGTTTTGCAGAGGCCAAGGGCAGATATGTGCTTCAGTCACTGGGGTCCAGAGCTGACCCTTGACCCAGTTCTGTCTTTGTCTCCAAGTTTCCCTTCCTGAGTCCTTTGCTGTCCTCCAGGTGACCCTCCCACTATTCTCTCCCTTCTCTCTTCACTCTCCTTTTGGGAGTGTCATGTGACAGCCTGGTAGGAAGTAAGTTGAATCCTGAGGTATATACGTTCATTTGGGCTGTTTCTCCAACCATCAGTAAAAAACTGTCCTCATTAAAGAGACTTTAGGCTCAGCCAGCAAGTAGAGTGGGATTGGGAGCGGGGAGCAGGATGGTGGCAGCAGAGGGAGGAGGGGCCACTGAGGAAAATCGGATATGCATAACAGGGAGGCAATCACTCCAAGCAGACTTGTACCCTGAGGACTGTTTCCAAGCGGTCTGCCTGCTGGAGCTCAGCGCTGCCTTCCAGAAAAGATAGTATTTCGGTGATGAAACAAGTGCTTTCCTATTTGCTGCATTCCTGCAAGGCTTCTGACTTGAGCAGGCTGGGTTAGTTAAGTGCAGAGAGTTAGTGGTTTCTCAAGACTTTGTAAACTGATTCTGCGTGGGAGTGTTTCCCTTTCTTTAAATGGATCACTAGGAAAGATTGGACACAAATCAGGAATTCAATTTCTAACCAAACAAATTTCTACCCACGCAGATAACTTGACTCATGCAAGCAACTTGTAATAATTAAAAGGTTTGCTTCGTCTCGGAGACTGGCTTCTCTTTGGCACCTTGGTGAGGACCTGCAGGGGTCCTTTCCACTCTGGGTTGCTATGACACAGCATGTTACAGTTAAGAAGCACCACATACCCATGAAAGCCTGGGATGGAGACTGTGGGTCAAATGATCACTCCCACTAGATAGAGGTGGAGACAGAGGCCCAGAGTGATGAAGAATTGGCCCACATCCACACAGCGAGAAACCATCCTCTTCTAGTGCCTTTTTCCCACTTTCACACAGAACCCGAGTTCTTGGACAATAAGCCTGAAATGTCACCACTTAAAAGGGAGAGGGGGTGAACCACCAAGGACCTATAGGTAATTTACTCATTTGTTCATTCATTTAGAAACATTTACTGAGTGCCGACTGCGCATCAGGGAACACTCTAGGTGATGAGGATTAAGCGGTGAATAAAGTGGACATGAATCCTACGGCTGTTCTATTCTGTCCCTTGGATTGCTTTCCATTTCTGGGCAATAATACCTGGCATTTACATAGATCTTTGGCTCTCAATGTGTTTTTCTACACATGTCTCCGAGGACCCTCACAGCCATCCTCAGAAAGGCTGAGTGTGGTGCCCACAGGCCGAGGGCAGGGCTGGGATTCTGACCCAGCTTTTCTGCCAGCAATGCCAACAGCCCTGCGGCTCAGGGGCACTGTTTCCTTAACAACTAGCCATGGTCAGAGCTACGGATGGGGGCACGCAGGGCCCTAAGAGTTGTTCCGTAAGGCGGAAGCTCAGGGGAGCTAAGAAAGGCAGAGCCCCGGAGTTGCACACATTTCGCGTAGAGGGCTGACTGTTGACTGTGCTGCTAGATTGCCCTAGCGGGAAGGAGACAAAAGCTCTGGACTGTGCTGAGCCCCAGTTCCGACTGCACTGAACCCCAGTTCTGGGAGAGACCCTTGGGCCCCAGGCTCATACAGAGGGAATCTGGGCTGGAAGGCGGAAGCTCAGGGGAGCGGTGAAAAGCAGAGCCCCGGAGTTGCACACATTTCGCGCAGAGGACAGATTGTTGATTGAGCCACTGGATTGCCCTAGTGGGAAAGAGACATAAGCTCCGGAATGCTCTTAACCTCACTTCCAACTGCACTGAACCCCAGTTGCAGGCTCATTGAGGGAGAGACTAGACTGTCTGGTAGCAGGCGAAACTCTAGGGCACCTTTCTCTCAGAGGTGCTTGCAGCGAGTACCAAAGGACACTGAGGAACACTGAGAGTCAGGAACCTCACAGGGTGGGGCTAACCGGAAGCCAAGGCTGTAGGCTCCACCTTGAAACTCTGCCCCATCCATGCTGAGCACAGAGGCTCTTGCAGTTTTCCAAGTCTAGTGGAATAAGGCTGTCTCCTGGCATAGATACAGCTGATCCTCCCACCCTACCAACTCAGGGAAGCAGTGAAAATGCCGAGACGAGGAAACAGATCACAAATGAAAGAAATGGAGGACAAAAAGCGACTGGATATAGAGTTCAAAACCATGCTTATAAGGTTTTTCAAGAATCTCATAGAAAAGGCCGATAAAATAAACAAGACCTTTGAAGATATGAAAAGGGATCAACTAGAAATAATAAAGGATCAACTAGAAATAAAGAATACATTCTCTGAAATAAAAAATATTATACAGAGTCCTAAAAATAGAATGGAAGATTACAAGAATCAAGTCAAAGATTTGGAACACAAAGAGCCAGAGAACAATCCTCCACAGATGCAAGAAGACAAGAGAATCCAGAAATTTGAAGATAGTGTAAGAAACCTCTGGGACAACTTCAAGTGAACCAACATCAGAATTATGGGGATCCCAGAAGATGAGAGAGAGCAAGATACCAAAAACATATTGAAAGAAATAGTGACAGAAAACTTCCCCCACCTGGTGAAAGAAATAGACTTACAAGTCCAGGAAGCACACAGAACCCCAAACAAAAGGAATCCAAAGAGGACCACACCAAGACACATCATAATTAAAATTCCAAGAGCAAAAGACAAAGAGAAAATATTAAAAGGAGCAAGAGCAAAGCAGGTAGTTACCTATAAAGGAGCACCCATATGATTGTCAGCTGATTTCTCAACAGAAACCATGCAGGCCAGAGGGGAATGGCAAGAAATATTCAAGGTGATGAATAACAAGAACCTACAGCCAAAAATACTCTATACAGCAAAGCTATCACTCAGAATAGAAGGCCAGATAAAGAGCTTCACAAATAAAAAAAAAGCTAAAGGAGTTCATCACTGCCAAACCAGAATTATATGAATTGCTGAAGGGGGTTCTTTAGGAAGAGGAAGAAAATAAAGATAAAAGTTATGAACAACAAATATGTAACTATCAACAAGTGAATCTAAAAACAAAAGGAATTAAAAAACCTGATGAACAATATTAACTGTTGAATATAATAGAATTAGAGGTACGGAAGGGGAGTGGACTGACAATTCTCGGGGAAAAGAGGAGTGGGGGGTGTGGGAAGAGACTGAACATAAACTGTGCACCTATGGATGAGGACAGTGAGGGGTGGGGAAAGGGTAGAGGGTGGAGTGGGAACCTGGTGGAGGGGGAAAAAATGAGGAACTTTTGTAATAATATGAACAATAAAGATTTATTTTAAAAAAAGAGTTGTTCCTCCTCCCATCTCCTTCTCTCTACACCCAATCTAGTGGGTTTCTTGAGAGCCAAGTGGTGGGAAAGAGAGTCCCCCCGACTATTCCTAAGCTCACAACTGGCAAAGCCCAAGGACCTGACCACAAACGGAGAAAAGAGGTAGGCATTCATTCCCCTGTGTCCTGTCACCTGGGGAGAGGTCAGGGAGGGCAGGCTGGAAGGAGGGTTCCCAGGAGATGGGGGCTGGTGCAGAGTCAGGCCGGGGCAGGTGCATACGCAAGGACTTTCTTTGCGCCATAGGTCACCTTATGTAGTTTGGGCACTTTGCAGTTTGTCCCAATATTTTACGTATTTATGCGAGCAGTCAACCGATCCTTTTGGAGCTCTCATAACCTCCTTCATGCTATTATTAGTGAAATTAGAGATCGACCCTTTTTCTGGACACATCAATGGAGTGTGATCTTCAATATAACCACAAAAGTTCCATTTTTTAAGCATTGTGAGTTTAGATGCCATAATCTCATAAATATCGGTGTCTGGTCCGGGTGCTGATTGCATGGGCGTCTGAGAGCATCCTCGGCTCAGGGCCAGGCCTCACGGGGTCCAACTCACCTTCTGTGGGTCCCGTGGGGGCAGCTCCCCAGGTGGGCGCGCACTCCGCTGGCTCCGCCTCATGCTGGCTCCGCCCCTCTCAGGTCAAGCCGGACCTGAGGGAGCAGGAAGAGCTAAAGCACGTGAACTTTTAAGTTAAGCCGATCTACTTTCTATTAGCAGGGGCTAACCCAAAAGATTTGGGAACCTTTGTAACTCCTTCATGCCTGCTTTCTTGTTTGCTGTTACTGCAATTAACAATAAACCCCACAAAAGACCAGGGGATCTGTGAAGGATGTCAGGGAACCACAAAGGGGACATTGAAAAGTTGGTCCTAGTTTCCAGGCTGTGGGAAGTAATCGCAGGGAACTGGATAAATGACAAAATAGTTCACGGTGTTTTTTTTGTTCGGTTTTGTTTTTAAGAAAAAAGGCAGATGGAGGCTGGGTGGAACAGGGAAGTAAGTATCTCTTGATGTGTGTTTTCACTCCTGGTCTCCACAGAAGGTCCCTGGGGGCAGGAGAACAGCTCTGCTTTCTTTGCTCTGATGTCTGAGCGCCCACAGTGCTGAGTGCACACACGCACAGTGGGCTCCTCCTCTTAGGGCTGGAGGAGGATCTGGAAAGTGGATTTAAAGTATGGGCGCCTACAAGAGGAAAAGAGAGTGGAATCCTTGGACCTGGTTATCTTCAGGGAGAACTAGGAGCAAGTGTCGGGTGGAGACCTAGAAGCCTTTAGAGAACCAGCTCTCAATGATATTGGGCTCATTCTCAGCAAAGCACAGAAAGCAGGTGATCCCTGGTTTTCTGACCCTGAGTAACCTAATCACCTGTCTGACCCTGTGGAACCTAATCACCTATCAAGCTGCCAACTAGCTTTTACCGAGCACCCATTTAATGCCCAGCACTGCCCCAGGGTCACAGATGACATAAAAGACGTCTACCTACCTATGGGGAACCTGTGGTCTTGGTGGGGAGGGCAGACCACCTTGCCCAGGAAAAGACCATGGAGAAGCGAGTGTCAGACTGTGCACTGGGCTCCAGAAGGTGCAACCCAGTCCTGAGGCTGGAGAGGGGGAGACAGGGCAGGGCTCCAGCAAGAGGGTGAAGCTCGCGCCTGCCTTGGAGGCCCCAGTTTGGCTGCTTCTGGTCCTGTCTTTGGTGCGGAGCTGGGTCTTCAGAGAGGAAGAAAAGCATCACCTGTCACTTGCACTATCTCCGGCTCCTTCTCAGCAACCACCTGCTCTACACATCACTGCTCACGGACTACTGGTGAAGCAAAAAGGAAGAACAAATGCTATGGAGAGGGTTAGAACACAGGTCCGCGCCTCCCTCCCTCCCACCAGGCCACCTTCTGGGGCTGCCCCTTGCGCTGCAGAAGTGCATCTTCAGGCTGCCCCATCTGGAAAGAAGGGGGGCTTCCAGGTACGGTTTCTGAGAGCCCCTGGGAGCAATTAAAACCCAAAGACTCCAGCTCAGTTGCAGTTTGTCCACATCCTCAAGGACCATTCTCTGAAATGCTGGCGTATTTCCCCGTTTAATCAATGCCCCACCTCCTGAGGTAAAAAGCTGATTTCAGCCACTGGAGAGGAGAGAGGTGACCTTTCTGTGGGGCTGCTTATAACTCGCTCCTTATAAGGAGCAGAGAGGCACCAGGCCCCACCCTCACAGCTCAGGAATGCAGCCTCTGTGTGTGTTCTCCCCAACCTCACCTGGCAATGGGGCTCCACACCTGAGCCCAGCATTTCCTGTGATCTCCAGGGGGGCGTGGCATCCCCGCCCACTGAGCCAAGAGAGTATTATTTGTTGGAGGTAATCCTAGCCATAAAATGTCTCAATGAGCCCTGCAACTGGATTCAATGGGACCAACGAGTTAGTTAAAACAATATTATTTTCTATTATTTGAGAAACAAACTTCCTAACAACGATATCAACTCCAGCTTCCCAGTGGACTATTATATAACCCCTAGTAAAAAGGAGGGTCAAAATCCACAGCGCTCAGAGCCAAACATCCCTCTAGGAGGGAACACTCATAAGCCATCAGTACTTTTAGCTGTTTTTTATTTACAATGCCTCCTCTAGGTCAGGCGCTTCACTTATCATTCCTATAGTGGCCCAGTAATTATGTCCATTTTATTAAAAAAGGATATTGAAGCTTAAGGAGAGGTTACACAACTAGTAACGGACACCCAGATATTTCAACCCAAGGCTTTCCTACCCCAAAGCCAGCAGAGTTCTTTCAGCAGATACCCACTTGGTTTTTCCAATGCCCACCAAAGAGCAGGGTCCCTCTGGGCTGTGCAACGGAGACAAGGATTTTGGCTATTCCATCTTGTCTAGTTCCTCATGAGGATTTCTCAGGCCATCAAGGAATAAAGGGATGCTTTATTTCCTTCTAAGCTGTTTTTCCTTCCAGTCTTGTGTTGCTCAGAAAAACATGGAACCAGAAAGCCAAACCCAGAGTGTTCTCTCTGCTCAACACGGAAGGAGTCCGTCCAAAGGCCTTGTTGTGAAATGCAACCTGGCTGAGCCTCCTTACCCAAGTTGGCCTGTAGGCCTGTCCTCTGACTGTCCCCACCACCCACCCAGGCCATGTCTCATTTCTCTGGTTCCAAGAACTAGTCAGTGTGGCTGCCCAGATATTCTGACCCATGACCCCCATCATTCATTTAGATAAATACTTTGTATCCATCATGGTCTTGGCGAATAAGTCAGAGATGGTTCCTGTCCTCTGGGAGCTGACATTCAGGAATGTGGAGTAAACAGCCACCAGTGAATTGCTTGACTCCATCATGTAAGTCCTGCGAAGATTGCTAAGTTGGCAAGAGAGTCCATAACTGGGGCACAGATAGGGGCCTGGTCAGGAACTGAGGGATCAGAGCAAGATCCCTACCTGTGAGAAAGAAGATGGGGTGGCTGGATGTACTCAGAGGGGCCAGGGGACAATGTGAGGCCAGAGAGGTAAGCAAGGTCTGACCTTTGGGCCCTTTGTAGGTCTGGACTTTGTCTTTGGAACAATGAGACCCCTTTGTAGGATTTAGATGGTGAATTATATGTGTGAAGAAACTTGTGCTGAGAATTAACATCTGCCTTTTTTGGCTCTTGGTCCCTCTGAAACTGTAAACTTGTAGTCACTTAAAGGCTGTCACTTAAAAGGGTCATGATAAATGTGCTTGACAATGATGACTTAGCTCAGGCAGTCCTCTCCCAGGATCTCAAGAGGTGATCTCCTTCATCAGGGGGCCCTGGGAAAGCATTGAGAGATCCCTAACAACACTCTTAGGGTCTAGCCTAACATGGGCCACTGAGGGCCACTGAGATGAAGCCCTAGATTTTTTTAAAAAATATATATTTTATTGATTTTTTACAGAGAAGAAGAGAGAGGGATAGAGAGTCAGAAACATCGATGAGAGAGAAACATTGATCAGCTGCCTCTTGCCTACCCCCTACAGGGATGTGCCCGCAACCAAGGTACAAGCCCTTGACCGGAATCTAACCTGGGACCTTTCAGTCCACAGACCGATGCTCTATCCACTGAGGCAAACCAGTTTCGGCTTGAAGCCCTAGATCCTTGAACCTCTTTCTGTGCATACAATGAGGGTCTTGCCCCTGGGGATCCACCAACTCTCTTT
The DNA here is from genome assembly GCF_964339955.1 of Pipistrellus hanaki. Lineage (NCBI taxonomy): Eukaryota > Metazoa > Chordata > Mammalia > Chiroptera > Vespertilionidae > Pipistrellus > Pipistrellus hanaki. Next base: position 132,175,632 of record NC_140504.1, on the reverse strand, counting down.
TCACCCTAACATTCTGACTTTTCCAACTGACTCCCTAAGAGGAGTGTTTTAGGGTGAACAACTCTGAGGGTCATCTGGGGCCTGGAGAGAGGATGGAAAGGAAAAGGAGGAGTGTGTGATGTCAACAAGCACTTCATGATCAATTGAATGGTGAGAAGGCAGCAAGGCAGAGAACAGTGGATGGCATCAGCATGATTTTACCCAGAGAGTTCTGCTGCTGAAAGCTTGACTTGTCCCATAGTGAGTGAGGAAGATTGAAACACACACCCCTGCACACACACACAAACACACAGACACATATTCCATGCACTTTTTACTTAAGAGATTATTAACATTTATTTAAATTTACACCCAGAGATCACATTTTTTAACTTGTGCGAATATAGTTTCCAAAATCACAATAAAATGTGATTTTAAAAAACATCCTCTGACAATGACTACATTTAATATCAGGGATCAAAACACGTTAATTTGCAGCCTGAGCAACAGATGCAATTGACTGTTCTGCCAAATCCCTTTTCCTAGTATTTCCTGCGTTATCACACATCTGCAACCATCCCCCGAGCTTGTCCCCTGTAAGGAGCGGTGTGAGTTCCAGGGAGGGAGTTCCCGGGAAGTGCTTCTTACAGGGTGTCTATGGCTGCTTTTGAGTGTCAGAAAGAATGTGAGATAAAAAGAGATAATGTCTGAAATGAAAAAAAGTGGGAATTTTGAAAGCAAATGATTAATTGTTGCTAGTTCTGCTCCCCAGCTATCATGAATTGATAGCAAATTAACAAAAAACAAAACAAAAAAACAACAAAACAAAACAAAACAGATTTATGTGTGTGTGTGGCATGACCCTGGCAGTGGCCGGATCCAAGAATAACGTGTGTCTAGATATCCTCCAGCTCCGCAGGGTACAGGCCCACGCTTTGTGGCCTTGCCCCGCGGTGGGGCTCTGCTCCCAAAAGAGTAGGAGGTGGCATTTCCATGCTCTCCAGCTTGGTGTTGTGGCTTGTGCCCTGGGTGAAACATTGGAAAACTAGAACCAGCCAGCTCTACTCTTTATTATTTGTATGCTTTGGCCAAGTTTCCTAACCCACTAGAGTCTCTCATTTCTTTATCTCTTAAATGACAGCAACAACTCAACACCCCGTGATTGAGGACAGACTTGCGCTGAGCTGCACCGCGTGTGAGTTAGGATGCAGCCATCATCTCAGCGAGAGCGCAGCGGTAGGTGAACGACCACCTGCGAGGTGACCCTCAACATTACAGCACCCCTTTCACCCAATGGGCACTTAAGAAAGGATTTTGTTGAGGGGAACATAAAAATGTGTCCAGATGTAAATGAAATAGACAAATATCTGGGTGTAATAGTCAATGTGCTTAAAATCCCACATGCTATTTGTTAATTTAGAAATACGGATTATTATGTAATTAAATGATATAGTTAAACATCACGCCGTAGGGAGTAAGGTCAATTGACAACACCTCAAAATGCCGCTGGCAGGAGCAAATGTGTTTATACTTCCTAGCGCTGGCGGAGCAACCTCCAGCCACGCTCGCTCCCACACTTGACTCTGAGGAACAGGCTGAATGAAAAATAGCACGGAGGACACACCCATCCCCATCCCACTGAGCTGGTACTGCTGGCACCCAGCCCACTGCCCTGTCCCCTCTTTCTATGGTTGTTCTTTTTTCTTTCCCCTCTCCACCCAGCTGCCACCCCGAGACAAGTCATTAACAATAGTCCTTGCCCTTTGTTCAGACTAGAGTCCTTCCAAAGAAACCTTACCAAGAACCGAAGACATAAAGAGTGTAGCTGCAGAGCCCTCCACAGACTTCAGTGTCATTGTTCCCTTCTGCACTCTCGGGGAGCTGTAGGCATTTTTCTCTCCCAGGCTCAGCTTTGTTCCCCTCCACAAGCAGTCCCTATGGGAGGGAGGGGGCCAGGGTGTTGAGGGAGCAATAATAGAAAGCTGCTGGGATTTGGAAAAGGGAAAACTGAGTTCAAATCAACCTCTACCTCTCACTGGCATTAAGACTTTGAGCACATCCCTTCACCTCTCCATATACAGTAATGGAGACAAATCTCTTAAAGAATCTTTAAGAATTCCATGAGATCACATATCCAAGGAATTCAATACTGAGCCCATCGTTGTTAAGAGCTGTTGGACCAGTTAACAACTACTAAGTCCCTTCTGTTCTCTCCTGTATTTTCTAGAGTAGACAGTGAATGGGCAGGGGAGAGATGGTTCATTTCCCCTTTTTAGGAATAATTTAACAAGACCATATTCATAGCAATTTCTTGAACCACACTATTACCTTTTTTTCCAGTGAGAAAGTTTTTTTGTTTTATTTGTTTGTTTTTTACTTTTACCAAAAGAAATTTGCTTGGGTAATCCTCAGGTCTAGGGTTGGCTGCTTAGATTAGCATATGGTCTGGAAAAAGCACCCACCTCCATGGTCCAAAGACATTCCTTGCTCTTTGGAGAAGATGAAGCAAGCACACCATTCCTCCCACATGTACAGGGTATTTCCTTTCTCCGGACTTTCTAGTGGGCTTGTAGAAGCTGCTACATTGACCATGAAACCCCTCAGTCTTAGATCTGGCAATTGTCTCTCCTCCAACTTATCCCTTTATTAGCTGCTTCCTTGGGGAATATTGTTTAGGGAATATTTACTAGGCTTAAGGGTCATCTTGTCTATCAAAACCTCAGCAGGGTGCTCTGGCTGGCAGTTTATCCTTATCCGGATCCTGTAAGAGTTCAGCCACCTAGGTCTTCTGACCTGTCCCTTTCTCTTCTTCCTGGTGATGTCCCCAAACCCTGGATTTCCTCGCCAGGACTCTTTTTAGCAGAACAATTGGCTTAAGTTTTTGCTGGACCTCTGGTTATATGAGGATAAAAGTGTTGAGAAGACCATAGATTTTGAACACTGCCCACTACCGCTAACTTTCTCCTTCCATGCCCAGTGCCTGTGGCATTTGTAAAGTGACCCCAGAGCCTTGCCATGGACTTGAACACATTTCACTGTGCCATAGGAAACTCCCCTTTCCCATTACCTCTTTAGACTGCAGAATTCACCGTAGCTCTACTTTCAGTAATACTAGCTAAAATTTATTGAGCACATTATATGTGCCAGAAATCATTTTGAGCACTTTATATCCATTGTTTTATTTAATTCTTTCAATAATTCTGTAGGGTAGAAACTATTATTATTCACTCACTTTACAGGAGAGGGAACCAAGGCACTAAGGTTATATAATTCTCTTACATGGAAAGAAAGTGTCAGAATCATGATTAAAACAGTTAACTCCAGAGCCTGATTCTTTATGTCTTTGCTCCACTGGATCTTATTGGGTCTTATCATGTCTGCCAGCAACTTCTTTTACCAAAGAAGAGAACTGCTTACTTCCTGTCCACCTGGTGAGTAGGGGTACATGCGGCTGACTGTCCTTAGCATGGCACATGCAATGAGTATCAAGTAGTGTTTGGTAGGTAGATGGATGAATGGGTGGGTGGGTGGATGGATGGAAGGATGGCTATATGGGAGGAAGGCTGATGGATGGGCAGATGGATGACAGGTGAATGGATAGGTAGATGGTTGCATATGTAGAAAGATGGGTGAATGGATGGATGGGTGGGCTACCATGTGATCTGAGATCTTTTGTACAGAAAAACATTTTGGAATATAAGAAACCCAGATAATCCAGAGCTACAAACTGTTTAACTGTTGTGGCTTTTGTTCTTTCTGTTTGCATGAGGGGAAATATCTCTAGGTACTGAACCCCATAGAACAACTGTGCTCCTGCTGACAGTTATTCCCACCTGCACTTATTTTCTTAGCTGCTTCACACTAACTTTGGAATTCAAACAACTTTTGAACTTGCTCAGGAAAGTTTGTTTTTTAGTAAGAGTGGCTGCTCTCTGATCCAGGGGGTAGGATGGGGGGTGAGGGGGCGATCCTGCAGCCCAAACCTTACTCAAGAACATCAGGCCGTAGAATTTGTTGTTTGTGTCTAGAAGTTGTTCTGAAACAAGAAAATCCACATCTTCCAATCTACTGCTGCCAAACAGAGGCTAAGACTGAACACAGCACGGCCTTTACATGCAGACAATTTCATGGAAAAGGTGAGCTTGCAGGATGGGGATAAAGTTAGCATCAGATCCTCTTCCCCCTTCACTTCCAGGTTCCCACCCATGCCCATCATCATTTCAACCCTCATACAACTCCCAAGTCTGCTTCTAATTTCCTTCTTTCAGATGACAAACTCATTGAAACCAATAAACATATATATAAAAAGCAATGGTAAACTCAAAGGCAGAGTCTCAACGTGCACCAGGCATGTGCTATCCCCTGGGCCTTCCATTAAGGCTGGCCTATTCATTTGTGTGCTAGTCTGTGTATTCTTTTATTAATATTATTAAGTCAAACGGATCTTGAGAACAACTCATCAATTATTTTCTCATCAACTCTGGTTTTTCTAGAGAGGTTCTTCCTGTCCTACTGAGAATGAGGGTTTAGGGCTCAAATGTGCTAATCACTTTCACCAACTCCAGGACCCACGGCCCCTATCTTACTGTCATGTATGTAACTTACCTGCCCTGTCCCTTACATGGGGCTCTTTGGTCCCATCACAGTGACCACGGGTCCTGGCCATGAGGCCTCAGCTGCAATGTGCCTCTGACCGAACCCCACCTTCTCCTCAGGTGCTTGTACTACAGGAAGATAGAATTACCTCCACAGGAAAGTTTTTAAGGTGTTGAGTAGCACATATTGGCATGAGCATAAAAAAAAAAAGAAAAAAAAAAAAAGAAGGCAGGGTAAATTGTATTGTCTCTGTTTGGTCTTTCTCTAAGCTTTTCAGTAAACTCTACCTGCCCAGCTCTGATCTTTCTGTGTGCTGTGAGCTAAGATTACAGGTAAACTCTGTGAACTTTCTGCATGAAATCATATTAAAAAAACAAAAACAAAAAGCAAGTTCTTTGTTTAATGCTCCAAATCCTATTTTTGTCATTGAAATGACAATGATAAATTTAGTTGTCACATCCAATTAGCCTACTGAATGTGAAAACAAATTAAATCTTTATGCCCATGAACTGTGGATAAACCTGCCCACTACAGGTATGTCTCAGTTCCTGACAATTATTTACGCTGGGTCTCATACTCTTGTTTAATTCTGATGGGAAAATGATTAGAAGGAGGGAAGCAGAGAGAAAGCAGTCAGTGTGGTGCCTGCTTGGAGACTGGAGGAAGGCCTTCTGTCTTCCAGGTGGATACAGTGTCTCTGGGCACACAGCTCAGCAAGCAGCCCCTATGGGTCCCTCAGCAGGTGATGTGTGAGGCAGCTCCATCCCTGTCCAAATAGCTTTGTGGAGAAGGTCTCTGCCTCGATCTGGAGAGGCTTCTTGCTATCTTAGCTCTCAGAATGCTTGTTTCAAACATGCCCACCACAGACCTGAGCACAGCAGTGATGTCAGTGATGGAGCCTGAGGGTGACGAGTTAACAAGCTGACCAATCACCCTCTTTTTACTCAGAGGCATCCATCATCCATGCCCACTCAGCAAAAAAGGCACTGGATCTCACCCCACACAAACTGCAAATTCCTCTGAAACCATTCATTTGAAACAGCTCTTAGATATGTAAAGCATAAATGACAGAAACTCAAACCTAGAGGCATCCTGAAGAGGCATCTGAGTCACTCTCTGTCCTTTAGGCAAAACCACCTATAAACTTTCCCAGCAGGCCTGGCAGCCAATGGAAAGGTTTCTGGTTTAAGTTTTCCTTGGGAAAAAATTTTAATGGACTCTGAGGACTTTCAGAATGCTTGTATTTTTGTTGTTGTTGTTGTTAATCCTCACCTGAGGACATTTTTTTCCCATTAATTTTTTAAAGAGAGAGGAAAGGAGGGGGAGAAACAGAGAGAGAAACATTGATGTGAGAGAGACACATGGATTGGTTGCTTTCTGCATGCACCTGGACCTGGGCCAGGGACTGAGGCAGCAACTGTGGTAGATGCCTTTGACCATAATTGAACCTGGGACCCTTCAGTCCGCGGACCGATGCTCTATCTACCCAGCCAAAAATACAGATAGGACTGTATTTTATTTTTAATTAAACTACACAAAAAGAGAAACATTTTCTGTAAAGTCAGACGTCAGCACCTCACCCCCACCACTATCACCCCTTCCTTCTCCTCCTCTTTAATTTGGTCCCTGGGAAGTCACTCAGAGAAAGTAATAAATGAGCAAGAAGGTGTTTAAGGTCTGTTCTCAGGTAGATACCTGTGAGGAGGTAAAGGAAGCAGGACTGGGCAGAGGTAGAGGCTGGACTGCAGTGCAGTTGTTAGTGGCTTAGTCAAACAGAAAATGCTTCTCAGGAAGGGACTGTGATTAGTGCAGGTTGGATCCTGTGCTGACTCTTTGGTCCAATCACTGTGATCTGGAGATGAGTGATTCTGATTGGCCAGTTTCCAGCATGGCCACCAATACCAGGGTGATGGAAAAGCTTGCTAATCAGTCAAGAATAGTATCGGACACACATACACCTTCAAAGCTATCTACCTCTCAAAATTGCTGAAAAGATTAGTAAAAATATATAGTAAATATGTCTAATAGAGGGCCTAAAAGGAGATACTCAATAATAAACTGTCATTATTCTTTCTTCCATTGGGGTCATCAGAACTAATTCAAATAACCTTTCCTTTATTAAAGTCTTGGGGAAAACAGATGCTGATAAAATCAAAATTGGCTCAAATCTCAATCCCGAATTTGAACTGAGCCTGAACTTTTCTGAAGAACTGAGAATACTTAACAGACATTTTTCTCCAGCTTAGCTAATCTGTGCGTCCTTATATTGCCTGGGCCAAAATGGGCCTGGATCACCAGAACCATCATAAGGATGCTTATCTCCCTGACAGCTTCAGTGATCTGAAAGTATTTCCCAAGACAGACAGTCACTAGTGTTTTTCTGACCTTTTCAGAGAGCCAGAGCGTTTGGATGAAGTGGGGGGAAATTCCTGTCTGAACTGAATATCAGCTTCTTGTAGGGTCTTGTTCTAAGAATGGATCTTGTTTGTCCTCCCCGCCCTTCAAAACTGTAGGGTTCTCCAAAACCTCATGAAAAATTAAGGACAGAGAGTTCTTGGCCCTCAGTGACAAGCCCATAACCTCTACTCCCCTGCTCCTGCGCTACACTGTGGCCAATCGGATGTCTGGGTGTTCCCCAAACCGCAGACACCCTGCCCTCTGCGTCCTTAACATGCTGTTCTCCGCGAAGAACATGCTTTTCCCACTTTCCACCTGCATAACCAACCCTTCGAATTCTGCCAGTTTTTCAAGACATCTCTTCCAAGAAACCTTTCCTACCCCTTCAACAGCTGTGGTCTTGACTCCCTTTAGTTCCCTTATAGAATATACATTGTGCCTTATGCTATGTTAACCTGAATGATAAGCTTCACAATTCAGTTACAGGGCATTTATCAAGAACTTAGTATGTTCTCTGCCAGGTACTGGGGGTGGAGATGCATGAGATGAAATTAACCCAGTGAACATAGGGCGCTTAGCAGTCTGAGTATTACATATTTCAAGTCATGAGTTTCCAATTTGAAAATTTCAATTTTCAAATTGGATTTCTGTTACTACCTGCTCATAGCTTTGGTGTCCTCAACCACAAAATAAAAGTTTTGGACTCCATGGTCACTGGAGGGCTTTTTTCACTTAGCAATGAATCACCCTTATTCTATTGTCACCTTGTCAGTACTTCCAGTGGTCACTTTGCTACTCATTTTATCATCCATCAAGAGAACATCCACCTGAGCTTCAGATAATTTTAAGCAGAACATTGGGATTAATATGTAATTAGCACATCTAAGTTCACTGAACATGGTCATCATGGTGGTCAAGTCAGTGACAAATCACACCCTCAATCTAGACCTCAATCTGTAACATGGGATGATTGGAGTAGGAGCCACTAAAGTTCCTTCCTACTACAAAATTTATGATTCATAACCATTCTCTCTCTTGGTCCCACAAGAAGCATATGATGTTCTATAAGATTGTGGCTGCTAAGCCACCTGGCAGCAGGAAACAAAAGCTCAGTCACTCCCAGCCTTACCCAGGAGGATGAACTACATTTTGAAAAAAAGACTGTGATGAGTCCAGAAGGTTTGGTTTTCAGTCACTGGCCCCATCCTCAGCATAGGTTTGCTGTGGAAACCAGTTGAATAAATTTAATCTCTGGAGAGGAAAGTAACCAACATTATTTGATTGAAAAAACTCACCCTCTCCCCTCATCTCCTGGCCCCCCTGTCTCTGTTGGCTCCCTCTGGGCCTGGCCACTTGCCCATGTGTGCAATGAGCACTTCCTATCTGTGCTGCCATGTGGACTCCTCTTGACTCAGCATGCTTATGGCCAGGTACCCATCACCCAAAGAACCTGCTGTAAAATGGAAAATTCAGTAGTTCTGATTTTTTCCAGAGAAGAAATTTGTAAAACAGACTTCCTTTTAGCTTACTACATAACCATGCTTTCCATTTTCCTGTGAAAATTGCTGGTGGACACCCTACATCAGGAGGCTGCACCATGTACTTTGCTTCCACCAGCTGAGCTCGGTGCTGACCAAGAGCCAGCCATGCTTATTCCCCAGTCTGTTATTATCAGTCATCCTTGGAACTGCGGGGATGCAATTTAGGTGAATATTATAAATCAGTTAAATATGAGTTGTTGGTTATATAGAAACCAAATTAATGTTTAGTAAGGAGTAAACAAAACTAAATTCCTAAAAATATTTGCAGTCTTCTTTTGGTATATGGAATAAATATTGGTGATTGTTGAAAAATAATACAAATATAGAAATATTCTGCACTCAGGTTGCTCTGTAGCATCAATATCTTCTTGTTCCACTTTGAAGAAGCCAAATTAAAAATTATGGATGAGACATTATGGCTGTAGTCTATGTAGAAGAAAACACAAATGCTCATCAAAAGGACCCATTCTCAAAAGAAAAAACAAGCCTTAGCCCAATATCAAAATACTAGTGGCCTGGTGCACGAAATTTGGCCTGGCCTGCACCCTCTCCAATCTGGGACCCCTTGAAGGATATCCTACTATCTGTTTACAGGGATTGGACCTAAACCAGCAGTCAGACATCCCTCTCACAATCCGGGACTACTGGCTCCAGCCACTCACCTGCATACCTGCATGCCTGCTTGATTACCCTTAACCACTCTGCCTGCCAGCATGCTCACCCCCACCTTCCCGCCCCACTGGCCTGCTTGCCCCCAACTGCCCCCCTGCTGGCCTGTTTACTCCAAACTGCCCATCTCCCACCCCCACTGTCCTGATCACCTCCAACTGACCCCCACTGATGGCTTGCTCATTCCCAACAGGCCCCTTCTTCTGGTCTGCTTACTCCCAATGGCCCCGCCCTCACCAGTCTGATCACCCACAACTGCAGTCCCATCCTGGCCTGATCATCCACAACTGCCCTCTCTCTTGGCCTCTAACTGCCTTTACCTTGGCCCTGCCACCATGGCTTTGTCCAGAAGAACACCTGGAAGGTCTCCTGGAAAGTCTACCAGTCTAATTAGCATATTACCCTTTTATTAGTATAGAGGCCTGGTGCATGGATGGGAGCCAGCTGGTTTGCCCTGAAGGGTGTCCCAGATCAGGGTGGGGATCCCCACTGGGGTGCCTGGCCAGCCTAGGTGAGGGGTTGATGGCTGTTTGCATGCTGGCCATGGCCTCCAGGACTCAAGCTCCCAGCCCCTCGCTTTTTTCTTTTCTTTTTTAGTGCCTCCTTGAGCAGAGGCCAGGGCCAGCTGGAGCAGGTGGGAAGCTTGGCTTTTTCCATCGTCAGGGGCAACCCAAGCCTCCTGCTTGCTCCAGCTCCATAGCCACTGTCATCTTGGTTGGGTTAATTTACATACTAGCTCTGATTGGCTGGTGGGTGTAGTGGAGGCACAGTCAATTTGCATGTTTCTCTTTTATTAGATAGGATTGGCTAGCATTGTAGGTTTAGAGTTAAAATACAATATATAAGTTCTAATAAGCTCTGTTACTTTTTAAGTATTAAACCTATGAAGATTTCAGCTATACATAGATGAACAGTATTTTATAGCCTGGGACCCAAAAATTTTGTGAAGTTTTTTTTTTTTTTTACATTGACATTATTATTATTATTTGAGATCTATTATTATTATTACTATTATTATTATTATTATTATAAAACTTTCAAGCATATATAAAGAAAAGTAGAGTGAACATCCATATCCCATCATCCAAATTTGCCATCCATACTTTGTCCCTTTCTGATGTGTTTTAAAGCAAAATTTAGACATCATGTCATTTCATTCCTACTTACTTTAGTAGATAAATCTTTACAAATAGGGGCATTTTCTTATCTAACTACACCATAATCATGCCTAACATAATTAGCAGCAATTCTTTAGTGTCAGCTGATACTTTATGCATACTAAATTTTCTCATAATGCCCACAAAGTGTCTTTTTACTGTCAGTTTGCTCAAATCATGATACAAATACAATGCACACATCATGTTTGGCTATGTCTCTTATGTGTTTTTAAATTTAGAACAATATCCCTTTGCCTTTTTCTTTCTGCTATTAACTTGTTGAAAAATCCCTGCTTTTATAAAGAGAGGTGTGAGAATTTTAAATAATAGCAATTAACAAAGGGTTAGTGGTAAGGAATCTCAAAAAATGCCAGAATGGACCCAAAATTTCTCAGGATGGTCAGGGAACTGACCTGGAGAAAAGTTTTCACTCTCCTTGGAGTGACAAATGAGCAGAGAATGGGGAACTGGGTGGAAAGATGAAAGGTTTAAAGTTATGAAATAGGTTTACATCTCCCACAAACAGGTTTAAATCATTAAGGAAATGCAAATCAAAACCACAATGAAATAGTACTTTAGACCCACCTGGATGACTATCAACAGAAGAATGATTGTTGCTGAGGGTGTGTGAAGAAACTGGAACCCTCATATATTGCTGGTAGGAATGCAAATGGAACATTGAAATGGTGACTTGGAAAACAGTCTGGCAGTTCCTCAAAAGATTAAACATAGAGTTTATCATATGACAGAGTGATTCTTCTCCTTGGTTTATACCCAAGAGAACTGAAAATGTAAGTCCTCACAGAAAGTTGTACTTGGATAGATTATTCATAATACCTAAAAAGTGGAAGCAACCAAATGTCCACAATGAATGACTAAATATGGTATAGTCACACAATTAAATATTATCTCTCTATATAAAAGCCTAAGCAACCATTAGGATGAAATGAGTGGAACAACAGAACAACTGGAATGACCGGTCACTATAATGTGCACTGACCACCAGGGAGCATAGGCTCAACACAGAAGCTACCCCCAGCCCACAGGCCCTGATCACCAATGGGGGCTGCCAGCCAACCTCCCGGTTTCAGGCTGGGTTGGGGAACCGGGCATGGGTGATGGCAGATGAGGCCCCTTCCTAGGGGGGTTGAGGGCTGGCTTTCTCCTCAGGGCCAGAGGCCAACCTCCCAGGTCCCTCCCATTGTCCTTCCCCCTGGCAGGCAGGCCTTAATCATCTGATTGGGGCCATTCCCCAGGCTGGGACAGGGAACTGGGGGTGGATGGCAACAGATGCAGGCAGCAAGGGAAGAAGAAGGTTGAGAGGTGGGGAGGTGGGGAACCTGATTGGCCCTGATTGCCAGCCAGGCCCTGGACCCCACCCATGGATGTATTTTGTGCACCAGGCCTCTAGCTTACCATAAAAAGGAATGAAGTACTGACACATTAGGAATGAACCTTGAAATTATTATGCTAAGGGAAAGAAAATACACCTATTGTATGATTCCATTTATATGAAATATTCAGAATAATCAAGTATATAGTGACAGAAAGCAGATTAGGACTGAGGGATTGGAAGACTGGAGTGGGTGATGGCTAAAGGGTGTGGGATTGGTGGAGATAAAAATGCTTGAAATTAGGTAGTGGTGCTAGTTGCACAGACCTGCGAATATAGCAAAAGTCATAGAGAGTGAATTGTATGGTATATGAATTATATCTCAACAATGCTCTCCAAATATAAAGTGTGACTCAGTGCCAGTGAGGGCCATGGAGGGAGACCCACTGTCTCCTCTGCTGGTTCCTACAGTTTTCAGGAGGGGGCTGTTTTTCATTATGAACCAGACAACCTTTTGACCCTCGTTTCAGTAATACTGTGAAAGGAAACCCAGAAGGAACAGAAAGAAGCATTCATTTTCATTTTCACCCATCTGATTCCCCTCTGGGCTGACCGTGCTTCCTCCCAGGCTGCACGCATTCTCCTTCTCTGCCTGCCTTCGTGGAAGACAGTGAGTGACATGCAGGTCCATCTGCTTCACATGTGGGGGAGCATAGAGACAGGGGGCGCCGTTGGTCAGCCACGCTGCCACCACAGCCTCCTTGCCCCAGAGAAAGCGGGGAACAGCCAGGCAGCCAGGGCAGTTGGGTGGAGTGAGAGTCTGCTTCCACAGGGTCCAGCATGGGGCTGGGCCTGATGGCTGGGGCGGGTGGGCAAGGGCAGCACGGGGTTCTGGCTGAGGGAGAGTGGGATATTGTGCAGAAGTTTCCTTGCCTGATTTCGAAATCCTCAGGCTGTTCACACTGCTGTTCTTGTCAGAAATGGACATCTGCCCAGCCCACACATCTCCGATTGCCCCGGGCCACAGGATCCTGGCTCCTTTGGCAAAGGAGAAGTGTGTGGGCCACTGAAATTGCAGAGCCTCTGGGTCTGCAGAAAGGCCTCCGGTTTTTGTGTGTTAACAGGGAAAGCTCCGGAAGGGAGGCGTGGGTGGGCGGGCCACATTCCCAGGAGGCTCTGAGGGCTTTCCGGGGCAGCAGCAGGCCTTTCGGGCCCCCTCCCTCCTTGCTCCCATTGCTCCCAAATCCTCATCCCACTCAGGGGAAACGTGGCCACAGGCCACAGCTCCTCCTGGCATCTCTAAGGGAACAGGTGAATAAACAGAGAGAAGACAAACATCATTAAGAAAAACACAACTTAAAAGCTCATGTTTTCAAGGAGAGGAATCCCGACAAAACATCAGTGGTTGTCTGGAGCCCCAACCCTAGATGCTAAAATGCCTTCTTACACCCTGGTGCTGACACTCCATCTATCGTTCTTCTGGTTTCCAGTGCTGTGACCCCATGAACCATCCTCTGTGCCCAGCACCCAGGAGCTGGTGGTCTCTGTGTATCTCACCCCCAACATTTCTCCTCTGTCCCCTCCATCAGTACAGAGAAGACACCTTTATAAATGTAAATTTTTCTTACAAAAGAATTACTTCTACTTGGTTTTTAGAATTTCTCTTGTTTTTCAAAGTTATCAATGCCAAATAATGTTTTGGTCTTCAGCAACAGATAGGTGGAAAGAGATTTATTGTAAAGACTTGGCACATGAGGTATGGAGGCTGACAAGTCCCAAGATTTGCAGGATGAGTTGGCAATCGGAAACCCAGGAGATTGATGGTGGAGTTTTAGTCAGAAATCCAACAGGGTCAAGACCAGGAAAAGCTGATGTTCTAGTTCAAGTCTAAAGGCAGGAACATAGCCAATGTCTCAGTTTGAAGGCCATGAGGCTGCTACTTGGATAAAGGTCAGCTTTTTTGTTCTATTCGGGCCTTCAACTGATTTGATAGGGCCCATCCACACTGGAGAGAGCAATCTGCTTTATTTACTCTGTTTATTCGAATGTTATTCTCATCCATAAACACTGTCATAAAAACATGCAGAATAATGTTTGCCCAAATATCTGGGCACTTGAAGGTGACACATTAAATTAACCCTTTCCAGTCTCTTATGGAACCTCCTTGGCAAACCTAGGGCAGCTTTCTCCAAAATGTGTACTGAGCCTAGAGAAATACTCTTGTGGGGGAGGGGAGGGAGAGAGAGCACCTTTATGCTAAATTATATTTAGAAAATATGATATAATATATTCCTCCCACATCCCACCTCCACCTCTTAGAAATTCTTAAAGTGTACTAGCTGATAAGAAGTGAAAGTCCTGCAATTAAGATAACTACTTAATGTTATTTGTCTCAGTAGCTCTCAGAACAGTGGAACCCAGCGTGGGAAATGCTGCTTCAACAATGGTTTTGAGGCCTGGCTGGATGTCTGCACCTCATGGGGAGCTTAAAAAAAATGTTTTATTGATTTTGAGAGAGAGAGAGGAAGGGAGAGGGATAGAGAGATAGAAACATCGATGAGAGAGAAACATCAACCATCAGCTATCTCCTGGATGCTCCCTTCTGGGGATGGAGCCCACTACCCGGGCATGTGCCCTAACCAGGAATGGAACCACCATCTCTTGGTTCCTGGGTAGACACTCAACCACTGAGCCATGCCGGCTGGGCAAGGGGAACTTTTTAAATGCCGCTTCTCACACTCCGACTGTAGTGGGATCTGGAAGTCCATATTTCTAAAAGCTCCCTGGACTGCTCTCTGTCCTGTGTGGATTGGTGCTGGGAACCACTGCTTCAGAACTGTTCCATTTGGCAGTTATCCCATTCACTAAGGCAGTGGTCGGCAAACCGCAGCTAGAGAGCCACATGTAGCAATTTGGCCTCTTGAGTGTTCTAACACCACTTCTTCAAAATAGACTCACCCAGGCCAAAAACTGACTTCTGCGCATGGGCCATGATGTTTCAATCGCACTGTACATGTGCACCAGCACGTGGTATTTTGTGGAAGAGCCACACTCAAGGGGCCAAAGAGCCTGCCCTCACTGCTCCCTCTCCTTATACCCCTTTACGTAATGCCCATCTTTCCTTTCTCCAAAGTGCAGGCCAAGTACTGTCTTCAGGAAATTTTCCAAGCTATCAGATCGAATCCAGGACTCCTCCTCTGCACTCCCACAATGCCAGCGCCACGTCCCATTTTAGCACTTATTTCATACGTGCTGAAATGATGTTTTTTACCTCCCCCCACTCCACCCTACCCACCTCTACTTTAAAAATGAGTGTGTGTATAAAATGGGAGGTTTCATTTCATGGATATTTTGTCTAACAATGTGTCATTTCTTATTACAAACTGCCCACTTATTCTTAATTCGGAAGTGGAATTTGCTGAGTCCCCACAAATTCATGATTTCCAAACCACTCTTTCTCCTCCCTTCCCTATGTGAAGGGTGACAGCACCTCCACTAGGGCTCAACCTTTAAGATCAGGGAGTGTGTTTGAAATGTCATCTCTCCCCTGGAGTCTAAATAATCGATGGAAGTGAGCTGAACTGTTGATGACCTCTTAGGAAACAGAGTCCATGTATGTGATTCATTATCTTCACGGTCTTGTATCCAGAAACGTAAGCCAACAATTTTTTTTTTCAGGCTTTTGCACCAAGGACTTAGAGATTTTTTAACCCTTTACCAGGGGGAAGAGAAGGTAGTTTGTTTGGAAATCATGAATTTGAAGCAAGAGCCACTTAGGAATTCGGGACAAGCAGGGCAATTTGTATTAAGAAATGACACCAATTTTTAGCCAACATGTTCATGAAATGAAACCTGTTATTTTTCCAAAGTAAAGAAATGAATAAATACAATTTAAGGGGGGGGGGGAGAAGCTTTTTTTCCTATTTATTTTCTTTGCTTGCTCAATTCTCTCACTTCCATGTGGAACTTGGATGTCTGCAAACTGACCAACAGTATGAGTCAGGGCCCATAGGAAACCAATAGCCCTTGTAATTGTAAGTGAATTGTAATTGAGAAGACCATTTACAAGCTGAGATGAGGTTTTCTTGTCCAGGGAACATGGTAGGGGATGGTGGGCCTTAGGTAGAAGGCTGCAGTGGCAGACAACCCATGGCTGAGGAGGGAGCTGGGGAATAAAAGCCCAACCTCACTTTCATCCAGCCTTCCAGTTTCTGTGGGGCCTCCTTGGCAAACCCAGGCAGAGGTCAGGGACAAAGGAGCCTGTTGATGAAAATCTTCAGTCTCCTGGGCCACAGGACATGTGGAAAGGGAGGAAAATCCACTGGAAGGGGCAAGCGGAGACTATCCAGTGCACCAGCCCTTGATTAAAAAACATTGTACTTTACTTAATATCCTAATCACAGCAACTTTGAACTTCTACTTCCCCAAATTAGTCTTTTTCCCTCTTTGACCCCTGAAGAGGGCACCTGCACCAAACTTCCATTGGTCATCCATAAATCCAGGCCCTTGCTGCCTCAGGCTTTTGGCAGGATATTGATTTTGAATTATATTTGTTATTTTTAAATCTTAGTTCCCATGGACTAAGAGAGGATAACTTGAGAGATTATTGGGACTTCCCGGCCACCTGATCTACCAAAGTCACAGATCTAGCTGTTTTCTCAAGTAAAGCTACTCCCACCTCCCTCCCAGGTCAGTAACCTCCCTTAATCCATGGTTTCACGTTCTGAGGTTTTAGCTATCCACGGTCAATCACCCTGTGAAAATAGTAAAGGAAGATCCCAGAAATAAGCAATCCATCAGTTTTAAATTAGCACCATTTTGGGTAGAGTGATGAAATCTCGCACAATCTCACTCCCTTCGTCCAGCATATCCACCCTGTATATGGTATCTGCCTGTTATTCATGCAGTAGTCCTCTTGGTTACTAGATCAGCTATCAGATATTTTGAGAGACAGAGAGATAGACCACATTTTTTATTACAACATATTATTATAGTTATTTTATTTTAACATTGTTAATCTCTTTCTGTGCCTAGTTTATAAATTATACTTTAACATAGGTATGTGTATATAGAAGAAAACACAGCATATGCAGGGTTCAGCATTATCTGTGGTTCCAGGCATCCATAGGGAGTCGCAAGATTCATGTCCCACAAATAAGGGGAGACCATTGTACTAGATTTCTGGAGCCCTTTAGAAAAAGAGCTACTTCTGGGTCATATTACTGAACATTAAATTAAGAAATGTCTTGCCGGAGCTCCAGTGGCGCAATTGGTTAGCGCGCGGTACTTATAAGAAATGTCTTTATCTTATAATCACAGGATGATGATGGATCAGATGCCTGGTTTCTATATGAATTAAATATGAGGAAGATAGGAAGCGTGAAAGTAAAAAAAAAAAAAATTGTTTCAAAGTCAGGGGAGAAATTTTGCTTTCAAAATTTCACATCCATTTTAGATAATGCGTGGGTCATTTCTTAATCCAAATGGCATTGCCTATCCTTACATAGAACTGGTTTTGAGCTTTAGGGTCTGATTATCTATCCATCATCTATTATTACTGATCTTGTCTTGAAATCAAATACTATATGGGATTGGAATGAACTTGTGACATTTATTGGCAACTTTCAGACACCCCCAGAGTGGTATAAATTAGCACCTGGGAACATTTGTTATGCCAAAAATTATACCTTTTAAAGTCTAGGACCCCAAATCCTAGTGTTAAGAATTCTGGTTCCATAGACACTGGCAACAATGCTGAGAACTATCTTGGCTGACTTTGGAGTGTTCATCAGTCAACTTCCACTTCCAACAGGATACTAAACAGAATTTTTTTTAAAAAATTCATTTTTATTGATTTCAGAGAGAGGAAGGGAGAAAGAGAGAGAGAGATAGAAACATCAATGATGAGAGAGAATCATTGTCTGGGGATCTAGCCCACAACCTGGGCAGGTCCCCTGACCAGGAATCAAACTGTGGCCTCCTGGTTCATGGGTCATTGACACTCAACCACTGAGCCACACCAACTGAGCAAATAAAACATTTTAACATTCATGGTGGAATGTCTTTTTTTAAAAAAAGGTGTTTATGAAGCTATTGCTAATTTAAAAAAAAAAAAAAAAAAAAGAGAGAGAGACGGGTGTGGGGCATGGAGTCTAACCCACCAGCAGCAGAGCTATGTAGGAAAGACAGGTGTCTGTTGTCCTGGAGTTTTGCAAGTGTTTTTATACATCAAATAAAGGAGAGAAAGCTATTAGTCATTCTACCTTGGCTATTGACAAAGAAGAGGAGAGAAGGTGAGCAGGGCTAGTTCTGAAAACCGTATGGCAGAGTGTGAAGAAGGAAGGGCCCTGCCCTGTGGACCAGCTGTGGGCAGCGGATTGGAAAATTCATGTGTAAATTAGAAACGGAAGCTCTTGAGGGTCTCTGGTGCTTGGCTATTCCCTCTTTTGGAAAAATCACAGAAATAGCCACTTGGGAATTAATTCTAAATTCCAACTAATGTAAAGTACGTGAGCAGTCTTTTGTCAGAGCTGGTCTATAGCTATTCGCAGGCTGTTCTCTTTCTCTCACTCTCCAGCCGCTGTCATTTTAATTTAGAACATCTCAGAATTGTTTTCTTGTCAAGAGTGTGGTAAAATACTGTTTTATTTGTATCCAAAGCCAGGATGTCTTTTAGGATGTTTTTCCTGGAAGAGTGGCAGGTGGAGAGGAAATGCTTGATGCTTCTCACATCACCTTCTGCTGGTCACAGACTCTTTGGATGTGAAAACATTGGGGGAGTGTGTTAGAATGTTTGCTTTTAAATGACTGATAATCTTGAGTTCGAAAGCCTTATACAACAAGGGAAAATTCTTATTTCATGTAACAAAATACCTTGGGATAGGATGGCTCCTTTAGGTTATCAATTTGTGGCTATCAAATGACAGCCACTGCTATACGTGTCACATGAAAACACAAAAATGTCAAAAGAAAAACAATTTTTCCTCAGAGTCCTCCAGCAGGCTCTTTTTATTTATTTCTTACTGGTCAGGGTTGTATCAGGATTAATCTGTTACCAGCAAGAGGAACAGGGTCGCTTGGATTGGCTTCACTGCATCGAGATCCAATCTCTGTAAGCTGGCAATGGTCCCAGCCCACCCAGAAGCCCAGGGTCCTGGCCAAGGAGGTTTAGACTGCATGGAATTGGAGTTCGGTTAGGAAGGAGGGTGAGCACCTGCTCAGCTGGGGAGGCAACCCAACAGTGCCCACTGCAGGAATGTAGCCACATGCTTGAGAAAACGCCATAGGTTTGAAAACTCTGGTAGAATGGAAGGTGAAAGACAAACACACTCAGGGTGAAGCATAGGCACTCCATCTTGTTCCCGTAATCTCTATGTTGTAAAACTGCTGTTTGAAAATTTTCACTAAACATAGATGGTCCTTTGTTCTGTGAATTAACTTTGCTATTCTTGGCTTCTATAAACACGCTTGCTCAAATAATAGAGAAAATAAGCTCAATTATCTAGCCTTGCGGGCTGCTCTGCTGACATAAGGATCTGGTCTGTCCCTGGCTACACCCATGCCTGGTGTCTTAGTTATCTGAAGTGTTCTGTGCTCAAGGCTACAAGATTCCTGCAAAATATCTCCCAGTACATAGGGCTCTTCGTAAAGCTTGCAAAAGGTCCGGAAACCCCATATTTAGGAGACAAAGAAAGGGAGGGTGTAAAGGGAGAGCTTCCTCCATGATGCTTTGCACAGACTCTGGAGAGAACTCCTCTGAGACCACTGGTGTAATAAAGACTCCAAATTTGGCTTACTGATTGTTAAGGCATCCTCTGCTTAGCTGGGTGATTTGCAATATAATGGGCAGAGTGTTTTTGTCAGGGATGCTGCTCTCTGGTCTTCATTCTCCACAAGAGTGAGGGGAGCTCTGTTCTAGAAAGCTGGTTAGAAAACAAACACAGACAGATCTAATGTATGCCCTTTATAGTTTCATCTGTATAAGTATCTTCAAATACAGATCTAAAATGTAGTTTAAAACATGGAGCACGTAGAATTCTCAATGTCAAGCACTCAGACCCTCTCTAGTTGTGCTGTATGCTTTCCCGGAATGGTCTTCTCAATGCTCTGATTCATTAGCCAGTTATGTGTCAGACCACTTGTACAGTTCTCAAGTGGGAATATGTTCTGCACCTATGAGGAAGCTAGGAGCTCTCACAATGTCACGAACTGTCTTCAGGTGAAAGGACACTTGCCTCTTTGGGTCACACCTAGTCCTGCTGCTGACTGCTATTTCAGGAAGTCTAGATTTGTTATCCTGCCCCAAGCACACACCTGCCCACTATGTGACTCAACCATCAAAGAGCCAGCTGACAGCCACCTGGCCTCCCACCCCAACCTGCTCTTGAGAGTCACTCACAGGCCTCTTTCCCCATTCTTGTCCCTTATATCACCTGACGTAGGACTTCTAATTCTTGTGTTGAAATGATAAGAGTGGGTTTTTGTCATGTTTAGGTATAGATCAGTAATTTTGTAGAAACACAAGTTACTGAGAAAAATGAGTGATCTCTCCAGCAAAATTGTCAGTTCTTTCATGAGTAAAGGCAACATTTTCTAACCAAGGGGCTATTGGCTGAGTTCAAGAGGCAGCTAGCAAATTCTACCATGAAGGCATCAAAAATTAAACTTAGCTACAGCCAAAGTCACCAGTGGGGGATATTATTATTAATTGGGGTCCTCATGATGTCACTTGTTAAAGATATGAATGTGTCCATCAGTAACAAGTGGCCTGTGCACTGGTAGCACATGGCCCGTTGGGTTAAAGTCCAGTTGTGGCAGGCTACTCTTTCTTCAAGGCTCTGACAGGTCCAATCCTTTTTTTTTTTTAATATATTTTATTGATTTTTTACAGAGAGAAAGGTAGAGAGCAAGAGAGCTAGAAACATCGACGAGAGAGAAACATCTATCAGATGCCTCCTGCACACCCACTACTGGGGATGTGCCCACAACCAAGGTACATGCCCCTGACTGGAATGGAACCTGGGACCTTTCAGTCCACAGGCCGATGCTCTATCCACTGAGCCAAACCGGTTTTGGCGGGCCCAATCCTTTTACAAAAATTTCTTCCTACTCAGAGAGGCAGTACCATGCAAAGGTTAAGGATTTGAGGCTAGAGTTATAGCATTCAAATCCTGGGTCTGCCGCTTACCTGGTGTGGGAGCATAGGCAAGTTGTTTCATATCCGTGTGCACACATCCTCATCTAAGAAATGGCAGAATAAGGGTGTCTACTTTGTAAGCGTGCCATGACTGTTACATGTAAATAATTGGTGTGTAGCAAGTGCTCAATAAATTAGCTATCATTTAAAACAAATGTTTATGCCCTTAAACTCACAAATTTGGCTTCTAGAAATTCATGCTAAGAAAGTAATTATGGATTTATATAAAAACTATTCCTTCAACAATTTTTAGAATATAAAAAACCTGGGTATAGTTCAAGTATGGGAAATTGGTTGAATAAATTATAATATATCCATAAAATGAAATACTATTCAATAATTAAATACCAATATATCTCTAGATATGACATGGAGTGATGTTTATGCAATATGGTTAATAAGTGATACAAACAAAAATATAAAATAATATGCATAGTAGATTAGTGTTTATAAAAAGGATGAGCATATAAGTATGAAGGAGCTGAAACCGGTTTGGCTCAGTTGTAGAGCATCGGTCTGCAGACTGAAAGGTCCCAGGTTTGATTCCAGTCAAGGGCATGTACATTGGTTGCGGGCACATCCCCAGTAGGGGGTGTGCAAGAGGCAGCTGGTTGACGTTTCTCTCTCATTGACGTTTCTAGCTCTCTATCCCTCTCTCCTCCTTTCTGTAAAAAAATCAATAAAATAAAATTTAAAAAAAAGTATGAAGGAAAAGGGTATTTCAGATGTTGATAGTGGTTAGCATTTTAGGATTTTCCTTATGTATGATCTTAATTTTTCTATAATTATAAGTAATCCATGTAAAAATTCCTAGAATTTCAAACTGTCTTGTATTACTCAGATCTGAACTTGGCTGACAGACTCTAACCTGAATTTTTGCTCAGGAAATTATAGCAAAGCTATTCTAAGTGTGGGTACCCAGCAAGGGCAGTTCATCCTTGAGCAGGCCTGGTGACCCATGAAGTGTGAGGGGCTCTGCCCAATAAGGGGATAGTGAATGTCAGGCAGAGTAGTCTTTCTGAGATCTAGACAACAGAGAAAGAAATGAGGTGGGCACCCTGTCAGGTGAGAATAAACCAGAACCTCAGAGATGGGCCAGAGATCTACAAGAAAGGGAAACCATGGGAAAAAGGAAAGGAGGCTCCCAGTGCTGCCTTTGGCTCATGATGGCTTGCTGGTCCTTGGA
This sequence comes from Pipistrellus hanaki, assembly GCF_964339955.1. Classification (NCBI taxonomy): domain Eukaryota; kingdom Metazoa; phylum Chordata; class Mammalia; order Chiroptera; family Vespertilionidae; genus Pipistrellus; species Pipistrellus hanaki. The sequence continues at coordinate 132,153,578 of NC_140504.1, read as the reverse complement.
CCAGTGTTAGTAACAGAAGTCCTTAACATCAACCCTAATTTCTGAGAATACTTTTGAGCAAGTCTTTGTGCCTTAGCAAAAATCACACTAAACTTCCAGTTCTCTTAGTATTGTTTTCTCAAATGGATTATGAGTTTCTTTAGGACAGAATGCCTTCTGTATTATGCACATACAGCCCAAGGGAGTCCATATTTTTGTTATTCATTTAATGCTTCACTCATTCATTTCTTCACTCAACAAATATAAAATGTGCACTTAGGAAGTGCTAAGTATGCTTCCAAGAACTGGGAACACAACAGTGACCAAACCAGACCAAAAAATTTTTTGCTCCATATATTGGAAATATATATATTTTGTCATTATTTACTACATACAAAAATATTTTTTTCTGCCATTATTTACTACATATATATATAGTAAATTAATAAATATTTATTTTCAGATTATTACAGTTGTTCCTCTTTGATCCCTCTATAGCTCGCCTCCACCTGGTTTCCATCCCACCCTCTGCCCTTACCTTCCTCTCCACTGTCCTCATGCATAGGTGTACTATTTTTGTCCAATCTCTTCCCGAATCCTCCTTCCCCCCTTCCCCTGGAGAACTGTCAGTCCACTTCTTTTCTATGCCCCTGATTCTATTATATTCAGCAGTTTATTCTGTTCATCAGATTTTTTATTCACTTGATTTTTAGATTTCCTTGTTGATAGATATGTATTTGTTGTCACTTTGTTGTTTATAATTTTTATCTTTACCTTTTTCTTCTTCTTCCTCTTCCTCTTCTTAAATAATACCCTTCAGCATTTCATATAGTATGGTTTTGGTGGTGATGAGCTCCTTTAGCTTTTTCTTATCTGTGAAGCTCTTTATCTGATCTTCAATTCTAAATGATAGCTTTGCTGGGAGAGTAATCTTGGTTGTAGGTTCTTGCTATTCACCACTTTGAATATTTCTTGCCACTCCCTTCTGGCCTGCATAGTTTCTGCTGAGAAATCAGCTAATAATCATATGGGTGCTCCCTTATAGGTAACTGTTTTTTTCTCTTTCTGCTTGTAAGATTCTTTGTCTTTTGCCCTTGGCATTTTAATTATGATGTGTCTTGGTGTGGTCCTCTTTGGATTCCTTTTGTTTGGGGGTCTGTGCACTTCCTGGACTTGTAAGTCTATTTCTTTCACCAGGTAGGGGAAGTTTTCTGTCATTATTTCTTCAAATAGTTTTCAATATCTTGCTTTCTCTCTTCTTCTGACACACCCGTAATTCAGATGTTGGTACCCTTGAAGTTTCCCAGAGGCTCCTTGCACTATCTTCATATTTTTGGATTCTTTTTTCTTTTCCGGTTGGGTGTTTTTTGCTTCTTTGTATTTCAAATCTTTGACTTGATTCTTGGGATCCTCTAGTTTGCTGTTGGATCTCTGTATATTATTCTTTATTTCAGTCAGTGTATGCTTAATTTCTAGTTGGTCCTTTTTTATATCCTTGAGGGTCTCACTAATTTATCGGAGGTTTCTAGAAGATTCTTGAGTAACCTTATAACCGTGGTTTTGAACTCTATATCCAGTAGTTGCTTTTGTCCATTTCTTTCATTTGTGACCTGTTTCTTTGTCTCTGTATTTTGGCTGCTTCCCTGTGTTGATAGTGTGGCTTTGTGTGCTAGGTGTCCTATAGAGCCCAGTGGTTCAGCCTCCCTAATTGCCTCAGGTGGACATTCTTGGTGAACCCTTCTGTGAGCTGTTTGCATAGTCTTGTTGTAGTTAAGCTTTGATTGTTGTTGGTATCACTGGGAGGAATTGACCTCCATACCAATTGGCTGTGAGGATCAGTTGTGTCTATGATGGGAGAACTTCTGTGCTAGAAACACCCTTATGGGGCAAGACTGTTTCAGTGGGGCTTTGGTGCTCATTGAGTCTGCCCCCTTGAGTGTATCTCTTATGGATCTGAAGAGTTGTAATCTGCATGGTATCACTCTGACCACTGGGTACACTGGCTCTTGGAACTTCAAGGAAGTGAAAAGTCAGCCCACTGCCTGAGGTCATCCAGCAGAAGCTATAGAGAAATCTGCAGATTTCTCCTTTTTGTTTGGGGTTTGGAGGTACCTAGATGAGGCCCAGCTGTGAAGCAATGCAACCTAGAGGAATGAACCTAGAGGGTATTATGCTAAGTGAAACAAGTTAGTCAGGGAAAGACAAATAAATACTATATGATCTCATTTATTTTTGGAAGCTGAAGAACAATATAAACAAACAAAGCAGAAACAGATCATAGATACTGAGAACAGACTGATGGTTGCCAGAAGGAAGTGTGGTTGGGGGACTGAGTGAAAAAGATGAAGGGGGAAGATAACCAAGATGGCATCATGGGCCTTCTTTTGTAGACTCTGGGGCTCTCTGACCCAGCTGCAGTATGTTAGGTTTTAGATTGCAAAGGGCCAGGCCATTCATATGCAAAAGCCTCTGTGCTCAGCTTGGGTGGGGTTGTAAATTGGGTGGGGCACAGTCTCAGGGAATCACCAGGGTGGAGCAAATAACAATGGCTTCCAGTCAGCCCTGCACCAAAGAGGTTTCTGGGTCTCTGTGTCCCACGGCCCCATGGAGGAACAACAATTTCTACGAGCATCTCTGAGAGAAAGTCACCTTTGTGTTCCAGTCTGATGTCAGACAGTCCAGTTTATCGCTGTATGAATCTGGGTATCCAGAGTCTCTCCTGGAACTGGAGATCAGAGCAATCAGGAGCTTATATCTCACTCCCAATTGAAAAAAATAACAGCATGCCCATTTGCCAGCCCATTTCACATGTGCCTCTGCACCTCCACACCTCCTACCAGTCTAAATGTGCTTTTTTCTTTCCTTATGGTTGTAGAACTTCCACTTAGCCAGCTTTTCCATGGTTGTGGATTATATTTGTTTTGTCTTTTGGGTGTAGTTTTAACATGTTGTGAGAGACAAGTACAGGTGTTTACCTATGATGCCATCTTGGTTGTCTTCCCCCTTCATCTTTTTCACTCAGTCCCCCAACCACACTTCCTTCTGGCAACCATCAGTCTGTTCTCAGTATCTATGATCTGTTTCTGCTTTGTTTGTTTATATTGTTCTTCAGCTTCCAAAAATAAATGAGATCATATAGTATTTATTTGTCTTTCCCTGACTAACTTGTTTCACTTAGCATAATACCCTCTAGGTTCATTCTAGTATGGATATCTGATCTCAATAAAGAGAATTTTCAAAATAAAAATACAAAGCCAGATGTCAGACAGTCCAGTTTCTCCCCATATGAGTCTGGGTCCCCAGAGTCTTGCCCAAAACTGGAGTTCAGAGCAGTTGGGAACTTGTGCCTCCCTCCTGATTGAAAAAGACAACAGCGTACTCAGTTGTCAGCCCTTTTCTTCCACGCACACCTCTGTACCTCTGCACTTCACTTCCAAACCTCCAGATCTCCTCCCAGTCTCAGTGTACTTTTCTCTTTCCTTCTAGTTGTATAATTCTCACTCAGCCAGTCTTCCCATGGTTCTGGATGATATCTGTTTTGTCTTTTAGTTGTAGTTTTGATGTGGTTGTGCAAGCAGCAAGTTCAGGTATTTACTTTTGCCACCATATTAGTTTTTCTTTGATATGGTAAAATATATTAAATAAAATATGTAATATGTAGTATGTTAGGTAATGATAAATGTTGCTGAGAAAAATAAGGCAAGAGTGGAGGGAGGGTGACAGAAGGAGTTGTGATTGTAAATAATATAATCAGGGAAGAACTCTCTTAGAAAGAATATTTGGGCAGAATCCTAAAGGGTGAGGGGGCCATGCAGTCATTTAGGGGAAGAGCATGCTAAGCAGAGAGAATAGCAAGTGCAAGTTCCTCTGGTGAGTTTGAGAAACAGCAGGGGCACCAATGTGACTGGAGTAGAGTGATTAAGGGAGAGCAAAGCTCATGGAAATGGGACCATTGACCTAAAACATGATGAGACTGGAGAACAAAGGAGATACAAGAAAAGCCAGAGGTTGTTCTGAGGAGGGACATGTTGAGGGGGGAGCCTTGACCACCCATCTAATTCTGGAAAGTAAGCTCTTTCTGTGAGTCTGTCTTTGGTTAAGGAGAGGAGGTCAGGTAGGGGTTATTCATGGAGAGCTTGTAAGAATTACTTTCCCTCTGAGTGATGTGGGGAGACAAGGAGGCCTTGGAGCAGAGGAGGGACATCCTGCATCAGATTACCCAGCTGCTGTGTAGAAAATAGACCATAGGAAAACCAGGAAGCAGGCTTTTGCAACAATCCAGGTGAGAGATTATGGAAGTGCAGGTGAGAGAGTAGTAATGATGGTGGTAAGAAGAAGTAAGACCATATGCCAGCTGTGATTTGAAGGTGGAACACTACTGCACACATGATATCCTTGAGAGACATGACCCACAACAAAGGCTCTGGCTTCACTTTCTAGTTTTATATCAAAGGTCAAGGCTACCCGTCATCATGCCCTTCCCAGGTACTATCATTGGCTTTTCTTTTGAAACATGACACATGTGGACTTTAGATAACAGGGCATTTCCCCTGGCCTATGCCTAGATTAATATTCTTTCTTAAACTACTCCCGCCTTTCTTCCTGTCTGATTGTTCACCACCAATTGTCTGCAATAATTGAAAGAACTGCATTGTCTTTTTTGAGATCTCCTTATCAAGTCTTGGGCAAGTTGAGATGAAATAGAAAAATTCCCCCTGATTTTAAAAATCATTCCACACATTTTTTTTTTTTTTAATGACAGTCTCCCCAGCAGGGTAGGAAGGAAGGGAAGGGAGACAGCAGAAATGCTCCAGTCCAATTAGTGTAAAGCTGCCCTTGGTTGAAAGTTGGGAAGAACCTTGGGAGATGGATTAGGTATCTTTCTAAGTCATAAAATGCCGCCAAGGAACATAAAAAAGCACTATACTGCCCTTAGGACTTAACATGCCTCCAAATAAGCTAATAAGTTACTAGAAAGAATATCAGCTCTTTGATAAACATCTCACTGAGGCTGAATAACATAATTTATGTGAAATCAGTAATCAGCCTTGCTCCCCCACCTTGAATCCCCACCCCGCAACCAACAGATCACTGTTAATTAAAAGGAGACAAAACAGCTTTGAACCAGACACAGTCCCCAACTTTATAGCTATTACCAAAGCATTCTGAGTATGAATTAATACCAGGGAGAAGATTATGCTTCAAACCATTCCAGGAATGGGCTGCTGAATTTCTGAGTTAAGCAGAACTAATGCTAATGTCTGCAACATGTGTGCTTCAATTGCTCAAGATCACTTTCAAGGGGCTATCCTAGAAGCTTACAGGCTTTGTTGGAATTATCAGACATTTTTTTTAGTCTAGGTAATGTTGGCCTACCTCATGTAGGAATCAGATAAAAATATCAGAGGTCTAACTGCTCAAACTTCAAATCACATATTTTCTTTCTTGCTTACGCTGACTAGTTTTTCCTGAAGTCCATTGGCTTTGGGGGCAAATGAACTGTTTTGGAAATTTAACTTCATTTACTAGTTGTATGGCATTTAACAAGAAGCTTAAGAATTCAACAAAATTTTTACCTATTGTGTCCAGGTAACCATTGATGAGCATACAATCCTTTGAGCTTTAGTTGTCTCATACTTAGGTGGCACTAACTCTTCTCTTTGAGTATTAACATAGTAGGGAGTAAGATTAGTGAGAGGATTAAGTGACATGTTTGCTGAGCAGCCAGCAGATAGTTAAGTATAGAGTAAATTATATGCATCATTGTAATTTAAATAAAATATTTATATTTTAAAAGGGGGTAAGAACATTTTCTCAACTAACCACCGCTTGAAGTGACAAATAAGAAAAGCTGATCTCCGTTGAGAAGGTAATCAATGGTCTCTCACTGGTCCATGCCTGTTTTCCGTGAGGATTAACTTTGTGTGTGTCAGTTGGATTGGGCCATGGGCTGTCCAGATATTTGATCGAACATTATTCTGGGTGTATATATGGGGGTATTTTTGGATGAGATTAACATTTAAGTAGGTACACTGAGTAAACCAGATTGTTCTCTAGTTTAGGTGGGCCTCATTTAGTCAGTTGAAGCTTTAAATAGAAGCTTTAAATAGAACAAAAAGGCTGATCTTCTGTCAAATAACAAAGAATTCTTTCTTGCTTGACTACCTTCAGCATAGGACAATGGATTTTTCCCTGTCTTCAGACTTGAGCTGAAACACTGGTTCTTCCTGGGTCTTGAGCCTGCCAGTCTTCAGATGCGAAATGCACCATTTCTCCTGAGTCTCCAGCTTGATGACACACCCAGCAGAACTTGGGACTTGCCAGCCTCATAATCACATAAGATAGTTTTTATAATAAATCTCTTCATATATAATATATATAGTTAATATATTTATCCAAAAAGATAGATATATACATATACAAGTGTATAATCTATCTGATTGTTCTTTTTCTCTGAAGAAACTTAATGTATTTTCAACCTCAATTTGTTTTCTATCATTCTCCATAATCTATCGCCAACTGGGCTAAACCCATAAAGTTTCTTGGTTTGTCATGCTTTTGTGTGTCTCTGACTTTGCACATCACTCAGAAAGTAATCATTTCAAATTGTGGCTTTCTCCCATAGCACCCAATGCTTACTTCATTCTGGCACCAAAAGCCTGCCATGTATTATGACTGTGCCTTTATCTGGCTTCAATAGTAGAATGTGAGTCCTTTGATGGCAGCAGTGGTAACCTATTATTCATTGTACCTAGCATGTTTGCTACATAGCAGAGAGATAACAAATGCCTGTTGCACAAATAAAATAATAAATGATTGAAAGCATCTCTTTCTCCAAATGAGATATAAAACACGGAGGCTAAGAGGGAAGTCGTGCTAGAATCATTAGACCAAACTGGTGAATTCATAAGGTCACTGACCACTGGCTTCAAAACTATTGAATGAGGGCTTCTAAAAAACCCCAAACAATTCAATGTTTGGAATATGTTTGGAATAAAGGAAGAGAAGAAGATGATCTCTTTTAGAAACCAAAAAAGCATCTATTATATTTCCACTAGCTCTTTTGGAAGACAAATCCTGCTAAAACCTCCATTTCAACTATACCTAAGGAGCAAAGGTGGTTAAGGCCTCCTGGCTCAGCTCTTCCAGGCTGTTCTGATTTGGTGGGAGGCACTATCCCTGACTCAGGGCTTTATTGAGTTTGGAAGTTTGGTTTATAGATTTCATTCCTCCATTCAAGTTATGTGCCTCTTCAGGATTTTTGACATTGAAAAGAACAACTATGGCCAACCTTTAAGAGCGAAGGAGATTCATAAGGGCCAACAAAAGAATGCGATGCAACTTCAGATCCACCATTGAAAATGAGATTTCTTCCATATTAGATGCTTACTACTGTTGCCAGCTCACCTTTGAAAGCCCCTTTGCAATTCAAGATAAGAACTCCATCCTTCCATAGAGGCAGCCCTAGCTAGAAAGGGCAATGGCAAAGCCCACACAAAGTGACATTAAGGGTATATCTGTTAATCAAACTTCCCACAGGCCACTGTTCTTTACCTTGAAGTCCAAGGAAGATTTTGGCAGATCCCTCCAGCTGATATTCAAAGGCTAGCTGCAATGGATTCTCACCTTGAAGCACTCCTTTTGGTTCCTAGGATGGCTTAGTGAACAAAAGAAGTCAAGAAGAGAGATAACAGAAGCTAAAGGTATACTTTCTGATAGGTCAGAGACTTCTGGAAAAAAGAGCCTATGAGTCCTGGTCAGGTCTGGCTGAAAGAAGAAAGAGCCTGGAACACAGAGAAGACTAACTCCTGATCCTAACACCTGGGTATTCATATTTCATTCTTATTTCAAGAAATGCAGAGAAGTTTTCCTGAAGAAGGGGAGTCTCTACTTGCCATTTATGGGTCAGTATTGAGGAGAGCAGTGGGAAGGGATAGTGTGCTATGGACACCAGATGAGTGGAGAACTAGAAGGAACAGGAATCCACATAAAATGTAAGAAGGTAACTCTTGCAGGTGATGGAGATAAAGCACTACTTGATTTGGTTGGTAGAATCTCATGCTGCCAGAATGATCTTGGTGATAAAACTCTACTGGCTAAGTCCATGAGTGGGTCATTTTTGAAACAATTAAACCAGATTTATTATAATCTATATATATAAAACCCTAATATGCAAATAGACCGAACAGTGGAACAACCAACCAACCAACCAATCAACCAACCAACCAACCAACCAACCAATTGCTATGATGTGCACTGACCACCAGGAGACCCATGCAGAACATGGCAGGCTTTGGCAGCAGGCAGCAGAACATGTAATAGGGGTGTCGAACTCAATCAGAGAAGGGGCCAAAATCTAAAATCCAGCCTAAATCGCGGGCCGAATGGTTTACTGAACAGTCATAAACTGACAATGTCATAAACTGACAGCGGAGTGCAGTGATGACAGCGCGGTGCGGGCCACATTACAAGGCCTGGCGGGCTGGATTTGGCCCGCGGGCCTTGTGTTTGACACATGTGGCATGTAACATGGTGGGCATCAGCCACGGTAGGGTTGTGGAGCATGTGAGCAGTGATGCCAGGCCAAGGCAGGGCGCCGGTTGCTGTCATTGGGGTGAGCTTCTGATGGTTACTGAAAATTCTTTGCTCTCACATGCCATGGTCAATCTGGCGCTAGCACCTGCTGCCAGCACGAGCCTTGCTTGTATCTGCTGCTGGCGCCAGATCCACCCTGATTGTTTGATGCTGTAAGTGGTTATGATCAGTGGCTGCCAGTCCCAATTACCCCTCAGGGGTTCTCCACCTGCCCCTACTCCTGAGGGGCTGTCAGGGTCACAGCTGCTACTCGCACCTGCTGATGGTGCAGGTCCCAATCACTCCACACCATCATCATGTGTGAGAAGGGCCCTCGCTGTCAGTGCATGGGAGCAGCAGCAGCAGGAGCAGGACTGCAGGCAGACAGAGGATTAAGGGTTGTGGCAGGAGGTGCTGGGCAGGGGCGCAGAGGATGGGTGGGCTAAGACTTGACCCTATGTCCACTGCAGCCTCACGGTCCACAGTTTTTTCAAAGTGTATGAATTTGTGAGTGGATCCCTAGTGCTGCTATAAAAATATTAAGTTGTATATAGTGTGATATAGACCACAGACACAGTTAAAAATTTACTACTGCAACTAACTATATTTTTTCTTTTTCTTCCAATTTACTATTTTCAAGATAGCTTTAAAAATGTATTTTCATATTTCACCTTCCAGAAAGTGGATGAAAATATCTAAGTATTCTAGATTTAGTAAATTTCTCCATAGCCAAGCAAGTGTCAGGGACAACTGCATTCCCTTTGTTCTCACTTCTTTAACCATATCCACCTTTAGCAAATGTGGTGATTAAGCACTGCACACAGTATATATAATACTTCAGTTTATTCCAGCCATGAATTGCCATACACTTTATCAGAAAAACAAATAGTGCTATGATTAAAAAGTTCTAAGTAGCTTGGGGAAGCAGATATTTCATTGTATAGGATCCCTTTGCTACAGCATTGCTTATGCATCTCCATGGATACCTCTGGGGTCCACACCTCCAGTCCTGGTCTTAGTTTCCTGATGTGGGGAAATGCAAAATATTTGGGATTAAATACATTTTTCTTGAGCAGTTCTCCTTGCACTGCTCAGATTTATTGCTGTTGGGAACAAGAGCATTGTCTTGTTTACCTTCTCTTTAATTCCACCAAAATCCACCTCCTGCAGGACCTATAGAAGCTGTGTCTCAGCTCAGAGGCAAAGGAAACGGTGATGTCACACACACGTGCTGAACACCCACCTGGATCCAAGGTGGGAAGACCCTCCTTAATTTGCCAAAGACTTCATTTCATCTTCTCTTCAGACCCAGGGCTCAATTCCTTCCCCCCCACCCCGCCACACACACACAGCCTTTAGGAGGCCCTGATTGGCCAGTAATGGGAGAAGAGTTGCTTACTTCCCTTGGTGGGCTTTGAGAAGGTTAACCCTGAGGCCTGGGTGGCCTTCACCTAAGGGAACAAACAACACTCAGAGTCACCCTTTAATGACTCTTGCTATGGAGGAGCATGACATAAAAAGTCCCGCAATCTTCCCTTTTTGTCTTTGCGATGTGTTATCTTATTATTTCCAGATGTTTTTCCTAATAATAGTCTCTGTCCCCTGAACACCAGTGGATGTGGGGAAATACAAAATATTTGGTATTAAATGCATTTTTTTCTCCTGAATGATTCTCACAGTTGATAATCCACCCATGATAGCGTGCAGACTGGAAAGGAACAAATAAGACTATCCAGATTTTCAGATGACAATAGAAAATTGTCTGTAGAAAATCCCATGAAATCGAAAAGCAACCCTCCTCCCCAAATCCCAAGTGAACAGACAAAAAACAAGCTAGAAAGCAAACAAAAAAACCCTCCTAGAATTAATACTTTAGCTAGATCTCAGAATACAAAATCAACATTCAAAAAACACTTGTATGTCTATATCTTATCAATGATCATGTGAAAACAAAATTAAAAACACAGTTCAATTTTCAGCATCACTCCCCCTCCCCAATAAAATATGTAGGCACAGTTCTAATAAAATGTTTACAGGACCTGTCTACTAAAAACTACAAAATGCTGATGAAAGAAATTAAGGAAGATGTAAATAAATGAAAAAATACACTGTTCATGGATTGGAATAGTCAACCTAGTGAATATGTAAATTCTCCCCAAATTTACTTATAGGCTTAACATAATTCCTATCAAAACCCAACAATATTTTTTTATATTTATACAAGATAACAATAAAATTTATGTGGAAAGGCAAATGAATTCTTATAGCTCAAACAATTTTAGAAAAGAAGAATAAAGTGGGAGAATCACTCTAACAGATTTTTTAGACTACTGCATAGCTATAGTAATCAAGCCAATGTATATTACAGAGGGATAGATACAGAGATCAATGCAACAAAGTAGTTAAGCTCGGAATAAATCCACACAAATACAGCTGTTGTTGGGTTTTTGTTTTTGTTATTGATTTCAGAGAGGAAAGTAGAGGGATAGAAACATCAATAATGAGAGAAGATCATTGATTGGCTGCCTTTTCACCTTCTATTGGAGATCAAATCCAAAACCCAGGCATGTGCCCTGACGGGGAATTGAACAGTGACCTGGGTTGATGCTCAACCACTGAGCAGCACTGGCGGGCCAGCTAACTGATTTTTAACAAAGGAGCAAAAGATACTTAATGGAGAAAGTATAGTTTTTAAAATATACTAGTATAGTGCTGGGACAATTGAACAGCCATCAGCTAAATAAATAAATAAATAAATAAATAAAAATAAAGAACTTTGATATAGACCTCATACCTTAGTCAAAGAGGATTCAAACAGGATCATAGATTTAAGTGTAAAACTATAAAACTTCTAGAAGAACACAGAAAATCTTCAAGATTGACACTGAAAACACAATCCATAAAAAAAAGACAAGTTGTGCTTCATCAAAATGAAAATATTTTATTCCGTGAAAGACACTGTAAAGAGGACAAAAAGACATATATAGACTACTAGAAGATATTTGCAAACCACACCTGTGTCAAAACATTCATATCTATTAATAGAACACATTAAGAACTCTCAAGATTTCACAGCAGCTAGGGGTTAGGAATGGGGTGTAAAACAAGGGATATCTTTACGGTGATAGAACAGTTGTGCGACTTGATTGTGTTTGCTTTACCCAAGTTTACACATGTGATTAGATTATATAGGCTCACATGCAAAAGGAGTGAAATCCGAATGAGGTCTGTGTTTTGTATTAATGTCACTTTCCTTGGCTATGCAAGTGTTACCATTGGGGGGAATTGGCTGAAAGGTACATAGGATTTCTCTGTATTATTTATTTTGCAACTTCCAGTCTATAATTAGTTTCTAATTAAAAGTTTTTAAAAGCAGTTGCCCCCATGGTCCGCACAGTTGATTATCCACCCATGATAACTGCAACTTGATTCACACTCTAGACCGCAGATTTTTACAGCTAGGGATTGAGGCTTATATCTCCTTGTGACCTCTATACTCTGATCACAGACAAATGGTCAATGTTTTTATTTATTTTAAAAATATTTTTATTGTTTGAGAGAGAGAGAGAGAGAGAGAGAGAGAGAGAGAGAGAGAGAGAGAGAGAGAGAGAGAAGGAGAGAGAAAGAAAAGCAATGTGAGAGTTCAACATCAATTGGCTGTCTCCTGCATGCTCCCTACTGGGGAAGGAGCCAGCAACCCAGGCATCTGCCCTGACTGAATTGAACCAGCAATCTTTTGGTGCACAGGACAATGCCCAGACAACTGAGCCAGGGTAGATGTTCAATGCTTTTAAATGACACCTCACCTTGATCTTTTTTGGCTCCTGCCTCCCATGGTACTTCTGCCTGCAACTGCTTGAAGTTTCCATCAGCTGAGCCCTGATAAGCCCCACTAGTTCCAGGTTATTCAGATCTTACCAGCAACAGCATGCCAGTCCAAATGAACGTGTCATTCCATACCATTCCACACCTTCCAAGGGAGTATAAGCTCTTTGAAGTGGAGTCTCCTTTAGTTGTGTGCACCCCTGGGTCACCATTCCCAAGAATAACACCCAACACTTAGTAGGGACCCAGAAAATATTTATGGACCAAGTGACTAAACAACTAAGAAAAAGGAAAGAGCAGGGACAACCTTGCATACAAACTAAAGAACAGGTCCACAGGACTCTCCCCGGTAAGAAGGAGGCAACGATATTCACACATGGATGTCTTATTCAGGACCTCCCTCCCCGCACCTAACAAATCTTCATGGATCATCCTGTATGCAGCAATTTCTCCTACAAACACTGCAAAAATGGGTCATCATGCAGTGCCCTTGGTTCAATTCCATTCAAAAGCATTTATGAGCCACGCTGTGCATCGGGCACTGTGCCGGTCAGAGGAGTTCAGAGATGAGCATGGCCTGCTTCCAGCTCTGAAGGAGATCTCAGCGCAGATGGAGGAGACAGACAAGAAGATCAGTTCAATAGATGAGCCCAGGGTGTTGGAACAGTGAGAGGAGGGGAATCCCAATCTAGCCAAGGGGTGATGGGGAAGGCTCTCAAGGCATCAGGCAGATGGGATGATGGCAGGCATATGGGTGGATAAATAGTCACTCCTGAAAGTAGTCTCTGCCAGACACTGCACTAAACATCATCTTGGTGAGCCTTCTGCCATCTCTAAGAATAAGAGCCTGGGAGAACAAGTAGGCTGGGGCAGGTAAGAGGAAGAGAAGATACTCTCAAGGGAAGATAGCTTCATGGGCAAAGGCAAGGAGGCATGCTCTACCTGAGATGTCTAGGGGCCACCAGGACAGATCATTTGTATTCTTGGGTGAAAACCTGACTGAGATTAGGCAGGAAAAGGAACCAGAAGTGGTTGCAGGAGCCAGAACCCAAATGGCTTTATTTGCTGTGCCAACGAATACCATTGACCTTCAGACCAGGCTCTATGAAGTTGCTGCAGATGTTTGGTTCAAATTTCATTCCAAGTTCTTTTAGAAGAAGATTGCAGCCTCTGTTATTGGTGTGCACTGTGACATTTCAATGCATACCTTTGGGCCTTAAACTGCCAGCCTTTGCATTTCTTTGAGAGCAGAGCAGACTCCAACTGCCGAAGTCCACTGTGTTTGGCCATATGGCTGGTTGCCTGCGCCCCACAGACCTCAAACAATGCAGTTGGTTATAAAACCCCAGCTTCACTTGCCCCTTGGGAGAAATAACTCTGAGCCACGTGCCCCATGCTGGCTCCCAGAACTCTCCAGTGGAGTTAAGCTCTGGAAGCTCTGGTTGTCCACGAATGTACTCGATGATCTTTCTCTCATTAGCTACCCTCCCTTCCCACTCTCATGCCCCCAGCCCCCACAGGAGTATCCGGGGAGCTCCTCCCAACAAACAGCTGCATTTATATCCTTGTGTCAAGGTCCAAATTAAGACACATGTAACAGTGACAACACTGGGGAGAAAACACTGGCTGTGGATGAGGTAGAAGGAGAAAGATCTTTCACTAACTATCCTTTTGGACTTATTTTTTAGATGATGTCAATGAATTTCTATTTAAAAACACATACCACAAAACTTTTTAAAAATGCTACCCAAAACATGTGATTTAAATTACTTTAAAAAATTAACTGCAATGTTACATCAATGTAGTCACATTTGCTTTGGGACACGTTTTCACATAATGGAGACCACCCATGCATTAATTCATGCTACCAGGCAAATGCTTTTTGATACAGACAAAAGAATTGATCTTTTCTGCTAATTTGATTCATGACTTTAAATACGCAATGAAGGTGTCACTGATGATAAAAACTGTATCTCTCTAGAAGTGATTTCTTAAAATTCAGGTCTATGCTGATCTTCTCATATCAATTTGTACAAATAGACTTATGGTAAACTGAGAAACCGTGTGCATGCCAACAAAGCCTAGGTGACCATGTTTCTTTCCTCACTGTGTGCTGGTTGTCAGGATGATACTGCCTGAACACCTGTCCGAAGCTTGGGTTACTTTTGATGTGATGTTTACATTTAACATGAGCATATATATTGTCAATGATTCAACATTAAAATCAAAATCTTTTCCTACTCTGCACTCAAGGTTCTGGATGTGTTTAACTGGAAGCATCCTGAGATTGCAAGGCAATCTGTGAAAAAAAAAAAAAAAAGCCATTGCTAGTTGTATTATTTATCTCTGTGAATCAAATTTTCTCAGCACTGGGAGATGGAAACAAATATAGGAAATAAATTGGATACAGAGATTGGTATAAAACTGCAAATGCACCCATGATCATGACCATGAACACACAATGTTTATGCTGTTGAAAATAGCCTCATTGTTCAGAGCGATTGGCTTTATAAGAAGCAAATGTTATAAGAGTATATCTATAAAGCACATCTCTCAATAAAATAACTGCTAATCTGTTTCTTCTATTGCTGTTTAATGTAATATTTTATTTGAAAATCGAGTTACATTTCCAAATGTTTGGCCCTCTGATGTGGATGACAGTCACTCATGCAGACGTCAGTGTAGGTCAGTGCCATGGTCAGATGTATGGCTCAGGCAGGCCACTCTGACAGCCTGGCAGAGAGGGGATTGGAGGGAGGGAGCCAGCATCCCTCTGCACCTGGAAAACCCAGTGAGAGGCAAAGATTGGGCATCGAAAGTTGAATAGGAGGTGGTTGATGTGTTGGGTGTAGGCGGAAAGCCCAGGGAAAATGCATCAAATAGGAAAAGAAGGCCACGAGTGCAGTGGGGAAGCGATGCCACACCACCACGAACCACTTCTCCTATTTCACAGCCAGAGCAGACTCCTGGAGAAGGCAGCCTTGAATCACCCCCAGAGCCTAAAGATTCAACATCCTTGAATCACCCCCAGAGCCTAAAGTAAAACTGCACAAGGCAGCTACACTACATGCTTCTTGGTTGACTGACTTCTTTACTCTAGAAAGCAAAAGATGTATTACAAAAATCCCATTTAAACAAATTTATCAAAATTCCCATATTATATCCAAACTTTTGACAATGTCTCCAGCTAGACAGAGATAGCAGTGGGCAACTTTAAGAAAAAAAAAAAATCATGATTTTTTTTCATTATAAAAGATATCCACACGCTGACTTAAAATATATATATATATATATATATATATATATATATATATATATATATAGTTTTTACAGAAAGGAAGAGAGAGGGATAGAATGCCAGAAACATGAGAGAGAAACATTGATCAACCGCCTTCCTGCACACCCCCAACTGGGGATGTGCCTGCAACCAAGGCACATGGTTGGACGCTTCTCCACGTGGCCAGCCTGGGACTCACCCTCTGCTCCTCTCTCTGTCCCATTTTTATCTGTGCAAAGTCACTGGAGATGGATGTCACAGAAGTCTGGAATGGGGAAGAACTAACCAAGGACAGCTCCATAGAGTGGAAAGGGAGGGAAGGATCTGTCTTAGGGTGAGTGGGCTCCTCTGGCGGATCCCAGGAACAAGCCTCAGGTCCACTGCTCCGTTAGCAGGAAGCAAAGAAACCTAAGCTTCAGGGCCCCTTCCTTGCATTTCCAAAACACTATGCCTAATTTCATACTTATTATTTCATGATTTTTCCTTAAAGAAGGCTAAATGACAAAGGCATCAAGGCCCCCAAAACCAAATCCAGCCATTGCCCTGGTGATTTTGAGCCTCTGTCTGTCTCCTGCTGCTATAAGCCAGGGCTCTCCACACCAGGCCTGCTACTTTCCTGCAGGCCACTTCCCTCTCACTGGGGTCCAACCACTGGTCTCCCTGGTCCCCGAACAGCTCAGGTGGCTGTCAAGGCATTCGGGTCCCTGCTTGGCTGCTCCCTCCCTGCATGGAAGGCTCTTCTGCCAGATGTTCAGCTCCCTTGTGTCTACTGGGTGGTAGCTGCTCCTTGAGCCTGCCCCGAGTTCCCTATTTAAGGTGGAACCCACTGCTCTCTCTACTCTGCATTCACTCCTACTCTCCCTGCTGATGCTCCATATCATGTATCAGCCACTAACACTCTTCAAAACTAGTTACCTATTATTGCATTTCTGTCCCTCCCTCACTAGAATGTAAGTCCCCCAAAAATGTGTTTTATTGATCCGTGCATTCCTAGCATCTAGTACATAGTGCATAGCAGTCACTTGGTTAATATTTTGCATACATTCATGAAATTGCAGGATCTGAGGCAAGGCTCTCCTGCTATCGTAGAAGGACAGCTCTGGCCAATGCGCATCCACATGAGAGAAAGGAAAGTGGCTTCTCAGAGGTGACTGAGCTTCTCAGGCTGGGCCAGATGCCTGAACCACAGGCTGAGGCCACAGGCACGGATACCTCCTGGCCTTGCCTCCTCAGGATACATCATTTGTCCCTGGGACTGTGCTGCTGCCTAAAGAACTCGCCAGAAGCGCCGAGGCTGGGATAGCAGAAAGGCTGGAAGCCTGCTTGGCTGGGGACTGTGGGACTTTACATGTGTGGTGTCCAGTTCGTAAAAAATGTAGCCAATTACTAATGAGCAGAGATGTTTACTCAGACCCGGAGCTAATTTCCTGCCTTTGCACATCTGGCAGCCACAGCTCGCCTGACCCCGGGATGCAGGGGTGGAACTCGGGGTCTGAGGGCCTTGTGTCATTTTAACCCCACAGGACACATCGCTGAGTAGTATTTCATCCTGGCGCCGGGAAGAGGGTGTGTGCCTATGAAGTACGGGGTGTGGGTGACCCCAAGTTGTCTATGGCGCCCCTTCCTGGGGATCCACAGGCAGACAGTCGGGACCCCTGCAGACAATGCTGATGACCTCATGGGATCTGGGCTTTATATAGAAGTTTAGGGTTGCCAAAACTCTTTGTCATTCTCTCTTTCATTTTGTGATCCTCCAAACCCGGAAGAAAGGCCAGGAAATACCATCCCATTTTCCACGGGAAGAATGTGAGAGCCAGTGTTTAGGGGATGCCCCGGTCACAGAGCAGCACATAGGTCTAAGCATTCACAGGGGACCCAGTCCTGGGTGCTCAATGACATGGGCCCTTGACAACCCAGCTTTAACACTTGCAGCTTCAACTACTTCCTAGAAACCTCAGACCCCGAGTGCTGGGCTGGACTTGAGTGTCCCTGTGGGAAGGCTGGCGTGAGGGGCACTCACTCAGCCTGGCCTCTGGGGCTCACAGCACACTGCTTGCTACTCTCTAATCAATATCATGGATTTTAGTGATAAAAAAAAACACAAACAACCCAAACCCAAACTAAAAAACTTGTTTCTTATTAAAAAATGGTCATCAACTGAGAGTCACAAAAATGAAAAAGGCAATCAGCATGTGTTTCATGATCAAGAGGAGTGTGGCTGTCAGCACAGCAGCCGTCTCCTCCTACATATTTGTCAGGCTGTGCGCAATGCTTTATACACATCATCTTAGTTACACCACCCGACTGCTCTGTGACGGCGTGGGCAATATTGTTATCCCACGCAACAGAGGGAAACAGGCCTAGGGAGGCTAATTCATTGCTAAGCGGTGAAGCCCAGATTCAAAAATTGAGCTGTGTGGCAAAGCCCATGCTCTGAAATTCCGCCTTGTGCTGCCTCTCCATGCTGTGCGATCTAACCTCCTACCTGCTCCTGAGCTCATTTGCAGGCGGAGAAGGGTCTCAGAATGTACCCTATCTCCTCTCTTCCCATTCCCTCTCCTCACTCTCCCTTTCTTATCTCGGGGCTTTCTTCTCTTTCTTGGGCTGACCAGGAAACTCAAAATTCTTCTCTTGTGATCATGCAGAACATTCCACTCATTCCATTCATGTGACAAATGGTTTTGGGTGAGTGTTGTGCCAGACCCTGTTCTAAACACGGGGAAGTGGTAGTGGACAAAACAGATGTGGCTCCCAGACTTCATGGTACAATCATACCAGTGGGGAGACAACAAAACCAAACGTCCCCCATGAGATCAGGCGGGATGAGGCTGTGAGGAAACAAGGTGAGGGAGAAGGAATGGGGGTTATGGGCACTGCTATGGAGATGTGGGTTAAGGGGATGCCTCCCCAGAGAAGAGGCATTTGGGCACAAACAAGAGTCATGTCACTGCCAGGGAGAACATCTGCAGTGATGGGAATAAGCTTAACACAGTTGCCAGATTTAGGAGAAAAAGAAGGAGAAGGAGGAGGAGGAGAAGGGAGAAGGAGAAGAAAATAAAAATTTGGCATGCCCTGACCGGTGTGGCTTAGTTGGTTGGAGTGCTGTTCTATACACCAAAAGATGGCAAGTTTGATTCCTGGTCAGAGCACTTAATTAGGTTGTGGGTTGGTTCCCCAGATGGAGTACGTGCAGGAGGCAACCAATTGATGTCCCCCCCCCCCCCTCTCTCTCTCTCTCTCTCTCTCTCTCTCTCTCTCTCTAAGTCAACGAAAAAATTGTCTTTAAAAAATTGGACACTCTATTGAATTTGTATTTCAGATAAATAATGAATAATTTAGTTTGGGACATACTTATACTAAAAACGTTATTCATTGTTTATCTGAATTTTTATTGGACTGGGATTAGTATTTTATCTGGTAACCTTAGCATTGTGTGCTTCAGGAGCATCAAGGAGAAGATGGAGGGAGAGGAGGATGAGGCACACTGGCAGTGGGCAGGGTGGGCGATATTTGAACTCAGAGAAGCCATCTAGCTATGTTTCCAATTCTTCCAGTAGCATTATCTCCCTGTCATGCAAGAGAAAAAATGTATGCTAAGAGTTATGAATGAAGAGATAGGAGAGAAGACATCAAAGAGGAATTAATCTATTCTGTGTCACTAAAGGTGTTTGGGTCTGCAGTACCTCTTCTCCAAAGAAGGTGAAGATCGAGGAAACCCTGACAGCAACTTGCCTTAGGTGGTTTCCCCAGCAGAGAAGCTGGATCCTGAGCAGATATTTCTGTGCCAGGGAAGCAGCCACCACAGCCAAGAGAGGGTGCGGGGGTGTGAACTGAGAGCCCAGAGATTATGCTATAAAACGTGCTGGGGTCTCCCCATCTTCTTTATTTGGGTATCTGAGCTGAAAGAAAGTCTCGGTGATTGATCTGAGCTGTAAGTACTAAGGTTGAAGTAGAAAACACCCCTTGAGGTTAAAATGTAAATAATTCAAGGGCTTCCTCCTGGCTGACTTTGGGATCTAGACAAAAGCAAGATAAACTAGAGCAGTCATTTCAAGGAAATACCTCTATCATCCCAAACACCTAGGTCACAGGTCACTGTAAGGGTTAAGTCAGGTAGCAAATGTAAAGCACTGCTTGGTCCATATGACATTAAATGTCCAATGTCCCTTCACCATTCTCACCATTCTACCGTCCCTTCTCAAGTCCACGAACCCGGATGAACTTTAAGAAGCTCACAAAAGAAAAAAAAAAAAAAGTAATGTTGGATCCCGGGCACCTTGAAGCTCAGCACTACACCTGGTCCTCTTCCCTTTCCTGTAAATAGTGTCCCGGTGAGATTTAAATGCTGAGCACAGTGCTACTGCTCAATATGTACTGCTGAATGTATTGCATAGAAATACATTTGTAAGGTTCTCCTGCAGTTCAAGTTCTCACATTCAAACTCACAGAAAAGGAAGTAGGGCCGCCTGAGTGGGGCTACAGATAATTAGGAGCAAGCTGCTCCCCACCCTTCCCAGTTCAGGGACATTGCTTCATCGCCCTCTGAAAGGCAGGCCAGGGAAGCAGCCAGCCGCACAGCAGCTGCCTTATAAGGACATTCGTCAGGCTGCCAGGTGTGTCATCCAGCGTCCAAGAGGCGGCCAGTGACGGCCCTGGTGAGTCAAGGCCTAGGGGGTGCAGTGGGTTGAGGCAGCCACATGGGTGACAGGGAGAGTTTTCCACATGTTTTAAATCATCTCAACTACCTTTGCAATTGGGAAAACAGAGAAAAGACTGTTGGACTAAAGATAAAAAGATACTCAGAAGCTATTACTTCGATAGTTAAAGGAAATTTCCTCTATTTTTTTTTTTTTGAGGTGTGTGGGGAGTCAATGAAATATAATTTTGCTGAGAGAGCCCCTTGAGAATTAACACAGGGTAGCCCCTCAAAGTCAAAACAATACCCCAAGTAATGTAGAGGTGGCTACTTTGCCCACAAGTGCAGAGCGGACAAGTGCACAAGGGCAGCTGCTGGGAGACCCAGGCCCCTCCTGTTGTCTCCCAACAAAGACAAGTCAGGGTTGGGTGGGGAGTCTAAGGGAAAGTGGTCTTTTGAAATACATTGTGATTGGTGTGGGAAGGGGCACTAAACTGCAGCAGAGTGGCACAGAGTCACAGCTAAGATCAGTTTTGGAAACCTTACAGATCTGAGTCTGAATGCTGTCTTTGCCACATTAGCTTGGTGAACTTGAGCAAGTTAATTAATCTTTGTCACATCTTGCCTGCCCCTTACGTGCAGTATTTGTTCCTTTCAAAAATACCTACATAGCATTATAATACTTTACTTGCATTAACTCCTCCAATTTTCATAAGCAGCCTAAGAAGTAGACTCAATTATGCCCATTTTACAGCCCAGGAAAGTAACTTGCCAAAATCACCCAGATGGTCTTTGGCAGAACTGAAATTCCACACTGAGGCCTGTGCCCTTAAGTGATAAGCCAGGTCGAAGAGCATTCATAATTGTTCCCACTTCACCATTGGGGTTCTGGAGGATTAAGTGGACTAGGACAGGGAACAGCTCTTACCACAATGACTTGCACATGAGTAAATGCTCCATGAATGTGACCTATTGTTACCTTTTAGAGGCCCAATGCACAAAATTTGTGCAAGAGTAGGCCTTCACAGCCCTGGCTGCCTTGGCCCTCGCAGGCCCTGAAGGTCATCCAGACAGTCTTTCCGGTATTCGGCCACTAGGTCCATTTGCATATTACCCTTTTATTATTATAGATTATCTGTGTGAGGGTGAGGGATTATCCAGAGCAGGCCATGAGATTACAATTTTGGAAGGTCCTGGTACAGCAGTGGGGGAAAAGGACCAGGGAATGGGAGGGGGCCAAGGTTGTGAGATTTCAGGCGAGGACTCATAGTAGAGACTGGAGAGTTTGTCCCATGGAGGCATGGAAGTAGAATTTGTGTCCCTGGCTAAGCTGTGCCCTGAGAAAATGAAACCTCCCAGGCACTTCATGGTTCTGCCTCTGTGGAGAAGGCGGTGTTGTTGCTGGAAGGCAGTCTTCCAAAGAGCTTCGCAGGCATAGAACAGCCCCTGAAGGCAGCTGCCTGCCACTGCGGCTGTTAGTTCAGCTAACTCACCTTCATCATCAACCTCTTCCTCTGCCACTCTTTCCCGATTCCCCTCACTCTCAGCCACCACTTCTGCTGGCCGAGGAGGCTTGCTTGCTGTGGTGGCATGGGCTTTTATTCCTGAAAAGTCTGAACCCCAGTTACTATAGGAGGTGTGGTTGCTTATAATTGTACATCTATAGCTAAAACTGGACACCAAGATCAATCCCAAAGGATCCCCTAAGTTTCAAACCAATTGCCCCTACCCCTATAATGCAGTAGCAATCCTACCTCCTCAGAATGATCAGGCAATTCCTCTGCCAAATTGGGTGCACACATTATCCCCATTTCTGCTGCCATGGTAACTCCATTCATAGGCCAGTGGTGCCAGCACCAGGGGCTCTGAGAGCTGCTGCCTGGTATCTATGGGTCAAATCATCCTGATCATCTGGTTGATAAGTGCCTGATTCTGTAGTAGAGTCTCCGGTGGGCATTCATGTACAATACAGCAATCCCTATACTTTGGGCCCCCTCTGTATGTTCTCCTGTATCACTTCATCCCCAGTCTTCCAACCTTCCAGCTTCCAAACCTCTGACTAGGCAGCCAAACCACTTGCCACGTTCAGGAATCACAGAATAGTCTGACCTAAAGCCATTCCTCTCTCCACCAACCAGATGACCAGGTACACAGTCCAAAGCTCCACCCACTCAGAGGATCTTCTCCCACCTTCTTACTCTTTTCAGAGTCCCCTGAATTGTAATGTTAGCAGAGTCTAGTTTCAGATCATGCCAACAATCCTCCATTAATCAAACCTGGATTTCTTTTTTCCTCCTCTGCAAACAGGTCACAATCCCCTGGCCCTCATCATGAACTTGGAGAGAGGTGTCAATGCAACAGAATTAGATAATATGTGGGTCTGGTCAATTTGACAAATTAATTTACTTATGCCTTCCAGATCCAGTCCTGGAAGTGCCATGATCATTGTAAGAATGGTTACATACCGCTGGGCCTCTCCTACTGTATGACTTGGTGGAAATGACAGCACTCAGTCCATGATAGATTGCTCTGGATACATAAATATTTGATGACTTTTGGCAGATGTTCAGTCTCTTCTCAGGTTCAGTAACCTGCCAAGAGCTGCCTTTCAAAGTGCACACTTTCCTGTGCAGAGAGCCGGTCCTTGCTCTAGAACTTAGAGATATCCAATGCAACTCTCCTAATGCAACTTGCCAGAGACACTGTAGGGGGCTATTATTTATCACAAATACCTCCAGCACCATGGGGTTGCCAGCCTGTGGGGCCCAAGAGGCAGAACTGCTTGTACCATAGCCTAGTCCTGCTGCAAAGCTCTCTCTTGCTCTGGGAACAAATATAAATAGCCAGTTGTTTGAGTCCTCTGATAAATGGGATGGAGCAGTGTTTCCACATCTCCACCTGAGAGCTGGACTTCTAGAGCTGTGTGCTATCAGCCTGTTGCTGAACACTGAGATCTTGGATAGATGGTACTATTACTGCTGGACATGTTAGAATGAACAACAGAACTGGCACAGAACCTCAGGGAAAACCAACAGAGGAAGAGAGAGGGCGGGGGACCCAGAATTCTGGGACAGATTCTGCCTCTCCACAGGCTCTGGGATGCTGCAGAAATGACTCAAAACCAGCCTAAGATTCACTCTTCAGCTTACTTAGTGAATCCACGATCAACACTTGCAAATAGTCTCTCTATTTTGCAGTGCTGGTTTAAATTTGCTAGAGTGGGGAATTCGATAGTTTTATCCCCTGGAATTAAGGCCCAACCCAGTTAAGATGTGTTTCTTTCTATAAAAGCTCTTTATGGTTGAAGAAACCAGCCTCAGTATATGTGGAGACTCCCTTTCTGGGTTCATTCAGTGACATTTGCACAATCCCAACTAGCCCGCTATTTCCCAGGCTCTGCTTTCTCACCATGTATCCTCTTCACCTCATGCAGAGCTCCATTGAGAAAATGTTTCAACATAAGGAAGTGTATTTTGTGGAGAAAAAAAAAACACACACACACCCTCTAAGTGTCCATGCTTTCGTTGAAATGAGGCACATTACCAGCTTTTCTGGGATCCCACAGCTGGGAGTAGGGTAAGTCAGATTGATTTGAAGCCAAATAGTGATGAATTGTACACCGGACAAGTTGTCTGACTCTTGCCTAACAGATACGGAATTTTCAAAAAACATTAAGGAGGATTTGCTCTTCCTTTAACATGATCCATTTTTCCACTAGGCAGACTCATTCAGCAGCCTTCCCAGAGCCCATGCACTATGGTCCAAATTGCACTTTGGGAAATTAGTTATTCACTGTCTTGTACCATCAGTTGTGTCCCCAAATATATTAGAAATTCCATGATGAGTCAGAGGCCATGATAGTACTTCTCTTGGAGTCCCCAAGGGTCTAGGGCTGGGCTGCATCCATGGGAAGCCCCCACAGGGCACTTCCCTAGAAATTGGGAAATCGAAACTCAGAAGTTCAGCAGACTGTCCAGCAACACAGCTCATGGATGGCAGAGCCAGGACTGCTGCCCAGGAAGTGAAAGGAAGCAGAACAGTGACCGGTCAAGAGCACAGCCTTTGCCAGGCCTCCCTCACTTCCAGCCATGTGGGCTTGAGCAAGTTTCCACGCCTCATTTCCTCTAAAATAAAACATAAGACGGTGAGGGAACCACAGCTCAGGGCCGCATGAAGACCATGTGGGCAGGTCCATGGAGCTCCCTCCCAGCACAAGGCCTGGAGTGGAATAAGTTCTCAATGAACATCAGCAAGAGGAGAAAATGCAGGGAAGCATCTGGTATTAACAGTTTGTTAAATAACTTGTTATTTGCAATTTAACTGTAGCCAGAATGCAGTTGGGAGTTGAGGCTTTTTGTTTCTTTCAGGAGAGAGAGGCCCACATGGCTTTGACTGCCAGGGATACAAGGAAAAGGAAACATTTACTGTCAGCACAGTGGTCTGCAGCCAGACCCAGCCGCCAGGAATGAAGACGTGAAGTCATGCAAGCAGGGCTGACTGGAGAAGTGATCTCCACCATGCTGCTCAAGAAGCACAGTGAGGTTCAAAAGAACAAAGCATTTTTCTGTCCAGACACGGGCCTCCTTGGTGCAGGTTAGTGGGGGAGGAGGGAACAGGCTGCCTGGCTCCCAGAGCCCCTTCCTCTCCTTGGATTCATGCTGTGTTCTCTCGGTTACACTCCCGGGTGAGACCTGTTTATGGCACCTCCCTGAGGTCTTGTCCTAGCCTCCCACCCACATGACAGGCTTCTCCAATTCCAGAACTTCAGCAATTGGTACATCCCTTCCCCTTCCCTCACCACTGCTGCTTCCATCCTGCAGGCTTTGTGTGTCTACCTGGCTTTCCATTCCCCTGGGATTCTATTAATACAGATTTGAAAAACCAGCAAATTAGACCATATTTGCTAAGGGGCGTATATTTAGGAGGTAAAGAGCAGCATACTATCCAAGGCACTGTTCTAAGCACTGTATATATATTAGCTCATATTTAATCTTTTTAAAAAAATACATTTTATTGATTTTTTACAGAGAGGAAGGGAGAGAGATAGAGAGCCAGAAACATCGATGAGAGAGAAACATCGACCAGCTGCCTCTTGTACACCCCCTATCGGGGATGCGCCCGCAAACAATGTACATGCCCCTGACCAGAATCGAACCCGGGACCTTTCAGTCTGCAAGCCGATGCTCTACCACTGAGCCAAACCGGTTTTGGCCATATTTAATCTTTTAAACAAGTTCATCGGCTTGCATTCTGTCATTGTCCTGTATCAGATGGAGAAACTGAGCACAGCGAGATCAGTAGTCTGCCCACAGATGCACAGCTAGTGAGTAGAGGAACCAAGATGTGAATGAACACCTTCTGGCTCCGGAATTCACGTTCCTACCACTGCACCACGCTGCCTTGTAAACAAACAAAACAAAACATTCAACAAACAAAAAGAGCATGGAAATGATTGTTCCAGAAGTCAGAGTAGTAATTTGTTTAGGGGGAGGCAAAGGATTGAAATTAGGTTTGCCTGGTTTGGCTCAATGGACAGAGCGTCTGCCTGAGGACTGAAGGGTCCTAGGTTTGATTTCGACCAAGGGCACATGCCTGAGTTGACGGCTTGATCCCCAGTGGGAGGCATGCAGGAGGCAGCGGATCAATGATTCTCTCTCATCATTGATGTTTCTCTCTCTCTCTCCCTCTCCCTTCCTCTCTAAAATAAATAAAATATATATTTTTAAAGAAAGTAGAAGGGGGAGGTCCTGGGGCCTGCCATTGGCTCCCTTCATGACCTGGGCGGTGGTTACACGGGAGTTTACCTAATTACTTGTTGAACTGTGTGTGTGTCTCTTTTGCAACATCTAGTTTTGAGGGGGCAGGTAGAGGCGTGCAGTAAGCCTCACAGTTCTGGCTTGTATTTTACCAGGATGAAAAGTGACTGCACAGCAGGGTTTGATGTCTTGGCCTGTTTTGTTCCCTAAAGCAGTGCAGTCCCCTCCTTCATGTTGGGGACATTGTAGCACCACAAGGACCTGAGGTGAATCACCTCTCGGGCACCAACCCAACTGCAGGGGTCACGTCACTGAAATAACTGAGGTCCGAGGCTCCCTAATCCCTGGGGCCTGGGCCTGAGGTAGGGGTGCAGGCTTCCTCCAAACATCCAGTCATGAAGCTGAGAAGCAGCCTTCCAGAAAATTCACTGGGAAAACCAAGCAAGGCACACCCCAGGGCAACAAGGGCCAGAGTCACGCCAGGTCCGGAGGGAAAGGGCATGCTCTGTGACCCCCAGGGTCTTGTCCTCATCCCATTGCCATCTGAGAACCCCCTGACACAGCACCCTCAGAGTTCTGCCTCCATCAGAGCTCTCACCTACTGAGTGGTGGCAAGGAGCCCTTGTCCACTGCTGTCCGGAGTGAGGCTCTGGTTCGCTCAGAGGACTTTCAGGTAGTGAGGCACGGGCTCCGGAGTCCAGCCAGGCCTCACCCAATCAGAAGCAGTGGCACCTTGCCAGGTCACTGAGTTCTCACAGTAAGAACTGCTCCCTGCTCCTTGCAGGGGGCCCCACAGTGTCATCCCTCCTGGGAGGAGTGACTCGTGCCTTTGCAGGGAGTCTGTGTCTGCGTTTCTTTCAGATTCCAGCCCTGGTTTACTGATGATGACACCAGAATTCCCCTTTCACCCCCTATGCAGGCTTGGAAATCCAGCTTGCTTCCCAGCTGCCCTCCTGGGTTCATCCCTATGAACTCAGCATGATCAGTCGCCACCTCCCTCCCCGACTCTGCTCACTCCCCCTGGGCCAGCATGGCCTCTCCCAGATCCTCCTCTCTCCTGACCACCTGGTGCTCCCTCTCCGCTTCCTGTTATTACTCAGTAAATGCTAACATTTACAGAGGGCTTACAAGGGGGCACACACATGGGCAAAGTCTTCTGTCTGTAATCTCATTTAATCCCATTAAACACAGTTCCGGCACATGGGAGGGGTCCCATACATCTTTCTTGACTGGATGCATCCTCACAATGACCTTTGTAGGAAGCACTATTAATCTCTCCATTTCCGCAGATGGGGAAGTGAAGGCTCAGAGACATCACATAACCAGTTCTAGGTCACAATGACGAGTGTTAGAGCTGGGATTCCAAAGGCAGGTCTGTTTCTAGGGTTTACGGACTCATCTCATGGTCTATTCATTCATTCTACAAATATTCATCCGGTATCTACAGCGTGTCAGGAACAATTCCAGGTACAGGGGATGCAGCCAAGACCACAAATATACTTTTTTTTTCTTTATAGAGCTTACACTCTAATGAGGAAGATGGCATTAAACATGATAAATAAATAACATTTATAGCCTGATTAATGGTAATGAGTTAACGAAAAAAGAAAGACAGTCGGAAAGAGTGGGGTGTCAGATGGACTGGGCAGAAAGGCTTCACAGGGAAGGGAGAAGACCTGAAGGAAGGGAGGGAGACAGCTCCTCAGAAATTCATGGGGGGGTGGGGATGGGACAGGAGGGGGGGAAAGGGGGTGGCAGGGTAAGGAGCTGATGTAAAGCTCCCAAAGCAGGAGGCTTCCTGGTGAGTTCCAGGGACAGCAGGAGGCAGGGTGGTTGGAGCGGTCACTGGGGCAGAGAGCAGAGGAGCTCAGAGCAGCAGGGCCAGGCCATGCAGGGTCAGTGCACATGAACTCTGAGCGCATGCAATTCACTGGAGGATTGTGAGGGAGGCATGTCATGTGCTGATGTGACTTTTAACACCATTACTCTGGCTGTTGATAGACTCGAGAAAATGCAGGGAAATGCAACAGCAAGGGGACTGGCTGGGAAGCTGTGGCAATAATCCAGATGACATATTACAGTGGCTCTGATTAGGGCAGCGGCAGTGTAGGTGGCAGGAGATAAACTGGATATATTTTTAAATGGTGCCAACAGGATTGTAGACCCCCGTACCCACTTGCCTGTTGGACATTGGCAGGTTGTCTATCATCTTGGACTCGTCACTTCTGAAACTGATCTCATCCCTCTCCTTCAAGAAGCCTTCGACCCTCCTGTACTCTTACCTCTGTTAGTGCCACTCCCTTGTAGACCACTGCCCGAGACAGAAACCTGAGCATCAGCCTTGATTCCTTCCTCAGTTTGCCTCCCACATCCAGTTGGCCACGCTGTCCCAACAGGCTGCTCTCTTCTCCCTCATCCCCACTTCCTCTGCCTTCATTTGGTCCCAAATTCCTGTTTTCCTTGATCAAGTTTCTCTCCGCCTGCCTGGCCATGGCAAGACCCACACAGCACCAGATGGGGCTTTGCAGGCAGCAGACCACATCTGTTTAAACCTCTTCCAAGACTCTCTGTTGCCTGCTAAATAAAGCCCATAGTCTCTGGTCCAAAACTACCGAAAAGAAATATAATACCAACCACATGTGTAGTTTGGAGTTTTCTAGTAGCCGCATTTTAAAATGTAAAAAGAAACAGATGTAATTAATTGTAAATATGTAATTAATCCAATATATCCAAAAATAGTATTATTTTAACATGTACTTTACATAAAAATATTAGTGAGATCTTTTATATTCTTTTGTGTGTGTGTGTGTGTGTGTGTGTGTGTGTATGTATGAAATCTTCAAAGACCAGTGTATAATTTATATGTATAGCACTTCTCAATTTGGACCAGTCACATTTTATTTTATTTATTTATTTATTTATTTATTTATTATTTTTTAAAATATATTTTATTGATTTTCTGCAGAGAGGAAGGGAGAGGGACAGAGAGCTGGAAACATCGATGAAAGAGAAACATCAACCAGCTGCTTCCTGCACACCCCCCCACTGGGGATGTGCCCACAACCAAGGTACATGCCCTTGACTGGAATCAAACCTGAGACCTTTCAATCCACAGGCCGATGCTCTATCCATTGAGCTAAACCAGTTTTGGCTGGACCAGTCACATTTTAAGCATTCAGCAGCAACACATACGTACTAAATTAGACAGTGCAGCTCTTACCTTTCAGTCAAAGCCCCCTCCCATGGTCTTTTCTCCCTCCTCTCCAGGCTCATCCCTCCCTACTCCCACTCCACCTTCCCCACCTCTGCTTCCTAGAGCTCCAGCAGCCTGAGGAGCCCCAAGCATACCATTCTGTTTCATGACTCGCTGTTGCACATAAGTTCAGCAGTGAGCTGGAGCAGGCTTGAATCGCCTTTCAAAAACCAACTGTGTACATCTCTTCCCCACTGCCCATTCAGTGGTGCTATACATCAGCCATGGAGGAGGTATTTATATCAAAAAAATTGGCAAACACTATATCAGGGCCTTGGGGGAGGATAAAGGACCAATTGTGGAACGTTTACCAGCATATCACTGAATACTATGCTCCCCTCTCCATAATGCTCTTCTCCCACCCCTAATTATCTAAGAAGCTTTTCACCCAGTTAGTCATCTGTATATATTTGCACTCTGACTAGACTTCAAGTTTCAAAAACAGAGCTTAGTTTTCCGAACCCAGTTCTTGGCACATGGTTGAGTTACTTCCTTTTTCCTTTGTTTTTGATCTCTCCGAACACCCTGCCACAATTATCATTGCATATGAGGCCATAAAGAGAAGTTTAAAATCTAAGTTTAAAAACAAATTCTATCTCTGTTTGAATCTGTCTCTTCTGCTTACTAGTGATGTAGCCTCAGGCAATTTACTTAACTACAATGAACATTAGTTTTCATATCTGAAAAGAGATTCAAAAACAACTTGGCCACAAAGTTGTTGTGGTGTTTACATCACACACATTGGTTTAATCTAGTACCTAGCACATACCAGACACAAGTCCTTCAGTATTTATCTCTTGTATAAAGTAGTTGCTCAAAACCTTTTGTTAAAGTAAATATTGAATGAAATGCCTTGAGACTGATTCACAGAGTGTGAGTCAGAATTCCTGCTGGAGCCAGGTGGTACATACACCCAAAGGGCCGACTAAGGAGTGCTTATGAAAGGACTATTTACAAAGGTCTGGGCAGAGGTAAGGGAAGTCCAGGGTTGGCAGCAGTCTGTTACCGCCTAGGGCCTGAGAGTGTGATGGGGGGAGCATCTTCCTGACCCCAGGGAGAACTGTAGCTGTATAAAAGCTCACGCAATGGGACCTACAGAGTCCTGTAAAGGAATCTAGCCTCTATCAAACCATCAGGGACGAGGCTGGGTGGATATGCAGCCTTGTTTTCCTCCAGCTCGTCTGGAGGACCTTCTGTGCTGGCAGAACCCAGGTCCAAGCCCAGGAGCCCAGAGTCCTTGCACAGTTCCCGAAGGTCAGCCTCTTGGGCAATGAGCTGGATGGAGAAGGTAAAAGATGGGCTGGAAGCCCAAAAGGAGACTCATGAGCAGAGTCTTCAAAGGGGATTGAATCCCCTCAGCCTACCGGTGGCCAGTCTTCCTTACACACTGGAGATGTTAATCATTGAGACTGGGCAGCGTTTCTTTGGTTCTGACCTTGAAGGAAAGAATCAGAAGACGACGAGCATTCATTTGGGCTAGGTTTGGTTACTTTACCTACAAGTTTTTTTTCTCTCAAATATAAGAAATCTGATTTTAGTCTATAACCCACTTTGTTGGCATCTAACCATTATTAGAGTCAGAAAGTCTTTCCCTACATCTAACTTAAAATATTCCCACTATAACAGAAATATAATCTATCTTTGTTTGTTTTTTTGTTAATCTCCACCCAAGGATATTTTCCCATTGATTGTTAGAGAGAGAGGAAGAGAGAAAGACAGAGAGAAACATTGATGTGAGAGCAGCACATCAATTGGTTGCCTCCTGACCAGGGCCCAGGCCAGGGAAAAGCCTCCAGCCAATGTATGTGCCCCTGACCAGAATCAAAACTGGGACCCTTTGGTCCACAGGCTAACACTATTCACTGAGTAAAACCAGATAGGGCCAGAAATATATTGTATCTTAAACAGTTCTCCATAGAGTAGGAGAAGAATTGGTTATATATAACCTTAATTAAATCACCACTACAGCATTTTTAGTTCTATCACTGATCATTTTTCTCCTGTGGTCCTCTTTTCCAACCTTCTAATCAGTCTCTAGAAATGGCCTATCAGATGTTCGAGTACTGCCCCAAGAGTTGTTTTAGCGCTGGTTTTAGATCCTTGCTGTTGGTGGAGGTCTGGAAAAAGATTTATGGTTTTCTTGGAAAGGCCTGGGAGGAGGCTGTAATCATTTCCAGGCTTTCTTCTGGGACCTCTTCAGCTTCCCCACAAATCCCTTCTGGTGGAGAGGATGGTCATGGCCAGGAGATCAGTTTCACTTTCCCATCTGTCCTAAAAGTGGTGTTCGGAGTCTTCCCGTTCCTGCTCAGTTTCTGAAAGTACGGGCTGAAGCCCATTCCCCAGGAAAGAGGTGGGCGAGGGGCCAGGTAGTAGGGATCCAGATCCAACCAACATCTTTATCTCTCCACTAAAATGTAAGCCCCACAAGGGCAAGGACCTCATCTACTGGTGTCTGCTTGCCTGTGTCTAGAGAGCCTCACCAGGTACTTGGCACAGCAAATGCCCAGTATGTTTGTGAAATGAATAAATGAATGAATGAACACTGTATGTCAGACATTTTTAAGTATAAAACATTGGAGATATTGTTTTTCATATAATAAAACCGAGGTTTGCTACAACCGGTTTGTCTCAGTGGGTTGGGCATCGGCCTGCGGACTAAAGGGTCCCAGGTTCGATTTCGGTCCAGGGCATGTACCTTGGTTGAGGGCACATGCCCAGTAGGGGGTGTGCAAGAGGCAGCTGATCGATGTTTCTCTCTCATCAATGTTTCTAACTCTCTGTCCCTCTCCCTTCCTCTCTGTAAAAAATCAATAAAATATAGTAAAAATCAAACAGAGCCCAATGCCCCCACTACTTTCATCCCCAGACAGTGTGGTTTTTTATTAAGCCACATTGCTTGACTCCTGCTATTTCCTCACCCAAGTTCAGCTTTTCAGCAATAGCATGGGCCACAGGGACTGCCATACTCAAGATCCCCTCTCCCCACAGTTAATTAGCTATATGTGTTGCTATCTCTCTAATGCTCACCTCGCCTCAGGAAACTTCGCCTTCTGATCTTAAGATGTGCAGCCATGTGGGGTATTGTGTATATTCTAGAGGCTCCTCTTTGAGTAAACTACTATGGAGATATTAGAAACTCTGGCTGCCCAGAGCTACCACCTGCCAGTAGTGGTCTCCACGACCCAGGTTTGGCTGCCCCAGGACACTTATATTAAACTGTAACCTTATTCCATATTGAGTTTCCCCTTCTTCCTTGCAACCCATCTCCATGGATTCCTGGGCACCCCTGGCTGAAGACATCAGAAAATGGTAAGTACTGGGCTTAGTTTGTGTTGCCCTCCACCCTCCACCCTCGCCCCCAAGACCCAGTGCTTCCCAGTCTCTGTAAGCCCCCCATAGCCAGAACTGACTAGCTCTGGACCTCTGCCACCTCTACTTGCCATGGTCCCAGTCTCTCATCACATTGGAGCCAGCAAAGTCCAAGTGAAAGGTGTGCTTTGGTTGTTCTGCAGGCCCTTCTCATCCGTGTGTAGGACTTCTGTGTATTGGCCTTGGGGCAGTGTTGCATTTAGAAACACAGAGTAGTAGCCAAAATATAATTCCAAAGGAACTTCATTCTTTGCTCATCCTTCATGCAAGTCATTACAGAAAATAGACCTAACATAGACATTTACTAAATTTTCCTTTCTCTCTCCTTTGCACCTGGCTGCTCTGATGGGACTGTTCTCGTCGCCCTGAAAAAAACTCCTCGTCTCCTGCTCTCCTGACTGTCCTTTCTCCCTCACAGACTTAGCTTCTCTCCAGCAATAGTGGATCTTTCCCCTTTGGAAGGGGGAGAAGTCAGAGGTTCTGCAATGAAGGAGTTCTTTTCAGAGTGCTGCGAGAGAGGGAGTAGTGAGTACTCACACAGAAATACTCACAGTCCGTCCATCACAGGTCATTGAATCCTGATTCTTTATCTCAGAAATCTCTCTTTAATATCATCCTGTGGTCTTTGCAATGGAGTTATTATTCTTGCCCTCCCTCCCTGGCCTCTCACTTTTCTCTTCTCCTCCAGCCTCCACATAAAACAGATTTGATTCATCCATCTCCAACCTTAGAGTCATTTACTGGTTCCTCACTGACTGTTAAAAATAACAAAAAAGTTTTGTGTAAGTTGACCTGTAAAGATATCTTTGACCCATCATGTAGACATTTTTCAGAATAGGCAGAGCCTTATTATTTTATTATTAGCCACTTATCACTAGAAACACGTTTCCAATTAGCCTACGTGCTGTTTAAAGTGTCATATTACCAGTTACCATCCAGCACTGAGGCTACTAGCTGGTGAAAAGCAACAACTGTGTGCTTGACTGTGGCTCAGGAAAGGGCTGAGATGAGTTCTCCTTGGCCAACTTTATAGGGTAGAGGCAGGGAAGGCTGCAACTACATCACAGTTCTACTTTGTGTAAAAGAGCCCGTTTACCATTCATTCATTCATTCATTCAACCATCAACCAAGGGTGTTGTTAGCCCAGCTGTCTGCTAGATACAGAAGAGACAAAGATGAATAAGCCTCAGCCCTTAACCTCAAGGAGCTCACCTCCAATTGTGGAGGAAACCATGTGATCTCATCAGGCACAATTTAGTGGTGTTAGAGCAGGCATAGAAGCAGGAGACATGAGGCCACTGGCACAGAACAGTTAACTCTGACATGAGAGAGATTAATCGATCTAGAAAGGCTTCCCAGTGGGGGTGATATTTGAGCTGGGTCAAAAAACGAAAAGTAGAAGTGTTTCAGATGAAAAATGGAGTACAGGCATTTCATGAAGAAGGCACAGAACGGGCAATGAAAGGGGAATGCTATGTTTGAGGAAGAATGAAAAACCTGGGATAGCTGGAGGGCATGTGCCACTGGGTAGTGGGAAAGATACTGGGAAGTAGATGGGGGTAAGAATGTGAAGGACCTTGGAAATTTAAAAGTATATATTGGAAGAAAGGTTTTAAAAGTTAAAATATGATCTATGTTCTCATTTAGTAAATGTTGTAGAAAATAAGACATATTGGAAATTTCCTCTCTGCTTATCCAAAACCACCTCATCAAGGAAACCGCTTCTAATAGTTTAATAAATGTCCTTATTTTCTGAATTTATCAGGGCACGTTTATGTATAGATATCTAAATCACATTTCAAAAAGAGAAACTAAAGTATACTATACCTATTGATCTGTAATTTTTTTCTAGTTAAGTAACATACCAGAGATATTTTTACAGGTCAATTTATACAAAACTTTTTTTGTTATTTTTAACAGGCAGTGAGGAACCAGTAAATGACTCTAAGGTTGGAGATGGATGAATCAAATCTGTTTTATGTGGAGGCTGGAGGAGAAGAGAGAAGTGAGAGGCCAGGGAGGGAGGGCAAGAATAATAACTCCATTGCAAAGACCACAGGATGATATTAAAGAGAGATTTCTGAGATAAAGAAGCAGGATTCAATGACCTGTGATGGACCGACTGTGAGAATGGCTTGGTGAAGGCTCATTTTGTATGTAATAGAAGCCACTCAAAGTATCTTCAGAAGAAACATTTTGAAAGGTAAATTAAAGTTCTACAACCCAGAACTAGGAAGCTCTCAAGAATAGAGATCACTGTCTACTTTTTTCAGAGCCCCCGTCTCTCATTCCATCTTCCTTGCTGCCCTCTGTGTCTGCTTCTCTGTGCACTTGTGCCACTGCTGGCTACACTAGTGGCTCTGCAGAGAGGTGTGTGTGTGTGGGTGTGTGTGTGTGTGTGAGTGCGTGCATGACTGTGTATGTATGCGTTTATATGTATATGTGAATGCATGTATGAGTATGTGTGAGAGTGTGAGCATGGCGGTATGCATATTTGTGTGTATGTGTATGTGAGTGTATGAGTTTGTGTGTGTGAGTGTATGTGAGCATGTGTGTGAGTATGTGCATGTGAGTATGTGTGTATGCATATTTGTTTGTGTGTGTGTGCATGCACACTTGACTGTGAGTGTGTGTGGATATGTGTGTGTGTGTGTGTGTGTGTGTGTGTGAGTATATGTCTGTGAGTGTGTGTGTATGTTTTCAAAATTCCCTGGGCAATTTCAATACAGAGAAAAGGTGAATCACCTCCAGTTGGACTTGTTCAGAGTTTCAGTGTGGTTTTCAAGTTCCCAGGAGAGTGTGTATTGGCCCAGCAGGGTGGGGTGTTGGCTCCAGTCCACTCCACTGTGGCCATGGTGAAGCGCCAAACAGCATACACGTGCTGGTAACTCATCCTCAGCAACAAAAATGGAGAACTGACATGTGACAATATTAAGATTTTACAACTGGAAGGTTCGTGTTTACTTCTCCTCCCCTGGGGCCAAGCCGAGGCCTGGGTGGAAAATAAGTACTTTGTGTCACTGGCATGGGTCCCCTCACTCCGGTCTCCACCGGAAAGGTCAGAGGGAGTGACTTACCCCTGCTCCTGGGCCCTCATCCTCCAGCAGTGCTGCCTGGATTTTTCCGGGGTTCAGAACCCCTTCAGTAAGTAGATGGCAAAAAGCTCATCTCCTGGGGAGTGGAAATGGAAGCAAACAGCTGCGAAATGATGTTTCGTGGAATCAGCTTCTTGTTTGTCATCAGAATGAGTAACTGTGAGCAAAATGTGGCTTTGTATTTCCACCCAGGTTTGGGGGAGGGAAAGAGACAGAAAGAGCTGCTGGGCCTCTGTGGTGTCTTCCCCCATGTTTGCCTGGTTGCCAGGCCGCTCCTCCCACTCACCTAAGACAGTCTCCCTAAATGGAGGATTCCTTACATCCAGCTTCCACGGAAGAAGGGGAAGCTTGGCCACATTTGAAGGGACTTAGCCCAACCACGAGATTTTGGTTTCCTGTTCCTCCAACTCAAAGATGACTCCGGGGGCATGGGTCTTAATATAACTACAAACTTCAAGAACAGCCTCGTGATGGGTTTTAAACCAGCAGCTTTTTTTTTTTTTTTTCCTGTTCTGCTAGGTCTTATCTTCCTTTTTAATATCCCAGCCTTGTCTACTACCCTTTCAACAATGTGTCTAAACTTTGCACACTAGGTAATTTATGGATTTATTTTATGACTTTTTTTTTTCTTTTTTTTCTTTTTTCTTTTCAGTTTTGTGTTTACTTCTCCAGAAAAGCTAAGGGAGTTAAATTGCCAAGACAGAAGACCTACTTGAGACTGAGAGACCTTAAGAAAAGTTCCAGTTCTGCCAAATACTGGTTTGGTAACTGCAAGCAAATAACTTTGGTTTTCTCCCCCGTCCTCCCATGGCTGTGTTTATACTTCTATTATTATGTCTATCACATCTCTGTGTCTCCTAGGAGGTTTTGAACTTCTTAAGACTAAGCTTTTATCTGTCTGGAGAACTATAGCAGATGTCCAAAAACTATTAAAATTTAACCTCTTAACTTCTAAAGGTCTATGAAATTGGGATAATTAATCAAATTGTAAACATTAAAGAAGGCAATTCATGTGAGTTGCAAAGAATAGAAATGCGTATAAGAGTAGTAATAATGCCATTATAAAGATTTGTATAGCTTTTAAAAAATATGGTTCTATTAAGTTCTTATTTTTTTATATTTGAAAAGTGTAAGGTAAGAGATTTGTGGGGAAAGCCTAAGATTTGCGATGCGTTTATAAATCACATAACTTATTCTATTTCTAGCATACACCTCTGTTCTCACCTGAAGTGCTTTGTCATTCAGTTACAGTAGTTACCCCTGCTATTGTGACCAAGC
The DNA here is from genome assembly GCF_964339955.1 of Pipistrellus hanaki. Taxonomy (NCBI): domain Eukaryota; kingdom Metazoa; phylum Chordata; class Mammalia; order Chiroptera; family Vespertilionidae; genus Pipistrellus; species Pipistrellus hanaki. Next base: position 132,116,536 of record NC_140504.1, on the reverse strand, counting down.
ATCACTGAAGGATGAGGGCCCAGCAGGCTTGGTCACTGAAGGAGGGGTAACTATTATTTAATAGTTAATATATCTGGTATAAAAGATGATAGATATAAACTATGGTTTCTCAACCTCCACTATTGACATTTGGAACCAAATAGGTCTTCATTGGGAGGGGCTGTTCTGTGCATTGTCAGATGTTTAGCAGCATCTCTGTCCCTTCCTACCCACTAGATGCCAGCATCTCTCCCCTGTAGTTGTAACAATCAAAAACTGTCTCCAGATATTGTCAACTGTCCCCAGAAGGGTACACCCCTTTCCCTTCCCTGTTGAGCATCACTGCTCTGAAGTTTTGACTTAAACTTTTCCTATTGCATCTTCTACTAACTTTCTCATTATTTTATATGTGTGAACTCAGGTCTCTTTAGTGCTGCAAAATATGCCCATTCTGAATCTTGATTTGTATTTGAAGACAAATTATGTTTTTCAACACAATTGGTCAGGATTTCATAGCTTATCAGAGAAATCCTCTCTTTCTCTGTAATTTTCTTTCATACTCAGGGTTGAAAGGTCCGAGTGGACTGGGGGTGCCCACCTCTGACATGAGCACATAATGTATCAAAAAAAGATTTTATTCCAGGCACCTGGGTGCAGGTGGGCTGAGTCTGCCAAATGGTGTCAGCGATGACAGAAGGGAGAAACAGGTTGTTATTAACTTTTGCTGCCTGTAAGCCATTTTGCTGATGTAAGGGTCCGCTCCATCCTTGGTTCCTCCCATGCCAGGTGCCTGCTGGTTATCTGAGCTATGCCATGCCAAAGGCTGCAAGCTTTTTGCAAGATATATGCTAAGCACAATAAGCTTTTCTCTGCCCCATTTTATTCTCTTTAACCCTTTCAAGGGTTGGTACAACCTTAATGCCTATCTTTTACACCAAGACTTTGAAGAGCAGTCCTCCAATTTCAACACTGTTTCCTCTAAGGAGCAAGTAGTTTTACTCTGAGGGTCCATGATTGCCCGCCTTCTCAGGGTTCTCCAAATAAACACATGACCAAGGCCTTTCTACAAGCCTCACTGTGTAAGTGAGACCCTAGGTTCCTCTTTGTACATTTGGGTTATCACAAAAAACAAGTCTCCTGTAAGGGAACTAAGCCTATCTTCCTTCTTATACGTGTACCTTTCTCCTCATCCACTTCCCTTCTTATGCATTTGGCATCTTTATGAACATACCTTAATTCACTGAAAATGACTTAACTTTTCTATCCCTTGATGGCTAGAGCCAGTGTCACAGTCTTCTCACTGTAGACAAGATGCCTACTTTACTTCCCATCTCCTGTCCATCCTCCGTTGAAGAGCACAGAAGAATATGGGTTGGTCTCACATTCATTCTGTACAATGTGCAAAAGCTGTAATAACAGTCTTCATTTGTTTGCCTATGAAGTTGGTAAGCATGAATTTAACAAGAGCTTATGCTTTTCACTCCTCTGAACACCTGCAATGCGGACACTTAACAAATGCCTTCCTCTGGATAGAAACGATGCTGTCTCATCAACTGAAAACAAGCCCATGTACCATGCACACAGCTTCCAACCCTCCTTGAGAAACCAGAGGCTTGTGGTCAAGAAAGAATGGGACTCCCTGTCATCTGATTGCACATGCCCACGTTGGATGCTCAGTATCTCCATATAACAATACTTCTACCGTTGCTTTTGGCAAGAGAGTTTACTAACTCTGAATTCTTGTCCTTACAAAGTTGAATATCTTTTTAAGTTAATGTGGTGAAGATGGGTGAATGTTTTAGAAAATAGGAGAGTAGGTAATTAGGAACATATCTGAAGAGGAAATTTGGGAAGGCTGTTTAATGTGTTAACATATTTCAAGGTAATTATCTTCACATTGACAGCCACCACCACTTTGAGGTCTTAGTGCTTGGTGTACATTATGTCATTTTAACCTCACAATACTCCTGGTGAGCTTTGAATGGAGATAGGTATTACTACTCCCATCTTACAGATGAGGAAATGGAGGTTCAGAGATGCTGTGTGAACTTGACCAAGAGCACACAGTTCTTAAGTAGCCAATTTAGGATCGAGTCCAAAGCCCAACAAAGTAAGATGCTGGATATCACCATCTAGAACAGGAATTTCTACAAATCTGAAGCAAAATAAGCTATTTTATGTTCAGCTGGTGTGGCTCAGTGGTTGAGCTTTGGCCCATGCACCAAGAGATAGCTGGTTCAATTCCTGATAGGGCACATGGTTGTGGGCTCAATCCCAAGCAGGGAGCATGCAGGAGACAGCCAATTGGTGTTTTGTTTCTCATAGGTGTTTCTATTTCTCTCTCCCTCTCCCTTCCTCTCTCGCTAAAACATATATATATATATTTAAGTTATCTCAGTCTGGCCAGCATGACTCAGTGCTTGTGTTTTGACCTATGAACCAATCACAGTTCCATTCCCAGTCAGGCCACATGCCCTGGTTGTGGGCTTGATGCCCAGTGTGGAGTGTGCAGGTGGCAGCCAATCAGAGATTCTCTCTCATCATTGATGTTTCTATCTCTCTCTCCTTTTTTCTTCCTCTCTGAAATAAATAAATATATATACCTTAAAAAACATCTTTGTGTAATGTTAAAAAACACCAAGTTAGCAATCAGAAGATCTGGATCTTAATCCATACTTCACTTCTTTCCAGCAGAAGGATCATGGACAATTGCCTTACTATCCCTGAGCATCTGTTTTCTTATCTAAAGTAGAGATTATGGGCTGTTTTGAGAAATTATGTGTTAACTGTTATGATCTACAAAAATGTGGTGTGACCATAAGTATTTCCCAAAAGTCTCATCAGCAATCATGGGAAGAACCTGGCCTCACTTCTCAAGTCAAGTTGGACAGCCGTTGCTGAAGCTTTCCAACGGCGATAGTCTCTTTCCCATAACATCAGCGATGACATAGGAAGAGCATGCATGTCAGGCCACGAGGCCCGCCTCTAATAGGCTGACCACATTTGGAAAGAAGCCTCTTCTGAGCATCCACAAAGAAAGGACTGAGACTCAAGGGCAGGACTTCCAAGTGGTTGGCCGGCACCCACAGGCTTTGGAACATTGTGGTTAGCCCAAGACTCTCTTAGGAGCAAAAAGTCCCAGCTCCCAAGTTAGTTGCCTCCACAAAAGTGCACCAAAATGAGTCATGTGAGGATGGAGAAACCACCAGAGACTGCCTCCTATATGAGGATCACTATAAACGATCAAAGCTGGAGATGGGAGAATTCTAAAAACCTGGGCGTCTGAGTTTCCACTTCAGTGAGTCAATATTTGAGACCCCCCAGTAGGGCGTGAGCATGTGTGTGTTTATGTTCACACATGAAGGAAAACCTTTGTGTACCCCTCTGCTACCTCTTGGTTGGTTTGCCAGTTGCTGCTCAACAAAGTCCTTGTGGTTTGAAAATTGAAACAATATTATTATTATTAGAGTGAAAGCCTAGTTCTTTTTAATAATACAAAATTGCTCTTTCAAAAACTTAGACGAATTTTCACTCAGGCAAGCAGAGTATAAGATGGTCTGTTTTCTTCACCAGTGCCAATACTAGATAAGAGTATTAGTACATCTACTTTTACTTTTATTTATTTATTTTTTTAAATATATTTTATTGATTTTTTACAGAGAGGAAGGGAGAGGGATAGAGAGTTAGAAACATTGATGAGAGAGAGACATCGATCAGCTGCCTCCTGCACACCTCCCATTGGGGATGTGCCCACAACCAAGATACATGCCCTTGACCGGAATCGAACCTGGACCTTTCAGTCCGTAGGCTGATGCTCTATCCACTGAGCCAAACTGGTTTTGGCTACTTTTACTTTTAGATTAATACATGTGATGAAAACTGCACCCAAATGGTACATAACACAATTAAACTCTTCTCCCTATCCTTATCCTGTTCAACTCCCTATAACTAACTTTAGCCAATTATGATTTCACTTCTTCTGGTGGTTGCCATAAAATACTAGATAATGTGTTTATACCTCAATTTCTTTATTTATTAACTTTCTTCAGTACTTATTGACTTATGCACACAAGGATTTGTTCTAATATATCCTCTCACTATCTCTGTTTCTTCTCACCTTCATAATTTTATTTTTATTTATTATTTTTAATTTTTCAATTATAGCTTTCTTTCAATATTATTTTGTACTAGAGGCCTGAATTTGTGCACAGGTAGTCTTCCTAGGCCTGCCGGCAATCAGGGCCAATCTGTGGGGTGACCTGCAGGGTGATTGGGGGGGAGGAGCCCACTGGCACCCATCTTGGCCAGCCTGGAGCTGCCCACTCACAGGCCCCACCCCATGCCACCACTGCTGGTCGCCTCCCTCTGTGGAGTGACTGGCAGGGCAATCAGGGGACTCTGCTGGCACCTGACTTGGCTGGCCTGGGCCTGCAGGCTGGGGGCAGTTCCTGCATTGAGTGTCTGCTCCCTGGTGGTCAGTGTGCATCATAGCAACTGGTCATTCCACTGCTTGTTTGCTGTACAGTTGATTTGCATATTAGGCTTTTATTATGTAGGATTGGTTACAGGTGTATAGTTTAGTGATTAGGCAATCTTATACTGTACATACTGTTCCTCTTGATATTTCTAGCACTCAACTAACCTTCATCATTTTAGAAGGTGTTCCACTTGACTCCTCACTATGTAAGGGAGGAAACTGTCCCCCTACTCTTCCCTCTCTTTTACCCCTACTTCCTTCACCCTCTACCTTTGGCATAATTGCCCCATTCCTTTTTATATTTATTGGGTTTGCAATAGTGGTATTCTATTCTGATACTGCAATTAAGCTGTTTATATTTTCTAAAAATTTATTAAAAAACTTGAAAACAAATGGCAGTTTTTATAATTCTACAAATATACACATTTTATTTCCTAAAGCTTTGAGGAAGAAAATAATCCACTTAAAAGAATTTTGCAAAATCTAACAAACACATCTTTCTTTACCCTAATCAGTTTCTCACTACTATGCCTTAATTTACTAGTAGGTTGCTTTTTATTTGAATCCTAAATTCTGATTTTTTTTTTTTTCTGGAGTTTATATTTGTTTTTTTTGTTTTTTTTTTAATACTAATTGACAATAGAAAATATATATATGCCGAAGCAACCATTATGACTGAATGACTGGAACTACCAGTTGACCGGTCACTATGACACACACTGACCACCAGGGGGAAGATGCTCAATGCAGGAGCTTCTCTCTGGTGGTCAATGCACTCCCACTATGGGAGCACCACTTAGCCAGAAGCCTGGCTCATGGCTGGTGAGCACAGCTGTGGTGGCAGGAGCCTCTCCAGCAGCAGCGATGGCAGGCAGCAGGGCTGGGATGAGGGGGAGCAGAAGGGTGCCCAGCCCAGGCATGGGCTCCTTCCTGGATGCCTGCTGCTTAGTGCACTGCTACATCCCTTGTATCTCATAAGCCTGCTGTTACAAACTCTAGAGAACAATTAAGTGTGGACACTTGGAGAAACCAGGAGGAGCCTGATATCACCACCAGGCTCCTGGAACTCTGCCTCAGGCATTGAGATCAAATCTTATCCCTTACCATTTGGCCCGGAAATACAGGCAGCAATATAACAGTGGCCACAAGGTGGCGACTGAAAATTGGGGTAAAAGTCAGAGATGGACCTGAAAGATTGGGATGTGGGCAACAGAGCACCCCTGCCCCTCAAAGATCTCCAACTTTGTATTATTTACCCCTGAGCAACTCTTATCCAGCTCTGAGAAGTGGAAAGCATTCAGCATGACCGAAGGCATACATTGGGGACCTCCTAGCCAACAAGGTATGACCCTGGACACAGAAGGGACATTTGCAAATATTTTTTCAGGAAGCTGAGGGGAGGAGGACAGACTCCCTACACAACTTTCTGGCAATTTACAAGGATGTTGAAACTCCCTGAGAACATGGGAGCAAGTTCCCAAATTCCTTTCAATGTGCATGAATCTGTGCACTTTGTCACTAGAGTTTATATTTATAAAGCCCTAATATGCAAATAGACTAAATGAAGAAACAACCGAACAACCAAACAACCAGTTGCTATGATGTGAGATGACCACCAGGGGGCATGCGCAAAACATGGTAGGCATTAGCTGCAGCAGGATGGTGGAGCAGGTGAGAGGGGGTGCCAGACCAAAGCAGGGTACTGGTCACTGTCATTGGGGCAAGCCTCTGGTGGTTACTGAAAGTTTTTTGCTCCTGCACACTGTGGTCCTGCCCTGTGCTCACACTGCTACTGGCTCTGGCCCCACACTCATCCATTGCTGGCACCAGAGCTGCTGCTTGCACTCACTGCCAGTGCTTGGCTCAGGCCCCAATTGCTCAGTGCCATCAGCGGGTTCAAGTGGTGACTGCTGGCTCCTATTACCCCTGAGGGCTTCTCCACTTCCCCCCACTCCTGAGGGGTAATTGGGGTAGCAGCCCCTACTAGCACCTGTTGCCAGCACCAGCTCCAATCACTTCGCACCTTCAGGGGGTGAGAGCGGGGCCAGCACTGTCAGCATGTGGGAACAGCAGCTGCAGGAGGGGGGTTGTGGGCAGACAAGGGACCAGGGACCATGGCAGGAGGGGCCAGGTGGGGGCACAGAGGATGGGATGAGACCTGCCCCTGTGCCCACCACAGCCTCTCGGCCCACAATTACTTTCACAGTGCACGAATTCGTGCACTTGGCCCCTAGATACTATATAATTAAGATAATCTAGTTTCTTAAAACATATTATTTTTTAATAGCTTAATGTTGCTTCATTGTTTTCTAGGTATGTACCACAGATGCTGTCATGATTTCTAAATTTTAATTATACCCTTAAAGTATTTCTAATATTTTTTGACCCCATGATTTCCCCTTTCTTTGATTTTACTTTCATCTATTGGAGTGCACAGACAAGTGATCTTTCAGTACTATGGACTGAATGTTTGTGTCCCCCCATTTCATGGAGGTGGGGCCTTTAGGAGTTGCATAGGACATGAGGGTGTGGTTAGTGCCTTTATGGAAGAGGCCCCAAGAGCTTGCTTGCCCTTTTCAACATGTAAGAAAGCCAGCATTCTGCAACCCAGAAGAAGGCCTTCATGAGCCCCCTGATTTTGAATTTCCAGCCCCCAGAAATGTGAATAATAAATTTCTGCTATTTATAAGCTACTTTGTTTGTAGTATTTTATTGTAGCATCAAAAACAAAAAACAATGGATAAACATTTAAGTCTTTGTTTTGTCTATAGAACAAATTAATTCTGACAATTGGAAATAGATTGTCAGTTTTTATAATATTATAATTGTACAGTTGGCCCTCTGCATTCATAGATTCCACATCCTTAGACTGAACCAGCTGCAGATAAAAAATATTCAGAAAAAAATGGTAAGTCATTGATGACATGTATCTTGTAATTAGGCCTACAATGGCTATGCCTGTACTAAATATATACAGACTTTTCTTCTTGTCATTATTCCCTAAACAATACAATACAACTATTTCTATGACATTTACATTGTATGAGGTATTATAAATAATCTAGAGATCATTCAAAGTATATGGAATGATGCCTGCAGGTTATAAGCAAATACTATTCCATCCTATCTAATAAAGAGTGAATATGCTAATTGACCCTCATGCCATCACAGAGATGGTGGCACTCACAGCCAATAAGGAGGCAATATGCTAATTGACTGCCTCACCATCAAAGATGGTGGTACCCACAGCTACAAGATGCCAGTACCCATTCTCCTCAGCTCCTCAGCTGCCCAGGGCTGACCCAAGGGGCAGGCAAGCCTCAGATGGCAGCTTCCCAGCTGCCCAGGGCACCTTAGTCTCAGGTAACCAGGGCTGGCTGAGGCTTGTACTGCCAGCAGAGGCAGCAACAGAGGTGTGATGGGGCATTGCCTTCCCCTAATCGCTGGGGTCACCTGCTAACCCTGACTGTGAGAGGTGGCAGGCCGGGCTGAGAGACCCCCTTCCAGTGCATGAATTTTCACGCACCAGGCCTCTAGTTTTATATAAGGGACATGAGCATCAGTGGATTTTTGGTATCAGAAGGGAATCCTTGGACCAGTCCTCCAACGATATCAAGGGACAACTGTGTAAACAGTAACTGAAGAAATTAGTATTGTGGTCCTAAAAAACTCTTTATTTGTCCTGATGCTTGGTAATTAGCTTGGGTAATAATTCTAGATGAAAAATCAATTGGTACTCTAAAGATATTGTTCCACTAGGTTACATTTCTGGCACCCAAAATTAGTGACAAGAAGGACAAAGCCATCCTAATTCTTATTCTTGAATGGTACCATAGCTTTACTCCCTGGAAGCATTAAGAACCTTTTCTTTATATTTCATGTTCTATATTTTATCACAAAGTATATTTCAAAATTCTGTGTGCTCAATCCTCAGTGGCTTCTTCCAATTTAAAACTCTTGTCTTTCCTTTGATAATTTCTCTCCTTCGTGTTCTCTGTTCTTTTAGGAATTACTGCCAGATAGATGTTGGGCTTTCTGAATTGATCCTGCATGTCTTTTAACTTCTCCCTAATATTTTCCATCTTTCACTTTCTGCTCTACTTTTTAAAAAAAATATATATATTTTATTGATTTTTCACAGAGAGGAAGGGAGAGGGACAGAGAGTCAGAAAATCAATGAGAGAGAAACATCAATCAGCTGCCTCCTGCATGCCCCCAGTGGGTATATGCCCACAACCAAGGCACATACTCTTGACCAGAATCGAACTGGAGACCCTTCAATCAGCAGGCCAACGTTCTATCCACTGACTGCTCTACTTTCTTGAATATTTCCTCAACTTAGCACTTCAGCCCTTCTATTGAAATATCTAATTTTGAAGAATTCTGGCCATCCTTGCTCATCCATTCATGTATAAGAGTATGTGTTGATAGGTCAAGCATATGGGCTTGCACTGTTCACTTTAGGTCACAGAAGTAGAAGTCAGACTGACGGGATACTCCTCACACCACTGTGTGCTCCCTGCTCAGAACATTTCTCTGGGGGGCCGATCATTACTCAAGGAGCCCTAGACCATCCGAGGCTGACTGTTCAATTCCTCAGAAGAGCAGACTCTTCTCTGAAGGTGACCAGTGCATGACCAGTGGCTCTGCACATGTGGCAGGGAAGTGGTGGGAGTGAGGATGGATGACCAGCTCAGAGGCTCCACCCATTGCCCTGCAAATAGCTACCCTGTTAGCCAACCCACTTTCTGTTGCCACTTTCCCTCTGTTAAGTCACAACTTGGCAGCCCTTCTGGAGCCTCCAAGAACAAGGCTCCCTTTCCCAGGAATAAGGCTCACCTTCCCAGGAACCTGGCTCTCTCTCCCAGACTTCAGATGCTGCTTCTCCCTCCCTGTATTGGGCTATTCAATCCCAATTACTTTATATTCTACAGAAAGTTAACAAAAACTCTGCTGATGTCCCCACCTGCTGCACACTGCCCCTCTGTGGCTCTATTTCCTTTGCACATCTTCACTGATGTTTCTAAGTGGGAGGGAAGGAAATATGTATCTCTGAACTAGATATCAAAATTGGCATGATTAAACATTTTAAACGTTGGGAGGCAAAAAAAAATTGTATCTTGCATTTAATTTGCCTTCCTATAGCTTTTAGTGAGACTGAGTACCTCTCACATTTGATTGGGCTTTTAACCTTTTCCTGTGGACAGCCCATTTATACAATGAATGGTGCCAGATGTCAATCACATCCAGCAGATGTTTGACTTCAGCTCCTCACACAGGCCATTTTAGGTTGTGAAGACATACCATTCATGAGCTCTTAATTCCTGTGAGTAGTAAGTAACTCATCATTCTTTATGAATTATTAATCCACAAAAATGGAGCAGTTAGTTAAAAGAACTTGATGTTCTCTGTTCTCCAACTTTTTCTCCTGCTCCTCTATCCTTATTCTGTTGAGAAATTAAAGGCAAATGCATCACACCATGATATTCTCCCTTTAAGTCAGGTTTCCATCTTGCTGCTTACCTGAATTCTGACTCCCACATGTTTCTCTGTCCTCAGTGTTGTCCCATGTGGGAATAGTGGTTGGAGCCATCTCTGCCTGCTCATAAAAGTCCTCTGGTACTTGACAAGCTGGCAGGCTTGCCCCACCTCATACTCTCCAGTGGGACATACCTGTGAGGTGAAAGGTTCTGTGGACAGCACAAAGCTTGCAGCTGGTGGTCACAATGGCAGGTAGCAATGCCTACTTCATCAACAGTATCTTCCCCGCCCCACCACCGCCACCACCACCTTGTTTATATAAACTGAACTCTCTTTACTCCCTGTAGCTCAGAATCATGATCCTGGGAGCTTATTTTAATACCTTGAGCACTCTTTGAATGTAGATTTTTTTTTTTTTTTGAGAGTGTGTGTGTGTGTGTGTGTGTGTGTGTGTGTGTGTGTGTGTTTGTGTGGTGGGAGGGAGGGAGGCGATGCATCAAAGCCTTTCTGAAAACTAAATCTTGAGAAAAAGTCATGATAATGCTGAGAAAACTTGAAGTCATGTGTATGCCTTTTAGGAGCGTTATTTTAAGTAGGATGGGAGATTTTGACATGCTCATGCAGCAAACTGGGGAGATCTGAAGAATTCAGAGCCCATGTGTTCCCCTCAGCCTGCCTGGGGACACAGGGACATGTGTCTATTGTGACAGAAGTCTGTGTGGCAAGAGCTTGAGAATACTCTTCTTCCATTCACCTCATGGGTACACAAACTTTGAATTTAGGAGGGAGAAAGAAGTGCCAGGCAGAGTGGCCTTCAATGAAAGATAAGGGGTGTCTTCCCTTAATATTTCTTGGGGGGATCAAAATTTTACCTTAAATTATATCCTCACGCTAAGAAATGCCTATTTAAGGAGACTCAAAGAATGTCACTCAAACAAGAAAATTCCCGTGAGACAATGGGATCCTCTATTCATCCCTCAAAGGCAAAAAACTGTGCCCATAGAAGGTCTTTGTATCAGTTTGCCTGGGCTGCTGTACAGAATCACACAGTTTCAGAGGCTCTGAATCCAAGACTAATGTGCCTGCAGAGTTGATTTTTGGGGAGGGCTCTCTTCCTGTCTTGCAGACCTTGGTATGTCCTCACTAGGCCTTTCCTCTGTGTGCCTGTGAGAGAGAAATCTCTGAATTTCTTCTTCTTCTAAGGAGTCCAGTCCTATCTGATCAGGGCTCCACCCTATGACTTCATTTGACCTTAATTGCTCCCTTAAAGGTCTTGCCTCCAAATGCAGTCACACTGGGGTTAGGATTTCACGATATGAATTTGGGGACACACAATTCAGTTCATAACAGTGTTGAATTTACACCCATGGTTAATTAATTAATTAATTAATTAGTCCTCTCTCTGACTGCTTTCCCAGATATGTAGGGGCCCATTTTATCCCCATGGAGGCTATAAAGAGAAAGAAACCATCCATCTTGTCTACATACTTCTGATTCTTTCTCAAGGCAAATATTATTACCAATATGATTGCATTACCAAGGCCATCAAGGCTCCAGTTCTTACACGCTCCCTGTAAGGTGGCAGGGGCTTATTCATCCAATACTCAACAAACACCCTCGTGCCCATGACCAGCCACCACCTCATCTCCATCTCACCCACATTGGGGTGGCTCCTTCTCTTTATTTCTGTCTCTGTCACTATCTCTCTCTAGCTCAGGGAGTGGTGGGAGCCCAGGTTGTGCATTCATTATTAAGGGGAAATAGGAGGCCTCACTACAGTTGTTAGCCTTAACTAGGTGCTTTAACTCAGTCCTCTGTTCCAGAGGTAGGGAGTGGACATTCAGAGAAGTAGAGTAGAAATGCACAGCCCACAAAAACAGCAGTACTCTCTTTTTCACACACACACACACACACACACACACACACACACACACACACACACACCATAAGCATTTCTCATCTCCTGGGCTAAATACAACAGCAGTATAGTCGGGATAGTTTTCAAATCAAGGCTGCAAGTTTTAAATCTTTCTCAAATGAAGAGCTCATTAGTAGATCTTATTAGTAGATCGAGTGCCAGGTCAGCCTAGAAACTTGCTCAGAACAGTATTTACTAAGGAGTGAGTGGAGAATAAATCCTCTGGGTGAGGAATTTTTTTTCTTTCTTGACAAAATATAATTTGCTGTTTTCAAGTTAATTAAAAAGAAAAAAAAACACCTGAAAAAACTTTTTTTTTTTTTTTTTTAAAGTACAAACTTGGACAGACTAAGAAACAATTACAAAACAGCCTGCTGTGTGGCCCCAGGGACATCTAAAGAAGAAACACATGGGGGGTGGGATTTGGGAAGCATAATGTGTCAGGCACATGATGCATGGAGCAGTGACCTATCTTAAGGGTCTAAGATGCTACAGCAGGTCCTATGGCATGCTGCCTGCCTGCCTGGGTAGCAATCGGCTGCCCAGCTCCTCTGCTGTAACTCCTGGGAAGAGTGCTGGGCCGAGATAGTGGGGTGAGCCCAGCCTGCCTCCCAGCTGCAGACAGGAAATGCCAGAGCACTGGGAATCAAGGGCAATAGAGTTCATGAAACCACATGATCAACAGCTGGAATGGGATTGTATTGCTGTCCACTTGTACTCCCACCAGTTGGCATCTGAATTTCCTCTACAACATTCCCACCAAGTGGTTACTAAGCCAGAGCTTGAACAGTCCTCATGACAGGACACTCTTATGTTTTAAGAAAGGTCGTTTTATCTTCAGTTCTATTTTACCTTCAGAGGGCTCTGACTGAAGGGGCGGTCTTGCTAACACTGAGTCTAAATGCCTCCCTAACTTCAGCTACCTGTTGTGAGATGATCCTCTACAGTCACATGAAATATGTTTCTGTCTGTTCCAAGTGCCAGGTGTTTCATTATCTGAACACCTAATCTGTCAAGATGTAGATTAGACTGACCACCCTATGCCTCTGAACACAGGTGTGGGGCCACGTTGAACTGCACTTCACAGAGCAAGAAGGGGTCTACTTTGTTCACCTCTGAATCCTCAGCACCTGTGTAATAATGGACACAGAAGATACTTGGTAAATATTTCTTAAGAAATGAAAAAATTAAAAAGGCATATATTTTATTAGGAAACATAACTGACATTAATATGGAAACTCATTAAGGATAAGAAGGGTCAGTTAATAATGATGAAAGCATAAACTCATAAAGAGGAGAGAAGAGTGCTCGCTTCGGCAGCACATATACTATAAAGAGGAGAGGAGAATTATAAATGTTTATACCTCTAGCAAATAAACTTCAAAATATATGAAGTGAACATGAATAAAATCACAAGAAGAAACTGACACAAAACTATTAGATTTATGAACTTTAAATGTGATTTTAAAGGACATGCAAGACACTCTTTTAAGAAAAGTTATTCTAACCATATCCTTAACCCAGTGTAGTCAGCCAGGGCTAAGTACCAAATTTTGTGTTGTTCTCTTGCAATGGACCTCTGCTTGAAGAGATATGTTATCTCCTTTGCAAATCCCACTAGAAAGTTATTTAGAAAGTTATTTTTGTTTATTGTATAACCCCAATACTTGTTACACATTGAGTCATTAAAATATTTCATACTTGGTCCATATTAGGTACCCACAAATATTTGTTAAATGAATTACTGATATCAGTAGGAGAGGCTTTATTATATATATATTTAATTGCATAAATTTTTTATTGTTTTGTAGAAGGACAAAAGGTGGATTATCAAACTTTTAAAAACGTTTTACAAACATCCATATATGCACACACACATTCCTTTCTATGTCTTAATTTTGCCTAATTCCTAGAGTGTTTTTGTCTTACCAAAACTTAATTTTTAAAAAGTCAAGTTTTCACTATTTAATTTAAAACTAGCTGAAAGCTTTTTTGGAGCCCTTTATCATGAACTCTATAGATAAAATATTAGTAGTAACTAATAATAACAATAAAATTCATACTATAAGCCATAAAAAAGCACTAAAATAATTACAGGTAATATGCCAAGAGAAGAGATAAAATAGATAATAAAATCCCTAAAAAAGCAGAAGAGGGAAAAATAGAACAAAGAACAGGAGGAACAAACATAAAGCAAACAATAAGATGTAAGGTTTAAACTCAACCTTACAATAATCCAATTAAATGTAAATGTTCTAAAAACTCCAATTAAAAGAAGTAGATTGCCAGATTGGATATAACAAAGAAAGATCAAACACTATACTGCCTATAAGAAACACACTTTAAATAAAAAGACAAATAAGTAAAATTGAAAGAATGTAAACACTAATAAAATAGTAGAAGCTGAAGTGGCTATATTAATATTATAAAAAATAAGTTTCAGAGCAGTAAATATTAACAAGGATAAGAAGGGTCAGTTAATAATAATAAAAGCATAACTCATAAAGAGGAGAGAAGAATTATAAATGTTTATACCTCTAGCAAATAAACTTCAAAATATATGAAGTGAACATGAATAAAATCACAAGAAGGAACTGACACATCCTCAATTATAGTCAGATATTTCAACACTCTTTTCTCAATAATTGATAAAAGTAGAATGAAAATCATTAAAAATATGTGAGACCTGATGACATTATCAACCGACTTCACCAAACTGACATTCAGAGAACATTCCCACCCCCAAACAGTTGAATATACGTTCCTTCAATTGCATATGAAACATTTTCAAAGATAGACCATATTCTAAACTATAAAACAAGTCTCATTAAATTTAAAAAGATGCAGGTTACCCCCAGCTGGTATGGCTCAGTGGCTGAAGGTTGATCCATGGTTCAGGAGGTTTGATTTCTGTTTAGGGCACATGCCTGGGTTGCAGGCTCAGTCCCTAATAGGGGGCTTTCAGGAGGCAGCCAATCAATGATTCTCTCTCATGGTAGATGTTTCTATCTCCCTCTCCCTTTCTCTCTGAAATCAATACAATTATATATATTTTTAAAAAAGGATTCAGGGCACTATACAAATATTTCTGACTAAAATGGAATTAAATTAGATAATAATAATAAAAACATATATGGGAAATCTCCAAATATTTGAAAACTAAATTACATACTTATAAATAGCCTGTAGTTCAAAAAATAAACTTAAAGGGAAATTAGAGATATTTTTCAATTGAATGAAAACTAAAATATATATATATATATATATATATATATATATATATATATATATATATATATATATCAACATTTGTGGGATGTAATTCAAGCAGTACATACAGGGAAATTTATAGCACTGAATGCTGATATTAAAAAAAGAAAAGGTCTCAAATCATTGACTTCAGCTTTGATCTTAAGAAATTAGAAAAAAAGAGGAAATTGAGAGGCAGTGTTATCAGAAGAAAGGAAATATTAAAGATCATATAAAAATCATGAAAAAGAGGGGGGGAGATATTTAATGTAAGTAGCTTTGGAAATGAGTGAAGCTGGTAAGAACTGAGGGAAAGGAGTAGCATATAAACATTGCAAGCTAGGTCGGTTGCTTCCCCAGTGGGTACAGCCTAACAATTCTCATGTTGCTATACATGTATACTGGAATGAAATCTTTGGTCCTTTGAGTGTGGCTCTTCCACAAAATACCACGGCCTGGGCAAATCTATTTTGAAGAAGTGGCGTGAGAAGAAGTTTAAGTTTAAAAAACTTGGCTCTCAAAAGAAATTTCAATCCTTATACTGTTGATATTTGGCTCTGTTGACTAATGAGTTTGCCAACCACTGTCTTAGAGCATTTTTCAGTGACAGAAAGTAAAAGAGTTTTAAAAAACAAGCAAACCCACAATAATGAGGATATGTTAAAAGGACACAGGAGCCAACTGAAAATGCTCCCAAAGGCCAAAGCTGGAACAATTTGAGGAACAAAATAAATATTTTAACATTGAATTATAAATAAAATAAATAGCAAGGCGTCAATACTGATATAAATAAGTTATTGGATAAATAAATAAATGGGGAAGAAAAGAAAAATCTCTCAGGCAAAAGAATTCCAAATAATTTATGCAGATACTCTGCTCTCAAGGAGGTGGAGCAAAACTCCCAACTCTTTAAATGTGGACTGCACAGAGTGATTTCCTTCTAAAGGGTTCAGTACTGGAAGGAGTGAGTAAAGAAACATGACAAATACTACTTTAGCCAGGTGGTCAGGATTTATGACAACAGTGACAAGTCATGCTGACAGTATGTACATTTGATGCGATGACAATGACACTTAACCTCTGTAGTCTTCCTTTCCAAATAATATAATAATTTTTATTATAACCCAATATAATCATGGGAAAGCATTAGACAAATCAAAGTTGAGAAATAATCTACAAAACACTTGACCAATTCCACAAAATAGTCACAAAAAAGACCGAGAAACTGTCACAGCTAAGAAAAAGAAGCTATTTGCAGATGACCACAAATTTGATGTGGTATCCTGGATGAAATGCTGGAACAGAAAAAGATATTAGATAAAAATTGACTCATTGCTGTTTATTTTATTTATAATTCAATTTTCATACTTTAGTTCATTAAAAAAAAAATAGTAGGCAAAAATAAAAAAATCGGAAAAAGCAATTGAAACCAAAATCAGACTCAAGAGAAGATCAATCAAATTGAAGAAAAAAAAGTTATAGCTAGACTGATAAGGATAAAAAGAGAGAAGACACAAATCATCAATATCAAGAATAAGAATGTGATATCACTATGGATGCTATAGATATTAAAAATGATAGGGGAATATTATGAACATTATGCCATTAAATTCAACAACTTATATGAGATAGACAAATACAATAAATGATACTATCTAAGTTCATTCAAGAAAATATAATTTTAAATAAATTAAATTTATGCTTTAAAATCTTTTCATAAAGCAATTTTTAAGAAGAGATTTCTTCATCCTAACCAGTGTTACTAATGGTTAAAGCATCGGCCGGCCTACATATTGAAGAGTCTCGGGTTTGATTCCCAGTCAAGAGCACGTACCTGGGTTGCAAGTTCACTTCCAACCACCCTGTCAAGTGGGAAGCAACCAGTCAATGTTTCTCTCTCACATTGATGTTTCTCTCTCTCAGTGTCTCCCTCCCTTATATTCTCTTTGAAAAGCAATGGAAAAAATATCCTCAGGTAAGAATTAACTATAACAAAACAAAAACAACAACAACAAAAAAAAAAATCAAAAAAAAGAAGAAAAAAAAAGAAAGAAAAAGAAAGAAAAAAGGGAGAGATGGCTTCATTGGAAATTCTACCAAATATTTAAGAATGAAATAATATCAATTCTACAAAACCTCTTACAGAAAATTGAAGAAGAGGGAAATCATCCCAATTTTCTCTATTAGGCCACTACTACTTTGATACAAAACTGAAATGTACACCATAAGAAAAGAAAACTACAAATCAATAACCCTCATAAACATAGATGCAAAAAATTCTTAATCAACATTTAGCAACTCAAAACCAACAATATATAAAGAGAACAATCCACTATGACCAAATTGAGTTTTTTCCAGGAGTGAAGGATGGTTTAATATTAGAATAATAATCAATGTAATTATTCATATTAACAGAGTCATAAAATACTATATGATCAACTCTACTGATGCAGAAAAAACATTTGACAAAATTTAACAACCATTGCTAAAAAAAAACAACAACCCTCACATCAAATGAGGAATAGAATGAAACTTCCTCAACTTGATATGGGTTATATTTGAAAAACCTTTAGCTAATATCATAATCAAAGATTGCAAGCTTTTTCTCCAAGACTGGAACAGTACTTAATATAATACTGGAAATTCTAACTGAAATTATAATCACAGCAGTAAGGTAAGAAAAAAATGTGAAAAGCATACAGGGTTCAAAGGAAGAAAGGGTTCAAAGGAAGAAATAAAATGTTCTTATTTTCAGATGACATGATTTATTATAATGAAAATCCCAAGGAATCTACAAAAATCTCCCTACAACCCTTTTATAATTAATTAGTGAATTTAGGAAAATATTATAAGATAAACACACAAAAATAAACCACATTTCTTTTTTTTTCTTTTTTTTCTTTTTCTTCTTCTTTTTTTTTTTTAATCCTGAGGATATGTTTTCATTGATTTAGAGAAATAAGAAAAGAGAGAGAGAGAAGGAGAGAGAAACATTGATGACAGAGAGAAAGATTGATCAGTTGCCTCTTGGGATTGAAACCACAACCTGGATATGCAACCTGATCAGGTATCAAACCCATGACCTTTTGGTGCACGGAATGACATTCCAACCAACTGAGCCACACTGGCCAGGGCATTAACCACATTTATATAGCAGTAAACATATGGACCATAATTAAAAACACAATACCATTTATTATCACTTAAAGAAAATAAAATGTGTATATATACATTCAACAAAACAATGTATAGTATCTCTACATGCTGAAAATTACAAAATGCTAGTAAAATAAAATTTAAAATATCTTAAAAAAATGGACAGGCATACCAATTCATGAATTAGAAGCCCCAACATAGTTAAGGTGTCAATTCTCTCCAAATTGATCTGTAAGTTTAATATAATTTCTATCCAAACCTCAGAATTTTTTTTTTTTTTTTTTGGTAGATATGTGCAAACTTTGTAAGGAAAGGGAAAGACTCAAATATAGCGAAAACAATCCTGAAAGATAATAAAGTGGGAAGAATCAGTTTAGCCAATATTAAGACCTAATATAATCTAAAGTAATCAAGATACTGTGGTTTTTGGTAGGGAGATAGACACATAAAGTAATAGAACAAAAATAGAGAACCATGAAATAGACTTGCATAACATGCCCAACAGATTTTTTGACAAAGGTGCAAAGGCAATTAAAAGGAGAAGAAAAAAAAATGCCTTTTTAGTAAATGGTGCAGGAGAACTTGGGCATCCATAGTCAAACAATATCTTGACACCTCAAATCTTACACAAAAATTAACTCAAAATCAAGCACAAAGTTAAGTGGAAAGAGTAAAACTATATTTTTTAAGAGGAAAAAATAGAAGAAATTCTTCAGGGGTTAGATGTAGGAATTTAACATACAACTGGCTTGCATTTGAAACTGAGGTTGGATATAACAGAAAATAAGCAAAAAGAATCTAAAGGAATAGGTTGGGATGGAGTGTAGTGAGGAGCAATGGTATGGGCCTTGAAGTTCCTGCTAAAAAGTTTGAAGATGCCCCGAAATGGAAATGCATGTGCTTTCTGAGAAGGGAAGTGGCATAATCAAAACAAAGCTGCCGCGAATTGATGCTTGAAGAAAGTTCAGAAGTGTTTCCCATGTGTTCATAGAACAGTAATGGCTGGTTGACTCTTTCTATGTTTCAAGAATGTCAAAGGTTGGTCAATGTTTTCTTTCAGACCACATTTGTAGATAATTTAATTGCATCATATGATTTTACAATCCTGGATGATGACCTTCTTAAATGATTCTGTTCCAGAAGTTCTTTAGGTTTATTAACATATTTCTGGTCTCTACATTTCAAATACTCTGCTACATACTCAGACAAGATTAAAGTTTTTATCCTGCCATGATTTATAATGAGACTTTAGGAGATGACCATTTCCAGCCAATGGCATTCTTCCTTAAGGACTGCCCCCATTCTGTCCACAGCAGTGTGCACCTTTCAGCTGCTGTGTTTGAGCTTCTGTGACCTGTTCAGATGGGAGAGTCCCCAGGAAATTGGAATTGGAATACAGAGACATGATCTGGCTGTTTCTGGCCTCTTTACCTGTGTATAGGCCATAAAGGTGCTATGGGTAGTGAAGGGTGAAGATCACAAATTCATGGAAAGGCAGAAGCATGAAAAGGTAGAAGTATTCAATTCATGGCAAAGCAGAAGCATGAAATGAATGGGGATCTCAGGACTCAGTGAGTCTTGGTTTACTTGAGATGCCCCATGGTTTCCAACATATCTTTTTATCTGCCAGTGCTGTTTCAAAATGGCATTTTGTTATGAGCCATCTGAAGGGAATTGAATTTGAGAGTTGCATAACCACAAACCCAGTTGTACCTGTTATTTTCAGTAAACACTTATTTTAAATTGACAAGGGAATTTAGTACAGCTATTTCCAATGGTGAATCCATTCCATTACTTTTTTCTTTGCCTTAAAGTAACAGGGATGCTGACTTTCTGGTCAAAGAGGAAACCACTGACCAAAGAGGGACTGAGCTGATTTCCCATAAGGGGTGGGGGGTAAGGGGCTGTTGGGGGGAAGGAGGCCTCTTTTTCCATTTCCAGGCAGCAATGCAGAGATTTTGGCTCAGAAACAAAACCTGTTCTGAAGGCAAATTATCTGCTCTCAAGAAACCATCACATCATATTCATGACACTTAAGAAAGTGGGAAATGGTAAGGTTGTGTTCTTTTTGGAAACTGTTTATTACAAAATGGATTTTATTTTAAAAGCTTTGGGTGCCCATGTGGCAAGTTTCAATTTGGAAATTTTCTTTTACATTTCCTCTAAATTCTTTAGAGCTTAACTTGAGCCTTTTTCTGAGGAGATCGAGAAAGGGCTGTTACTGGTCTGTTTCATAGACATAACAACTCGTATCGTGGTGCCGCTGTTCAACATTTGTTCTAGATGAACCAACCCCGTTTCTCTCACCATCACTACCAATCATCTTTGTGGCTCTATTTAGGTTGTCATCCATTTGCTTTTCCATTCTTTTTTTTTTTTTTAAATATATTTTATTAATTTTTTAGAGAGAGAGGAAGGGAGAGAGATAGAGAGTTAGAAACACTGATGAGAGAGAAACATCCATCAGCTGCCTCTTGCATGCCTCCTACTTGGAATGTGCCTGCAACCAAGGTACATGCCCTTGACCGGAATCGAATTTGGGACTTTTCAGCCCGCATGCTAACACTCTATCCACTGAGACAAACCAGTTAAGGATTTCTCATTCTTTGATGCTCCCATCTTGCTCATTGGAATTGGATGTAGATAATTTTATCTTTCTACTTTCCAAAGGCTTCTTTAGTCTCTTCTCTCCCCTCCCTTCCATTTTCTCTGGCACTTCCAAAGTTCAGTTCCATCAATTCTTACCTGCATTCTGAAACTAATACTTCTGCTCTCTCTTATCTTCTCCCACCCTGTGTTTAACTGCCAACAGACTGGTTCTTTGACCAGTTCATTTGCTAAGACATAGCTATGATCATACCACTCCCTCACTCAAAAACTTTCCCTCTTCCATATAGAATAAAAAGCAAGCTCTGGTCCTGACCATTGTGGCTCAGTTGGTTGGGCAGTGTCCCATGCACCTAAAGGTTGCTGGTTCCATTCCTAATCAAGGCACATGCCTGGGTTGGGAGCTGGAACTGCAGTGGGGGGCTTACAGAGGGCTGCTGATCAATGTTTGCTCTCACATGGCAATGTTTCTCTCTCTTTAAAAGTCAATAAAATTCTTAAAAAAAAAAAAAAAAAAGAAATTCTGTAATGCACCCATTCTGTATCCTCCTTTAGCTGGCTCCTTTGATCTCCTAGGAACTGCCTCTATGCTTCCTGTGGTCCAGTCAAGCATGCTGTCATCTGGCGAGATGTCTGAACCTGCACTCACCTTCTGCCCACCACCACCTTCTTCCCTCTCTGGGCCTGTCAAAGTCCTGCTTTTCCACTGTCCTTCCAAAGCCTACCTAGATGTGCCTTTTTTTGCGATTCTCCCTGGTGGATTACTCTGCCCTTCCCAGTGACATGGTCTATATAAAGTTTATAAAACTCTCTAAGGTCTTACTGTAGTCCTTGGATATGGACCTATTCTCCCCACTAGAAAGCAAGCTCTTTGTGGACAGAGCCAGGCCATATCCCTCCCAGGAAACTCCAGGTCTCTGGTTCAGTGTGGAACGTGCAGTATGTGATCTGTGAATATTGGTTGAATGGGAGTAAAAAAAAAAAAAGAGTGTCTTCAGGCAAGCTCTGTGCCCACAACAGTTTCCTCTGCTCATGTGACCACTGTTTCAGAAGATCCAGGTCAAGTGACTCAGCAAAAATTTGCAGGTCAAATGACAGGAAATAAGAGCTTCAGAAGCAGACTGTTAACACTAATCTGAAACACATGTGCCTGCAGCCCCAGGGCTGGTGCGAGGAAGTTTTCCACAAACCATGCCAAGAGGCTGCAGCCTGATACCGTGTCTGGGAGGGTCTGATGAACCGCAGGTTCCCCGCAGCCCCCTCAGGCATCTGGTGTCCCTGCTGTTACAGAATTTACCAGGCGACTGAAAAATATACAGGAGTAGTTGGAGATACAGGAAAAACCCATTCATTTTTAGATGTTTCCCATGTATTAGTAGTGACTCAGGGGAGACTGTTTCTCTCCAAATCCTAAGCAAACCAATACGGAGGAAGCTCTCCCTTTATACCCTTTGGTTTCTTTGTCCCCAAATATGGATGGGACTTCAGACCTCTCATGGGTTTTACAAAAAGCCCTGTGTGTTGGGATGGGGGCCATGAGACCACACCTAAAGGCGTGGCCTGGCACCAGTGCTGATAACCCTCTCTGGGGATTGTGTAATGTTCAAGGTTTATGGCCTCTGTGAAATGGGAGTACTTAAGAAAAAAAAGGACTTCCAAGACCAGATTGTGGAGAAAGGGGCAGTGACTTAATTACAGGCTATCAAGAATGTGCATTAGGTTACTGGCATTGATTCAGATTGCTAGCTCCCCCCTCCCCCCCAAATGTCTTATTTTCCCCATCACTGCAAGGACCTTGGGATGCCTGCAGAGAGTTGAACAGCATTCACAGATTGTGCCCTTCATTTAAAAAATCTATCTGCCTGGATTTCCCAGATAATCAAAACTTGCCACCATGGACACCCACTCTTTTTGTGATGAATGGTTTCCAAAAGAAAGAACGCAATCCCACACCTCCCCACCTTCTTAAGCTTCTTCATTGAACCAGACAATCAATGGGTCCATGCTGCCTGTCACTACTTGAGCCAATGAAGCAGAGACAGGTTGAATCATGAGCTTTTATGAGAGTAGTAGGCCATCCATAAATTGAAATGAGGTGACATACTTGTCTTGGGACTTTCCTGGTTTTGTTACAGAGAACCAGAATAATCAAACAATGCCATGCCGGAGAGTTTGGAGTCACACTTTATTACGCATGGGTCCAGAGGAAAATGTCTCTCAAATTCTGGGTCCCCACATGGAGGAATTTTCCCTATTTGTATGTTTTTACCTTCTTTGTCTTCCAAATATGGGGTGTTTCTGGCCCCCTTTGCAAGTTCTTAAATTGCCCCTATGTGCTGGGGCCTTGAGACCTCAACCAAAGGCCTGGCCCGGTGCCAGCAATGATAACTTCGTCTGGAGAAGCTTTAATGGTCTCTCCGAAGTAGGAGTAGTCTTATTTTCCTTATTATTTAACCAAGCAAGCATTTACAGAAGCCAAATAGCAAGGTTAAAATTTCATACAGCAGTTTTTATATAAGATGGATGCTTTAGTTTTAGAAACCCTTAGTTTTGGAAACCCTTAGTCTAGGAAAAACCAGGATGATTGGTCACTCAACCTTAAGAGCAAGAAAGCACTCGGCAGACATTTGGTTTCTGTAGACCAGCTGTTCCACTGCCAATGGTCCATCCACCCTGAGCTGTTGAGTGAAGACGAAGAAGGAACCTGTTAACCAAGCAAATCAAACCAGCAGGGCCAGACAGTGACATTGGGTCTCCCTGGGACTGTTCATAATGTCATTCCCCTTGAAAGCATATCTGTTCAACATAGTGGGGATAAGAAACTTCTATGAATAAAAATCATATACTTCATTCTCTAAATTTAAAACAAATAAATGGCAACATGCACTTATTATGGGCAATTTTCTAAGCCAGACTATTTTTCAGGGCATGTTAAAGAGCTCCTCATTAAGATAATAAAAGATATCACCTTGGGGGTACTTTCCACCACCTTTCCCAAGGAGCAGCACCTGAGGAGTCAAGTTTCATACACTGACAGAAATGTGACTCCCTCTCAGGGTGTGAATACAGGTGGTGTGGGGATGCTGAGGCCAGGCCTGTGGCTGTGCCCTGTGGCACAAAAAGGAATGCATCCTGAGAAGCCCCAAGAAGGTGAAGTTGCAGCAAAGATCTGCTTACTCTCACAGTGAAATAGGAATTTTTGGGGTAAGATAGGACAGGTGTAGGAAATTTTAGAAATTTTGGAAATTAAGGGCACCATGGAGGAAGCACAGGGCTGCAGAGCAGCAGAAGGTATATTTCCATAGAATTAGGGGCGCTGAAAAGCTGCAACAGGTACATTTCCACAGAATGAGGGAGCTGGGAACACAAAAGGTCTATATATTCACAAAATAAAGAGAAGGAAGCCCTTCATCCAGAAGAAGAAGAAAGCCCAAAGGGAATAAGAAAACAATAAGGTCTAACCTCACATGTCCCGTGTGAGGTTCGACCTTGAAGCCCAGGAGTAACTAGAGTAACCAGCCTAAGGGAACAGTGACCAATCAGAGGGGATATCAAGGCACCAGGATCTGCAGCCTTTATAAGCTATAGGGAAAAGGAACTCAGTGGGACCCTTTCCGCCTGCCCACATGGGTGTCTGTACCTGTTCTTCAATAAATCTCCACATTTGCTATAGTACCCTCTGTGGATTCATTCTTCAACTCTGGCGGACAATGAATCCAGGTTCCAGTCCAAAAATTCAGTTGCAACAAAAATCAGTTGTAAACAGAAACCTGAGTGAACTGACATCACATTTCATTTATTCCAACCAGTGTCCTAGCGTGTTTACATGGTCCCCTCCCCATTCTGCCTGGCCTTCCGCCTGAGAAAAGAGGATGGGCTTTGTGACCGCCTCTTCCTCCAAAGGACAAAGCTGAAGTAATGGCATTCTGGCCTCCAGAAGGCCAGGGTTGCTGGACTGGAGGGTGTTGCTTCTACCGGACATTAAGTGCTCCTTTGAGAGTTCATGATTAACTTCCAGGCAAAACAAAGTGGAGTGGCTTTCTGCTTTGCTTCTTGCATCTGCACAAGCCAGGACATTGTCTTGGCAGCAAGACTCACTATTTTTGGGAAAGAGAAGGGGCAGGGGAAAGCTGCTCAACTTACAGGCAGGAGAGGCCGCTGCTGTCTCTCCCCCAGGCCTCAGCTTACCTTGGACCTGTTAAGCAGCAGCTTCCATCAGGACAGGATGGAATTACGCCCGTGGTGGTGCCCTCCAGCCACCTCAGAGGGATGCCCAGCTCCAAGAGGGCAGTGGGCATTTGATGGGGCAGCTGGGTTACTCTTCCGTGAGCTAAGCGACTCCTTTAGAAATCAGAAGCCAAATAGCTTCAGGCTGCCAGAAAAGAAGACAAATGTGCTTTTCCTTGACTATATACCCAAAATAAATTGTTTCATGGAAAATTACAATGGCATTTTTAAAAGGATATCGAGGCTCACATTTCAGATTGTTGTATTTTTTATTTGCTTCTTAAATGTAACTTAATCTTGCTATTTAGAAATTGTTTATTAAAACCAAAATATTAAGACAGTTTCTCCCTTAAAACCAAATCTGGACTGTTTCTTTCACAGGAAGCTCATAACGTCTTCAGGAAGGGGAGTGTTCACCTCTCCTTGTCCCGACCTGCGGGGCAACAACGGGGGCCCGCAGGAACCACCTAAGAGAATGAGGAAAACAAGGAACACGAAAGAATGGGGGCAAGACAAGGTTCTGATCAAGCCCCGATTTTTATTCTCTGAAATAGTTGTATTTATACAGCAGAAACAAAGGGGGGCAGGGTTGCCTATGCAGGGGGGTCTTTGGTACCTGGCAACACAGGATTGGCTAACTGCCAGGGGCAGTGTGACATTCCAAGGTGCAACATTCCAAGGCTGGGCTATCTAGGGGGGGGGGGGAGGATCAGGAAGGGGAAGTGGCAGGAAGATACTAAGCAGGAAGATGTTAAGCTGCAGGTTATCTTATCTTCTGGCCAAGCCCTCAGGGCACCGCATAACTTCTGCTAGAAGGAACTTAATTCTATTTCCTTAAGACTGAGTTGCTTGCCTCAACTCCCAACATCTCCTTAGTGTTTTTTTTTTTTTTTTTTGGCTCAATCTCCATAAATACTATTATTTCATTTCTACCTTTTCCAACTTTTACCTTCCTGGCTCACTCACAGGCTTTTGTTCAGTGTCTAGGATGATGCTCCAACCCACTGAGCTATGGCCAGGGCACTGGCTTTTGAATCTCCCAGGGAATTTCTGCAAATTGCCACTGACACAATATTGAAAGCCTATATAGTCAAACAATTTTGGAGTCTGGTGGGACTCTGGATAGATAGGCTATGGCGCAAAGCAAAGTTAGACCCCGAAACACAATCTCTCACTACAGAAGTCTATCTTCCTAAAGAGTGTTGAATGGGTGCCCCAATTGACCTCATAGCCAATCAGGGCCCAGATAGTAAGACCTGCTCAGAATATCTACTTTATGGGAATACAGAAGATGTGACCACAAAGAATAGACTCAGAAATGTTCAGCCATTTTCAAAGTAATAAAATCTGACTTCAAACTAATGAGACCAAAACAAACTATAATTTCAGTTTATTTGTGAAAGGGTAGTTCTGGCTACATGGCTGTGACTTCTGGACAAACCTGGCAGTGCCTTTTTCTTAGTTGTTCCATATTTCTCTCCTCCTTCCTTTTCCTTCCATGTCATCTTCTCTTCCCTTATTTTCCCCTCCTTTCCCTTTCTCTCCCCCAACCCCTGCCCCTGCCACACACACACACACACACACACACACACACACACACACACACACATCTAGAGTACCTACCAAGAACTCAGACCTCCTCCCTACCCTGGAGGAATTCACAATCTATAATAATGACAATTGTGGACTCTCATAATGTCCATTTTCTTACTTAAACAATGTTTTAGTTCCAGTCTTCATTTTGCATCTTTTTTATTTTCACAATTGGCTATTGATCCTCAAATGGACTAGAAAAAAACCATCAAGATATGAGATAGTCCCCTTTCTTCCAGGTGGCAGAGAAGATTCTGGAGTGCACCTTGAGTCTAGTGGAGCCTGACTAGTCAGGGAATCATGAAAGGGCTTGGGGAGCGGGGGGCAGGGAGTGATGTCAGTGACTCCTCACACCAGTGGCACCACCATACCTGTGGATTTCCAGCCAATCCTGCTGGTAAGAAAGAAGGTACATTCTTCCCCTTCCCGGCCATCTGGGAGAACCTTCTGACTCAGTTCACCTAGACTGTTTGCCTCTCTAACGTTTGATTACTTCCTCATGTGACGGAGCAACCTGCTTCATGACTAACTGCTGAATAGGGTTTACTTTGTTCCTAGCTCAAAAGTGTTTCTAAGTCTAAAAAAACCCTGATAATTTTCAAATGCTTATTGCTGCTTACAAAGTGATTCTATAGGTTTGTTTCTGCCAGCCATGTTTAATGTTTTTTGGGGACTGATTTAAAAACAAAAAAGAAAAAGAAAAAGTCCTTTTCCTCACACAAGGATCAACGAACTCCAAAAATAATAAATCTTCAAGACATTTTATTTTTCCTTCTTAATAGGCATACTTATATGCATTAAAAATTTCATTAAGCCTTGTTCTGGTGGTGGGGAGGGTGTTTGCAAAATGTCCACAATAATCATCAGCGTCGTGCCGGTGACGTCATGAGATCACCAGCTTCCTTAGAGCGGGGAGTGTGCTTAGTCCTGTTGAAGACTCTGCGATGTTAAACAAAAATCAGCAACAAAATAAAATCTCCCATTTGTGCAGATATTGCTCAAACACTGGCCCAGGTTTCACTCTCAGTGTCACATTCTTTTTATTGACCTCACACCAGAAAAAAACAAAGCAATCTTCTACAGACATGGACAAAACGTTTCTGGAATATTATGGGAGGGAAATTCTAGTTATATCTGGTGAAAATAAATTCCATCTACGCATGTGTGAAAGATTAAAAAAAAAAAAAAAATCCTTCTCCGTAAGTTTTATTTTCACAGAGAGATTTCTTAAAGGTCACTGTAGACCAGAGGCTCAGTGTTGATCAACAGCAGCCTTTGCCCTCCCTGGAGCTGGTGCAGCTGTGTTCCAGACCCCGGGGCCAGAAACCTGAGCCCTGCGTCAGCCAGTCACACCAGAGCCCGTGGATCATCCTCGTGGCTGTGGGCCCTGGTGCCAAACATCAGGATGGTGGGTGAAGGAGCTGGGCCTCCTCTCCTGCCTTTTCACCTTCCCACGGGAGTAGAATGTGAAGGTGGGAGCAGAAGAGTGGAGACATAAATGTTTGCCTGTCTCCTTCAGGAATGTGAACACGGAGGACAGAAGCCCAGGGTCAGGCAGGAGATGGCAGCTCAAGGGCCTTCATTCCAGGAGCTCTCCTGCAGACACTTCTGGATTGGAGGGCTTACAGTCAGTGTGACTGCAGGCTCTGCCCCTTCCTAGCTGTGTGACAGTGAACGAGGTCAGTGGGGAATTCTAGCTTTTGTGTGAAGTGGTGTGCTAGAGACCCTCAAAGCAAGCTTGCACTTACGTTCTAGAATGAATGACATCATGGCCCCATTCCTTGAAAACAGAATGCAAGTCATGGGGGATGCCTTGCCGAGTGCCCCACGTTCACAGTGCATTTCCTGCAAGCCGGCTTCATATCCCCAAGCAAATAAAAAGTTAGGCAACACTTTTCTTAAGTACCATGTACGTAAAGAACACTGTGCTCTGAGCACACAGCCTTTAAGGGGTAGGAAAATAATGCAATAAAATACCCAGGGCTGGAGGTCGGCATGGAGGCTGCTGAGCACGGGCCTGGGTGTCAGAACAGTCCTGGGTGTATCCCGTCCACTTAATACTGCTTGATCTCAGGCATACCAGATATGAGATAAATAACAGCGACTTCTCACTGCATCCTAAATCCTGAGAAGACTAGACTGGAGGAAAGGGATCATCCACTTTAAGTGCCCACTTTTCCAAGTTAGGTTTGTCTAAATGTTTTCAGTCATTGAACTAACTGCTTTCCTTAGCTTATCGAGAACATTTGTTCCCTGGGACAGAGACCTGGGCTGCTGGTGAGGGCTGGACCTAGGAACTGGAAATTCTCAGGAGTCTTAATAGCAAACGGGCCACTCATCAGTTTATTGTGACAAAGATTAAAAGACAACAAGCCTGAGTTAGGCTGGGTGAGAAAGGAGGCTTTACCTCCCGGGGGGAGGAAAATGATCTCATGGAAACCAGGCCTTATTGTTTTTATTCACATGGGAATAAAACCCTGCCCTTCCATCACATTAGGAGACAAACCAGTGTCAACACAGAGCCAACCGACCGGCCTGGAGGGAAAACAAGGCAGCCTGTTGAGCTGGGGAAACAGGCTGAATGGAGGGCATGCCTCTCCCAGGCCTGCTGCCCAGTGGTCCACCCTGAAGTGAGCACTCTAGACTGGCTGAAGCCGCTTTCTCCCACCAGCCAGCTAGGGGGAAGTGAGTACCCTATGGGGCTTTTCCACAGAGCTTAGTGGTCAGCTTCTTTTAATTCTGAGATTCTGGGAATCCCCAAGGCTCTGCCCACCTACCTCTCCCTGGACACCCCATTCCAGTTCCTACCTCTGTTGGCAGGGCTTTGCAAAAGGCCTTTCCATTTCAAAAGAACTGGAGAGATCCTGAAATGAATCACAAGTATAGAGACACAGCGCTCTCTTGGGAATCCCTGTTGTAGGAAACAGGGCTGGGAACAGGATGCCTTCTCCTCCCGCCCTGGGGTCAGCTGGTTTCTCAGAAGCATCCTGAGTGACTGCCCTGTAGACATTGCAGGGTGAGCCATTGTCACCTGGAACAAACACCTCCAAGCACGGCTGTCATGTTTGGGAATCAACAGTGGCCTTTCAGTCATACACACCTTAAACCCTAAGAAAACACGCAGAGATGGAGTCCACGCTCCCAGGGAGTTCTCACGCTTAGTGGTTTTTGTTATTCACACCCTGTGCTCTGTACCTGGAACACCTTCTTTCCCTGGCTAATTTGCACTTGTCTTTCAAGACTCGCTGGAGGGCAGAAGGCCTCTTCCTGAGCTCCTGGCCTGCCTCCCGTGGCTCACACACCATGTCCTTGTGACCAGTGTGTGCCAGGGCTGAGTTCAGAACAGCCTGTGAGTGGGGCCCAAGTGCCCGGCTCAGTGTGTGGCAAGGACAGAGTTCCAGATTTCAGACAAAGGATTGATCACCAAATGATGACCCTCAAAGGGCTTCTACTCCAGCAGTCCGCTGAGATACCTCATCTCATTTTCCTTTCATTTTATTGGGTCTTGTCAATAATAACATCTTCCTTCCAATTAATTTATGGGCGAGGAAATCATAAATTGGCTGTGGCTCCCAAGTACACAGCAGCCTGGAACCTCTATGGAAACATCAACATTTCCCAAGCAAAGGATTCCCCAACTTAAAGAGAGGCGACTGATCTTTGAGAAAGGACATATTATTACCCCCATCTAACTGGTTATCAACCGAGGCAGAAACATTTCATGGCCAAGAGTCACAGCTGTGCAGAATTGCTATGAGAAGGCCAGTTGTTCATTCATTGATTTAGCATTTATTTGGCAAGGCCGTCCATTGTGCCAGGCACTTCGCTTGGCAAGAGAGGTGTTGAGTAAAACAGATATGGGCTCTGACTTTGTGAAGTGAGTGTGGAAGGACTGACATTAAACAATTAACAAGTAAGCACATAATTGGAGGCTGTAATGAATGCTATAAAGGAAAAGTACAGGAAACCAGGAGAGATTATAGGGGGAGGCACCTGATTGGCTGGCATTCATTAAGAACTTACTGTGTAATAGGGATTCTGCGATACTCAGACTGGCTCATTTGACCACTGGCTCATTTGACCACAGCCCTCAGGAACAGAGTCAGGGAGGACTCGAGATTCACTCATAAGGACACCTGTGGCTTTTCTGTAGCCCCCGTGCCCTCATCTGCCCAAAATAGAGACAACAATTTCCCTATTTGCTTCACATCTAAACATGAAAATCAATATTCAAGCCCATGGTCTTTTAAAAATACCAGGTAAAATTAGGACTGGATGAGAACTTTTACGGAAACGAGCAGTTATTCCCTTGAGTGCAAATTTATTCTCAACAAACAGAACTCATTTCCTCATTCATCCCAACTCTAGTTTGTGTGTGTGTGTGTGTGTGTGTGTGTGTGTGTGTGTTTATAATTTTCTCCCATTTTTAAAAGGTGAAACCACATGGACTAAGATGCATGCTTTCTCTTGAAACTCAGCATAGGAAGGTCATCTTTCCTGCCTCCCTGCCTCCCCTGAGGTCTGAGAGACAGAGCTTCCTGGTGAGAGCAGCTGAGGAGCCACTGGCTTGGTGTTTATTGTATGCTTCTTCTCATCCCAATTTACCTCATTGGGAGGCAGCATGAGAAATACAAAGGGAATGAGACAGAAACCAGGGGTTCTCTGGAGCTGAGGGAGATGCAGAAGAGGGCTCCTTCTCCACCTTTCGCCCTGCCCGAGGGCAGCTCCAGGCCCCTCCCTGCAGCATTGCTTTGATGCACTCAACTTCAGGTGAACTGGGAAAGTAGGGAAAATTGCCCTGTCATCATGCCCATGGGACAAAAATGTGGCTGAGAATGAGGTCTTGATGACAGGATGGAGCAAGCTGATCTTTGTGGTCAGCCTCCTAGGAGACTCAGTGCCCCGAGAGTCAGAGCTACCTGGCACAGGGGTGCAGTTCCAGGGTAGTGAGCTGCAGGGCACCAGGGGGCTGCCTTAGGGCTGCTGTGGGACAGTACAGAAGAGTTTACTTCAAGCCCTGCCTCTCTGCACCGATCTGACCTTTCTCCTTCCTGCCTGGGGCAGCTGGAACTCAGCATTGGCCCTGGAGTCTAGGCGTAAAAGGCTGAAAGAGAGAAGCTGCACAGAGAGGAGAGCATGAAGGAGATGGGGGAGAGCATAGGCCTTCTGGCTCACAAGGCCCTTCCATACCTGGAGCCACATTTGATGTGTATCACCTTCAGGCAGGTAAGTCACCTGAGGCTCAGAGGGTTTGCTGATGCCGCATGGCTAGTTGGTGACAGACTCAGCCAGCTGGGTGTGTTTGCTATTACACTGCTGCCTCCCCATGGCCCAGGGCCTCCTACTAAAGAGAAGGGAGGAAATGATTCCCTGAGAGAGCCCCTTCCTTAGCCATATGCCTGCCCCCTCCTCCTCCCCTCCAAACTGGAGAAACTAGTTCATCCAAGCCCCAAATTGTGACAAGTCCACCTCTCATCATATTTGTAATTTAAAGGCACAATACCTTAACATAAAGGAAGTTTCCATACTGGAACAACAGGCAAGAGACCCATGGGAAAGGTGTTTGAGTGTCCTGGTGTACCTTCTTCTCCACCAAACAGCTGCTCCTCCCTCAGGGCAGGCCACATTTCCTGAATCGAATCTCTGATGCTCAGCCCAGTGCATGGCACACGGCAGCTTTTCCATAAGGTGTTTGAGGATGGGTGAATGAATGAGTGAATGGATGCATGGGTCGGCCCCAAACCTCCCATTTGAAGGAACCATTCATTCATTTATTCAAATTATATTCACTAAGAACCAAGCCTGCACCAGACAATAAGCTGCACCTATTGCTGTGGACAAGTGGGACCTCTGTGCCTTGGCCTTTCAGAGCTTAGAGTCTAATAAGGGAGATGGTCATTACACAAAAGTGACCAATTATGTAGTGATGATTGAGGCTGTGTGTGCACTGTTAAGGCCAATGACCATGGCAGTCAGTTCTGACCATTTAGGTGTCCAGCTATTAATCTCTAATCTAACTTTGCAATTTGGCCATTTTACTTTCAAAAGTCTAATTTTTAAATTCACTTTGGTGTGGTTTAAACCCAACCGATAAGTTATAATTTTTTTTTAAGTCAAAGGAATTATATTTAAGGTTCACAAAGGAAAGCCAAGGCACGCATATTAAAGTTCTAGAGAAGCATGTTTAAGTTCCACCAGCTCTCCAAAGATTATGACTTTAAAGTTCAAAATTGCTTCTATAGTGATATTATAATTATATAAAAATTACATGTATAAAACAAATTATAAAAATATTAACAGTACTTATTAAATGAAATAATTAGGAGTGATCTTTTTCTATTTCCAGTTTTTTAAAAATTATCTAATGGATGATTATCACTTTCTAATAAAATGAAAAATCTTGAAAAGCTGTTCAAGTATACCCTAGTTATTTCATTTTCCTTTTGGGATTATTTATGTTGTTCAGTATACATTGTTTTACACTTAGTGACTGTTTACTATGTCTTTCTTTACTTTCACACTACATATTTCTTTTCTTTTTTCTTTTTTTTAAATATATTTTATTGATTTTGTACAGAGAGGAAGTGAGAGAGATAGAGAGCTAGAAACATCGATGAGAGAGAGTCATCGATCAGCCGCCTCCTGCACACCCCCTACTGGGGATATGCCCGCAACCAAGGTACATGCCCCTGACCGGAACCGAACCCAGGACCTTTCAGTCCCCAAGCCGATGCTCTATCCATTGAGCCAAACCGGTCTTGGCCACACTACATATTTCTAAGGAAAAATAAGTGAATGAATTTTGAATCCCAAGTCTATAAGACCAACATATTGAAATTTTTGTCTTAAAGTCAGAGTTCACAGTGTTCACAGTGATCAAACTGAAGATCTTTGGTCTCTCTCAAAAAGATTTATTGTCCTATTTAGTTCTTGGCTATTTTGTTTGTAAGAATTGGATCTGAATATATTAAATGGATGGAATTAAATAACAAATAGTTGAACATATTCTGTAATTGAATACTTTGCTAAATTCCATTATTTAAAAATGATCTGTTTCTTATCCAGAGCAGTCTTCTCAAGAAATCATTTATTATCACCAAACATTTGGATTCCATGAGAATGTTTGCTTTTCATTTGTAATCTCCTTTGGTGCCCTTCGGTGATCTGTTTGGTTACTATGATTCATGAGTTAGAGAAGATTATCTTAAATTTATCCAATCATAAAATTTTCCATTTGCAAGCGTCATTAGTGGTCTTTTGGAATTCCTCTACAACCTTGGTCTGCTTGAATAATTCTTCTGCTGGGAAGCTCCCTGCCTCCCGCGGAAGCTCAGTTTGTTTTTAAAAGCTCCTTAACTTCAAGCTATATCCACTATAGATGAAAGTTTCATGTTGTCTACATGTACATCCCCAGCCCCCAGCACATAATGCAGCACATCAAAAATGTTCAATGTGTATTGCATGAGCAAGTGGAAGTCTAATTCATTCATTCAGTGTATTTATTGAACATGTATGTGGTGGGTTTTATTTGAAGCACTGGGGGTGTAGCAGTGGGCAAGAAAGACATGATTCCTGGCCCAGGACCATTTTTATTCCAGCTAGAATAAACTGTCCACCATGTTTTTCTCTCCTATGTATATCTTAGACATAAGGCAGGGGGCGAAGGGGAGCAGTGTCATCAGGTAGATTGAGGAATATGTAGGGGTTATTATTATTATTATTATATTATTTTATGACAGGGTTTCTTGATTAGTTCTAGAAATTACTCAGAAACCCCAGAGAAAGACTAACCCTCCTTCAGGCTGGCTGATGGAAAGTCTGTCAGTAATGACTGAACATTAAAGAAATGTCAGCCCCAGCCAGGTGGCTCAGCTGGCTGAAGCATCCTTCTGCACCCTGAAAAGGTTGCAGGTTCCATCCGGGCACATACCTAGGTTGCAGGCTCCATCCTTGGCTGGGGTATGTACTCAAGGCAATTGATGGATCTTTCTCTCTCCCATCAATGTTTTCCTCTCTCCCTCTCCTTTCCCCTCTCTCTAAAAATCAATAAACATATCCTCCAGTGAGGATTATAAGAAAAGAAATGTCAACTCTGAAGCATGATATTGAATAAAATAGAGATAAGGTAGAGAGGTTTTAGCACATTCACTTACACTTTCATATTTATTGATATATTTACATATGTGTATGTATGCAAAAGTAGGTTTATAGTTGTTCATAGAGAAAAATACTATAATTAACAAGTAATAATACAAGAATAATCTCTGTGTTTCATGTACACAATACTGTAAACCTATTCTTGCCCCAGTTTGTATATATGTACTTTTATTTTTATTCAAATACACATGCACACACAAAAAAATAGGCTATTTACCTAATTTTAAACTGTTACCTCTAAATAGTGAGATTACAGATTTGTTCCTTTTGTTTTTCTATTTCTTGACACATTTTCTACAATAAACAAGCATTACTTAAACAAGCAAAACAAGTTTTAGAAAACTAACAGAACCAGAAGGCCCCACTAACGGGTCTTACTGTAGATGCCTCAGTGCTTTCTTCTTGCCTAAACCTCCCTCTGCCTCTCCCTTGGTTCCCTGCCTCCCTACCACCTCGTTGGCCCAGTAAATAGGCTCAGCTTAAGTATCACCTCCACTAGAATGTTTTCCTGAATGGCCCTGCTCCAGGGGCCCAGTACCCTGTTTTCTCTGTGTGCCCTTCAATCTTGGTGCAGACATTTATGAGAGTGCCTACAACTGTGCTGCCAGCTCCCCTGAGTGTGGGTAGTCCAGAAGGCCTGGCTCTGTGAAGCTTGTGTCTGGACTCTAGCTCCTACTATGTCCCCACCTCCATTGGCCCCCAGGAGATGTGTACTGAATGCCTGGGCCTCCCCTAGGTCACAACCACAGCTGGTTTCTAGTCTCCAGCTAGATCAGCTGACCGTTCCTTAATTGCTCCCTATTGACTACCAAGAAGGTGCATTGCCTAAGGGCATCCAAGAGCCTCTGCAATATAGTACCAGTATCAGCCTAATTTCTTCCCTCTGTAATCCCCTCCCCACCCTTCCAGGACCACCCATCCTGCCCTCCACAGACCATACTTCCTGGTCACCTTTGCTCCCGCTGTTCTTTTAAACTGAAATTCTCTTCTGTGCCTACATCTAAAAAGTCACCAAAAATTAGGATAATACCAACAGTTACCCTTAGAATTGTGATGGGGATAATAATGTGTGTGGCGCTCTTAGTGTTAGGGGGAAGGGCATGTAATAAGAATAGAGCCACAGTTGTCTGATGTTCACCTTACTAATGAGAGATGAGAAGTCTTCTTACAGATCCTGGAAACTGGAGGTTGAAACAGGCCTGTAAAAGATGGAGCCCACACACGTTGGAGCCCAGATGGGTCCTTACTCAAAGAAAAGAAAGACAGTTTGAGAACATGACACATTTTGATTTGGTTGCTGCACCTGAACCCTCACCCTGACCCCTTCCGGGAGTTTTCCTCAGGAATGCTGACCATTCTCTGGTCCCAGGAACTGGCTGAGCTGTGTGTAAGATCATAGAAGATAAACCACCTTGTTATCAACTTTGAGCTTCTGAAGGCCAGACTGCAGACTCTACCCTCCCCAGCCCACGTTAGATTTGTGGCTTGCAGCTGCACGTAGCTATCTTCTCCCTTATGTGTATATAATCAGCCAACTGGTAAGGGGGGTCAGACAGATTTCTGTAGGTGACCAACTGCTCTCCCATACTGCCGGCAGTACTGGAATAAATGCTCATATATGATTTAACCCTGTCTCTGCTTCATTGGCTGGAGTAGTGACAGGCAGCACAGACCCACTGTTTGGTTTCATTAGCACTGTGCCTTGCAACTGCTAAGGGCATCCCAGCTATGATGACTAATAGCTGTTACTATCATCATCATTATCATCATTGATGTGTCAGGCACCATCCTATACCCTAAAAATGGAGGTTTTTTTTTTTTTAAACTATTGCACACAGACAGATGAATAACTCACTATAACACAATATGTTAAGTATTAAAACAGACCTGGGAGCAAAAGCTACAGGAGCAAAGGGTTGGGGGAGAAGGACAGTGGCTTCCCAGAAAAGATGGCCTTTTCTTGGAGCCTTAAAGAAAAAATAGAAATTTCACCAGAAGAAATGGGGAGATTAAGATAAATTACTGCAGACAGAGGAAATGTCCAAAAGAGAGGTATGGACAAATAAATGAGCAAGTGAAGCTGGGAATGGCTGCATGTACTACACCTGGGCTCTCCTCTTTTCTAGCACACTGCAAAGAATCACCTTCTTCTGTCTTTACTGCCCAGAAAACACAGCCTGGGTGCTGGGCTGATAAGGAGATCCCAAGGGAAGGAGTGTGTGGGACTCTGGAACTTTTTTGCTGTCACCCTGATGGTGGGAAAGGAGGCCCTGCTTCAGGTGAGAAGGGAAAAGTTGCCAAGGTCCTGGCTGAGGCAGCTGGGGCGCCCGCACACTCCCCAGAGCCCCGGGCCAGCCTTCCAGCAGAGTCTTGGGAATCCAATCAGCAGTCCAAATGCCGAAGTGCAGCCAGCAGGGCCACCCATCTGGCCTTCCTCACAACAATCACTATTTACTTTGGATGCCGGCCGTCCCCACAATTCACACAGAAGATTTATCACCAGAAGCTAGTCACACACCCTGGAACATGAACCAGCTTCCCAAACACAGAGGCGAGGAACAGAGGATATTAAGGGAGGAACCACATCTAGTTCTGGGGGAATCTATGCAGATCTATGTATTTAGAGAAAGTAAATTATCTAAAAACCTTAGGAGGTCTTCCTTACAGTCTTCAGAAATTTTGGTAGCTCATGCCCACAATGGGGTAACACACTAAAATTTTAAACTGTGTTCATGCTCCCTGTATTTCCCCTTCCACTCATTTCAATCAGGAAACCAAGTTTTGAAATTTGTTGAAAAGGGGATTTTAACAAAGTGGAAGGCAGACATCCATTCTAGAGCATAGAAATGTCTGTTCAGGTTGGGGCAGGAAGAAAGTTCTTGAGGAGCAGTCATGCAGGAAACACATCCCTGGAACTATCAGGAGAGGAAAAGACTTCAGAGAGGAATGGCCAGTGGTTATAGACTCACCACAGATCTCTGGAGCCCAGGTTTGGCCCTATGGACATCACATAGAACAGGTAAACAGGTGGCAATTAGATAGCAGAGGACCAGAGGGGCCTCCATAAAGCCTTAGAACCTAAAGCCTATGACAAGTCTGAGTCCTCAAAATGACTAGTTTGGAATTTCCTTGTAAACTGAGGACTCATATAAGTCTTTGTTGGCAGTAGAAACAGCCCTTCCACCCCCATTTAAGAGGATTAACCCTGCATTGCTGACAGACCCACATAGCCTTTCCTGAGATAGTAGCCTTACAAGACACTGTTGATTCAGCTCAGGATTCACCCCCACTTCCCCTTTTAATTCCAGGCCTGTAACTAGGTTCAAGTTCCAGCAGCCCCAAAAGATGAAGAACAAAATGTGACCCATGAGGAGAGTTATTACACTTCAAAAGAAGTACAGGATTTTTCCAATTTACACAGGAATCTGGGGGATGTGAGATTACGTGGAATGAACATAAACTTGTATCATATTATTATGAACCCATTACGCAGAGATTCTGGATTCAGTGATGTATCTTGAGTGGTTTGAAAGGGCTCTAGCAGTTTGGTTGGTTGGTTGGTTGGATGAAACGAGGACCAAAGAGAAGTCCACAATAAATGAAATGCCAGGACTGTCTTGGTATACTGGAAAAGCTTAGGGAGATTAGAAAGTTGGAGTGGATTTATGGTGTAAAATCTGCTCAGTCACCCTAAGAAGTTCCCCTCACACAATGCTTCTGCCATAATGGCCATCCATGCACATACATAATGCCTTATCTACCATCATGGTATTGCCTCTGACCAAGGAACTCATTTCACAGCAAATGAAGTGCAAGATGGGTTATGCTCATGGAAATAACTGGACTTACCATGTTTCCTCCCATCTTGACACAGGTGGGTTGGTTTTTTAAAGGCTCAGTTATAGTACTAGCTACGTGGCAATACGTTGAAGAGCTGGAGCAAGGTTCTCCAGGAGGTTATATGTACTCTAAGCCAGCATTCAGTAAATATACGGTGTTATTTCACCCACAGCCAGGACTCACAGGTCCAGGAATTAAGGGGTGAAAATTGAGTGGCACCACTTACTATTACTCCTACTGATCCACCAGCAGAGTTCTTACTTCTTGTCCCCACAGTCTAATTCTCTCTTGGTCTAGATGTCTTGGTTTGAAGGGGGGGGAGGGGGGGATGCTTTCAACAGGAGACACAGCAATATTTTATTGAACTGGAAAGTACATGCAACCAGATGGTTGAAACTCAAGACATCATGTTACTATAAAATGCTAGACATGAAATACTACAAATTGCCCAATTCTATTTATATGAAACTTCTAGAAGAGGCCACACTATGGAGACAAAAAGCAGATCAGTGGTTCCTGGGGCTGAGAGTAGGAAAGAGAACTGTAAACAGGCAAAAATAGATTTTTGGAGGTGATAGAAGTGTTTTAAAATGGAATTGTAGTGTAGCATGTAAAGGCAAATCTACACACAATTACTAAAATCATCAAACTGTGCAATTACAATGGATGAATTATATAGTGCAACAATTTTTTTTTCAAAAACTGAACTAATTCTTACATACTTGATTTAAATTTATACCCATTTCATTAGCTTTAATATTCCCCAAGCAGAAATCATCATTTTTACAATGAGAATCAGTTTGGATAAAAGCTGGCCACTTGCCTTCATTATGTAATTTATTTTGAAAATACAAAAGCTTATGCTATGTGCTTTTGATTCCATCTCCTTCATAATCTTGCTACTTTGCTATTATTCTACATGGGAAGGGCTCTGTCATTGGGTAGGAACGCCAGAATTCACAGTAATCAGAGATCCAGGTCTGATTCCATCCCTTTTGTTCCATCTTGCTTCCAAGTCTATAGCAATGATTACTTGGAGCCAAGATTACTGCATTTTAAATACTGAAAAATCCACCAGGAGACTCTGAATTTCTAATTGTATTATGTCTTATTCCTATTAATGTAGAGATGAAGCTAATTGTGAAGCCATTATCTAGAGCCTTCCATGTCCAGTGTCACCCAGGATCTGAATTCTGGGATCTTGGAATCCTTGGGTAAAACTAACTGGGCCATTTGTCCAGTCTTTGCAAACCTTTTATTCTTGGAAAGTTCTGTGAGTGGTTAAAAGATTTTTAGCCCTATCAGGTTTTGCTCAGTGGTTAGAGTGTCAATCATTGGATTGAAGGGACTCAGGTTCCATTCTGATCAAGGGCATGTACTTTGGTTACAGGCTTAATCCTGGCCCTGGACAGGGGCACAAGCAGAAGGCAATTGATGTGTCTCTCTCACATGGATGTTTCTCTCTGTGTCTCCCCTCTCACTTCCACTCTCAAAAAATAAAAATAAAATAAAAATAAAATAAAAAAAAATTAAAAAAAATCAATCAATGGAAAAAATATCCTTGGGTGAGAATTAATAACAACAACAATTTTTTTTTTAATTTTCACAGAATATAAAATCCAAATCAAATCATCTTTATGATATCTTTCTAACTCTATACATTTCAAGTTAATTGAATTATTGATTACATTGTCACTCCAAATAAGACAGCTGGATAAAATCCAACCAAACTATACTAGCTGTGCAATTAAATTCAGAACAAAATACACAATCCTTGGAAGAGTTTCTGGTAGCAGAAAACCCATGGCTTTATTTAAAAATAGTGGGGTTTAGATGAAATGTAACTTTTACATCAAGATAATGGTTATTTCTCCAGTGGGAATAATGATAGTCATATCTTCAAATTCATTTTTCATTAAAAGGTCTACTAGCTCTTCCCAGCTACTATTAGCACTGCTTCTCCAGAAAGGAGATTGCCTGTCACTGAACTTTTGTTCAGTGGATTATTTTTGTCAGACCTCTGTGAGATCCTGGGTGGCTGAAAAATTGTCTTCCAGAAAAAACTTACCAGACCTAGAAGAACAAAAAGTCATAAAATGAAATAATCTCAGAGGTAAAGGAAACCACTCACTGAACTCAGGAATCGTCCCTATATTTTCCCTGGTGTTTATAATCCTAGAAAACCATGAATCTCAATGTTTGGAACTTCATATTCTAGTCATTTTATTCTCTACTTTGCTTAGCCATTCACATATTTCAAACAGAGTAGGGAATCAGTTCTAATGGCATTTGAGCTAGATGACTGAAC
This sequence comes from Pipistrellus hanaki, assembly GCF_964339955.1. Lineage (NCBI taxonomy): Eukaryota > Metazoa > Chordata > Mammalia > Chiroptera > Vespertilionidae > Pipistrellus > Pipistrellus hanaki. The sequence continues at coordinate 132,075,544 of NC_140504.1, read as the reverse complement.
TCCTGAACCTGGGAAACATTATAGCAAAATAAAGGTAAATGCCATGAATTTAAGTATCAGAAAGAAAATGCGTCCATCTGCTCCCAGGATTATCCCATTCATGGTCCACCAGTGGCTTCATTTTATAGACTTCAAATACTCCCCCAGATGCCACCCCTGGCCAAGGGAGAGCAGAGGAGCATGCTGGGGTCTGCAGTTTCCATTCCTGGTTTATGGATTTTATTCTTATAAAACAATGATAGGCAGATGCTTCCTCTACCCATCGTGGTGCATATAAATTGTGAATTTTCAAGAAGTAAAGAAATTCCCAAAGCCCTTACATGTATCCTTCGGGTTTTTTAAATTACGTGAGTTCTCACGTATCACAGAATAACACATACAAATTGTGTAATAAAGACTTTGTAACCCTTCCAAAGATGGGCTTAGAGTGACTATCTGCCTAAGCTTCATCTTGCCAAACAATTATTACTCACAGGGCTGAGGGTGCCTTGCATTCATTCTAAGAATAGATCTTTTCATGGAAAATCACAATATGCTGTTGCTATATGAGGCAAAACTACAAAAGCAGTTATTTTTATCCTCCAGGCAGTTAATTTTATATTCTGAATGGAGCCAACCAAGTAGTTTACAAAAGAAGAAAAAAGGGGAAACCCGACATCCGTAAACTTGCTGAGCTTTTCTTTCCTCCTGTTTGCATTGCTGAAATACCTTTTCCTGTTACGTAAAACCATATTCTCTAGCAAATTATGTCTGATCATGAATGTCCCCAGCTTGTAGAAGGCAGTGCCAGTCAATTCAAGATACAAACACAAAAAGGATAAAAAAGACAGAGAGAGATAGAGATCAAATCATTAAAAGAATAAGCACCAGACTCTCAACCAGGTCTTCTTTTTCTAGCATCTCTGTCTCAGGCTCTACATTGAAAGGCAGTACAGTGTTTTGAAAGGGCTGATTTATAATTAGAAAGATCTAAACCCAAGGATCAGTGTGGGAACAGCAGCTCTATCCTTTACCAACTGCTCTTCAATGGAGTACTTAGAGCAGCTCAGTTTCATCATCTGTATGTAAAAGGGGGATAATAGGATTTCCCACATCAAGGAGTAGGACAAAATGAGAAAAATGCATAAAGACTCTATCCCATTGCCTGTCACAGAACAGGCACCATGGGATTGGCCATAGGATCCTCACACCTGGACTTACAGAGGCTATTGAGGAAGAAGTGGTTGGGAATGGTGAGAAGAGAAGTCAGACATGACAGGACAAGAACAATAAGACAGGGGAGTTTGGCCTGGTGAGTTGCCAGATCTTGAGGTCCTTTAAATACTGCAGCATTTGATGCAGCATTTGATACCACATCTTTCCATCTTGGTGATTCTGAAATTATGCACCAGTTAGTTTCCCACCCAATGTATTTGTATGGTGATAGATCTTAAGCCCACATTTTTTAAGGGCAGAGCTGAAATACTAAAAAATATTGGAAGCTGCCAGGAAAAGCCAAAAAAAAAAGAAACCTATAACCTACTGTTTGGCCATTCCACTGCTCTCTGTGAGCACCAAAATGGCTCAAATTGTCATTTCTTTTTTAGGAGCATCTCCTATATAAGAATTTAGGAGAAAATGTACAATATTTATTATGATACTGTAAACAGGTTAAAATTACACAGCTCAAGAATGAGAAGCACACATGGACAAATAAAAACAATTTAATTTGGGATAAAATTATATGTAATATTTGTGTTAGATTTTCAGTATTTAGAATTTTTAGAAAGAAACTACATTACTCATGCTTAGTTCTTAGCACAATCAGTATCATTCTTTTCCTCTTTCTAGTTCTTTCTCTAAATGCTAACATCTGAAATCACTGGATAATAAGTGAAGCCTTTAGCAGGCCTGCCTTCCTGGACAGTCCCTATCCACCTGGTTCAATGATGCATGGCTATTCCTAAGAGATAATTTCCTACTAATTGTGGCCCATTCCTAGCACAGTTACTTACCAGCGACCAAAGGTAATCCAAAAAGAAAGTGCAAATCATTGAGTACTAATTGCAAAGCATATGGATTTTCAGTTTTAAAGGCAGATTCTTGGGACCAGCAATCTAAAAATGTGAGCACCACCTCCCAGCATGCTTGACTTACCTTAGCATTATTGCAGTCCTGAGTTAGCAGGTGGCCCAAAGCTACAAGGGGCCTCTCAGAAGGCTGCTAATTATCAACATAACTGGATGGCAAAGCGTTCTCCTTAATTCCACCCCCATGAAAAGCAGCATGGAAGCATCGTGCAACCATTAGATCAGGGGTCCTCAAACTTTTTAAAGTGGGGGCCAGATCACGGTTTCTCAGAGAGCTGGAGGGCCGGACTATAAGAACTACTAATTCCTACTGTAACACCTTGGCTGCGCTCACTGCCCAAAAAACCTGGCGGGCAGGATCAGACTACCTTGGGGGCTGCATGTGGCCCGCGGGCCGTAGTTTGAAGACCCCTGCTAGACCATCATCCCACCTGAAACACATGCAAGAGGAGGGGAGAGGAGAAAGAGAAGGTGAATGGGAGCAGCGAAGGTAAAAAGAAAGGACTAGAAGGGACTTCTGCCATTGTTGAGTCCAAGCTCTTTGGTCAGCTAAGATCTCTGAATGAAGGAAAGACAGCAGTGCTTTGAGCAGGGAGCACTGTGTGTGGACAAAGCCTGGTGCCTCTCACACAATGCCACATGGGCTCCCCATGGCTGGGACAATCCATCTATCCCTTGAGAAGAGGCAACAACATTTCTGTTTCTGGATGAGATCCACAATCTCACACTCATTGGGACTGCTATGGAGAAATTTCCAACATTGAATTCCTGTTTCTGGTGGAAACACTCAGTGGTTTTCAAATGATAAATAGGGAACTTTTCTGTCTCTTAGATTTGTATGATTATAAGTCAAGCACAGTCATTTAACAAAGAGTTGGCTCTTAGCCAGTTTTATTTCACAAGAGGCTTGAGGATTTCCCAAAAGCATGACATATGGGCTTTGATTCACAATGTCTTCAAAAATGGTACACCAAAACATACATGCACACATAGCGTGCAAATGTTTCCTAAGCGTCATGTTTGTCTAACCATCAAGTGCTGCCCCACTTCCTGCCATGAATAGGATGTGACCCAACAGGATGTAGCTCTCCCTTGTTTTTCATTTTCCAGCTCTAAAAACCTGATGTCTGGGTTTAATGGCTTGATCACTGACCTCTGGTGACCAGGACCAACAATAATCAGAGCCTCGAAGACTTTGTTGGGCTTTCGGACCTTTGCCTAAATGACTGCTCATCTCCTCTCTGGAAGCAGGTGAAGAGCAGGTAAACACTGAACAGCTGCTCCATCATATGGATCCATTCCTGTTCTGCTACATCTCTGCCAAGGGCTGTGCTGCCAGAAGGGTGAAGATTTTACACTGTGGGAGAAGGTGGCAGGGGACATAAGTGAACTCATGCACCCCCACTGCACCCTAGACTCCTGGCTGGACACTCCACTTAATCATCTGAGATCCCAGGTACTTGCCCAGCTGGATGTGTGGAGGGGTCTGATCTTGGCCCCTAGAGCTTGCTCCTTCTGAAGGGCTGTCTTTTGCCCAGTATTCACAGATGAGTTAACTGAGGCACAGAAAGGTCAAGAACCTGCTCAAAGACAAAGCTTTGTGACTACAGCACACTTCTAAGGGAGCAGGAGCAGAAGAACATGGAGATCCAGGAACTGCCAAGTGTAGCTAATAGCAGACCAAAGACAGGTGCCATGGAAAGCATGGATGATTCCCTGCAACTTCAACCCCAGCTCCTCCTAGCCACTTGCTATTCCACTATCTGTGCAACCCTTTTGGAATCTGCTTCCATTTCTCACTTGTGCCAGCCCTCAGGATGACACCTGCTGTCTTCACTTCTCCTGGCAGTTCTGTGACCAGAGGCTGGTCCCCGTGGCCCTCTGAGGGCCTCCTGTGCATAAGGAGGCAGCACCAGAGATGTAAAGCAGCCTCTGTCTTACTGCATCACACAACTGTCCAGTCTGCCACAGTTAGAGGACGATAAATGGATTTTTGGAGGAAACAGCAGGGAGCTAAGAACTCTATTGGGGAGATACTTTAACTTTGGGGTTTCAGAAGACCTCCTAGATCAGTGGTTTTCGACCTTTCTAATGCCGCAACCCTTTAATATAGTTCCACAGCATGAGGAAATGTATTAAAGGGTTGCGGCATTAGAAAGGTCGAGAACCACTGACCAGTAGGCAATTGGAACTCTCTATCTGATGAAACTCTGAGACACTAAATGGCACTGTGGTTTTCCCACAATGTGATTTTATTCATGAGAATCTAAGCTATTTCCCATGAGTTTCGCTGCTTTAATTCACCACTAAATCAGACTTAAGTAAGCATAACTGTAATTTGTGTAGCTGGTAGCTCATAAGCCAAAATTGGAGCCCTTCTTTAACTCCATTCTTAAGATGGAGTTAAGTCATACCTTCAGATGACTATGATATTTTAAAATATGTAGTGCTTAAAGGACAAACAGTGTCTATTCAAATCCAGCTAAAAGAGTTTCTAAAATTTTCTAGTTGCAGTTTGATATAAATAATAAAAATTATCATAAATGAGCTATACTATAAGGATATAAGATACATAGTTTTTAATGGTGTTATTTCTAAATTCTTATGATTATGCAATTATCACTCTCTTCCTGGTCTGATAGTTATTTGCATGCATAGGTTAGAGTATCTATTATACGGTGAATCTTCTAACCCCACAAGTCTGACATGACACTTTGCACATAGTAGGCTTGTAAAAAATATTAGGGTCCTTAAATTTAAATAAAACATGACTCTTGGAAGTGACCTGTGCTTAATAAGTTGGAACTCTTATAATTGAACAAAAACATTTTGGACAGTTAATCATATTTATTTATTGAAATGTCTGTCAAGTAAATTTTAAAATAAATGTCAAATTCAAAGGGCCACCAAACCAAATGCAGTTTTATAAAGTGGCAGCTTAGGTATATCATAACAACACCACCACATAAATCTCTAATTTACTGTAACTGTCTACAGCATTTGTTCTCAGCTTTGTCCACAACTTTTGTTCCCTGGGCCCAGTTCCTAAAGTTTATTATCTAGCATTAAGTAAAGGATGAGTTTTCTTTTTTTTTTTTTTTTTTTTTTTTTAATCCTTATGTGCACTGGAAGTTGAGAAACAATGAATTACAGTTTATTTTCTCCAAAAACATGATTTTCCAAAATGTTCAGCCTCTTGAGTAATTAAAGAAGTTAAGATAGGAACAATTCCTTGTCCTTTTCTCAGATTGTTAGATAGGCTGACTAAAAAGAATGTTAATATCTGAGCACTGATATAGTGATTTTTCAAACTATGATTTACTGCCCCTTTGTGGAACATAGAATTAGTGGACTATAATCTGGCATTTAAGAAAGTTTGGAAAGGAAATAGAGGGAGAGAAGAGGAGAGGAAAGAAGAGGTAATTGCATCTGGTAAAAAAAAAAAAAAAAAAAAAAAAAAAAAAAAGCGGTGAAGTTTGCTTTGTGTGGGCATACACTGACTCGCTATGTAAAATGTATCTCTTACAGTAAGTCCAGGTGCAAAGGTTGGAAACACTCCAGCACGCAGAGGGCACACTCTGCGCTGACAGAGGGAAGGGAAATGGCACAGCTGCTATTGAAGGCCTTGGCAACAGGTATTTAAAGCCTAAAAAAATCTCCTCTTTGACCCAGACATTTCTCATCTAAGATTCTACCCTAACAAAGTAATCCCTCAAATGCATATGTGCATGTTAGGGTGAGCGTTCTATTGCTGTTTACAATACCAAAAATTTTTTAAATTTTCAACTATTTGGGTTATGGTTAAACACATAATGAGATACTCATGAAATAAAATATGCTACAGCCATTAAAGATACTCAAGTAGTTTCTATCAACTTAGAATGATGTTCAGACACTACATTAAAAAGAAAGATCAGGTTGTAAGATATTAAAGTATGATCCCACTTTGGTAAATGTGTATTTATGAATATACTGAAGCCATGGAGAGAGAAGAGCACAGACTTGCAGCCAGACGGCTGGGTTCCATGTCCTGGTTCTGCCACTTCCCACCTGCACAGACTTGGAGAAGAAGCTGAACATCATCAATGCAATGGGGATAAGTATGGAACTCGCCTCAGAAGGCTGTTGTGAGATTAACTTGGTTAACACATGTGGAATCCTCCAAGCAGTGCCAGGCACTTGGTAAACATTCAAGAAATGTTGGCTCTGTCTATACCAGAGAGAGAAAGAGGCATTTCACATCATAAATCCCAACTAACAGGGGTCATTCTTTGGGACCTGGGATTACCAATAAATTTAATTCATTAATTTACACATTTTGTATACTTAAATTTTATACACAGAAAAGACAACATGGCATAAAAGGATATAATCCGGTCTTTGGATTCTAAAATGTCTTCAATTTGATGATTTCAGGCTAATAAGCAGCAACAACATATTTCAATGGAATTTTGCTGACTTCTTTAAGGAGATAAGGTTTGGCAGATCTCCCCCTTCCCCATCCCCCCAAAACAGGCAATGAATTCTGCTCTGGAATTCCATTTTCCCAGTTTTGGAATTCTTGTAACTTCTGTGGCTGGTACAAAATTCTGCTTCCTCGCCCTCTTTTCCAAAGGTGTTCTGCCTTCTCTCGTTTTCTCAGTACAAGCAAGGCAATTGACAGAAATCTGTATTAAATTGCTCCATCATCCAGCTCCCAAAGCCACTGTCTAATCTGAAAGGCAATTGCATTTCTCATGAAATAATGATGACATCTCGTCTAAAAAAAATAGTGCAAACTGAGCTGTCCTTTGTCTTTATTTATGAGTTATGAACGACGACCTCAAGTGGCATTGTGTCTGGGGGAGATTCATTACTAAAGAAAACGGGAAATTACAGAAACCCATGGAAAAAGGGATTTAAAATCATCCATTGTTTCTCCACTCAAAATCTATTATTAACATGCAAGTATAGTTCCTTCCAGTCTCTTTCTTTATGCATTATCACAGGTTGCTGTAGTCATATTGCAGACTCAAGTAAGTAAATTGCTTCTGCCCCCCTGGCATTTTATCATAAACATTTACCATGCTATCATATAATTTAAAAAAATATATCACTTTAATAATGGCATAAAGTTTTCTTGAGGAAGTAATTTATAATTTCTCTTTTAAAGGCTATTCAGATTATCTTCAAGTTTTAGCTGTTATAAATAATTTTGTGGATGAACTTTTTATATATGTAAAATTGTGTCAGCATTTTCATGTGAAGAGTCAAAAAATGAAGTTGCTGTCATAAAGGTAATAGGCATTTTACATCTTTGGATGGATTCTGACATATCACAATCCACCTCACCTAATTACTCTCCTGCATTGGCACTGACATCATAAAGTGATACAAATCTTTAAGAAGACACTGTCATGATTATTATTAATTTGTAGGCAACTTTGTTCCGAAAATAATTTGAAGCAGTTTTCAAAAGCAAATACAGATAAACATATATTTTTAAAATGGGAGAATTAGGGTGAAGAGCAGAAAAAAGAAAAGCAACAGCTAGCTCTTATTGAATATTTATTGTGTATTAGGCACTGTGTTAGTCCACCATCTACAATCTCATTTAATTCCCACAGCAAAGAGGAAGGCATTATTATGCCCATTTTACAGGTAAAAAATCAGAGGCCTGGAAAGCTGGTAACTTGCCATATTCAGAAAACCAGTAAGAGATAGCCTAGATAATCAAACTTCAGAATTTGAACTGGTAATGATTATGCTATACTTCATTTGAAGCTACACTGACGTACCTTTATTAGGAGTGAGCCAAAATAAGAGTCTGCTTTCCAGTGATCTATGCAAAGAGGAAGACTGGTGATAGTAGAAGATTCAAAGTGCTAAATCTGAACCAATTTCTTCTAAGTGTGAGCATACCTATTATACCACAGTCTCTCTAGCAATGGATCATTTTATTTTTAAGTGTGTATACTTAAAATGTTCACATCAGTTTATGCTATGTCACCGCAGTTTTCATTTTCATATCAGGACTTGGCAACTTTCCATATGTGTATTTATTTTCTTGTTTGTCTTCCTTTGTAAATTGGTTAGTTCTTTCCTTTGCCAATTTTTCCATTGTTTTTCCATACAATCTTTATGATCATGCCTTAAAATAAAGATATTAAGGTTTCTATGAACTCTTTGCAGCAAATATAACAATCTCCTATTTAATTTTGAATTCAGATCATTTTACATCAATTTATGTTCTGTAGTCAAGTATTTTCCATCATAATTTCTTTCTATCATGTGGAAACTTAGCCCTTCATCTTCTAGAAATTTGACAAATGTTAAAACTTATACCATGAAGATTTTCTGTGATACAATCAATATCTGTTTAATTCATCAAGACTGTATTTGGAGCCATGGTGTGAGATGAGAATCTATATTGATTCTTCTTCTTTATTTATTACCATTACTTATTAATTATTTTATATGTTTGTTCACATCTGTGTAGCCTGTTCCAACAGGATTAATTTTACTTACTGTTGTTTATTTATTCTTTCTCTTCATAATGCACATTGCATTCACGTGCATGTAATAGGCACTGTGGTTGGGCCGTTGATTCTGCTCCAGGGAACTGTATGCTCTCATTACATTACTATTTCATCACTGTTTATGTCCTACCAACTGACAACACCAGTGTTCCCTTCATGGCACAGTCTCCTCCCTGCTCCTTAGAATCTGATGTGTTCTTGCCCGAGTTTACATTTAGGTAAAATTTTAGACTGTTTGCCAAGACTTCTCTTTTGTTTGAAATTGTAATTGGTTTTGAAAGCAATTGCATCTTCATATAATGTTTAGTTTCCTCAACATAGTAGGCCTTCTCTTTCTTCCAGCCTTCTCTTGTGGTGAGCAGTAAAATGTGTGCTTTTATTTCTATCGCCACGTTTGGTTCCCCTTCCTCTTATCTCACTTTAGTTTCACCTTGTGTCCTCCTGCCACCTTAGAGAATGCTCATCCAGCCATAACACAATAGGACTTTTATTTACTGCGGAGAGAAACCCCGGATCAGTTTCATTTAATTAAACAATCAGCTAATGAAAGTGTTGCCCAACAGGGCTGGGCTGGAACTCGAAGGGTAGAGCTCTCTGAGCCATTTCTTTTATCTGCTTAATAACCACTTAGACCGTGAGAGTCATGTGTTCTTTTTCAGGTTGTTTGGCTCTTCAGGGTCACATATTTCTTAAGCCACCCAAGCAGGGTCAGGACAAGACTGGAGTAGATGAAATGGAAAACTTAAGGAGGCACTTGCTCCCACACTCCCTGGGTGCCTCACTCTACTCATTCCGGTCCTGGCCCTTCCCTAGAGACTGGCTGTGGTGTACCAGGTGGTTTGGGGCAAGCAGATGGGAGCAGAGGCCCCCGCATAACTCTGCCTCGGAGCCTGGGGTGTGGGGTTCACTGTCCCCAGCTGTGAGGAGCTCTTGGCCCTCTGACAGTTGGGCTCCACCTATGCTTATCCATGTCACTTCTGCATTTTGATAGCAAGAGACCTGCAAGCCAGAACAGTCTGCCAGCCTGATGTCCATCTGAATGCCTCACAGGCTCCCTAAAGGCAATTGATTTCAGTTGGAGAAACACATTGAACTACTTCCTTGATCAATGGAGTTGTGACCTGGTCTTTGCCACCCCTGACTCAGAAGTACCCAGGAAAGCCCAGAGCACAAGACCCAATTTAAAAACCCCAGAAGAGCTGGAAATAAGCAGATAAAAGCAGCTGTAATAAAGCACATTATAAAAACTACACGTGCCAGGGGTAAATGTAAGGCCACTGTGTGCTATTCAAACACATACTGAAAAATGCCTTTGGTTGCTGTTTATATGTAGTAGATGTTTCAATATATTTATGTATATTTTTATCTTGTTTGTCTTTAGAAATAAATAATAATCATTAAATCAAAAATGAAGAGGAGGGTGAGGAGAAATTTATTTAACTGTCTACATTAAAATAGAGGGTACATTCTCCTTGGTTAGAAATGGCTCTAAATACATATCTAAGATTAAAAAATTCAGAATGAGAGATGAAAGGAAAAAAAAAGGAAGGGTGTGAAATGGGTGAAGAGGTGAAGAAGCACAAACTTCCAGTTATAACAAGTCATGAGATATAATGTATAGCATGGTGACTATAATTAGTTACTAGTTCTGTTTTGCATATTTGGAAGTTGCTAAAAGAGTAAATCTTAAAAGGTCCAATCATAAGAGAAAAAGTTCTATAATTATGTATTATGACAGATGTTAGCTAGATTTATTATGGTGATTATTTTTGCAATATGTATAAATATTAAATCATGTTGTAGACTGAAGTGAATATAATGTTTTATGTCAGTTATACCTCAATTTAAAAAAAGGAAGATGTGGAGCTAATAAGATGGAAGGGAACATCAGAGAGCATAAAGGAGATAAAAGGAGCAAGAGGCACACTCAGGAGCAGAGCCACGAGTGGGACAGACAGGGCTGGGTTACTCAGTGCGGGACAAATGGACTTGTCCCACACATATTTCTCACATTCATTCTTAAAATGATCACAAAGTACAATAATTGATGTTTCTAATCCTACCCTCTGTCATTACAAAGTTAAGACACACATATCACTCCCCATTTTGAAGCAGCCATACTACTCTTTCATCATAATGCCATTTGTTTCTGGAATAATACACTATGAAATTAAACAGATATGCCAACCCATACAAGAGACAGTATTCTAGATTTTCCCACGGTCTGAGTGCTGTTGTAAGCCTTGTGACAACGACAGCTGTGTTCTCTGGCCGTCTGTATTGATTCACATCTGCAAATGCTTTCAGCCAGAGTCCTCTGCTGCCCATTCAGAGCTCACATCCAGCACTGTGTGTGGCTCACTCCACTGTGGCTTCTTTTCCTATCACTTATATAGCTTGTGTCCTAGAAAATGATTTTGACCTAGCGTGGTAGACCAAATGCGTAGAAGTGATGGACCTGCCACCAAATATACGTATACATATATGTATGTGTGTATATATATATACATATACACATTTATAGATATAGGCATAGCTGTATATTCAAGCTTTAGGGCACCTTAAGTTGCCTCCAAAGAAAATATTTGAGGAGGAAAAAAGTTAAGTTCTGCAGGCAACTTGATATTTTGAGGGGCATCATAAATATCACTGGAGCCTTGGAAGTCTGATCCACAATTGCATAAGCAGCAGCTGGAAGAGCGCATGCCCAGACACAAGTCTTGATCAAGGGGCTTGGAGGGAGCTGGAGGCCCTGGTCCCAGAAACCTTGCTCTGTGTGGAGCACTAGCTGGTCCAGCGGCCTCTCCCGGCTCCAAATGCCATATGCTGTCTTTCGTGCGTTCTGTGTCCTGAGAAAGAGCCTGAGCCTGGGCCATAGGAAACCATCAACAGTATTTGTTGAATAAATAACTTCATCAGAAATGTTAAAGTAGTGTAGGCATTTAAAAAGTTAATCTCCAGTTATCTAGAACGCTCCCTCTGGAATTCTCCTTGTCTGACTATTGCATATGGAAGAGACGACACTTTACCACTGGCGTTGCCTTCATACAAGACCCATTCATTTTTTAAAAAAACATATATTGTATTTTTAATTGAGAGATAATTGACATATAACATTGTGCAAGTTTACAGTGTACATGTTGATTTGATTCACTTATGTGTTGCAATATGATTACCACCATAGCATTAGCTAACACCTCTATCTCATCACATAATTATTATTTGTTTTGTGTGGTGAGAATATTTGAGATCTAGTCTCTTAGAAATTTTGAAGTATATAACTCAGCACTGTTGGTTTTCTAGTTACAAGTTCAAGACCCACTCATAATGGTGGTAGAAACCATACAAATGGAACTGACTTGAAAGATGAATGACACACTGAAGGGAAGCAGGGGGAAAAAAACACACACAAAAAAAAACACCAAACACAGAAGGAACCAGAGCTGTCCTTAAGTTTTGTCTTTCTACTCAATAAACAAATTAAGATAACTATATCACTTGAGTACTATCAAAACTAAGCTAAATTGATATGATCCCAACACTAGTCCACAGGAAACCACAGTTTAGGTCAGTTACAATATTTAATGTCTCTACAAACAATATGGAGAACTTGTTTATAAGATAATCTGCATCCTGCCTCCAGAGAGTTTAATTTGGTAGGTCTAATTACAAACACCTCAGGAGATCCTGTTCCAAGAATTATAGTTTTGGAGATGACAAAGCAGTGTCATCTAGGCCAAGTGACAGACAAAGCAGGGCCTGTATCCCCAGCCTCCGAGTCAGCTAACTCATTGAGTAGCACAGGTGTGTTCTCCCTATTTGTTGTAAATTAACAGGTTTTTCTTTTTGTTGTTGTTAACCCTCACCTGAGGATGTGTTTTCCATTGCTTTTCAGAGAGAGTGGAAAGGAGGGGGGAGGAGAGAGACAGAGGAGAGAGAAAAACATCGGTGTGAGAGAGACACATCGATTGGTTGCCTCCTGGAAGCCTTCCAACTAGGCGCGGGGATTGCACCTGTAACACAGATACATGCCCTTGGCTGGGAATCGAACCCGTGACCCCTTGATGTGCAGGCTGACACTCTAGCTGCTGAGCCACATTGCCAGGGCTTAACAGGAGTTTGTTTTGTCTTTCATTGTTAACCTAAGCTTTTAAAAATTATATAACACTTGCTGGAGGTTGTTGAAACTGCTTCGAGTCAAATTATGGGGTAAGCATACAGTAACAATTTTCCAAATTAGTCATTTTATTGCCATTTTAAAGGTGAGGAAACTGAGACTTATACGTGGTAAGAAATGTGTCCAAGATCACAGGGCTGGTAAAGTATCCGAGCCTGGATTCAAACACAAAAGCCTCAACAACTCTCAGACAACTAAACGATGCATCATTTTCATTTTCAGTTGTTTAGTAAGGACGTATATGTTCAGTGATTTTGAATATTTGCTACAGATAATGAATTGATTTCAGATAGTGCTAAGGTTTATAATAAAAAAGACAATGTTAAGATTTAATCAGAAGCAACATCAATTTAATATCATCTTTCAGGAAGCATAAAACTCTACAGTGAATCCACATATTGAATGTTAAATGACTCACACTTTTGGAAATGGGAAAAAGCAAACAACAGAAACTGACACACACAAAAAACACAAAGCACATTATAAGGCTGGTTTGACTACATAGCCATTGGCTTACACTGCCACCTGCTGCCAGAAGTGGTAATTGCAGTAGCCCAGGACACTCTTCTGAGGGTTAAAATCTCTTTATCACCCCCAGATGTCTAACAGAGTGAATACCAGTATCAGATACAATGTGCAGAGACAGAATAAAGATGGAAATGAGAATAAAAATAAAATATAAGAGAATAAAAACTAAGGAATCTGGGAGATACAAAGAAGAGCAAAGTAGGGAGGTGGTGTCACATCACCCAAGATCAGTTTGTGCCAGGTATTTTGCGTAATTTAACTCCAACCTTTTTGATCTATCTTACACAGGCTGGCCTGTTTCTCTAATCTTTTCAAAGAATCTTTTGTTTTTATTAACCTCTTGTTTTAATAAATCATTTAGATGTTAGGTTTTAAAATAATAAAATTTGATATTGTTAAAATCATATCCCTATGTTGTGTGACTTTAAATAACAGCATTTCAGAGCTGGACGGAGTCACAGAAGAGCCTGGCCCTCCTCCCTTCTTTTACGGAGAGGCCCGGAGAGGAAGCAGAGTTGTCTGACATCCTACAGCTGGTAACCAGGTTCCACAGTCCCCTTCCGTTGCTCATTCTCCATGTCCACCTCTGTCGCTCATGTTTTGACAGGACACCAGATTTTGCCTCAGGCCAGGTTTCTCCCAGCAGTATTGAAAGGAAACAGGAACCTCCCAGCCCTGCCCAGGTGTGTGTGGGGGGATGGGAGGGTGGGGAAGTAGAAAGTGAAGAGAAAGATGGGGGTCCTGTCTGTCCGCAGTTGTTCTAGTTCCACTGCCATTTCAGTTGTGAAGCGTCTGCAGTGACTGTCCCAGGGCAATGTGGGGGAGAAGTGCTGGAAAACAAATCATTTTCACTAAAACAGAGATGTTGACAGGAAGCCAGGAAGGCTGGTCAACAACCTAATTACTCTAACCTTTAGTTGAGATATTGTTAGCTGAAGCAACCTCCACCTTGTTTTGTCCCCGTGTAAGTTTCTGTTATTTCCTGCCTAAGGGCCACAGGTAAATTTCTGTTTATGTTGCCTAAGATGTTTTCCCCAAAGCCTGAATAAAAGGGGATGGCAGGGCCAGAGCAATAATAGTTCTCCCACTAGAGTTGGATTACCGCCTGGCCCCCCCGTATCACCAAGTTGAATTTCTTCAAGTCTCAAGTCTCTTCATTTGTGTGTGGCCCTTCTCCAGAACCTGAACCCTGAATTGGAACTCTTTCTATGCGGGCCGTAAAAGAGATTTCTACAAGACCAGAGGATGCATACTAGTCAGCATTGGCCAAATGAAGACGAGGGGCTAGGAAAAATTTCCAACAAAGGAAAAAAAAAAAGTGTAAAAATTCTAGTATTTCTGATCATCAGAAGAACTATCAGAGGTGGCTTTGTTTGGGCATACTAGATGAGGAGCTCAAGAGATTCTCAATGAGGCCAGAGGGGTTGTCAGGGGCTAGATCCTGCTGGGTTTTGTCAGCCAAGTTAAGGAGTTTTCCCTTCATCCTTTGAGAAATGAGGAAACTACTGAAGGGTTTGGAATTAGGGAAAAAGATTTCATTTTGGCTTTATAAATGACCACTCTGGCCTCTGTTTGGGGACTGGATTGTAGGGGAAACTAGGCTGGCAAGGGAGGGCAGTTAGGGGTGACCAGGCCAGCAGGGGAGGGCTGTTGGGGGTGACCAATCTGGCAGGGGAGGGCAGTTAGGGGCAATCAAGCTGGCAAGGGAGCAGTTAGGTATCAATAAAGCGGGTAGGGGAGTGGTTAGGGGGTGATCAGGCTGGCAGGCAGAAATAGTTAGGGGCAATCAGGCAGGCAGGCAAGCGGTTGGGAGCCAGCTGTCCTGGATTGTGAGAGGGATCCCAGATTGGAGAGGGTGCAGGCTGGGCTAACAGACACCCCACTCCCCACCTAGTATGCATATAAATTCCTTGGTCAATATCTTCCTGTCCTTCATCCTCACTTCCTTTTGAGATCTGTCAGTCTGTTCCATGTTTCCATCTCTCTGGACCTCTTTTGTTCATCAGTGTTTTTTTTTTTGTTTTTGTTTTTTTTCCATTAGATTTCATATATAAGTGACATCATGTGGTATTTGTCTTTCTCTAACTGGCTTATTTCACTTAGCATAGTACTCTCCAGGTCCCTCCATGGTGTCTCATAGTATCCCATTGTGTAGATGTACCAGGGCGTTTTTTATCCACTCACCTATTGATGGACACTTGGGCTGTTTTCAGATCTTAGCAATTATAAATTGTGCTGCTATGAACATAGGGGTGCATATATTATTTCTTATTGGGTCTCGGGATTACAATATTCTTATATCAGGATTTTTAAACCTCGGCTCCATTGATACTTTGGACCAGACAATTCGTGGTTGGGAGTGAGGGCTGGCCTCTGCATGGCAAGATGGCTAGCAGCATCCCTAACCTCTGCCTCCTAGGTCTCAGGTGCACCGCTTCCCCAAGTTGTGACAACCAGAAACACCTCTAGACATTGCTGCTCTGTTCTGGGGAGTGAAAATCACTCCAGATTGAGAACCACTGTATTTTATAAGAAGAAGAATCCACTAGCCCCAGGACTGTTGGGAGCCAGCAGAGTTGAGGCAAGCAACTCAGTCTTAAGGAAATAGAATTAAGTTCCTTCTAGCAGAAGTTATGTGGTGCCCTGAGGGCTTGGCCAGAAGATAAGATAACCTGCAGCTTAACATCTTCCTGCTTAGCATCTTCCTGCCACTTCCCCTTCCTGATCCTCCCCCCTAGATAGCCCAGCCTTGGAATGTTGCACCTTGGAATGTCACACCGCCCCTGGCAGTTAGCCAATCCTGTGTTGCCAGGTACCAAAGATCCCCCTGCATAGGCAACCCTGCCCCCCTTTGTTTCTGCTGTATAAATACAGCCATTTCAGAGAATAAAAATCGGGGCTTGATCAGAACCTTGTCTTGCTCCCATTCTTTCGCGTTCCTTGTTTGCCTCATTCTCTTAGGTGGTTCCTGCGGGCCCCCGTTGTTGTCCCGCAGGCCGGGACACAGGACCACTTCATTGCTTTAGATGTTATGTTCATTTACGTGTTGATAGCCATTTTATTTACCTATAGCAGATAATAAAAGTGCAAATCCAGTGTTACTCCAGTTCTGAATGTCGTTTTTATTTTCCTTCATGTTCTTATGACGTAAACATGTGTCCTGATTTATTTGTGTTCATTATACAAAACCGAAAGCCTGGCTTTTAAGATGGTCTGCCTGCTCACTCACACCTGGAGCGGTGAGTGAGCTTCTCTGGAGTCTGGCCCCTGACCCACTGGGCGTGCAAAGGATTGCTTTCCCATGTTTGAAATGTCTAGGACATGTGGCCACAGGAGGGAGCACTATTCCTCTGCTTGCTTATTTATTTATTTAACTATTTTAATGGATGCTTCTTAGAGTTAAATGATGCAGGGAATTTTGAATCTGGAAATCAGAAACACTGCTAGTACACTAATCAGGAAACAGAGCAATAGGATAAAAGGAGATTTATCCTGAGAAACTGGCCCACACGGTGATTAAGGTTGAGAGGTCCACAATATGACATCTGTAAGCTGCAGGGGAGCTGGCAATGCAATTTAATCTGAGGCCAAGACCTGAGAACCAGGGAGCCAGTGGTGCAAATGCCAGTCTGAGGGCAGGAGAAGGAGATGAGATGCCCCTGCTGAACAGTGAGGCAGTAAAACAAAGTGGTGAGTGCCTCTGTCTTTAAACATTTAAATTTATTGAGGTAACATTGGTTAATATACATATCAGGAGTAGAATATTATAATTTGGTATCTGTATACTTTATTGCCTGTTTACCACCAAAAGTCTAGTTTCCTGCTGTTACCATTTATTTGACCCCCTTCTACCCAATTCACCCTCCATTTGCGCCCTTCCCCTCTGGTAACCACCAGAGGTTTTTGTTTTTGTTTGTTCTGTTAGTTTTATAATTCTTTTCTGTCTTTTTTTTTATATCGGGCCCTCAAGTGATTAGATGATGTCCATCCACAATGAAGACAACAATTCACTGACTCCACTGAATCAAGTGCAAATTTCATCTGGAAACATCCGCACAGACATCCAGAAATAATGTGTAATCTGGGTACTCTGTGACTCAGACAAGATGATAAAATTAACCATCACAACCAGTTTATACATTAAGAATCTAACCACATCCCCATTCTTAGGATCTATGCTCATGCCCACCTGTTGCTGCATTTATTTTTTAGTTCTAATTTTGGAAATCAGTAGTGTAAGATAGCACCTGTAAAAGGAGGATGGCTGCACCACACAGTTGTTTTAAAGAACTCAGAAGAAAGGTATTAAAACTAACATCCTCTCCTTTGAAGAAAACACATGATGTATGGTAACATTTGACAATTGGTACAGTTGCATATATCTATATCTATATCTATATCTATATCTATATCTATATCTATCTATATATATATATATATATATATATCTGCAGGTGTATTGAGAAGGTGTTAAGTATAAGGCAGCATTTTTCCTTTTTATAAAGATTTAGTGTCTGTCAATATGTTTAAAATTTTGGCTTGTGAAGGTGGCCTTAATAACTGTACATCTGAATGTTTTATAAAATAAACACATACACACTTCTTACTGTGATATGCTTGAATTGGCTCTAGGCAATGGCTAAGAATGATATAAGAAATTTGATGAAAATTTACTTTAAAGTAATTTAGATTGGGGAAGATAGAGTAAAACCTTGTTAAGACAAGGTGTGGTATGTGTTTAATTTTATCATTTTACTCTTTGAAAAGCCCAGCCTGTCCTAGTATAAGCCACTGTGTTTTCTACTCCTTATGCCAACATAATGGAAGTCATGTT
This sequence comes from Pipistrellus hanaki, assembly GCF_964339955.1. Classification (NCBI taxonomy): domain Eukaryota; kingdom Metazoa; phylum Chordata; class Mammalia; order Chiroptera; family Vespertilionidae; genus Pipistrellus; species Pipistrellus hanaki. The sequence goes on along the minus strand of NC_140504.1, from coordinate 132,057,418 downwards.
CAAATATGAATCATATAGGATCGTATGAGAATTTAATTTCACTTTTCCAGGAGGGTTGGAAATGTTCTAGATCTTCTCTGGTTTACCAAACATTGAAAATGCTTTGAAACTGATAGTATGCACCCAGACATTTTTAACATAACCTTAAAGTTTGACCAAGGGTCTCATAGGATCCAAATTGTAATATAGGATGGCATAACTTAAGCTTACCAGGAAGTGTGGGGAATGGTTCCAGATGTAGCTGATAGGTGGTTAGTTAGACCGCATTTTTGTTTCAACTCTTCTTATGGGGAATGTTTCTAAACGATGTTGTTCTTTTCTGCAACAATAAATGAATTTTTGGTAATCTGGGCCATGATTCTAAATGTAGTTGCTTATTGATTAATATCCTAGCACTAGGTTTTACACCTGGTAAACTTACTTTTGACTTTCATAGCATCTCACAGTCAAAGTTGGCTGATGAGAGTGGGAGATGATGGCTGGATTTTGAGAAAGTAGCCGCTGGCATTGCCTCCTCCTTTCCAGGGAGGCTGATTTTGGAGGCGGAGAAATGGTGGTGGCAGCCAGGGCATACGTAGACTTGTCAGGAAGATCAAGTGGGGAATTCCAGCTATAGATGTAACGCAGGGGCCAGAGTTCTGAGTACTGACTACAAACTGGAGGGATACTACTTCCAATCCAAGATACCTCTGATTACAAATGCACCATTATTTTACATATCCTGAAAAAAGAAAACTATTTGAAATAAATGATGACACAATGCTTTCTCCTAACGTACATTTTAAATTTATTGAAAGTATTATTTTAGACGGTTTTTTACCATATGACATTCTTGTACATAAATTGGAATATGTAGACAAAACATTGGTTCCGGCATTCCTAAAACATTTCTTTGTTTTAATGCTAAGTAATGGTGCAATCTTAAAAACATTTACTTTAGAAGTCAGTGAAATGAAACTTACCACATGAGGTACTAATCACGCACGCATCCTGGCTCAGCTGTGGCAATGTGAATGGTGTAGCCAGGTGCTTCTCCTCATGAAATATACCACCTGGTCAGGGACAACGGTAAGGCTTCTTTGACTACAAGGCACATCCTGATTGCAGAGGTTTAAAGATGTGAAGAAAATGTGCATTTTCTGTTGATCAAATAAGCGTAATGTGGTGTTTTGTTTCTTCTTTCCTGTCCTGTTCCTTGGGCGTGAGCAAATCCTGATATTAACTTGTTTTGTCATTTGTCTCTGTCAGGTTAAAATTACTCACGGGAAAAACCCATCAGGGTACAGGGTGTGCTGGGTTCTAATTTATTAGGTAAGGTTTTAGTGCATTTTTATTTAATTGTTCTTAAGGCATTTTCATTTGTTCACATATATTTTTTAAAAAGAGCTTCTCAAGCCCATACCCAATATGGATTACTGCAACATCTAAAAATGTCATTGGGAAATAATCGAATAGGCCATAAAACTAAGGGTTGAAAAATGCTATGTTGTGCAATCATTGACACTTCTGTAGTTAGTTTATCATTAAGTTAGAAATCAATATACATGAGTAGAAAACATTAAGGGTAACTAGTCTTAATTAGTCTACCTCCCCTGCTTGTCATGGTCTTCTAAGCCTGATAAGAATTTTTTAAAATTAGAACTTCCAAACTTTGAGTGACTTTAGGACATTATAGTTCACTAAAGCAGCTCTTTCCATTAATCCAGAAACTGGACTGCGGTTAACCAATAACTTCTGTATCAGTGACATAATTTCCTGCAAAGTGGTTATTTTGTAATGGTTAACTTCTCTCTTAGTTGTTCACAGCAGGGGGTAGTTTTCTTTAATCAGAGCTTTCTATTTATTGTCATTCACTGTGGCTTAGACATTTTCCCCTAAAACAAAACAAAACCTCCCAGGTACAATGAGATAGTGCTGTTGTAACTCAGCAATTGTTAGTGAACTAAGGAAAATCTTCCAAAGCACTAAGTGAAAAAGAGATGGTTCACACTGGACAGCTGACATTGTCCCAGCAGAAGCCTCCCACTGCCAGTGGGGCCAGAGCCAGCTGTCTGAGCACACTTGTTGGATAGTGATTTGAATTTTGGGATTAAAAAAAGGAAAGACAAGAAATTTTGTTCTTCATTTGTGTAGAATTAAGTCAGTGGAGATATTTAGTCTGTTATTATGTTGAAAATATGAAAGCCTCTGAAATATTGGAGACAGATTCAAACCCAGTTTCATTGCATTGTTCTGTTGCTCCAAATTAGAATCACAAAGGGATTAGCACAGTTTACCAACAAAAATATCATTGCTCTATTTTTTTTTTAAACTTTATTGATCAATTTTAGAGAGTGGGAAGGAGAAAAAGAGAGAGAGAGAGAGAGAGAGAGAGAGAGAGAGAGAGAGAGAGAGGTAGAGAGAGAGAAAAAGAGAGAGATCGATTTGTTGTTCCACTTATTTACAAGGTATGCATTCCTTGGTTGATTCTTGTATGTGGCCTGACCAGGGATCGAACCCACAACCTTGCTGTATTGGAATGATGTTCTCACAAGCTGAGCTACTTGGCCAGGGCTCTAATTTTTACTTTAATAAAATCTGATAATAATTTGGATAGGCAGCATGTCCTGTTATGGACCCAGAGTACCTTGAATTCTCTGGGTGTGGCGGGAAAGGCATTAACTGCTTACTACATTTTGGCTTCATTTGTTCTCATAAACACTGCTTCTGGCTTATGTAAATAGGATATTTATATCTACTTGATTATACAAGTAAATAATTGAGAACTGAGAGATAGAAAAACAAAACTTATTTTATCATAGTAAAACCTTTCCTAAAATCTTTGCCAGTTAATAGAATCAAGCTGAAAAAATGAGTAACAGTCTTTACTCAGAATCTAAGAAAGACTTGCTTCTGTTTAGACTGACAAAAATAACTTAATTATAAGTGAAGGGGATGGATACTTGTCTGAAGTGTTGGGAGGATTTTCAGTTTCCTGAAAGCTTTTTTCTCCCTATAGTTTGACTGTTAAGTCACCATACAGGAGAAGTTACTTTGCTTAAATAGCTTTTCTGTTCAAAGAATCAAAGCATCATAACAAACTCCTTGTGGGAGAGTAAATTGGGTCATAAGTGGAGTAACTCAATGAAAAGTTTCAATATTATATCCTACTTTCAGCTGTCCTGAAGGCAAGTAGAGTCATTTTAGCAGCTTCCTTTAAATATATATATTTATATATATAAAAGCCTAAGTGACCGTTCAATCATTAGACCTTCAACCATTCTACCAGTTGCTATGATGCGTAGTGTCCACCAGGAGGCAGATGCTCAATGCAGGAGCTTCCTCCTGGTGGTCAGTGCACTTTCACAGCAGGAGCGCCGCTCAGCTGCCAACAGGCACCAGATGCTGGGCTCATGGCTGGCAAGTGCGGCTGATGCAGCTCAAGCCTCCCCTACAGAAACTCCCCCCTGCACACACCTCCCCCATCCGGACTGGGACCAAGATTGGGACTGGAACTGGACTGACTGGGTATAAGCCCACAGCCACTTCTTGATCATGGATGTGCCGGTATCACCCTAGGATGGGTGCATGAAAACTGCAGAGAGCAGCAGCAAGCCTACCAAGCAGCAGTAGCAGCGGCAGGCACAGCTAGGCCAGGATGAGCAGGAGTTTTGTGGTAACAGTGGTGCCTCACACAACGAACTTAATTCGTTCCAGGAGCAAGCTTGTTATGCAAAAAGTTCGTTATGTGAAACGCGTTTTCCCATAACGATACATGTTAAAAAAAATAATTCGTTCTGTAGCATAAAATATGCTAAGATGACATAAAAAAAGATAAATTTTTTGTTATTATTTTTATTTAGATACATCTAAAAACATAATTTTTTTTTTAAAAAAAACACACATTTTTTTAAAAAATGTGTGATTTAATTCGTAATGAAGAACGATTGCCGCGATACGTGCTTAAGTTAAGCGCAGTGACTAACGACTGCCTGCAGTGCCTGCGCGGAAGGATGCAATACATCGGCAGCGATCGTGGAAGCTCGGGCGACTTCGTTGTGTGAAACAAAGTTCGTTGTATGAATCATGAAATGAAGTTCGTTGTGTGCAGCGTTCGCTGAGCGAGGCGTTCTTTATGCGAGGCACCACTGTACCTGGCCTGGGCTTGGGCTCCTCCCTGGCCACCTGCCGCTTTGCACACTATTACATCCCTCTCTTGTGGCCAAAACCGGAAGTCCCACATCCCCTGAGAGGTTCCAGATTGCAAGAGGAAACAGGATAGGCTGAGGGATCCCACTGATGCATGAATCCATGCACTGGGCGTGTGTGTGTGTGTGTGTGTGTGTGTGTGTGTGTGTGTATGAGTGTGTTTGATTCAGAGCAGAAAGGAGAGGGAGAGAGAGATAGAAACATCAATGATGAGAGAGAATCCTGCATGCCCCCTACTGGAGATCAAGCCCCCAACACAGGCATGTGCCCTGACCAGATATCAAACCATGACCTCCTGGTTCATAGGTCAATAATCAACCACTGAGCCACACCATCCAGGCTCTAGGTGCTACTTACACCTTCATGGGTGCAGGCATTATTTAAAAAGCCAAGCTCTTTGCTCTAGTCCTCACTTGTCATAACTGATTACATCTCACAGGGGTTCTGGTTTTCCATAGGTAATGTAGTACTTTGTTCTTTGTTTTTAAAAAACTAGAGTGTGTAAGAAGTAAGCAAATTGATGATACAAATGATGTGTACACTGCAGATCCATTGAAACAAATCAAAGAGTGAACAAATTGATAATTAGTTCAATGAATGATAAGCTTTAATTTCAGCTCCAGTTCACTCTAAAACCTCCAGGTCTATTTGCTTTTCCAGAAAGGAAATAAATGGGTATAGTAACTATATAACAGACTAGTGACCTGATGCACAAAATTCATACATGGAGGAGGGGTTCCCTCAGCCCAGCCTGCACACTTACCAATTGGAAACCCCTTGGTGTATGTTGACTGTCGAACATCCCTCTCACAATCTGGGACCACTGGCTCCTAAATGCCTCTTCCTGATCGCCCTTAACTACCCTCCCCTGCCAACCTGGTTTCCCCCAACTGCCCTCCCCTGCTGGCCAGTTTGTTCCCAACTGCCCTCTCCTGCAGGCCAGATTTCACCCCCAAATGCCCTCTTCTGCCAGCTAATTTGGTTCTGATTGGTTGGTTTCTATGCAAGTCAGCCTCAAAAGCTCCATCTCCTAGGCAGCCAGTGGATCCTCACACTTCACCCAGATTTGGTTCTGATTGGTTGGTTTCTATGCCAGTCAGCATCTCTGGGCCTATCAATGGGGCCTGATCAAAAAGGCGGGGCTGATCAGCAGCCCTACTGGAGGCCTAGAGATAAATGGAGGTATGGCTGGTGGCAAGACTGGGATAGAAAGAGAGAGGCAAGTGCTGATCAAAAGCTGCCACAGAGGCAACGGATCAGGCCTTACTTCTCTCTTCAGGCCTCTCTCTGGCCCTGATTCACAGGCCCCCTCAGCAGTCAATGCTGGGACACCATGCCGGCAGCAAAAGCAGTCAATGTTGGGTTGCCACACCAACCCAGCGCTGACTGCAGGACTGACTTCTAGTTGGTCGAGCCTCGGTTGTTACTGGTTGTTATGACCCAGGGTTTTCATATATTAGGATGAGGAAAATGAAAAGAGTGGTGATTGTCTAGAATTGGCACTACTGAAATTACAGATAAGGAATACTCTGAACTGAATGTGTAACCCCTCCCAAATTCATGTTGAAGTGCTAAGCCCCTTTACTTTGGAATGTCACTATATTTGGAGATAGGCCTTTAGATAGATAATTAAGTCAAAATGAGATCATTAGGGTAGGCCCTAATCCAATGTGTCTGGTGTCCTTATAGAAGAGAAAATTAGGACATATGTGTGCAGGGAAGACCCTGGGAAGACACAGGGAAAAGATAGCTTTCTACAAGCCACACAAGAAAGGCCTCAGAAGAAACCAACCCTGTGGACACCATGACCTAAAACTTCTAGCCTCCATAATTGAAAGACAATAAACTTCTGTTGTTTAAGCTACCCAGTTTGATTTACTTTTTTATGGCAGCCCTAGAAAACTAATATAAATAATATATAAAAATATTCTATAAATAAAAAGTCCCTCCACAGCAACTTCTCACTTTAAGAACTAATGTTATGCTAATCTTTAAAAATACAAATACATAGCATTTTATCTATATACTAGAGGCCCAATGCATGAGAATTCATGCACTGGAGGAGCAGGGCATCCCTCAGCCTGGCATGCCCCCTCTCACAGTCTAGGAGCCCTCAGGACAGGAGACAACCTGGTAATCAGGGGAAGGCAATGCCCCATCACACCTCTGCTGCTGCCACTGCTGGCAGGGCAAGCTTCGGCAGGCCCTGGTTCCCTGAGCCTCGGGCAGCCCTGGGTGGTTCTGGGCAGCTGGGAAGCCACCATCCGAGGCTTGTCTATGCCTTAGGCAGGCCCTGGGTGGATGGGGGTTGAGGGGACTGGGGATTCCAAAGGCAGGTATGTGAAGCAGTTGGGCCCACCTGCCACCCTGGCAGGGCTGAGGAGACTGGATGCCACCATCTTGTGGCTGTGGGCACCGCCATCTTTATGGGCTTGGTAGTCAATTAGCATATCTCCTCCTTATTATCTGTGGGCACTGCCATATTTGAGACAGCATGAGGGCCAATTAGCATATTCTCTCTTTATTAGATAGGATTATGAGCTAAATATTTTAGCTTCAGAACAATACTATCATATATTTATTATACTTTTTTCTTATGATCATACTGAAAAAAAGATCTTTTATAATACAAAGAATTTGTAATTTGAAGATTTTTTAAAGATATAACAATTAGAAAAAAAATCTAATAGATAATTTTCCAAAATATAACAAGCACAGAATTTACAATTAGCTGTCAAATGCTATACAAGTGTTATCTCATTTAGTTATCACAGAGTAAGGGGCAGTGGGTTGATGTGATATGGTGGCAGGTGGAGGTACAGGAGATAAATACATTCTCAGACATTCTTGTTCTGTGTCATGTCAGACAATGCTGAAGGCCACCTATGAAGAAGAGTCATACATGTGGCATGTAGAAGCCAGCAGTAGGACACACAGGTCCCAGGACACTGAGGTAGCAACTGGTTTTAAGTCTCAACCAAGACAGGGCTGTTTTCTCTCTTTGCTGTATCCTATGAGTCTGGCCATTTGCTATGTATGTGTTGTTGGGAATTGACCACACTCATCTGCACAAGTGAGGAAGATTTATCTTAAAAAAGAGATAGTATTTATTTGGCATATACTATGTGATAAGAACTTCTCCAAGCACTAAACATTCATTATCTCTTTTAAGCCTACACAAACAGGGTTTGTGGCACAATTTATAAATGAGGAAATTCAGTCTTAGAAAGGTATGTAACATGCCCTTGGTAGCACAGCTGGTGGAGCCAACATTCAAAGCATTTTACAGGTTTCATCCTATATAACAAAGAGCTAATATGCAAATGGACATCACATCCTCACACCTTCACACCATAATGGCTTAGACACTCAACACTGGGGAGAGAGGAATGGGGACCAGCCAGGCACAAATGAGCTTGCAAGAGAGGAATGGGACCAGCCCGGCTGTGGCCTGGGAGAGGGACAAGCCACCCGCCCCATGGTCCTGGGCACCAGCAGCTGGGGCTGTGGCCCAGGAGAGAGACAATCCACTCCACACAGTCCTCGCAGTCCCAGGTGCCAGTAGCTGTGCCTGCCCCACAGTCCCAGGTGCCTGAAGTTGTGGTCTGGGGCAGCCTCCCACCCACAGTTCCCTGTGGCTGTGGCTGGCCCAGGTGAAACCAGCCTGGGTCCTGTGTGCCTGTGACCAGCCAGAAGAGGGAATCCTGGGTCCTGGGTATGGGGTGAGGCAGAGGCAGTTAAGGGCAATCAGGCAGGCAGGCAAAGGTGATTAGGAGTGATCAGGTAGACAGGCAGGCAGGCAAGAAGTTAGGTCCCGGATTGAGAGAGGCAGTCGGACATCCCCTGAGGGGTCCTGAATTGGAGAGGATGCAGGCCAGGCTGAGGGACCCCACTTCCATGCATGAATTTCATGCACTGAGCCTCTAGTTCTATATAATAAAAGCCTAATATGCTAAGTGTCTGGTCATTCGGTTATCAGTTCAACCAATCATATTGTACTATGCTAATGATATGCGAAGGCCACTCAACTGCTTGCTATAATGTGCACTGACCACCAGGGGGCAGATGCTCCAAATAGTATATTAGCTTGCTGCTGGGGTCCGGCCAATCAGGACTGAACAAGATGAGCCGGACATGCACTGGAGCCCTCCCATGGTCCCTCCCCTGCTGGCCAATTTCCTGCACCCCTCTCTGGCCCCAATCATGCACTGGTGGGGTCTCTCGTCTGGCCTGTACCCTCTCTCAATCTGGGACCCCTCAGGAGATGTCGGAGAGCCAGTTTCTGCCCTATCCCATAGGCCAGACCAAGGGATCCCACTGGTGTAGGAATTGGTGCACTGGGCCTCTAGTGTATAAATAAAACAACACAAACAATCTATTTAGAAATATATTGATGTATTCGGCGAAACGTTAAAATCGATGTTGACACCATCCCTGTGAAATAGATGCAAATCTTTGTAAGTCCAAGAGTTAAATAATTTGATGAATGCAGTGCAATGTGTATGCCTTTTACAACACAACTCTAGTCAGCAGTTTTCTTAATTTCTCTCCTATAATAAAAGTCTGTTCTTACCAAGAACTATTGAGTGAGTCCATTTCAGAGGTCGGATTCTTTGTTATCTGAAATTTGGGGTTTTGGGTAGCATGTACATACTCTCTAGTATAGGACAGAGCAGTCTTTCTAGATTAAAGCTTTGTGCCTAACTGACCTGTGGCCGCTCCACAGATCTCTGACACATTTGCTGGCTCCAGTAAATTTGACTTGCATTGAAAACCTCAGGCAATTGTTCTCTTCCTTGCTCTGAAATAATTGTCTAGAGACAGGGAGTCCTTCAGGGGACTGGTTAAATGCCTCCAGAAGGCATGGAGGGCTGCTGAGTCCCTGTGAGGATTTCCATGGTTTATAAATGGCTTTACTGGTCAAAGGATCTCATTAATCACACCCCTTAGAGTGGCAGTTCCAGAAGTGTCTGGGGAGGAGTCATTCAGATGCTGCATCCCAGAATCTCTGGATGAAATGCTCTAGTGCAGAGTTGTTTCTCATCCTTAAAAACCCACATTGATATTTAAAATAGCTACTAACTTGTCTTTTTTGCTTCTTACATGGTTCTCTTCATTTTAATTTTTTTTTTTTTTTTTTTTTTTGCATACACCTTTCTCCCTCACTCTCACAGCTCAAAGCCCTATATGTTCCCAGACATATCAGGCCAGGGGATAAAATTAGCCAGAATGAGTGAGGCACAGCTTGGCAAGCTCCTGCTTCCTATGAAAAGTACATGCACATCCTATAACTGCCCTCAAAGTTCCCCCAGTTATGAGTTCCCAGGGAGAGAACCCTTAAGTCTGCACAGCTTCGGTATGCCCCTCATCCCGTCCCCTGCTCTAGTTCCTATTGGTGCTGTAATATGGAGACCGCCTTTGTGAAGCCAGGTGTGGCCCCTGCACATATTTCTCACTGTGGGATGATGCAGTCCTGGCCAGACACCACTGCAGTTAGGGGTCTCGAGATCTAGGGCGGCACTGCCAATGTGACTCTGCACCCTCCCACTCCCAAATTATATTTTACACATGGTGTGAAAGAAGGGTTGCTTAGACTGAATGCTTTAGAGAACTTGAAGTGAAAAATTCATTTCAGGTTTTCCTGATAGCCTGAATGACTCCACAGGGATGGGAAGCTAACCAATGAGAACTAAACCTAAGTCTGCCCTTCTCTATCCAGGCTTTGTTACTAGGACCAAGTTTATTTCTCTTACTACCTTTTATTTCAGGATGAGTATTTTATTTTCTCCTCAGGAGATCCCCCTGCTTCTCACAAAAGCACATTCCTAGTGGCCTACTTAACAGTCTGGCAAACATGCTCAGATGTAGGCTAGTCCCTGGGGTGGACACTGAGCTGAAGCTCAGGTTATGACATACTACCTTCCCTCCTCCCTCCTTCCCCCCCTTCCTTCCCTCCCTCCCCTCTTTTTGATCTCTCTCCTTCTGCACACATACATACACTGAGTGGCCATATTATTATGATCTATGAACACATAATAATCTGGCCACTCTGTGTGTGTGTGTGTGTGTGTGTGTGTGTGTGTGTGTGTGTGTATTAGAGGACCAGTGCATGAATTCGTGCATGTGTGGGGTCCAGCCAGCCTGGCTAGGGAGAAGAGGAGACATGGGCGGTTGGCCTGCCTGCCTGCTGGTCAAACTCCTGGTCAAGGGGACAATTTGCATAATAGCCTTTTATTATATAGGATGTACACTGAGTGGCCAGATTATTATGTGTTCAGAGATCATGATAATTTGGCCACTTAGTGTATATGATATTCATTCACTCACTGAGCACCAGCTGGGTGCCAGGCACTGCTCTAAGCACTTCAGATGGAGCAGTGACAAAATACACATTGCCCTACTTTCCTGGACCATCTAGCGTGGCAAGGCTGTGAATCGGAAATAGAATAGGTTGGTGTGATGGACAGTGACTAGGGGACATTTTACATGGAGACAGACAGTGACTAGGGGGCACTTCACATAGTGTTATTAGAATCCTTTCTGATAAGATAGACATTTGGCTCAGATATCAGTGACAAGAATGACTCTACTGTATAAAAACCCCTAATCTAAGCATCCTATGCAGACAAAATACCAGTATTTTTTATCTTTATTTATAGTAAACTAAAGACCCAGTGCATGGAATTCGTGCACTCGGGAGGGGTGGGGGTGTCACTCAGCCTGGCCTGCACCCTCTCAGAGCCCAGGAGCCCTTGTGGGATGTCTGACTGATGGCTTTTAAGCTGTCATTTGGACATCCTTAGTACTGCCACAGAGGTGGGAGAGGCTCCCACCATTGCCGCTGTGCTCACTAGCTGTGAGCCCAGCTTCTGCCTGAATGATGCTCTCCCTGTGGGAGCACACTGACCACCAGGGGGCAGCTCCTGTGTTGAGTGGCTTTCCCCTGATGGTCAGTGCGTGTCATAGCAACCGGTCATTCTGCCGTTCCATCTATTTGTTTATTAGCCTTTTATTATATAGGACTAGAGACCTGGTGTATGAAATTTATGCATGGATGCAGTCCTTAGGCCTTGCCTGAGATTGAAGTGCAAGCGTCTGGCATGGAATGGTAGGTCCCAGCTGACCTCTGGGCTCTGGGCAGCATCTGAGCCCCAGGGCCCCTGCACATCCCCCTCTGCCTGAGTCATGGCACCCGAGTCCCCATGCAGAGATGTGGTGAGCCAGTCTGGATGCTGTGGGCTGGGGAGCATCTGGGCCTCTGGGCTGCCCAGCAGCGACACATGGAAGCCGGAAGCTGGGCAGGCAGCACGCTCTCTCCCGGCCGGCCTGGCAGACTGGCTCCTGTGCAAACCCACAGGGAGCCCAACTGGCCCCTGTGGTCCTGGCGGCTGTGGCCTGGCTCACCCGAAAGAGGCCATGTGAGTGCGGGGCAGGCTCCTCACAGGCGCCCAGCACCTGAGCATGGGGGCTTCCCTGGCTGACAAGCCCTGCCTGGTATCCTGGAGAAGGGTAGCAGGGGGAGTGAGAGCGAGCCCAGTGACACCACACATTCTCACTGCACCTCTGTCTCTATTACCCCCACCCCAGGTAGCCAGCGAGAGGTCACAGCCCCTCACCCAGGAGCTGTGGGAGGTTGGTTGCTGCCAGCCACTTCCAGTTTCCTATCCTGGTCCAAGGCTGGGCGCTGATTGGGCGATCAGGGCCTGCCAGCCACTGGTTGCTATATGCAGGGTGATCGACGGGTCAATCTATCAAGCCCCCGCTTGCATCCACCTTGGCCTGGAGCTGCCCATTCACCTGCTCCACCATCCTGCTGTGGTACCACTCTCATTGGAGCCCACTGGGGCTGGCAGCACCTCCACTAACGCTTGCTGCCAGTGCTGCATCACTGATGCCCGCCACATTCTGTGCCAACCCCTGGTGGTCAGCACACGTCACAGTAAGTGGTTGAACTCCTAGTCAAGGGGAAATTTGCATATTAGACTTTTATTATATAAGACTAGAAGCCTGGAGCACGAAATTCATGCACAGAGGGTTTGTGTGTCTCTCAGCCCAGCCTGCAACCTCTCCAATCTGAGACTCCTAAAGGGATGTCCAACTGCCCGTTTATGCCCAGTGTGGGATCGGGCGTAAACGGGCAGTTGGACATCCCTCTCACAATCCAGGACTGCTGGCTCCCAATTGTTTGCCTGCCTGCCTTCCTGATTGCCCCTAACTGCTTCTGCCTGCCAGCCTGATCACCTCCTAACCACTCCCTTGCCAGCCTGATTGATGCCTAACTGCTCCCCAGCTGGCACAATTGCCTCTAACTGCCCTCCCCTGCCAGCCCAATTGCCCCTAACTGCCCTCCCCTGCCAACCTGGTAACTCCTAACTGCCCTCCCCTGCCACCTCCTCTGCAGGCCTGGTCCCCCCTCAAATTACCATCCCCTGCAGGCCTAGTCCACCCTAACTGCCCACCCCTGAAGGTCAGGTTTCCCCCAACTGCCCTCCTCTGCAGGCCTGGTCCCCTCCAACTGCCCTCCCCTGCAGGCCTTGTCCCTCCCAACTCCCTCCCTTGCAGGCCTGTTGCTCCCAACTGCCCTCCCTTGTAGGCCTGATCCATCCTAACTGCCCTCCTCTGCTGGCCATCTTGTGGTGGCCATCTTGTGTCCACATGGGGGCAGCCATCTTTGACGACATGGATTGTGTTAGAGTGATGATCAATTTGCATATTACCTCTTTATTATAAGGGATATCTAATCTGACTATAGAGCTTTCCTTGCTCCCAAAAGATGCCAGGAGTGGGAACCCATTCTTGGTTGTCTTGATTTACTCATCCAGGGGTGATGTTGGAGGCCAACTGGAGTGAGGTCATAGGAGTGACCCCATCTCACAGGGCCCTGGCCTGTAGGGATCCCTCCTGGGCTCAACCACACTCCCAAAGTGCTGCATATGGGGCCTCTTGGCATAGGGTTTTCAGGTTACTAACCTTACTCCACAGGGAGGGGAGCTCCAGGGAAATCCCAGTCCAGGTGCAGAGCCTCAGTGGAGAGAAGGCGTAGGAAACCCTTGTCCCCTTGGGTCTCAGGGAATTCCAGATCCCACATAATTAAACTCTAGAAGAGGAAGAGCAGGGATTGCTTCAATCGCTAGGGGCATTTCTGATAGAACAAGAGCATAAAACCTGGATTCCCCAAGATGGTCAAGGGACCCAAGGAGCACTAGCACCCCCATGAGGGCATGGGGGTCAGGGGCCTCACAGGCAGCCTCACTGACCTGTCCTGGGTCTCTGCCATGGAACGTCACTGGTCTTCAGCACAGGCTCCCAGCAGACATAGGCCTTCTCATGTCTCCTGAACAGGCCTGGAGAGCTGACCATTTACCTTTGGAGTCTTCCCAGTTTTATTCTTTTATAAGAGGCCTGGTGCACAAAATTTGTGCATGGGGTTGGGGGGGGGGGGTAAGATGGGAGGGGGCACATCACAGGTATCCCTCAGCCTGGCCTGCACCCTGTTGCAATCCAGGACCCCTTGCGGGATTTCCAACTGCTGTCAGACATCCCTCTCATAATCTGGGACCGCTGACTCCTAACTGCTCACTTATCTGCCTGCCTGATTATCTCTAACCACTCATCTGCCTGCCTGACTGCCCTAACCACTTGCCTGCCTGATTGCCCCTAACCACCTCTGCCTAGGCCCCCACCTTCAAAGCTTCATCCAGAAGGATGTCTGGAAGGTCGTTTGTCTGGTCTAATTAGCATACAATGCTTTTATTATTATAGATTATCATAGATATTGTCTTTCTCATCTTCTTTTCTTCACAAGTATTCCTTTTATTTCCTCTCCCTCTTTACTGTATCACATCTAGTCAATTCTTCAAGGCCTAATTGAGGACACCTCCTCTGGGTGGCCCTCCTTGATTGTGATTGCTCCCATTAATTTTTTCCTGCTGAATGCCCACAAGCACCTAGAATCTTCCTTATATACTCCTGGCGGTTTATCTTTTTCTCCCCCCTTTTCCCTTCCCTTCCTCCATTCCTTCCTTTCTTTTAAATAAGTATAAATTTATTCATCTAAACTCTTTTTGAAAAAAAATTAATACTAATTTCTAATATATAACAATAATATTTTAAATGTATGTGAGGGTTATAGAATATTAACAGTAATATTAGGACATGTATAATTCAGTAGTTTTAATATATTCACAATATTATACAATCATCAATGCTATCTAATTCTGAAATGTTTCCATTACCCCCAAAAAATACCCTTTACCCCTCCCACTATTCTCTGGTAACTGCCAATCAACTTTATGTCTGTATGGATTTACCTTTTTGGACATTTTGTGTAAACAGAATCACACAATACAGTATTTGTGACCTTCTGCACCTGGCTTGTTTCCCTTAGTGTAACGTTTTCATATCCATGTTGTTAATGCATCAGTACTTTTAATGAGAGAAAAATATTTCATGGTGTGGATGTTCTAGTATTTTAGCCTCTTACTGGATAAATTCCAGTATCTTAAATCTTTGCAGGTCTGTTTTTGCTTTTTGTCCTTGTGTTTTTTCAGCTATCTGAGAGCACTTCCAACCCAGAATCACTTTAAATTTAATTCTCTGCTTCCCAGCTTTTTAGATGGTGAACATAGAATAATTAGGTTCAATAGCTACCAGGACTCAGCTGTTATAATTATGCATTATCAGGGGAAAATTCCTTATCCCTCCCTCGAACCTCTGCCTTTAGCACAAATACAACTTATTTATGTAACTCTTTGAGGTTCCAGATTCACATGAGGGGCTCCTCTTACACTATCAACCTTGGGAAAGATCTAAACTCTCTTCTGCCTGCTTCCCTATGCAGCCATCAACACGACAATTCCAGGGCTCCAGGGCATGGACAGATATATTTAGTGTAAAAGCTGATTTCAGTGCTTGCTTACCCACCAATGTTTCTGTTTTCACTCAGCTTTATGCTTTTCTGAATTATTTTCATTCTTGCCAAATTGGAAATGCAATTTTTTAAATTAAACATTAAAAAAATCTAGCATTTTTTAAAAATCATTTTAAACAGAGAGTGATTCAAGGTATTTACTCAGCATGTTGTTGGAAAGGGACTTCTATCACTATTCTTTTTAAAGGCAGGGACCATGTATGTTGTGAACACAACAGCATCTGAAACAATGCTAGACATACCATAGTAGCTTTTCAATTCTCCTCAAGGTGCCTTTTTCATGTCCATACTACCCTTTACTCTCAGATTAATTCATTTAACAAATATTTGCTCAAAACTTGCCTTTATCACGACACAAGTGCTGGAAGATTCAGGAAAGATATTATTGCTTTCTGCAGCACAGAGATAATAGAAGCACTTTATGTGAATTCTCTCATTTTTCTCTCTGCTTCTAAACTTGCCATTTTAATAAGCTGCCACTCTTTTCACTGATATCAAATTTCTTAACATAAGATTGCATATGCTTTTCAAAGGAAAAATAGTGACTTAGAGAAATGTGATTTGGTTTATGTAGAATTTAAAGATAAATAGGTACAGATTTCTCTGGGGTTTGCTTTATGACAGGAAGCAATCTTATATAATAAAAGTCTAATATGCAAATTGACTGAACTGTGGACAAACTGGTGGAACGACAGGTCACTATGATGTGCACTGACCACTAGGGGGCAGGTGTTCAATGCAGGCTCTGCCTCCAGACTACAGGCCCCAGGCCTGCCAAGGTGGGTGCCAGTGCCACCCTCCTATCACCCCTTCAGTCACTTCCTGCAGAGAGAGGCTACCAGTGGGGTGATGAAGGGGAGGAGGACTGGCAAGTGGGCAGTGCCAGGTTGGCCAAGGCAGGTGCCAGCGGGGTTACCCTGATTGCCCCACTGATTGCCCCACTGATTGCCTGCCAGGTCTAGGGACCCCACCTGTGCACAGTTTCAGCACCTGGCCTCTAGTATAAAAATAATAGAAGTTTCAGTAGTTATTGTTTTAGGAGATTGTGATTACTCATCTCACTCTAATTGGCAATAAATCAACTAAAGTAGGAAAATAATAGTCTTTATTATTCTTAACTTCTTAGTCAAGTGGCAATGTACAGAACATAATTTTTTACTAAGCTCTACATCTAGATAAGGCTTTCAGATTATTAAGCAAGTAGAATCTACATGATTTGGTTGTTTCAGAGATGAGAATGGTCCCTTACTACAGTCACTTTTAAGCATTTTAAATAGAGCCACCTGGGGTAGGCATCCCAGTTCATGGATATAAAGAACTATTAGCTATTCATTATCACATGCACTGGGTTAACCACACAGGCACTCAGGGCATATCAGAAACTGTCACCACTGTCCAAGTGTGCATTTAGGAAACAAAGTCTCCAAAAGCTGAAGTTCTCACCCTTTCTGGGGGTTGAGATATGAACTCAATTATAAAGGTGATGACATTCTTTTGAGAAAACTAGCAGACTATGTCCATCGTTTCATAAATATCTCAATTGCCTTGGGAGACTATGGCCATTGAGGCTGGGAAGAGAGCCCCCTTTCCCGTGTAGGTGCTCGCCTCTGCACTTGCTGGGCATTTTCTGACTAAAACTAGGCCATCAATTTTGGAATCTCTTTAGTTGTGAAATACCTTTTTATTTACTGATCTGAAAGTATGCTTCCTTCTAGAGGAGCAGTTTCTAATTTTTAAAAAGTTTTTCTTAATTTATACACTTTACATATTTTGCATTCATTCACTCATTAAATAATTATTCATCCTCTTTACTAGGCACTGATGAATAATATACGTACATCTACACTGAGTGGCCAGATAATTATGACCACTTGACATTTGTAGGCAAATTAACTGTACACTGCATCATATGGAATATGGAAACGAAAGGCCTGTTCCAACACCTTTGCTGTCTACAGTTACCAGGATAAAACGTCTCCAATTCGCACAGGAACACAATGGACAGTTGAGCATTGGAAAAAAAAAGTCATGTGGTCCATCATGCAGATGGCAGAGTGAGAAGTTGGCGGAGACAGCATGAAAACATGCACCCCCCGTGCATAAGTACAACCTTTCAAGCTGGTGGGGGCAGTGCTATGGCAGGGGCATGTTTTCCTACATGATTTGGGGCCTTTAATTTGTGTGGAACAACTTCTGAAAAGCACAACATACCTAAGTATTGTTGCTGACCAAGTTCATCCTATCATGTTGATGGTGTATCTCAATGGAGATGGTTTCTTCCAATAAGACAATGAGCCATCCCACAATGTCATATTGTGCAGGAGTGGTTTCAAGAACATGAGGGAGACTTTACCTTACTTAGGAGGCCCCTACAATCAATAGATCTCAACCCAATGGAGCATTTGTGGGACGAAGTTAAAAGGGCCATCAGGCAGCTGGTTTCACAACCATCAAATCTCACAGAACTGGACAGTGCTATTCATCAGGCATGGTGTCAGATTCCTTGCATCACCTTTTAACATCTCGTGGAATCAATGCCAAGAAGAATTGCCACAGTATTGAAGGCAAAAGGTGGCCCAACAAAGTACTGATGGGGTGGTCATAATAATCTGGCCACTCAGTATATATAAAAGCCAAGCAACTGGAATGACTGGAAGGAGTAGTTGCTATGTTGCCCACTGCAGCCAGCCAACCAGCCTGATTGGGGATAAGGCTGGCCAGCCAACCTCCTGAGCCCTCTCCCCCTGGCCAGCTGGACCCCAACCGTGTACAAATTCATGCACCGGGCTTCTAGTTGATGAATAAAACAGCCACAGTCCTTTCTTTTAGAGAATTTACACATATAAATACATAATTCTATAAAGATTAGATATATAAGTATACAAAAATCTTAATCAAACATAATTGTACAAGGATTTATAATTATAATTAGTAAGAAGTATGAAGAAACATATACTGTATATAATATGGGCAGGACTATTCTAATCTGGGGAGGGGGATAGAAAGTTTTCCTGGAGAAATGACATTTAAGTTGGAGCTTGAAGTATTATTTGGAAGGAGCCAAAAAAATGTCAAAGTGGGAGAAGCAACCCTAACGTATATCCAAAGGAATATTAAAGGAAGTGGGAGGATAGACCTTGACTGAAAAGGAAGAGGGAGAGTCCTGAGAGAAGAGATGGGAGTCACAGCAATATGGGCAGCATAATACCCAAGGCTTTGTAATCAGTGTTGATGATGTTGGATTTTCTCTTAAGAAAAACGGGAAGGATTTTTTTTTAATTTCTTTATTGATTAAGGTATTATATATGTGTCCTTATTCCCCCATTACCCCTCACCTCCCATTCATGACCCACCTTTCTGTTGTCTGTGTCTATTGATTAGGCTTATATGCATGCATGTAAGTCCTTTGGTTGATCTCCCCCCCTGACCCCCACTGTCCCCTACCTTCCCTCTGAGGTTTGACATTCTGATTGATATTTCTCTGTCTCTGGATCTATTTTTGTTCATCAGTTTATGTTGTTCATTATATTCTACAAATGAGTGAGATCATGTGATATTTATCTTTCTCAACCTGGCTTTTTTCACTTAGTATAATGGTCTACAGCTCCATCCATGTTGTTGCAAATGGTGAGTTCCTTCTTTTTTACAGCAGCATAGTATTCCATTGTGTAGATCTACCACAGGTGTTTAATCCACTCATCTGCTGATGGGCACTTAGGCTGTTTCCAAATCTTAGCTATGGTGAATTGTGCTGCTATGAACATAGGGGTGCATATATCCTTTCTGATTGGTATTTCTAGTTTCTTGGGATATATTCCTAGAAGTGAGATCACTGGGTCAAATGGGAGTTCCATTTTTAGTTTTTTGAGGAAACTCCATACTGTTCTCCACAGTGGCTGCACCAGTCTGCATTCCTACCAGCAGTGCAGGAGGGTTCCTTTTTCTCCACATCCTTCCCAGCACTTGTCATTTGTTGACTTGTTGACTTGCGGGAAGGATTTGAAGAGTTTTAAACTTGAAAGTGACTCAAATACATCTGTGTTTTTCACCAGTCTTTCAGACTGGCTGTTCTGTGGAGAACGGATAATAGGGAAGCAGTATTGGATACAGGGTGCCTTTTAGGGGATGACGGTGCCTGGAATTCAGGAAGTGGAAATGGATTTGGAGATAAGCACATAGATTCTTGAAACATTTAGAAATAGAATCGATAAAATTTGGTGACTGACTAAAGAACCCTTATAAACCCAGGTCTGCTTTCAGTGCAGTATTAGGTTAAAATAATAATTATTTTAGAAGAAAAATATAACTGGAAGTATTTCAGAGATTTACTCAGGCTTGTGAGGAAATGGCAAATATATTCATGGTATTACGTTTAATGCACAATAAGTCTTCTTTAAGAGTCCTCTTTTGCTATCTCTCACTCTCTTGTGCCTTTCACACATTTAAGAAGAAGCTTAAAAACAAAACCCTCTCTTGCCGCTCATTCCTTTTATGTGTGTTCTCAGAAGTCCGCCAGCATCTCTCTGAA
This sequence comes from Pipistrellus hanaki, assembly GCF_964339955.1. Lineage (NCBI taxonomy): Eukaryota > Metazoa > Chordata > Mammalia > Chiroptera > Vespertilionidae > Pipistrellus > Pipistrellus hanaki. Next base: position 132,037,772 of record NC_140504.1, on the reverse strand, counting down.
AAAGCACCTCATTGTAGCCCTGATCTTCATGATCAGGCCTGACAGCCTTTGTGGAGTGCCTTGCGATAGTCAATTGTTAAATTTCCAGGAATTTTAAACATTGTCTTTATTAAAAATTAAATCATATATTCTGTTTCAGAAAGAAGTGTGTGTGTGTGTGTGTGTGTGTGTGCTTAACCAAAGAACTTATATGCATATATGCATAACCCATCTATAGACAATAGTTTGGTGAAGGCCTGGGGAGGAGGTGGGAACAGAGTGGAGGGGACACATGGGGGTTGGGGGAAAGGGACATCTGTAATACTTTTAACTAAAGATAAAGTAAAAAAAAAAAAAGATAAATCATTTAAATGTAAAATTAAACACATTACTTTTAAAACATTGAACATTTGCCCAGGTCAGTGTGCTCAATGGTTAGAACTTTGGTCTGTGCACCAGAGGGTCGCAGGTTTGATTCCAAGTCAAGGGCACATACTTGGGTTGCAGGTTTGATCCCTGTTTCAATTGGGGTCCCTTTGGGAGGCAACAAATTCATGTGTCTCTCACATCGATATTTCTCTTTCTCTCTCTTTTTCTCCCCCAAAACTTCCACTTTTTCTAAAAACCAATGAAAAAAAACACATCCGGTGAGGATTAACAAAATAAAAAACAAACAAAAAAAATGTGGACATTTACCACCACATCCAGGATTTAAAACATGGTCTTTATTAAAAATTAAATTGTATAAATGCATAATTAAATACATTACATTAAAAACATTAAATGAACGTGTAATGAACATTTATCACCATATCACTGTCTATGAGGTGACTGGATAAATGGGTCTGGGCTCCGGAGACAAATCTGGGATGGAGATACTGATGTGGGAGTTAGAACATAGATTTGGGGCAGCTTCATGGGCTGGCAACAGGAGCCTATATATAGAAGGAAGAGGTGCTAGGTTTAATGCTCTGCCTTTGCCTTCTTAAAACTATTAATTTTCAAACAACGTGTTTTCATTTTGCACTGGGCTGATCTAGGTGCCATCCATCCCTCAGAACAGCTATTCTGTCTCAATTCACCTACTTGGCTGCGCTTATGCAAATATTCCCACTGGTTCCCTTAACACACATATTCTTCCCAACCAGCTCACAGAATTTCCTGCTATTTTCCCTCTGTAATGCTCCCTTCTCTTTACTCTTCATTGGAATATTGTTAACTTGCAAGGCATTAATATGTTAAGTAGCTTTTAATACAAATGTTTCTGTCCAGATGGCAATGTTCTACATACTCACCTCTCAGTTTGGTATTACGTGGTGGTGAAAGTGATTCTGGGATCAGAGGACTGGGTTTGAATTTTTGCTGTGACCAGAAGTAAATTTCTTTGGTTTCTCTACATCTCAAGTTTCCTTGTTTGAGAAAAGACTAGTATTTACCTCTGAAGGTTATCGAGAACATTGAATTAGATAATCTACGTAAAGTGGCTAATAATGCCTGCACATGGTAAGTGTTCATGGTAAGTTATTATAAAGATTATTTTATTCATATGATGACTTAGGAACACCCAACAATCAAATTTGCACATGACACATAGTAGCAAGATCTTAGGAGGAATGAATGGAACCCTGGCATTGATGAGCTGGAAGATTTCAATTTTTTAAAACGATTTTCCTGATCCGACAATATGTCTGCACCAGAGAGAACTTCATATTCTCAAAGATCCTCATTCTTCCCTATCTCATCTAAATCTCCACCAACAGCATGGGTGTGGGCTCTTGGGCACAATGTTGGCTGCTCCGGGACAGAGAATGGATTGGCAAAGTGTATCTGCCCACGTACTGCTCCCAGCTGCAGGCAGCTCACGGGTACACCACTAGCAAGTTGAAGGCACTGAAGACTCCTTTCCTCAATTGTCTCTGGCCTCTGTGACTGGGTCAACTTGAGAGAGTACCTGGACCCACGCACATTTGAGGATGAACTGCTCCTTTATTGCTTCTTTCTGGACAACAAACTGATACTGTCCCCTGACAAGGCTTCTCTGTGTAAGAAGCCTGGCTGATCCTCCGCCCCCCCCCCCCCCCCCCGCTAAAAGGGCCCACACACCGCTTCTCTCTAGCCCACCACAAGCAGGATTGGATAGAGAAGCAACTGGAGGGTGCACTGAAGGAAGAAGTGCTCTCCCTCTCCACCAGCAGCTCCAGCTCCTCCTCCTTATGCTTTCACACCTGCCATTTTTTAGGACTTGCTTCTTTTCACTCTTTGCTAGCCATTGTGTGTGGGCAAAATGTAGACACGCAGCCTTCCTGAGGCTGTGAAGAAGCCTTTCTCAGCATAAAGCTAGGCATGTCTTAGGCACGCAGAACACCCCAGGTTATTCTCTTCACAAACTCATGTTTCCCTAACTCCTACCCAGCACCATGCCTGGCAAGGGAGGCGTCCACTTATAGGATGCCACCGGGCCTCCATTCAGCCCCCAACCCCTCTACCTCTCTCTCCCCTCTGCCCCAGGCGGCAGCAAAACCCCACAAGGAGTGTGGGCCCAGTCCACTCAACCTGCTCCCAGCGCGGCTGCAGTTGCTATGGAAACGGCGGGAACTAACAACTCGGGGTGAGTGGGCCCTCGGAGGCGGTGGCAGCGGCAGAGCGGTGTGAGTGACGGGCCGCGCCTCCGAGGTCACTGCAGAGCCACCGGAGCCCTCGCCCCGCTCGCTGTCCCACCCCCGCGGGACCTCAGCATCGCTGGGGACAACCCCCACTCCCCAGCCCTGCCACGGTTCTCCCGCCCGCCGCCCGCCAATTCCCAAGGCGCCCCTGGGAGCTTTGCGGGAGGCACCGGCCACAGGAGAGAGGGGGGTGGGGAGACTGGGGAGCGGCGTGTCCTGGACGCTCCAGTCTCCTCTGTCTCTGGACGCACCTTTGCGGTTCATTTTTGGGCAAAGAAACATCTGGGTAACTCCAGCCGGAACCTTCCTTGCTTTGGGAGCCAGCGGGAGCCTGAGAGGTGAGGGTGCCCGGAGAACACTAAGCGGATAAGGCACACGGGATGGGAGGGATTGAGCTTCATCTCTTCTGTAACGTGTGTGGCGTGTGTCCGCACTGCTCCTCCCCGCGCCCACGCGCTGCTGTCCTCGCGGCCACACCTGGGCGGTCACACCTGGGCCCGCCGCGCGGGAGCAGGTGCGGCGCCGGCGGCCGCGCTGATTGGCCCGCGGCCCCCGAGTCCGTGACGGCGCCGCCGCCGCCGCCGCGGCCGCCCGTGGGCTCCGCGGGGCGCAGCCGGGCGCTCGCTCGGCCGTTGCTCGCTGTGACCCGGGTGGTCTGTTTCCGGTCCTTCCAGCCGGCGATCCGGCCCCGGGGCGGCGGGACCCCTGGCTCCGGCCGGGCGTCGCGGGAGGATGAGCGGCACCGGCGCCAGGGCCAGCCACCGCACGCAGCCGGTGGTCAAGAGCGTGCTGGTGTACCGCAACGGGGACCCCTTCTTCGCGGGCCGCCGCGTCGTCATCCACGAGAAGAAGGTGGCCAGCTTCGACATCTTCCTGAAGGAGGTGACGGGCGGCGTGCAGGCGCCCTTTGGCGCCGTCCGGAACCTGTACACCCCGCGCACCGGCCACCGCATCCGCAAGCTGGACCAGATCCAGAGCGGCGGCAACTACGTGGCGGGCGGCCAGGAGGCCTTCAAGAAACTCAAGTGAGTCCGCCCGCCCCGCCGCCCGCCCGCCGCGGCTGGGTGCGGGAGTGTGCGGTGAGGGTGTGCGGTGGTGGGCGCCGGGAAAGAAGGACCCCGTTCAGCCAAACCCCCGTGGGTGGAGGGGCTGGGACTGCGGGGTTGGTGCCTCTCACAGCTCCTGGGGTGGGGTGAGAATGACTGGAAAGGAATTTCACTTAGACATCAATAGGAACAATCTTAAAGCTTATGTGTAAGGAACAGGAAACTTCAAAAAAACAAAAGTGACCAAACGGATACTTGAGCATTTTGGGTTTTTTTCCCCTCCCCAACACCCCTCTTTTTTTTTTTTTTTTTTTTTTTTTTTGAACCTGACACTTAGTTAAAATCATTTTTAAGTATTAGATACTATATAATCGCTAGAGGAGAAAATCGCTCTCTGCATCCCTCCCTTAACCCCATTTAAATTCTTTCAACCTTTCATTCCAAGTAGAAGTGACCACACCCCACACTGACCGTCCTCCATCACAGCCCGCATGTTGTTGCTGTTGGTGTACAACTTGGAAAACTTGCCTGGCTTACTGTATTGGTCCACAGGTCTGTCTCTAAGTACCTGATGGCCAGACCCTCAAGGGCAGGGGTCATTATTGCTGCTCTTTCCAAGTTCCTGGCAAGGAGCTTGCTCGCTTGGTGAATGAGCGAATTGTGTTCAGGTCTCTGAGGGGAAAAAAGATAATTAAGGCATGACTCCTTGTCCTTCTTTTGGAGTTGACAATCTATTATAGCAGGAGAGAGCCTACATGCACATCAACGATTTAAGAGCATAAAGGAGTAAGTGCAATTAGAAAAACAATTCAAGTTAAGTGGGAGTGCAGAGTTGAGAGAGATTATTTCTGGTATGGTTGGGTATTGGAGGCAGAATTTAACATCCCATAGGTTGTTTTCTTTTTTTACAGCTTTATGGATATACAGTTCATGTCACATGAACCTCACCCATTTAAGTGGGTCTTAGTATATTTATGGAGCTGTGCAGCCATCACCACAAATTAATGTTACAACACTTCTGTCACTCCCAAAAGAAACCCTATACTTCCTAATTTCCCCTCCACCCCATACTCTGGTAACAACAAATCCTCTCTGTCTTTATGGATATGTCTGTTCTGGTTGTTTCATATAAAAGGAATCATACTATATGTGCTCTTTTATGTTCTTGGATTCTTTCACTTTACATAATGTTTTCAAGGCTCCTCATCCATGTTGAAGTATGTTTCAGTTCTTCATTTTTTTTTTAATCATTGTATAGCATTCTGTGGTATGGATATGCCACATTTTATTTATATCTATTAATCAGTTGATGGATGCTTGAATTGTTTCATTTTTGGATAGTATAAATAATGCTTTATGAACAATCATGCACAAGTTTTCATTTCTCTTGGGTATATACATAGGAATAGAATGACTGGATCATAAGGAAACTCTATGTTCCATAGTTTTTAATATAACATTTTAATTAAAATTCAGCTTGGCCTCAGAATAGAAAAAAAAAATCTTTATCATAAAATCTGTGCTTGTGAACTCTGATTTTAACTGTACATAGTATTTCCTGAATATCACTAAAGTTGTCTACGGTTATGTCATCCTTCTTTTCCTAAGTTTGTTTAAATTGAGTTCTAGGTGTTCTGCTCTTGTTATGCCAGACAGTCTTTTTATGGAAGGTGAGGGATACATTTGGATATAGTTTTCTGTTCCCTGAAACCTCCTTTAGTGTATTTGTCTAACTTTCTAGAAAAGAACCAAATGAAATTGCGTGTTTTAGAGAAAGTTAGAACTTAAAACTGAAAATCAGGAGACTTGAGAATGAGTTGTTTATCAGCTCCTTGGTCAACCACTTGACTCGGCTCATCAGTTTCCTCACACAGAAAGGGAACATCCTCATTTCTGCCTCACAGTGTTGTGATAAAACGTAAACGCTGTAGATGTAACTATGTTTTGTAAACACCAAAACGTTACATAAATGTAAAGCGTCACTGTGTCCAATTCCTTTCATCATATACTTTGGTGATTTTCATTAAATAATTTCCACATAAAGCAATGTCATGGGAATGGGCATCTGCTTCAGAATCTACTAACAGTTCAAAATTGTAGATTCACTTTAGTATTTCATATTCTCTTTTGTTTATGTGGCACCAGCTCAAAAGATAAAAACAGGTACAGTTTCAAACCAAATATATAGAAGGTACCTTCAAAATTGCTCTTTATATATGAGATTTGTATGGTTATTCTTACTTTTAATTCATACACACACTCACACACACACACACACAACTGAGCTTGTTACGACAGTTTCCATGGTTAGTTTTCCATGCTGACAGGTGAATAGTTAATTTATTTGTGTTAAAGTAGTGGTATCCATAGTTATACTGATGGAAGCCAAGAAGATTTAAATGCTGATTATATTGAAAGCTTAGCAGTTGTAAGTTTATATAACACATGAACCACCTATGAGAACAAAAGAAAGTCCAAAATATATCAAGTGTAATTATATGAATTAGAGCCTAAATGTTGTTGGGAAAGGTAGCAATGGTGGAAAAATATTTTTCAAATGAAAATGATCAACTATCTTCTTCAATTTATTTTACTCAGATATTTTTGAAGCCATAATAAAACCTTTGTTTTATAGAAGAGAATTCTAGAAATTGTTATTGTCTGTGCATTTGTGGGAGTTGACTCTACTAGATTAATCTTGTGGATATGAGATCACTTTCTTGCTCATGACAAACTTTTTATTTTATGTCAGAAATCAGCCTGCAGATTTGCAAAAGAGCCATTTATAAATGGCTAAACAGAGTGAGTATTTACAATGCCTTATGTAAATACTAATATGTGAGGGACATACATGATACTCTCCAGGGGTATAGATTAACTAACGCATTCTATACAAAGAAGCAAACAACAACAATGAAACAGCCAAAATTCATTATAAAATTAGCCGCAATTCATTAATTACAGTAGGTGAGGTAGAGAATCTACCTACCTATCTTTCTATCTAAGGTTATAAATTAAATGCTAGATTTAAAAAAAATATATTTTATTGATATTTTACAGAGAGGAGGAAGGGAGACAAATAGAGAGCTAGAAACGTCAGACCAGCTGCCTCTTGCACACCCCCTACCGGGGATGTGCCTGCAACCAACGTACATGCCCTTGACCGGAATCGAACCTGGTACCTTTCAGTCCCCAGACCGACGCTCTACCACTGAGCCAAACCGGTTTCGGCTTAAATGCTATATTTATATTTATTTTTATATTGAAGCATTTATTTAGCACATTATATGTATGAAGCACAGTGGAACTAGCGCACAGTGGAACTAGCGCACAGTGATGGACTTATAGCTTGAAGTTGACACAGATATATAATTTTCAAGTTGTGCTTATGCCATAGCTACTAAAGAATGATCACTATACTTAATGTCGGTAGCAAATCTTAATGGAATAACAGGGGTCTCTGCAGGTTAACTAGTCCACCATCTGTCTGTCATTTGAACCAATTACTAAACCATCCCATGTGGCTGAGCATTTCTGTGTCATTTTAAAGTGCTCTCTTAGGGAAAAAGATTTGCCAACCTTTCACAGTTGTTACTCTTTTTCATGCTATGTGTACTTAAACCTAAAGTCTGTGATTAATGAAACTATTAAGCTGCTTTAAAGACAAACTAGTCTTCATATCTAAATTACCATAAGAATCAGAAATACCATATACATAATAAGCAGCTAATTATTGCGGGAGAGAATGGGGGTGTTCCCCAATAGAAGTATGTATTTCTAAGACTTCAGTTACATTGAAGTTTAGAGTAGACATGTGTCAGCTCTGTTTGGTGATGCTGAAATAATTTTCTACTACAATTGCTTTTAATTAGTAGCTATTGATTTTTGCTGAAGGCTTAATTATTTCCTGTAGCTTGCTTTATCTATCTATATAAAAGGCTAATATGCAAAGTTTCTCCTCAGGAGTTCGACCAGGAGAAGGGGAGTTCAATTGCTCGCTATGACATGTGCTGGCCACCAGTGGGCGGCACAGAACATGGCAGGTGACCAGCAGTGGTGGCAGGGCTCTGAGGGAGTGAGGGAAGGAGGAAGTAGGGAGGCAGGGAGGCAGGGAACCTGATGGGCCCTGATCAACAACCAGGCATAGGGACCCAACCAATGCATGGATTTTGTGCACTCTAGTTATTTAATAATTTTAAAAAAGAAATGTGTACAACTGACTCAAACTCAATAAAAGAAACCCTTATTGTTTGTTTGTTTTGCCCTGCAGTTACTTGGACATTGGAGACATCAAGAAAAGACCAATGGAAGTTGTTAACACAGAGGTAAAACTAGTAATATTTTGAAGTTTTAAGTAAATAACAGTGCTATTTTTGTGTTTCTTATGATGTCTGCAGAGACTTAGATGCTATTCTAATCATAACAGATTAGTTGTCTAGTGTTTATAAATAGGATGTTATATATTTTAAGACAAAGATCACTCTTACTTTGGAGCATTATCAGAAATGAAGAGACTGAGTAGGTATCCTAAACATGTAGGATTAGACACAACATGTTCTTGTGTTTAGCTAAGTGTTTTAGCTATGTGTTTTCTGATTGAAATCCAAAGAAACTATCCTGGCAAGTGAAAGGAGATTCTGAGCACAGTTATGCCAATCTTTACTAAATCTACTTCCTTGTCTTCAATTGCTTCTGCCACCCTCTGTCTGAAATTGCCATGATCACCCTGACTGCCCTGAGGCTTCCAAGAGACCCCGTTGATTTTCTCTTGATGTTAGGAAAACACCTCCATTTTAATTGGCATTGAAGTTCACTTGAGTGTAATTACTAGCAGCATGCATGAAGGTTGAAAATGAGTCTTGTGAAATAGATTTTTAAAATAGTTTCTATATAGTTTCTGAATCCCTAGTGGAATTTTCAGATATCTTGTAGGATATATTCTTTAGTTAGTGGATGGAAAATAGATGAAAACAAAGTTAAGACAACAACAAACTTCAATGTCCCAGTGAGACAGGGAAAATTATAGTTCATCCCAGACTGTTATTCTTTTCCCCAGCTCAGACTTCCCCTCTTCCCATTTTGACCCATGTAGACAAGTGCTTCCAAGGTGTGCGGTGCCAGGCAAGAAATGGCTGATAGTAAAAGCATTTTCTCATTTGTAGTGCAGAGCCCTAGAGAGACTCCTCAACTTACCCCATTTCCTCTTGCATTGTGTTTATACCCAACAGGACCAAATAGGTCTCTCTAGAAAACAAACAAACAAACAAACAAACAAAACTTCATAAGCAGAAGTTCTAGTTCTGCAATATTTGAAGAATGTGAAGTTAATTTCATTATTCAAATAATTTGTAGAAAGAGGTGCTAATCCCAGACATTGTTAAATATAATTAATGTCCATGTTTGTAAGTTAGGTTTTCAATGTGTGTTAAGCAGCTTATTAGTGAACGTGATAAGCTTTTGACTTAAAATAGACACGTATATGTTGTTTTTTTTAATTGAGTTTATGTTGCCGCTAAAGAATGAGCACGAACATTATTTATTCCAAGATGTTTCAGTGCGAAGGGTGAGTAAAATTACTTAAAAATTGTGGGGATTTCCCTCAAATCTGAAGTAATCTGGTCCTGTTTGAATTTTCAGTGCCAGGCTGGATAATAAAGCCCATCATATCAGTGTATGTTACCTTTACAGTTAGATGGGATATCGTAGAATGTGTGGCATCAGGTCCCGGCCACTGTGGCCAAGGTTTTAGATGTGACAGGCAATGCAGCAGTGCGGCCTGGGAGTCGGCAGCATTCTTTCCTCCCAGAGCACCCTCCCCAAGTGCATCCTGCATTCTGGTTGCTGTTTAGTTAATAATTTAGACACAATGTTTATCCACTTGCTGACTGCAGGTCACTGTCACTAGAATGTGCATGTCACCTTGACACGTGAAGGTCTTTCTGTGGTTCCTTCCTCCCTTTTTCGTTCCACGAAGATCACCTTTGAAGACACACCGAAAGTACAGCCAGAGCTCTTCCTCTTCCTCCTTGAAAGTGGTTCATACAGAGAAAGGCAGGACTCGAATGGGCTTCTTCCACTGACCCAGGAGAAGCACAGGGGCTTATTTGGCCAACACACCTGGCAGCAGGAGGAAAAGGAAGAGATGGAAAAAAGAGGGAGAAGAAAAAGGTGACAGGAATAAGACAAATGGGAGGTGACTCTGTGGTGGTTTGCCCTGGCTCTGGAGACAGCAGGGTGTGCTCAGAGCAGACTTCCCTTGCTTCTCTCCACACCTGGCTTGGTTCTACTAACATTCAGATAAAGAGATCTTCCAGAGACCCCTGCACGCTCACCTCCGCTCCTCAGTCATTTTGTATAGCTATCTTCCTGCTTCCCCTTCACCATAGAGATGCTTTTCTCATCTTCTGGCTTTGATAGCTTATCCCTTCTGTATGCCTTCCCAGTCCTCTCTTTGACTCTCATTATTCTCTGATTACATGATGTGTAACAACCCTTACAGGGCACAGATGCTGGGCTAGAGGTATTCTCAGAGGACTGAGAAGGTACAAATGGGATAGGGGGTGTGTGTCAGCCAGTTTGAAATGGGTTTAAATATAATTGAATTTATTTTTGGCCTGTTTCTTTTAAAGTTTTGAGAGTGTTCTTTTCTTCAACTTGACTAAAAAGTATTACTTAATACTTTTACGTGTGAATCAAAGCCTATCTCTGACTAAAAGAGTGAAAATTGACTTGGAAGAGACAAAGGCTGTTTTGCCATCGTCAAGTTTGGATGATAGACACTGAGCGAGCCAGCTGCAGAGCTAGCAGAGAACAGTGCTTCTCCCACAGTCCGGCAACAGCCATACAAGGCCTCGAGGGCCCCGTATTGAAGTGATGATTGCTTTCTTACTGCTGACACTCCCAGACCTGCTTTGCTGTAACCATATTAACAGTTACCATGGCCACTACCTGTTCAGATTTTGTTTTAGGGATAAAATTAGTAGTTAAACCTTTGTGTGATACATTTGTTGTCATGTTAGTATAATTTAGAGCTATATTAAAGAAGTTCTGGTCACTCAACAAGGATTTACTGTGTACTTGCTGTACTCCAGGCACCGGGTTCGTCTTTGGGGACCATACAACATGGCCCTGACCGCATGGAGCTTGTACTCTTTAGTCTTCCTTGCCTGCTGTGCTTCGATTTTAACTCTACCATCATTGATCTTTGCTGCAGAACTTGGTATAAAGTAGACTTCTTTGATTGAGGGGTCATATTTTGAGAGCTAAACAATTCTTTAACTTTACTATTGATGGGTCAGGGAATCATGGGACTAATTTTTGAGGAGTAATAAACACCTAATATTTGGAAAAGTAGTTCTGTTTTCCTGGAATTATAAACACCTAAATGAATTATAACCTGAATTAACAGCTGCAGTTGCCCATCTCCTTCTCTCAGGATAAAATTAGCTTAAACCTATATCACCTAGCCTTTGCAATGTCTAACATTTCTCCCAAGATTTCTGTGAATTTCTGCAGGGATTCTTACCTTCTTCATGCTCACATCTCACGAGCTTCTGTTTCCAAAGTATTAGCTGAGTTTATGGACTGAATTGTTCCCCTACACTGGTTCTGCCTGTCAAAGACCCCACCAACTCAGAGGTAAAATCTTTCCATTGATTCCACACAAACACTTGATTCACACAGGTCTGTGTGTGATGAAATTTACCTTTGGTTTGTCAAAATGAAGTAGGTTTTGTAGGTTGTACAGAAGTGTCAACAACACAAAACTGAATATCAGACTTTTTCATTCTTAAAAAATATCTTGATCTTATATGTCAATTTAGTCTTCAGCTTTTGGCCAATTTCTTGCCCTCCTCTCCTTCTCCTCTGTTCCCTGCAACCCCTGGCATCTCCACCTAAAGTTTCTACTGATTTCTAGTACAGAATAATTTTATTTTGTTAATTTTTCTCAGGGTCAGCAGAAAAGAGTAATTTTTACCCCTTTCCTCACATTTATATTTAAATATGCCAGTCATAAACATACTGACAGGCAAGAAGAGGGAAGAGAAGGTTATGCTCACCTTATTCTAAGGTCATGCTCATCCACAGATAAGTGTGCCCTATGTAGTTTCTACAAGTGCTGCCGTGAAGAGAAACCTGCACAATGAAATCTGAAGACAGACCCCAATGAAAGCCTTCTCAAGGAGGGGAGCCTCCTTGTTGGAAAAGCCTTTGACTGAATACTTTAGAATACTCCCCTCTCACTTTGGATTTTCATTTATGAACACTGTTTCTTCTTGGTGGGTTGGAACACTGCAGGAATACCTTAGAGAAGAGGAAAGAGAGGGCGAGTTTTTTGAAACCTCAAAACTTTGCCTTGTCAGCATGGGTTATACCTCTGTTTGGTTACTCCAGTGAATGCCTGTAAAGTTTTGAATATCATTATTAAAACTTCACATTTTAGTTTAATCATTAGGCAGAATCTCTAATGAAACATACTATCAGATATGCTACTTAAAGGTTTTTGGTTGGGAATGGGATTCTAGACATTAAATTGCATGTTAATTATTAACCTTATTGCAAAAAGGTATGGGGCTGTGTGGTTTAACTCACTAATCTTTAGCCTGGGAATTCTGGGTTCAAAGGGGGAATTATTAAATAGTTAAACTCCTCAGCATTTCTTTAACTTGGGAAAAGATTTCCAGATTATGTTAGTCAGGTTTGCTAATTTATTAAAAAATCAAATAAATAAAACCCACTTTTGTGAGTTCTTTCAGCAGTAATTGAAGACCCTCCCACTATTTTATTTTACACCTTTCCCCACCTCTCTAATGTAATGAATAAGTAAGAAGCATTTCTTTAAGGAGCCAGTTCACATCAATGGTCATGGCCATTCCGAGGTGAGTCTGACCTTGCCAAGGCTCAGTGAAGACAGATTTTCTGTTACAGACAACTGGCTATACTGCAGTTTCTTTTATGGTTTTTTTGTTTTACCCTTTTCTCGGTATTGAACTCTGTGGTGTGTGTGTGTGTGTGTGTGTGTGTGTGTGTGTGTGTGTGTGTAATGTTTGAATAAGAGTGAGAAAGAAGTGCTTATATCAACCTGGAAAACATTGATGTAATGAAAAGTATCCATTGATAACACCAATTAGCACTGTTAAAAAACAAAGTTTGGTGATTTTAGTTTGTCCATTAACATGTATCCTGGCAGTTGTTCCAAATATCTTGCATTCTCTCTATTTGGCAAGTAGACATGATTTTAATGTCTGTGAAATTAGAAGACATGCAAATTAGAGCATTATAATTTTTTTTCTAGTAATAAGCTGTTCTAAATAGACATAACTCGATTAAACATTTAGTAAATAATTATCAACATTTTAAGAAAAAAATAGAAAAAATATCTAATAAATTGCCAGCTAAACATGTCTGCTTAAAAATGCCACTTAATTGAAGTCTCAAACTATACTGAATAAGAAATTTCAGCCCTAGCCGGTTTGGCTTAGTGGATAAAGCATCAGCCTGTGGACTGAAGGGTCCCAGGTTTGATTCTGGTCAAGGGCATGTACCTTGGTTGCAGGCACATCCCAAGTAGGGGTGTGCAGAAGGTGGATGATCGATGTTTCTCTCTCATCAATGTTTCTATATATCCCTCTCCCTTCCTCTCTGTAAAAAATCAATAAAATATATATTTTAAAAGAAATTCCAGTTAAGTCCCCACTAATCTAAGGTCCCTTTGGCAACTCCAGCAACAACCCTTATCAAACAGAGTAGAACTTCTTGTTCCTAGTCTGCATGAAAGTCAGAAACATAGAAGGTGAAATTTTAGGACTATGTAGTATGATTTGAAGTTCTGCCAAGCCTCACCAGGCTTTTGATTGATGGATACTTGTGTACCTCCTTACTAGAAAATCACCCCTTCAGTTTGCATTTTAGGATCATTGTTTGAAGGAGATTAGAGGGAGCTTATGGAGCTTTTTGGTAAAGTCAAAGAATTCTTCATCATGGAAGTATGATTATTTTCAAAGGGTCAGAATAACAGGAAAACATGCCTATATACATTTCAAAGTATAGCCAAGGAAGACAAAGTATAGTGTACTACTTATTGAACATTACTCACATGTGATTTTACATTTTATCAAGAATATTTATTGAGAGCCTGCAGAATGCCAGGCAGTGGGCTAGGTTTCAACCATAACGATGTAAAAAATACTGACCAAGTGTGAATCAGACATTCTAATAAGGTAACTGTTGTTGAAGGACTCTGAAAAAGAATCTTAAGAAATACTACAAGCCCTGGCCAGGTGGTTCAGTTACACCAAAATGTTGCAGGTTCAATTTCCGGTCATGGTACATACCTAGGTTGGGGTTTAATCAATAAAATTGTAAAATCAATAAAAATATATCCTTAGGTGAGGATTAAAACAATAGAAAATCTACAAGAAAAAGAATAAAGTGAATGAAAAACTATACCAGAGATTGTTAACCCAAGGGAAGAAAATTATTTATTTGGACCTAATTAATAATTGGTTTCAGTGTTTATAAAGAATATCGTGACTAGCACTTCTCCATCACTGCTGGTGCCAAAAAGGGAGAAACAAAATTAAGCTGTGCTGTTGGTTGAAGAGTTTAGATCAGATTGAAAGGAAACTCCCCTCTTAAAAAAAATCTGGTGAAGATTACTAAGCACTCACTGAAAGAGTTACATCTTTTATTATAAAATGTAAATATATTTTCCTGTCTTGTATAATTCAGTTGTGTACCAAGATGATGGAGATCAATGGAGGTCAATTGAGCTTACAAAATATCCTCTAAAATAAGGTTTTGTGGGTTGGATTTGCTGCCAGAACCTTCCTGGAGAGCCCAAAAGGACCCACTTCTGTGAAGGAAGCAGTTTGTGGGAGAAAACTGGGGGAGTGAAATGCAGCAATCCATGTTGGTCCCTTCTGCCATGATTCCTCAAGTTTCAATGACAGTAATAAGCATGTAGTGCTGTGACGTGCTGGTACTTCTAGCCAGAATGTTTTGATTTTTTTTTTTTTTTTGTGTGTGTGTGTGTGTGTGTGTGTGTGTGTGTTTTGATTGAAGCAATACCATGAAAAAAAAGGGTTTGTAGAATATTTAGCATTGTGAGAACACTGTGCTAATGAACACTGTGCTAAGGGCTTGGGCTTGAGCCTCATGGGACTCAGTCCCTGGCCCCAGACTGGCCCCCAACAGTCTAAAAAATGTTGTCCTTTCAGGTGTGGTGTTAGATAAGACATGTATAAGAGTGTATGTGTAGTTTAGCTTTTCATTGATCACCATGCTGGAAAAACATATTGGTTAGTCTTATCTTTGTGTACAAAATAATACATATTTCAGCATCCTTCAGAATGGATGGATGGAGACATTTTTTAAAGTCAGGGATATTTATTTGCCTTTGGTTGATTTCAGCATGAAGGATGAAGGTGGTGTGCCTCAGTGTTTAGCTTGGTCAACAATAAAAATTCCCATTTGTCATTGTGAAAGACTCCTTTTTAAGCAGCCAGCCAGATCCAGCTCAGATGTCATCCATGATTACATAGTTTGGATGTTTGGTTTGTTGAAATAAGGTTGATTTCAGCCCATCTGTTAGCTGGGGGCAAAACTGAGTGGTAAGGGGATTGTGGGAAAGAGAAAACTAAATTGGCTTGTTATATTTGCAATGTCTAATGTTTAACTGGAACATTTCTCCCTAGGAAATTTCTAAAGGCAGTCTATGCTGCTTTGTGTGTGTCTATCTGTGCTTTCTCACCTCCTGGCAGTAAGTATTTTTTTTTTTTTTGAGTTTCAAAGATTTATAAACCTCCATGGCCATCTTTGCTGTTTCAAGTGATACAACTTAATGTATAGAAATTGTTATAAAATATAAGTCATCTAATATCACCCAAGTTGCATTTTATAAATTTTATGCTAATTGATAAAACTCCTCATTTACAGCCTGTTTTCCTAGAGATGAGCAGGTACACATTTTCCAGTACTACCAATTTTGCATTAGCTAGTATCGGGTTTTCCACAGCTGGTTTTCAAAAGCTAGATTTAAAAAATAATTGGAAATATTAGTTTTTAAATTATATATATATATATATATATATATATATATATATATATATATATATATATATATATATTACTATAGCAAAGACATTGTTTTAGTATGGTTTTCGCAAATGTATAGGTTGTTTCATTTCTCATGAATGCTCAATTGTCTGATATTAAATTTAATTAGGTGGTATATGGAAATTGAATTAAATTACCTTTCTCCCAGCTGGCATTTCTTCTAATCAGATTGCTAGCTTCTTGTGTTATTGTTTCAAATATTTAATCAATAATATTGATTAATTTGTCTGGCTGTTTTACCTATTAGTCAATCTAAACACAATCATGTGCATATGTAATAAAATATAGGCAATGAGATTTGTTGCTGGGAACTTTCAGCATTTTTACTTAATGACTCTTATTTATTTCTAAACTCTTCCCCTTTCCCATTTCCCTAATTCATTGCTTATGGTATTTGTCGGTATTCAAATTGTATTTCTCTATCTTTTTAGGGATTAAATTCCCTTTGTTATTTATTATAATACTAGAGGCCCAATGCATGAAAATCATGCAAGGGGCTTGGCCCCCTCAGCCCCAGCTTTGTCCTGAAGGTTGTCTGGAAGGATGTCTGGAAGATCCTTGTGCTGTCCCATTTAATTAGCATATTACACTTTTATTATTATAGATGAAGTTAGTGGAGTCCTGTGCATCAAATTTGATGTCAAGAGGATCTGTGCAATGCTTATTAAAATATATTCATTTATAGAGAGATAATCTTGGTTAAACTTCTGCATTTTAATCTGTAGCAATGTTAGTTTAGCTATGTGCCCCAGACACCATCTGATAAGTCTGAGTTATAAAATCATAATGGCTGCCTTCCAGTTATTCTAATGGATTATAGAAGATGACTTTGCAGAGTCTTGGGAAGGGGAATCTGGAGATGAATTGCTTTATGCCACTGCTATTTGCTATTATTTTAGGCTTACTTGCATGTGTTTGAAGCTCAAGGGAATGACACTAATCACATATTTACAGTTCCTTTTGGTAGTAAAAATTAATATCACAAATTCTTTCATTAAGAAATATTTTAAGTACTTATTTATGTTTCTGGCATCATGCTAATTGAATTTACAGTGTCAAGGAAGTCAGACAAAGTCACAGCCTTAATGAAGCTTGCTGTCTGTTGGAGAAGCATGCTATATCAGAGAGTACAGAGGCATGGGGTGCTAGGAGGCACTACCATAAATCAGGGGAGTCCTCACAAGCTTCCTGGAAGAAATAATATTTAAGTTAAGATTTAGAAGGGATGAGTAGATGCCAGCCAGGGCAACAGGGCGGCTGGGATGGGGTGAGGTGGGGTTGGGGGGTGGGAGGAGTGTGTTCCAAGCAAAGGGAACAGCATATGTGAATGTCTGCATATGAGCGAGCATATGGCACATTAAAAAAATGCACAACGAGTTCTGTTTGGCTGAAGCATGGGAAGGTGTTGGGATGGAAGAGTGTGGTGGAGATATGCAAGAGATGAGACTTGGAAAATGGAAAAGAAACCAAGCCATAAAGTGTTTTTAAAAAGAGTTTGACTTTATCTGAAAACCAATTGAAAAATTATTTAAGAACTTTCAGCACTGGATTGATGTGATCACTCTTGATGCCATAGCAAGGTTGGATGCCAGGAGACCACTTAATGGAGATGAATGTGGTACTCCTGCTGGGAGAGGCTGTGGAGGTGGTAGAAGGATCAGATTTGAGGGACAGGATTTAGTGCTTGGCTGGATGTGAGTCATGAGTGAGCAATTGGATAATTCTTGGAGTTCTGGCCTGAGACATTGGATAGATGAGACAGGGGGAAAAGTAGTTTTTTGATAACTGTGACAGTCATCAAGTTAGCGGAGTCCTGTGCATCAAATGTGATGTCAAGAGAATGTTTCTGATGCTTTGCAGTGTTAACTGTTTGAACATCAAGCCAATCCAAATGTTGGAAGATGTACAAAACCAGAACTCACTGTAAGTGTAGATGTTTCTTTACTGTGTGCTTGGTAGTGTTCTAGACACTTTACAAAGATTATCCGATTTAATCCTCACAGCAACCTTATGAAGTAGGGATGGTTATTATTCCTATTTTATGGAGGAGGAAGTTGGTGACTTAAGACATAGTCCTACAGAGCTCATAGTTGAGACAGACTGTGTGCTAACTTGTATGTGTTAGTGTTTAAAGAATTAAAGTTGATCATTGAGTATTTTCTTGTTCTTGAATGGGCATGTGTAGGTGAAGGGACTTATTTATTATACTTTAATTTAATGATAATAGGAATGAGGGGAAAAAAGAATAAAATTAGGAACTGAACCCAGAAAAGGGGCACAGTTTTCTAATTTCCTTCTTTAACAAGTCATCATTAATCACAAAATCTTGCCTGGAGAATTTTTTAGTTGTATTATTCTTAATTTACTGCATTGTTTTTACCTTTGCTACTATTCCCTGTAGGATGGGGTATTTATGCTGAATGTTTCCAATACAGCATTTGCAATGGCTTTGGCAGGTCTGCTTTTAAAAGGGCTCCTACAGGAAACCAAAAATATTTTTACATAGAAATTTACCATAGAGTGTGAAGAGATTAGAGAGATATTGAGCCAAGAATCATAAATAACTTTTTTTTTATTTTAGCAGAAAAAATATTTTTTGTTTATTTTTATTATGTTTACTCTCAAAGGACCATTTGGTTTCTTTAGTTATTTTGACCAGATGTTTTGAATAACATATAGAAAGTTACCAGACAATCAAAGCAACTTGTGGAATTGGAGGAAGGGAATAGGAAAGGATTCATCATGTGTTGGAAACAAACTGTATTCTTTTTCACCAAGATGTCAAGAAAATATCACTTGACCTCTATGTGCCTCACTTTCTTCATTTCAAATATGGAAATAATAATATTTTCTTTAAATAATTGTTGTGAAAATTAGAAATACTGAGACATGTACTAAGCCCCCAGCCTTATGTCTGACATATAGTTAGAACTCAGTAAATGGAAATTATGCTATGCTGCTGCTGATGCTCATAAGAGTCATGTGACTTGAGTAGCTGTAAATGGAATAAAACACCATATTGAATGCTTTTACAGCCTTTGGACAAAGGATAAAAATGTATATGTAAGTGCTTGTTCAACTCTAAAACCCTCTATCATGCTAGATGATACTTAGTACTCCTTCCAACTGGAGTGACCATGGAGTACCACTTTGACAAATGGTTAAGATTATTATTATATAAACAAGTAAATAAACTAGTAAATAAATAGCATGCAATAAACTTCCATGTGTGACTGAATCTTGGAGTTTTTCTTTAAATATTGAGGATTTACATAATTTCATAAAGACCGAGATATAGAGAAATTAAAAAAATATACATGTGAATTAGCTAGTATATTTTCAGTAATCAAAAGAAAATGCCTGTGTCTTATTTTAGCAGAAAGAGATTTTTGAAAGTATGTTAGATATCCTTTATAACTTCTGATAGAGGAGGAGGAGAACTCAGCTCAGCTCAGCTCAGTGTATGAGCCAGAACCCAGAACACATTATGTTGATAAGGACAGTACTGCCACCACCATCAAACAATGGAGACGTTCAGTTTCTTAGATCACTGCCCCAACCTTTCACAGTGGATGCTGTAGGCACTACCTATAAAAATGAGACTTCATTGCTATCGAGGGCACAACTTTTACCTTCTCTGCTTTGTTGGATTCCTAATATGGGTGTAAAAGCTCTGAGGAGGACTATTGGGCCAACCAACAGTCATGTTCTGAAGGCTTCACTGCCAGAGGGCTAATAAGATAAACATCAGCCTTTTTACCTTCTGTGGGTGGTGGGGTCTGCTTCCCTCCATGTTTCTTATGGTGGGAACTCTATTCAAGGAGAAAATATGTTCAGATGCTAGAAAGGCAACATATGACAAATATTTACTATCTTTCCTCGATGGTCCAATATTATTAGCATATATTTTGTTTCTGCCAAATCAATGCTGATGTTTCTCAGACCTCTGAAAACTGCCCGTCTTCATCTTCTAAAGGAAGTTACTCACATCTCCTTAGTTACTGCATCCTGTTCCGAGTCAGGATCTCTGATAGATGCTTATTTCCTAGTTCTTCTAGTTCATCTAAGTATTTTGCAACTTATATGCTAAACTGTAAATGTAACTATTATTACCTATGTAAGTCAGTGGGGTACAGAGGGGGAAATAGGATATTTACATGACACCACCAGAAAGGAATTAAGAATAATGAGACTGGAGATTGTACTCATGACTTTCTTTTCTACTATGTGTTTCTCAAGGCCTCATGGAATGGAATGTGTTTGGTATCCTTACTTGAGTCCCATTGAGAGGAAATTAGTGGGTAGAACAATCATAAAAAATATGCTCCAATTCTATCTCAAATCTTTGGATCCCTTCCTCGGAGTCAGCTGACTTATAAAGGATCAGACAGTAACTATCGTAGGCTTTACAGGCCATGTAGTGACAGTTATGATTGCTCAACTCTGCTGTTATAGAATGAAAGCAGCAATTTGTGAATGAATGGGTATAGCTGTATTCCTATAAAACTTTATTGGAAAAGAGAACACAGGCAGAAATTGGCATATGGACCATAATTTGCCAAATTGCTCTGACTTTGTTTCATGAGGGTCATCACTAAGTCCCAGTTTTAGTCAACTAGCTAAGCAAAAATTTAGGGCTTTTCTTAGTGGCTCAAGAGAGTATGTCATGTCCAGAATCTCTAGTAATTACACCCATGGTAATAAAAGAATGATATCTCATCCAATGTTAGTCTCAAGTAAAGTTGTAAGTAAATAGATTACCAGGGACTGTGGAATTATTTTTTTTAAAATTCCACTAAACATGGTTCAGACTTCCCCAATGAGCAGTAACCATAAGCAAGAAGGCAGTTTTGTTTGCAAGAGCTGCTCCATGCTTGGTTTCTGTCCTGTGTCTCTTCCACTGAAGGTTACTGCTGTTCATCCAGTTTTGAGAGTAAAAAACCTCCTTCATCTTCAGTGTGTAATTAATTACTCCCATCAGGTATAACACCCGAGTATCTGAAATTCATCCATTTCTTTCCACCTCTACCTCTACTACCATCATAATTCAAGCTATTATTATATACCTGATTCACCTCAACAGTCTCCCACCTGTTCTCCATTTGCCTCTTCTGCATACTGTTTTGTATTTGTGGAAACAAAAATTAAAATTCTTCAGTGATTTCTGTAGAGATAAATACCTTAACCTGTAAGACTTTACATCAGTGTTTATCAAACCTCAAGCCATGACCCTTTAGTACACTGAAAAATCAATTTTGTTGTGATAAATCTATAATAAAAGTGTAACATGCTAATTCAACTGGACATCCTCCTGGATGTCCTTATTTCTAGGCAAAGCTGCAGTGGGTAGGGTGCCGAGGCAGAGGCGGCAGAGGCCCCCTGGCCACAGCCGGCTGCAGCAGGCGGGATCAGGGCCAAAGCCCTTGCACAAATTTCATGCATCAGGCCTTTAGTATAAATATAATATAAATATAGTCACAAATAAATTTGAAAGATACTGTCCTATGTGTTCTTGGGTCTTTATATTCTTCAAGATCCATTCTTCTAATCCTTCCTTTTGCTCCATTTTCATATGACATTCCCTATCAAGAGGAAGAGTCTATTTTTCCTTCCCATGAACCTGGATTGAATTTTGGACTACCTGGAAGAATAAAATGCAATGAAAGTGATTTTCCATGACTCCCAGCCTTCCTTCTGTTCATAGTGTATAAGCATACCTTTTACCTCAAGGTCTTTGTGCATTTCTTTTCTCTGACTTTGGAATATTTCCCCCCATTCCTCCCTTTTTCTCATTAGCTCATACTTAATCCAGCTCAAGTGTCATTTCCTCAGGGAACCCCTCTCCTGGATCTTTCTAACTGGATCACACTCCCCTTGGTAGGCCTTGAGCCTTTCTGCTTTGTAGCACTGGTGACAGCTGAATATATCTTTGTGGGGTTGAATAGTTGATTGCAAATAAGAATGTGTCAATTTCATTTGTTCTTTAAACCACATAAGGATTTTTTTTTATTGATGTGAAGTATATTTTCTTTTTCAGAAGCAAATGCCTGTAAAACTTTATTCCTTGTTACTAAATTAATAAAAACTTCACATGGAATTATAAAATAATGCTGTTTATGTCAAGTCATTTGCACCGTATGAGGGCATGTCTGCTTCTTTCTTGTGATGTCCCAAAGTCCTTACGGTTTTGCTAGGTTGCTTATCAAGAAGAGAGTGGCAGTTATTTAAGAACTTGTAATGTAATACAGGTAGGAAGTGCAGATAAAAGTATAAGGCCAGTTAAAACACTGGACTAAGACTTGATTGATTTAGTAACATTGTGTAGAAGCAGTGGTGTGATGCATATTGTAAGGTTGTGTGTAAAGAAAAGCTGTGGGAATTACTTATCACCGGAGAGAATTCTCTTCCAGTCTTTAGTTATATAGGAAAGATTTTATAGAGTGGGTGAGATCACAGTAGTTGTTTGAGTAAAAGAAAGAGCTGGGGACACAAGAAGGCAAGCTGATTTATGTATGTTTATCAAACTGGAAAGCACAAAGAATGGGCATCCAATTTTTGCCTTTTATTTCAGAATTTCTTTTCTGCCCAAATACTGTATTTGCAGGGTAAAGAAAATGGTCCAGTGGTTTTCATTGTAACTCACTTTAATAATGAAAATTCCTAGTTTCTAAACCTGCAATTTAAGCCTTTTGGGAACACAACTGGGCACCTCTGTGCTACGGCAAGTTTTATCACAGGTTGGAAACAGACATATTAAACCACAGCCCCTCCTTCTCTAATTCAGAATGAATAGCGTTCTTTTAAAACCTTATTCCTTATGGATCCAACTTCCCTGCCCCACAGTGGCTGTGGCTCTCCACTCTTTCCTTCCAGATCCTCTTCATCCCTTTTGAGCTGTGGGATCCCCTCTGCCCACAGTAATCATGAAAGAGATGGACTAACATAGAATCCAGAGGTAGCCTGCTTTCCACATTAGCAACGTAAACTTACATGATAAAAATTCCTAAGTGTTCGTGGTGGTCCATTTTAAAAGGCCACGTTTTCAGATAGGTTAGGAGGCCAAATTCCTCCTCTTTCAAAGCCAGACAGAATGACTTTTTAGTGCAAGGTTGCCCAGCCAATACTGTTTACACAGGGTGACCCTGTCCTGTGATTTATTATTCTGCTCCCCATGGGTGTGAAGATTGCAGTTTATCTCTTGATGCCTATGGCAGGCTTTAGAGTCTTCGGAACAGTATGTCTGGAAGTTACTTTCAGCTCAGGGTTGTTTGGTAGTTGGTAACCTAGAAACCTAATTGCAACAACAAGCCATCCAGTTATTCATCTGAGTGCTCATAATGAAAGTAATACCAGGAGGGATCAGCCAGGAATTGACTAGATAGCCCTTGCAAACAAAATTGGCTTCTAGTTTATGGTTATTGCTAATTAGGGCACAGTAATTGTGAAGCGTGTTTAGTGGAACTTTAAAGAAAATAATTACACAGTCCCTGGGAATGTGCCATGGAAGAAGATTTCAGTGGGAAGAAACACTGCACGAAGTATCATTCTTTTATGTTTAAAGGTTTAAGTAGCTGTTTTTCCCCTTCTTCATATCTAAGAAAGTGAAAGAGACTGGCTTTCATAAAGAAATATGCTTTTTATTGTTTAGTATCTCATATTATGTAAGTACTGTAGTTAAATGGAACTTGAGCACAAACAAGCTTCTTTCCCCATTGTACTCATGTTTTGTTTATTTATTTATTTATTTCTCATTATAAATGCAATGCTGATGGAATAGAAAATAGTTCAGGGAAGACAGAAATGCACTTGTGCTTTAACAAGTCACCAATGTAGTGATTCTCAACTATTCTCCCTCTGCCCAAAGATATTTATGTAAGTTGTGGCCTTTGTTAGTTGAATTCATAAGCATTGCAGGCATAGTCAGGTGTCCAAAGCACAGCCAGTTCAAAATATATGCTAAAATATACCCCTTTTGGGATATTTTACAGAAATCTAAACTCTTTATTATCTGGAGATCCAAGAGCCCCTAAAGGTAAATCTACACAGGAGAATCCACTTTGAAGTCTTCAATTGTTGACAAGTCATTGCCAACAGACGGGAGATAAAGCATTACTTTGTTACCTGAGCAGAAGAGCTTATCGAGTTTCTGTATATATGGAGGAGATGTATGCTCTTGGAGAAAGTATTCTTCTTTTGGTTCTTGAACAAATAACATTTATAGACAGCTGTGACACACGGATCTTCTTGTTCATTTTTCAGGGACTGTATGCTTCTGAAAGTAGTGAAACTAGAACCATTTTCCTTGAAAATGGAAGAACATTAATCTAGATCTCATTTCATTGTGCTTGCCATGTTAACCATCTACTGGGGAGTAACAAATGCTGGACATTAAAGTGTAAATGAAGCAAAATATATGTTAAGCAGGGACTAATAAATGCAAGAGGAAAGACTAATCAGCACATTGATTAGTCTTTTTAAATTGTTTTTATTTAAAAAATATTTTTTATTAGTAACATCCTATATCTTCATCATTAGTTTATAATGTTAATAGATTGATTAAAAGTGAATTGCTACAGTGAAAACTAATTATATACATGAAATTCAGACATATCAAATACTGCCAGTTCCTAAAGACCCTTAAGATATTTTAAGAGATTACTTTGAAGTAAGCAGTTTAACAAAGAAGGTCACCATAGACATTAATACAAAATGGTGGATTGTGTTGCTTTATGGACTCAGTTTCCTTGACTGTGAATTGGTTATGACAATACCTGTCTTAACTGAGGTTTTCTTGTAATTCTATTTAACTCATCAAGCACACACTGTCCAGTTAATTGTCAGCTCTCAGAGTCCAGGAGTCCCCTATTTATGGTCATAGAGAGGACTCTATAGATGTTTGCTGTGGTTGCTTGCAATGTGCCAGGCCCCGGGTTACACTGGAGGGGTGATGATATTATAAAATGAATCCCTTGATACACATAGGAAACCACATCTCTGGGGAGTCAGCAGTCAACAAATACTATTAGCAGAACACTGTATGGCATGGGTTAAATGAGGATGTAAGTGAAGGTTCTTCAGACATTCTTATTTTTTTTCTATTCTTAGTTTCTATTGATATGAATGATGGTGGGATATTTTTTCTTCTGCTAGATAAACTTGGTTTCTTTTCTATTCCTTTATAACTAAAATATGTCAGTTGGCTCTTAATAATATTTATGAAAATTTCAATTTTAAGGATTATTTATAGAGATCTTTAAAATTTGTATTTTTTATTTACTGTCCTAGGAGCTACGAGAGGATGCCCTTTGTTGGTTTATATGCTGTACAATTGAAGAATCATTTTAGGTTTGCTTGATTCGAGATTGTGAATATATTGGCAAAATGAAAAAAGCTGATTTAATGATTTTTAATTTTGAATGATGTTTGGAGTATCTAGTACTTTGACTATCCATATCTTTTCTCTTCTCCATCAACAGGGAGCATTATAAGTTTTGTGTAAGTGTGCTGGCAAACAAAATTACAAATTATGCATAAATACATATGCTTCTTCAATTACCTCAGTTGAGCAGAACAGAAGTCCCTTCCTTCCTTCCTTCCTTCCTTCCTTCCTTCCTTCCTTCCTTCCTTCCTTCCTGTTTTGGAATATTATTTGAAACTGATCAAATTTTATATGCCCATATATGATGGCAATAATTACACATTATAATAGTTTTTGTTCTGGGATTCAGCAGGATAAGGGAGGCCTGAAAAAATGGCCAGTTAAATATTATGGTAATAAGAATAAGGAGAGTATGAGACTAAAAAACAGTTTTAAGTCTTTTTAATTTTATTAAAAGTCAGAGAGATGGTAAAATAAATGTGCTTCAACTCACACTTATAGGTATGCATTTGTTTAGTATAAACAGACCTTGCTATCTATTATGCTAAGAAATAAACCCTGCTCTAGGCTGCAATGTGAGTATAATGACAAAGATGAGAGAGATGGAGGAAGAGAAACATTTTGGATTTTCTCTAGTTATTTATTTATTTATTTATTATTTATTTTTAAATAAATATATTTTATTGATTTTTTACAGAGAGGAAGAGAGAGGGATAGAGAGTTAGAAACATCGATGAGAGAGAAACATCAATCAGCTGCCTCTTGCACACCCCCTACTGGGGATGTGCCTGCAGCCAAGGTACATGCCATTGACCGGAATCGAACCTGGGACCTTTCAGTCCGCAGACTACAGCTCTATCCACTGAGCCAAACCGGTTTCTGCTGGTAATTTATTTTTCAAAACAATAAAAATCCACTCTGACAGCTAAACGTACCTTGGAATTACAGAACATTTTGTGGAACACATTTGTGGAAAACTTCTGGTCTAGGACATGGTGCTAATATAACTAAAATTTTTCATTTATTATTTGTGTAGCAACCTGTGGAGATGAGGGTGCTAGTACTCCCTGGTGGTGTCCTCAGGATATTGTTACCATACTGAACTATTACTCAGTAGTTTCCAGCTAAAAAGACAACTTTAAGATTTTATGAGAAGGAATGTACTTTATTGTATGCCAGCAGACAAGGATACATTGAGGGGGGTGGGGAGGGGGGATAAAGGGATGTGGCAGAAGGGTCATTTCCTCAAAGTGGTTTGTCCCCAAACAAAACATCAGATCCATTTTTATTCAGGGAAATCATGCATAAACATCAAGGTGAGCTTTGTCATCACATGTCTAGGTGGGGACGTTCCTGTTCACTTGCATTCTAAAACATGCCTGTACATACATTGTATGTTCAAAAATGGTGGTAAATCTTCACCCTGGGGAGAGATTTTAGTATTATAGGGAGGGCGTAATGGAAAAGTTCATGAGGAGATTATTAGAGGGTCCTTTGGGCCTCTTGGCCAGTCCCAGGAATTTTGAGCCCCTGGGTCTGCAAATCAACCTGGCCCCTCCCTGAGAAGACAGATGTGGCCATTGTCAATGTCAGGAATGGCATAGGTATGGAAGAAAGTTTAATCCAGTCTCAGCCCTTTTGTTAAACTCTTAGCAAATTACAGGATGTGGTTATGTCAACCTTATAACATTTAGGGTGATCTAAGTGGGTTTGCAGGTTAATCTAAGTAAAACTGTGAATTCTGAATAAAAGTCTGTGCTAGGCTACCTGTAAGGCCATGTGAGTGAGTGTGTGTGTGTGTGTGTGTGTGTGTGTGTACTGTTGTGAGGTCGCATCCTGGGTTCAAAATAAGACCACTGGAGGGTGATGATTTATTAAAAAAGCAGGCGAAGATTTATTGAAATATATGGCCAGGACAGTCGCAAGAGCACCACAGGCAGTCGGACTCCACACAACTGCACTGCTTCAGGGTGTTATGCCCAGACTTTGTGATTCCCAAGGACCACCAAGGACAGGTAGTTCTTTTTAAAGGTTCTGAAAAGGAAAACCCCTATTTTGCAACAAACTGCTGTTTGGAATTTTCTGCTGTTCTTCCTAGATAAAAATGTTGCTTTCTAGTTTGCTTTAGTCCGTTTAAAGAATGATGAAGATAGCCGAAACCGGTTTGGCTCAGTGGTAGAGCGTCGGTCTGCGGACTGAAAGGTCCCAGGTTTGATTCCGGTCAAGGGCATGTATAATACCTTGGTTTCAGGCACATCCCCGGTAGGGGGTGTGCAAGAGGCAGCTGGTTGATGTTTCTCTCTCATCGATGTTTCTGGCTCTCTATCTCTCTCCCTTCCTCTCTGTAAAAAATTAATAAAACATATTAAAAAAAAAAAAAAGAATGATGAAGATAAACTTAGCTGTCTGACCTTGTAGGCCAGAGACCAGATATGCCCATAATCTCAATATCATGCCAGATGCACTTTTTCAATTGGATAGAACTGTATTGTTTTCAAGGCCAGCATCAAGATAACTATTAAGTGCACATGGGGCTGGCTCTTTAATAAAAAAAGGAAGTTCTGCCTGTAACCTTGCTTAGAATTTGAATTCATCCTCCCTAAGCCCATCGGTCAATGAACAAAGCAAGTCTCTTCAAACTCACCCCCTGCACCATCCCACCACTCGGGAACTCTGCAACAGTTCAAACCACAGGAATTTTCCTTTGTTCTAAATTCTAAATCCTAAAGACTATATTCTAAAAACTGGGGTCAGCCCGCAGGGTCGTTCCCAGTCACATCCTGCTGGACATTGGAATGTGGCCCTATCTTGCAGAAGCAGAATTCAGTGGTTAATCTTCAAAGGTTATGGTCCCAGGCACAGGAAAATTGCCTTAGCAGGTTTAAAATTCAAACAGCAGTTTTTACCCAAGTATGATTGCTACAATATTTCATGTACACATTAGGTTACAATATGAGGGACATCTGTCTCACAGAGTCGATGGCAAAAAGCCCAACTGCCTTTGCAAATAGGAGCCCAGGTGTAAGTTATCCTTCCAAGGTGGAGAGAGAGTTGCTTGAGGTTTTAAGACTTTTCAAGTTTCTCCTCTGGACATCATAACCTACCTTCCATGCTGATTCTCTTATCACCAGGAAGACTTTATTATTTATTGCAATGCAATTTTTTTCACAGAGTAATTAAAGATGGTGGCCTGCAAATTTGAGGTGGAAAAAGGGCAGAGTGTGAAGAAATGCACATCTTGCTCCCTCACTCCTAGATGTGGAGTATTTGAGTTTGGACCTGGTGGCTCTGGAGATTCTGGTTTGGGATTATTCCAAGAATCAAGGTTCACTTCAGAGACCTCCTGATTCCAAGCCTAACCTTGCAACAGGCAGATTGGGAGTAAAATGAACTTGGCCTTACTTAATTACATTTGATGTGAAATCCTTTCTTCTCTTTCTTGTGTGATTTTTGGAAATATTTTAAATCCCAAAATGCCAAGGCTCTTTAATGTACTATACTCATTTAAACACCCCAGATAGAAAAGGAAGCAAATTATGAAAAGGATGGGACAAAAGAGGAAATAAACTTTGATGTTCTTGCTAATAATTCCAAGTAAGACACACAGTATCAAACTTGTGGGGTTTTTTTTTTTTGTTTTTTTTTTTCAGGTCTTAATGGGCCAAATGCAAATTTAATTTCTTCATGTGGCTTTCCTTAAAAGAGTTGCCTCTCCTTCATTTTCTGTTCTCAGGTGAATGTATTTCATTGGGGGCAGGCTGGAGATAAGCTCACAGTGGACTAATTACATAAGGAGGGTCCAGATGCCATTGCTAGTCTTAAACTGTTGCTTTTTTGAGGTTTTCTTATGCTTTTAATTAAGGAAATCCTTTACTGAATCTTATCTACAATACATCACAGGCTTTGACCTCCTGAATGGTGCAATTTTGATGTGGAAATGAGGGTCTTTTGACCTACTTGTACCCTAAGAGAATGCAAATATTTTCCCAGTTAAGCAAGGGTTCACTGGTTAACAATGAACCATTGTTCCTTATTGTTCTGAGCTGGTAAGCCTGTTATGTGAAAAAAAGACCTCCCACCTTTTGCATATTAGTAACAAAACCCTTGACTGATCTGCTGGAGATAACTGTGTTTTCTCTGTTAGAGTGGCTCAAGAAGTCATTTAGTGTCAAATTTAGCTTATCCGTTATTGTTGTGCTTTTCAACATGTCTCTTGGATTCATAAAGCAATATAGGGTCAAGTTTCTTTGAAACTAAACCCGAAGTCAAATGCAATCAGAGTGTATAAATTTATTCTAGTTACAAATAAAAACTATTGTTGTGTGTCTCAGGAGGTATTTTTAAAATTATATTATTATATATTATTATATTTTATATTATATTACATTATATTACATTATATTATTATATAAATGGAGAGTTGGTTGTGGCTGATTATTGGGAGAAAACAGGGTGAGGGAGGTGAAAACAGGACAAGGGAGGCCTCCTATGTTTCAAATGTTTAATTTATGATAAACATTACATTTGTTTGACTTTATTTTGAAATAATTGAGACAAAAGTGCCAAATAGTAGTAGTCTTTGTACTATTTGAGAATTCCTTATATACCTACTTCACCCAGCTTTCTCTCTTGACATCATATATAACCATAGATTAGTTATTGAAAACAGGAAATTAAAATTGATGCAATCACTTAATTTACAAAATTTAGTAGAATTTTGCCCATGAATGTATTTTTAAAAAATATATATATTTTATTGATTTTTTACAGAGAGGAAGGGAGAGAGAGAGATAGTTAGAAACATTAATGATAGTCATTGATCAGCTGCCTCTTACACGCCCCCTACTGGGGATGTGCCCGAAACCAAGGTACATGTGAATATGTGACCCTTCAGTCCATAGGTTAATGCTGGATCCAATGAGCCAAACTGGTTTTGGCTATTTTTATTTTTTTTTAAAATCCTGGATCCAATCTTGGTTCTCACATTGCATTTAGTTGTCATGTTGCCTTAGTTTCTACTTGTGTTACTGTTCCCCTGTTTTTCATGACTTACTAATCACCAGCATCAGGTGCAAGCGGCAGCTTTGGCTCCTGTTGCGGGTGTGAGCAGGGTGGTGCTGGCAGTGGGTGTGAGTGCCAGGTGGGATTGTGGTGTGTGGGAGCAAAGAATTTTAAGTAAACATCAGAGGCTCGCCCCAATGACAGTGACTGCCACCCCACCTTGGTTTGGTGCCCTTGCTCACCTGCTCCACCATCCCTCTATGGCTGACAGCCACCATGTTCTGTGCACGCCTGCTGATGGTCAGCATGTGTCATAGTGACCGGTTGTTTGGTTGCTCCAGTTGTTCTGCCATTTGGTCTATTTGCATATTAGCCTTTTATTATATAGGATGAGAACTCAACACTTGCCCCAGTGCCTGGCACAGAGTAGGTTACTGATAAATGATAGACGTCATTGAATGAATGGACACTCAATGCTGACAGTAGATAAACTATAAGATGTTCAGATAATTGTACTGCAGACAGCTTCAGATTTCTGAATGTGGGGTGCCTCTTAGTAGTTGCCTCTTCCTTTGGAAGAAGAGTGTCTCCCATGGACAGGTTTCTTTCTTCTTGGCATTGGTGCTTCGTGTGTCCTCAACTATGGCAATAATGGTAGGTGGTTGATGTGGGTGATTTGATTCTTGGGAGGTTCCTTCATTCGAAAGTGCTTACTAAGAAGCTACAGAAACACACATTATCTGGGACGATTTATGGGGCAGGGCATGTGAAAAAAATAATAAGTAGATATGTATAATTTTATAGCCTGAAAACCTTAAAGAGTATTCTTGGGAGACAAAGTGTATTTCAATATTTCTTTTAGAGAAGTATAGTAATTAAATAAAGATGGGAAAGGAGAACATGAACTTTTGATGCTAGATTAATCTGAGAGGGAAATATGATTAAATTTTAAAATTTAGGATGTAGCACTAGTCTAAGAAAAACAAAATATTTTTAAAAGGTCTCAAGCATGCATCACTAGAACATCAGATAGTTTTGGTTAAGATAATGATATAGGGAACTACCTTTAAACCAGTTAGAACAATGGCGTCAGTGGTCTCATGGGTTTTCTGTAAACCGCATGAAGTATTACAGCCACGTTAGGGAGCCTTTCTGGTCTTCAGGACTTTGAAAGATTGACTCTTGTTAGTTCCAATTTAATGACGGTCATATTTGCCTTGGGAAGCGTATGGTTGTTTATGTGGTTTCTAGTCAGCAGCTGAAACTGAAGTTTGTAAATGATTTTTATCAGAAACCTAGTTAGCCTAGTCAATTTTACTATAAGTTATGAGAAGAGACGTATATCAGATTCTGTTTGGTGTAAATAATGATGTTCTGTTCCAAATCATAGAGATCACAATTGCTTTTAGTAAGTCTTTGACACTTAGAATTAACAAGGTCATAATTTTCAGTTTAATTTTAAAACCTTTTCATTTATTTTTATTGTAAGGTTGTATTTTAATAACACTTTAATATTTTTGGAGAATATGAAAACTTGAAGGGAATTTAGAGATGCTCAAAGTGCAGTCCCCTCATCCTATAGCTTAGTAGACAAGACTACACAGGTTGGTGAAGTGACTTGCTTCAGGTAACTCAGTGAGGAGCTGAGCTCCTAGGGTTTGAAGCTGCCTCCCAGTCCAGTGCCCCTGAATAAAGCTATGCCATTTATTCATTACTTTACTGTCTCTCACACCTACATTGCACCCCACACATAAGCTCGGTAAGAGTGGAGTCCCCTGTCTGCCCTCCTCAGTATTGAGTCCTCAGCATGGGGCACAGAGCCAGTGCAATGTGGGTGAAAAACTAATAGTTGCTAAACATGTTAGTGGCATTTCCCTTGCTATCAGTTGCTGGGTTAATAGTGTTCTTGGAATTTATGAAGGACTGAATGTAGATCGTGTACAGTTGGCACATTCTTCAGCGGGAGTCCTGGGGACCAAGTGACTTATTTAAATGCAGGTGGAAGCTGCATTCCACCCACATGGACTGCCCCTGCATACTCAACATTGCTAACTTTCATCTTGCGTTGTTATGTAGACACTTCTAGTGGCTCTGCATTTTTAGTGGAAATTTTACATTCCATTGCCTAGGTTGGTTTGGTAACCCAAATCCTGTTTGGGAAAACCAAACAAACAACGAATGACAATGGTGAAAAGTAACTTCTAGTGAGTTAAGAAGGAATACAAAAGAAGAGTGACCATTAAAAAACTTATTTTTTTTAATGCTTGGTTAGTGGTAGTTCCTGTAATTTCTCCGAAGAATTCTCCTGGGTTAATGGGTTATTTTTTAACTTAATGGGGGTCATATTGTTCTCTTAGCATAGCATTACGGAAGCTCATGTAGGCTTAACTTATGAATGCCTTAAAAATGACTCAAGTCCTGTTCAGTTTTCTATAAGATAAAGTAGCCATTGTAAATAAAGTTAAGTTTAGGATTAACTGATTTTTAAAAAGCAGCCCACAAAGTACAATTAAGAGAAAATTAAACCAGAATGCCAATAGTTTTTTTAAAAAAAAAATGAAGTACACTGGAAAATTGATTTGATGGTTCAAAATTGATGAAAATAGATTGTCAATTTTTTAAAGAGAAGATTTAACATTATGGACATTTTATTTAAATATATGCTTCTACTTAAGAATTTCCAAGAAGGATATTACTTATCATGGGCATCTAATTTTGGAGGGGGGGGTCACATTCTTTGGTGGATGTTATTTTTCAAAGCAGTTTTAGGCTCACAGCAAAATTGAGAGGAAGGTACCGATTCCCATGTGCCCCTACATGAACAGCCTCTTCCATCATCCTCATCCTCTGCCAGAGTGGTACATTTGTTACAATTGATGAACCCATATTCAACATTTGTTTTGAATTGTTTCCTGTTTTAATTTAGAGAACAGTTCAAAAGACAAATCTGCTGACTGATGCTAATGTATCCTTTATTGGGAGAAAAATAACCCTCTGAATAAGAGATGAAAATCCTCACTGAACAGGTGAATCCTCACCCTTCCTCAGGGAATCAGGCCCTGGACGGGGTAGAACAAACATGGGGATCTGCAGGGGACCCAGGTACAGAAGAGCAGTTTCATCAGCTCAGAGAAACTAATTGGACCCTTCTGGGAATGTTCTGTTCATTGTAATTAGAGACATCTTTTATAACTAGGTTCTCACTGAAGTTTGAGTGATTGGGATATTTATTATTATATAACATTGTTGATGAAAATATTCTCTCCATAATATTTAAGTGGCTGTACAGATTTTGCCACTTGCCTTTCTGGAATTTCTAGGAGGTTTTTTTTTTTTTTTTTGGGGGGGGGGGGGTTTAAATGATTTCAATTTTAATTAAATTGGAGTTCCATAAATTATGCTGGTATAATCATGTAAAGCCTATTTGACAGGTATTAGCCAAGGAAAGAGAAACTTGAGTAGTCTTGAAAAGACACTGAGATCACTGAATAAGAGGGCCGTCTAGATATGCCAATATATAAATGTTTGCATATTTTCATTGATGTGTAATTCAAGAAATGTCTTATTAATTAAATGGGTGTAAATATGTGTCTACGTCTTCTTCTAGTGGCCAGTTTCTGTCTCGAGCAACATTAACAGCAGGAATGAGCCCTGGACCGGGAATCGGGAGTGGCTTCTTGTGCCTGCTTCTTTGTTCATTGTGTGCCCTTGAGGGGTAAAGAGGCTCAACTTTTCCTACCTAAATAGCTGGAATAATACTAACCTCATAATGTTATTTTGATAAACAAATGTCACTATAAATGAAAACATTTTATAAATTTTAATGTATTTTTCAGTGTAAACTTATTTGAAAATAGCATTTATAAATGTATTATGAAAGTCAAGGTAACATTTGGAAAATATATTAGGTCTAGTAATAATTAATGTCGTTTTCTAATACTTTTTTAAATTGAATTTATTTAAACAATACAACAAAATTTAATCAACAATATAGTTGCTGTTGTTTTCTACTACTTGTGCCCAATGCTCAGGAAGCATTTTAATCCCTCTGTTGTAAAATTCTTATGATTTTGATGCAAAAAATTCGGTCAATGCATTTTTGAGGCATTCTTCATTATTAAATTTTTTTCCAAGAAGAAAGTTTTGCAAAGAATGAAACAAATGGTAATCGGAAGGGGCAATATCAGGAGAATATGCAGGTTGAGGGAGAACTTCGCATTCCAACTGGCGCAGTTTTTCAGCAGTGATTCTTGCAGTATGCGGTCGTGCATTATCGTGGTGAAGAATTACGCCCTTCCGATTAATCAGCGCGGGAAGCTTGGGCTAACCTTTCCAATTGGGCACTATACACTGCACTTGTAATGGTTTGGTTAGATGGTAAAAGTTCATAATGAAGAATTCCTTTAAAATTCCACCAAACACACAACATCACTTTTTTCGCATGCAAGTCAGGTTTTGGCGTGGGCTGCGGAGCCTCATTTTTGTCCCACCATTGAGGCCGCCTTTTCAAATTAACATACAGCACCCATTTTTCATCTCCGGTAACAATTTGCTCTAAAAACGGCAAACGGTTTTGACGAGAGAGGAGCGAACTGCAAATTGTGACTCTTTGATTACGGTTGTCGTCGGTCAACTCATGAGGAACCCATTTTCCAAACTTTTGGACTTTGCCAAGTGCACGCAATTGATTGGAAATTGTTTTTTGTGAACAATTTAAAGTTGTTGCAAGCTCTTGTTGGGTAATTTGAAGATTTTGCACCAAAAGAGCTTGAAGAGCTTCTTGATCAAAATTGGACATACGGCCTCGACCACTCTTGTCATCTAACAAAAAATTTCCCTCGCAAAATTTCTCAAACCAACGCTGGCATTTTCTGGCGCTAACTGCATCTTGACCAAGAGCACTACAGATGTTTTTTGCAGCCTCACTTGCTTTTCTTCCTAATTGGAACTCGTAAAGCATGCAGTGCCGAATATGCTCTTCATCCGCCATCTTCTTAGCCCTAGTTTTGCAACAAAAACCAAACCAAACACAAACTTTTTCAAGCAAAACTTGTTAATTGCACTTCACACGTTCTGTAGATACCACGTGTTTGAAGGTTATGTCAATACAAGTCAACCCCAAGCAAGATTTTAAACGAATGTTAAAAAACGACATTAATTATTACTAGACCCGATATGATACAGTTCTGGGCATGATATATGTTAATTGATTCTGATTTTGTTTAATTAAAATATTTACTGAGTGAATTCTATGTCTAAAGCACCACAAATAGATCTTTGAGTTATAGATGGAGCTCTTTACTAAAATAACAAAAAAGAGAGGTGGTCCACATAAATATTGATACTATAAGGTAGGGGTGTCGAACTCAATCAGAGAAGGGGCCAAAATCTAAAATCCAGCCTAAATCGCGGGCCGAATGGTTTACTGAACAGTCATAAACTGACAATGTCATCAACTGACAGCGGAGTGCAGTGATGACAGCGCGGTGCGGGCCACATTGCAAGGCCTGGCGGGCTGGATTTGGCCCGCGGGCCTTGTGTTTGACACATGTGCTATAAGGGAATATGTTATACCTATGAGAAATGTTGCATGAGATATTCAGACTAATGGTATGGAATTTCTGAGGAAAGAGTTATATCCAGCTGAGTGAAGAATTTTGAGAAATGAGGTCCGAGTGTTGTAGGATGGCCCCAACTCAAATATGATCTCAAATATTCAGCTCTAAGACATGTTAACTTTATATGAAGTCAGTGGCAGCCTTCAAAGTTGTTAATACAGGGAGGTCACCTGTTTGCATCTGTACTTCAGGAAGGCTAATTCAGAAGTAGGTAGATGAAAGAGGAAAGAAATACAGGTTAGAGCATGCTGGATGTAGGTTATGGCAGGATTTTTAAGGACCTTGACCCTGGGCCATGGGGTGTATAGAGGAGACAGATGAAGCAATTTTGAGGAGGGAGAAGCTATTGGACTTCATTATTGTGTGGATGTAGGAGTAATGATGTGTCTTGCGTTAGATTTTTTCAAGTGCCTTAACGATTGCATATTTATGCAAATTTTAATAATGCAAAATAATTCTTGTTTTATAGAGACTGATGAATTGATGAGTGCTTAGATATAACAAATTTTACAAATCTTTGTCTTAACTGTCCTTTAAAAAATATATATTTGTATTGATTTCAGAGGGAGAAAGAGATAGAAATATCAGTGATGAAAGAGAATCATTGATTGGCTGCCTCTTGCATGCCCCATCCTACACTGGGGATGGAGTCTACAACCCAGACATGTGCCCTGACCGGGAATCAAACCTTGACCTCCAAGTTCATAGGTCAACACTCAACCACTGAGCCATGCCAGCTGGGCTTAACTGTCTTTTAACAGTTGTAAAAGTAATAGACATTATCTAGTTCGTTATACAGGTTTAGTGTTAGATGAAAGATCTGGACTAAAGATAGATATTTGATGGTAATCAGGAGAAAGAGCTGACTACAGATATAGAGATTTGGTCATTATTAGCAAAATGATGTTGATAATAAATAACATTGGATTTAGATAAATTTGACCAGGGAGAGAGTATGTTTAAGTTGCAAAGAGATGGAACCCTGGGTAAAGTACTGACATGTAGGCTTGTGCAGAAAAGCAGATCTTAATATAGGAAACTGAGAATGGTCACAGAATGATGGAATTCAGACATTTGCCGAGCTATGATGGAGTTTCTAGTTAACATTCCTTATTTGTGCTTTCTTCCATATCATAGATCATATGTCCAAAACATTTGGGAGCTATAATATTTCAGATTAATGGTATTTTTGGAAATTAATTTTCCTTAGTTTAAAACAGTATAATACTAGAAAAAGATATTTTAGTATGCCAGATATTATATAGAATATATTTTGTAGGAAATATCCAACTTTATATACCTGTTTAATTGAAACCCCTTTAATATGAATCTGTTATGAAAATTAATAGAACAAATGGGCATTATGTATCTCTTATAATTTTGCATTCATCAGAAAATCTGGATTTCCTTGATTAATATTTGCATGGCATATTTTTCATCCTTTTAGTTTCAATCTACTCATGTCATTATATTAAGATGTATCTTTTATAAACAGTATATACTTGGGTATTGTTTATTTATACAGTCTGACCATCTCTATAATTGAAGTTTTTATTTATTTACATATACCAAATTAACTGGCATGATTTGTTTTGAGTCTGCCATATTATTGTTGTTCGTGTTGTTGCAGTGACATTTGTTTGTTTTTATTGTTGTTGTTCCCTTTTTTGCTGCCTTCTTTAGATTCATGAAATGTTTGAAAAATTAATTCATTTTATCTTTTAATTGGCTTTTTAACTATGCTTCTTCGTGATTTATTTAGTGACTACTCTAGAGTTTACAGTGTGTGTTCTTAACTTATTTTAGTTTGCTTTCAAATATTTTACCAGTTTATGAAGACAAAGAAGTTGATTACAGTATAATTTCATTTATCTTCATTTGTACCTTTGCATTATTGTGAAATATTTTGCTTTTACATGTTACAAATATCATGAGTCATTACTATTCTATTTGCTTTAAAATAGTCTTTAAGATTTTACATTTTCTTCAAATGTCTTTCATTCTTTTATGCAGATCCAGACATTCATTTGATATTACTTCCCATCAGCATGAAGAGTGAGCTTTACGTATTTTTGGTAGTGTGGGCCTGCTAACAAAATTCTCTGGAAAGAAAATGTTTATTTTACCTCCCATTTGGAAAGATATTTGCTCTGGATATAAAATTCCATGTTAACATTTTTTTTTCTTTCAGCACTTTACTAGTAAAGATATCCTTATATTGTGTTTTGGCTTACACTGTTTCTTAGAGAAGCCAGTCATAATTCTTATTGTTGGTTCCTCTGACTTAAATATGCACATTTTCTGTGATTTCAGTTTAACTGTGATTCTTTTTGTATTTGTCCTGATTGGGGCTTACTGAAATTTTTTGATCTGTTAATTGACACCTTTCATCAATTTTGGAAAACTTTTGGCCATTTACTCTGTAAATACTTCTTTTGGCTCATTCTCTCTCTCCCCTTTCCCTGACTTCAATTATACATGCTAAATCATCAATCATCTGATGCACTGACTATGTTTTTACTTTCTTGTACTTTACCTTAGATAATCTTTGTCTTAGAGTTGACTCATCCTTTCTTCTATTATGTATAATCTGCTATTAAGCCCATCTAATGAATTCTTCATTTCAAATATACTGTTTTCTAGTTCTAGAATATTCATTTGTATGTTTATAGTTTCCAGTACTAGGCTAAAATTTCTCATCTTTTGCCCTAGCCAGTTTTGCTCAGTGGATAGAGTGTTGGCCTTCAGATTTAAGGGTTCCAGGTTTGATTCTGGTCAAGGGCACATGCAAAGATTGTGGGCTCAATCCCCATTAGGGGGCGTGCAGGAGTTAGCTGATCAATGGTTCTCTCTCATCATTGATATTTCTATCTCTTTCTTCCTCTTCTTTTCTGAAATAAAAATATTTTTTAAAAAGTTTTCCATCTTTCATCTATTTGTCTATCCTTTTTATTGATTTCTGTAACATATTTATAATAACTATTTAAAAATCTTAATTTGCTCATTTCAACATCACAATCATTTGTGAGTTTGACTGTACTTTTTCCTCTTAATAACGGGTTATATTGTCTTCTTTACTTACATGCTTTATAGTTTCATTGTATACTGGTATTCTGTATACAATTTTGTATAAAATCTGTAGAAATTTAAAGTAGGTTGTGTTTACCCACAGGAAAAAAGTATACCACTTTTTCTGTTGAGCTGCGAGTGTGAGGGACTAATCTCAGTGTAAGCCATTGTTGAGCTGGGTGTAGAATGAATTGTAGCTTTAGTTTTACTTCACCAGTGGTTTCAAACATTTAGTGGGTGAATCAGGCCTTTCCCCCTCTCCAGCAGGGCTTTGGGTTTAATACTGGTGAAATTCTAGAGAGATATCACTACTTTTATTTCAACTGTTAGCTCTTAGCTATTTACATCCTTCTCTCTCCTTCATCTCTTCTTCCCTTCTTCCCTGCCTCTCTCCCTCATTCCCTCCTAGTTCCACTCCCAGCTTTCCACACCATGGGGCTTCCCCCACCCCCCTGCTCTTTTACCCTGCTCTTAGCTTTGATGCACTTATGTGCACTTAGAGACAACCTCATGGGGGAGAATTGGTGGGCAGTGTAGACCTGCTCTTGGGTTTCTCTGTTATGCCAGTTCACACACTGGCTGGCCATTTATGGGAAGGTATGTTTCTCTGCCTGCTGTGCCCCTGGGTATGAAAGCAGCTGTAGGTTTCCTCTCACTTGGAGTGGTTCGTCCCTTTCTGGAATTTAGTTCATTCAGACTTCTTTGCATCTCAAGCTCTTTGATGCACTTTTAAAATTTATGGTTTCTAGCTTATCTCTCAGTTTCTGTTGTCATGTTGGGAACAGTAGTCTTCTACAACCTTCTACCTCCAAAAGTGGAACTGTCTCTTAGTTTACTTGAAAATGGAAAGAAAAGCACTAACGTATTTAATGATGAAAATGACATAAGCCCAGCAGATGCATTTTATTTATTAAATTTTGTATCAATTGTCAGAATTTATTTCTTGAGATATGAAAAAATGACAGATAATGATAATTAAATTATGTATTTTTTCTGTCTCAGAAGATCTGTGTTAAACTGCAGATTAGGATAAGGCAAAACTTTTAATTATTAAAGATTTGATGTAACACTATCAGTAGAAATCCAAGAAGAAGGTGAATCAACTTTCCTTTGGAAAACTTTGGTTACTGTCCTCACTTCTTGCTATGTAACTTTTCGTTTTTTGAGTTTCTCTTGTAGTCCATGCATCTGGGGTATCTTCATCATAAATGGTTTCATTTCATGAAGTCTAAAAGATGTTCCTGGCATCAACTATCCTCTGATAAATGCACTTTCTAATTGTTAGTTATGATACATACTATCAACACAGGACATGCTCAACCTGGTGGGTCAGACCATCACCATGCATCAGGCATTTTAGCTGATCTTTCTTCCATATAAAAAATAGTAATGTTGAAAAAACATGGGTGGTTATTTAAGGAAGCTCTTTAGAATAAACGATAGTTTGTATTTAGCAGATATATTACCTCTAGGGTAAGTTATTTTCTTACTCTGTTGTCTTTTAAAAATTGTTATCCCTTTTCATTTATAAAAAAGTGGTAGAAAATGATTACATATTTTGTGAAGGACTTTGTTCTTTTCTATGCTATGTGCTGTCTTTTTCAATCAGTAACAAAAATTTCCTCAAGGTTACCATTTTGAGAATTCACTTTTTCTTAAATCCACAGAATAAAAGACAAAGTGTTTTTGTGTAGGTTGGCCTATATTTTGCAAATATATAACTTTACTATTTAACTTTTTCCTTAATATTTAAATCTGTCTTGCCGAGACCAGTTTGGCTCAGTGGATAGAGTGTCGGCCTGCGGACTGAAAGGTCTCAGGTTTGATTCCCGTCAAGGGCATGTACCTTGGTTGCGGGCACATCCCCAGTGGGGGCTGTGCAAGAGGCAGCTGATCGATGTCTCTCTCATCGATGTTTCTGACTCTCTATCCCTCTCTCTTCCTTTCTGTAAAAAATTAATAAAATATATTTTAAAAAATATTTAAGTCTGTCTTATAGACAGTCACAAAGTCCTGATATGTTCTTTAAAATTGAGTTTTTCTATATGATTCAGATTTGAGTTTTCAAATTGTATGATGAGCTTTTACAAGAAGTCAGTGGTCATTAGGCTTTTGTGATGGTGTTTGTTTAATAACGTCATTTCTGCAGGTCCTTAGACTGAGTTTTCTTGACAGGGTTTCTGGAAATGGCGAGTGCTGAGATTTGAGGCAGATGGATTCTTTGAAGCATGCAGCCTAACAGCCTCAGGGGGTTGTATTGCCACTTCATTAATTAGTTCATGGAGCATCCCTTTGGGCTAATTTAGTAGGATTATCCCTATTTTTACAGAGCAAGAAAATAAGATAGGAGGTATTGAATTGGCAATTAGTCCTGGAATTTGGAACTAGTTACTCAGTTTGTAGATTCTGCTCTTATTTCAAATATATATATTTCCACAGCAACACTTTTAGTTTTGTTGATTTTTTTAATATATAACAAGTAGATTCATATTTTTGAGTCATGAAGATTTTAACTTGAATTTTACACAGTCACTGTGATGTCCTGCTATGTTATCATGTGGAATTTGTGAATTTAAGGTAAATTACATACTTAGACTAATCAGTTTCACAAGAAGCATTGGTGGGTTTTTATTTTTGTTTTAGGAATGACCATTTGTGACATAAATGCAGTCTAAGATACCAGAGACAGACTGATATATTGGAAAGCACTTGAGATTTGTTACCAAAGGTCTGCGCTAGAGCATGCTTACCTCATTCCAGCCAAGTGAATATGGTTAAGTCACTTTTGCCACCTGTGACTTCCAAGAAGCATCTTAGACAAATATGTGGTCTATCTCTATCTATATCTATCTATCTATCTATCTATCTATCTATCTATCTATCATCTACCTATCTATTTATCTATCCATCTATCTATCATTATACTCAAAGAATGACCCCTCTCTCTGGTTTACCAGGTTTGCCTACTTTTCAATATCCAAATAAAATGGGTTTTCTAAGATAATTTTGGCCCAGTGCAGACTAAAGGCATAAGTCAGTTATATCTATCTATCTATCTATCTATCTATCTATCTATCTATCTCTATATATCATCTATCTATCTATCTATCTATCTATCTATCTATCTAT
This sequence comes from Pipistrellus hanaki, assembly GCF_964339955.1. Lineage (NCBI taxonomy): Eukaryota > Metazoa > Chordata > Mammalia > Chiroptera > Vespertilionidae > Pipistrellus > Pipistrellus hanaki. The sequence continues at coordinate 131,995,771 of NC_140504.1, read as the reverse complement.
CTATCTATCTCTATCTAATCTAATCTAATCTAATCTAATCTAATCTATCTATCTCATCTATCTATCATCTACCTATCTATTTATCTATCCATCTATCTATCATTATACTCAAAGAATGACCCCTCTCTCTGGTTCACCAGGTTTGCCTACTTTTCAATATCCAAATAAAATGGGTTTTCTAAGATAATTTTGGCCCAGTGCAGACTAAAGGCATAAGTCAGTTATAAGCATATCCTACTTTTGGTTGGTGGGGATTCCCTCACCAATGGACACAACCAAATAGGAGTATTAGCTCTGCTGGACCCAAAGTCTGAGTTTTGTCTTGATATATTTTCATGGTCACAAATTTTACAACTAATACCATTCCTGGGACCTACGGGTCTGAGTGGGAGTACCTCCTAGTCCATCCCTATGCATCTATCCTCTGTATCTAGATGTGTTGACACTTAACATTATTCTCATATTTTAAATGCTATTTATTTTCAAAGGATTAGGGAAAGTATATGGATTACTAATAAAATTTACAAATTTAAAAACATTCTCATTTAATATGTTTCCCTTTATATAACCCCTTGAAATTTCTAGATTAGCACCAAGTGACCTGATAAGGACTCTGGAAAACTCCTTCTATGCAGTAGATTTAACTTAAAATTTTTATTATTTATTATTTAAGATGTCAGTAGAAAAATTCTTTTTAAAGGAAAAAATTTCCAAAAAGTTTCAGTTATTTCATATAGTGGTGTTGCATTTTTTTTTTTTTTAAATTCAGATATATTACTTGGATTATTTCTTACGATTATTTTATTAGTATTTCTGAAAACATACTATTTCCATTATTTTTACTATAATGACTCAAAGAAATATATATTTAAGATTAAGCTTCAGTTCAGCTGGTCAATCATGAACATTTGGGAAATATTTGTCTTATAAATGAATAAAAAAAATTGTCCAAGCAGATGCGTTGCTTTAATTCAAGTAACAACTTATAGACTTAGGATAAAGTTATATAATTATTTTTAAAATCATGTTTATTTATGAAATTCTGTATGTTATAAATACATATGCTCTAAAAAGGAGTAACATATTTTAGCCAACTCAAAAGTTTTTAAGTTATTTGTTTATACAACTTATTCATCTTCATCTTGGATTCAATAATCCAGTAAGGTATTGAACAATTAAGGTTGGTAAGCAAGACTTTTGAGAAATTAACAACTGAGTATGAAGTGTGTACTCAGTACATTAGTAGTTAATATTGAGAGTAACTAAAAAGTAACAATAGGGACCAGAAAAATTGAAAACAAATAAATAAAATATACCATGTGTCAGATGATGGTGTTATGGAAAAAATTAATAAGCAGCAAAAGGCAACAGAGAACCAGAGATGTGGTAACAGCTTTACGTCAAGTGAGCAGGGAGGCAGCGTAGCTATATTTAAAAAGTGGATTTCAAGAGGAAGACACTGTTAACACAAGCAGAGTCAGAAAGGCCTGTCCTTCACACTGGTAAAAGTTACATGCAGTTAAACATGCTGACCTTACGAGTAAGCAATCTGATTGATGAGAGAGGGATTTGTAGTTACCTAAAGACATTGTAAACCACACCTGGCCATATTACAGCAAGCCTTATAAATGGATGTATTGTCTATGCTATAGTATGAACTAAATAAATCAAGGGACTTGAGATTGATCACACTAAGCTTTCAGCCGAAACTGGTTTGGCTCAGTGGATAGAGCGTCGGCCTGCGGTCTGAAAGGTCCCAGGTTCGATTCCGGTCAAGGGCATATACCTTAGTTGCGGGCACATCCCAGTAGAGGGTGTGCAAGAGGCAGCTGATCGACGATTCTCTCTCATTGATGTTTCTAACTCTCTATTCCTCTCTCTTCCTCTCTGTAAAAAATCAATAAAATATCAATATATTAAAAAAAGAAAAAAAAAGAAAAAAAAAGACTAAGCTTTCAATAAATCCCATTTAACAACAACAGAAAAGCTTATTTCTTTAGCAAGTTCTCAATTTTAATAGTCTATTCTACAGACATCTGTATATTTAAAAGCCTAAGCAACCGAACCACTAAATGACCAAACAACTGGTTGACCGGTCGCTATGATGCGCACTGACCACCAGGGGGCAGACACTCAACACAGGAGCTTCCCCCTAGCAGTCAGTGCACTCCCACAGCCAACCTCCCACAACAGGCCAAGATCTCCTGGTCCCTCCCTTAGGCCAGCCAGCCAACTTCCCATGGTCCCTTTCCCTGGTTGGCCAACCTCCCGAGGTCTTTCCCCCAAACTGGCCAACCTCCTGCAGTTCTTCCCCACAGCTGGCTCCCCAGATTGGCCTCAATGATGCTGGGGAAGCAGCCAGCCAACCTCCCTCAGTCCCCACCCCAAAGCTGCCAAGCTCTCATTCTCCTTTCCCCTGATTGGCCCTGATGTGGGGGCCTGGCCGGCCAACCTCTCCTGGCCCTTCCCCCAGCCAGCCTCCCCCCCCCTCCCCCATAGGCCCTGATCACAGGCCAGGCAAGGAACCCCACCTGTGCATGAATTCATGCCCTGGGCCTCTAGTACTTACATATTTATGCAAATGAGTATCTTCAAGGAAACATATCATGGCACTAATTGCAATAGCAAAAGTTTGGAAACAAAATCTGCAAAAGTTTGGAAACCATTATTAAGGGACAGATTAAATAAGCCATGGCATGTCTTCAGAGTGGGATATACACAGCTGCTATAAAGAATGAAGCAACCCTTTCTCTAGTACCACTATGGAACAGTCTCCGTGGTACATTGCTACGTGAAAAAGGAAGGAGCAGAAGAAGGGATATAGCAGGATATTACCTGTGTTTAAAAATTATATGTTCACTAGAGGCCCATTGCATGAGATTTGTGCACTCTGGGGTGTGGGGGTGTCCCCCAGCCTGGCCCGTGCCCTCTCAAAATACGGGAGCCCCACAGTTTATCGCCCAAAGAGGTAGGCCCCACCCACCCATCCAGGGCTCCTTGATGGATTGCCCCAAAGAGGCAGGCTGAAGCCAGGGGTCCCGCCTCCACGACGTACACACGGGGCCACTGGAAGCATGTCTCCACTGTGTGTGCAGCCATCTGGTGATGGCATGAGGGCGTTACGCGTGAGGGCGAGATGACTATTTAGCCTTTTATTAGTAAGGATGAGATAATATGCTTATGTGTAGACTAACATTCTGATTCTGGTTGCAACATGGTGGTGGGAGGGCATTTGCTTTTCTCCCTTTGCCCCATTTTACTATTTGAATTTTGTTTAGGTACCTGCCTTTCCTATTAAATATCTTTTTTAAAAAAGTCAACATCAGCCGAAACGGTTTGGCTCGGTGGATAGAGCGTCGGACTGCAGACTGAAAGGTCCCAGGTTCGATTCCGGTCAAGGGCATGTACCTTAGTTGCGGGCACATCCCCAGTAGGGGGTGTGCACGAGGCAGCCGATCGATGATTCTCTCTCATCGATATTTCTAATTTCTAACTCTCTATCCCACTCTCTTCCTTTCTGTAAAAAAATCAATAAAATATTTTTTTTTTTTTAAAAAAAGTCAACCTCACTGTAAATGTTAGTATAGGTCCAAGAATCTCTGGGTTTAAAATGTAAAATTATTTTGATTGAATTAAAAATGTTCTATTCTGTATTGGAATATCTTTTTTTCTTCCATGTTGTACATTGAATCCTTAGACCTTATGACCTTATTCATCTTCTAGCTGAACATTCATATCTGGTTATTCTTCCCATTTCCTCATCCTCCCTGGCAACCACTTTTCTACTCTCCTTTTCTATGAGTTTGACTTTTTTTTTTTTTTTTTTTTAAGATTCTACATATAAGTGATAGCATGCAGTTTTTTTTCCTTCTTTCTTTGTCTGGTTTATTTCAGTTAGCATAATGCCTTCAAGCTCTATCTGTGTTGTCACAAGTGGCAGGAGTTGTTTCTTCTTTCTCACAGCTGAATAATATTCCACTGTGTGTGTGTGTGTGTGTGTGTGTGTGCTCATATTCTTTATCCAGACACTTAAATTGTTTCTGTGTCTTGACTACTGTGAATAATGCTGCAATGAACATGGGGGTGCCAATATCTCTTCAAATATCCTATTTCCATTACCTTTAAATAAATATCCAGAAGTGGGATTGCTGGATCATTTGGTAGTTCTATTTTTAATTTTTTGAGGAACCTCCATATTGTCTGAACCAATTTGCATTTTTACCAACAGTGCACAAGGGTATACTTTCCTCCACATTTTGACCAACACTTGTTATCTCTTGCTAAGGAGCTCATTCCCTATGTTTTATTTCAGGACTTATGGTTTTAGGTCTCATATTTAAGTCTTCTTCATTGTAAATAAACTGACCATATATGTGTGGGTTTATTTTATAGCTCTATTTTGTTTCATTGATTCATGTGCCTTAGATCAGTGTATCTTTTAATTAAATTTTAACGAACATTTATTATACAACTAGCAGGCACTGCAAATCTTTTTTTGGTCACTAGTGAGAGGCAGGAAAATTCATGCATTTTGTCCCTCTCAAAAAAATATATTTTGAAAAAGGAGAAAGTACTATAAATTATTTAGGGTTAATATTTGATCTCTAAAATAACTAGTAAAGTATATAACCAATAGTTAGAATTCCTATATATGTGCTTACTAAGTACTCGGCTCCTTATTATATGCAATATTTTAAACAAATTAATTATGCTCTAGTTTGTTCCCTTGTAAAATGGGGCAATAGTTATTGTACTTCGGGATATGGCTTTGATGATTAACTAATATATAATGCATGTAAATTTAGCACAGTGCTTTCCATTAAATCTAGTGCAATAACTGTTAGCTGTTTTTATTTATCAGTTTCCTTTGCTTATAAGTTTCTTTTCAAATTGGGGAGTGAAAGCCCCCAGTAGCAGTTTGAGACAGAAAGCAAAGGAAGAATGAATAGAGGAAGACCCATGATTAATGAGATAGGCCCAGCGAATGGAGAAATGAGGAGGGCATTGTATGCAGAGGGGCACAATACACAAAGGCACAGAGGTGGATGCCTGGCATGCTTGGGGAATGGAGGGGAGTAGGCTAGTTTATGTAAAATGTACTACCAGGGGTCTGCATGGAAGAAGTATTGGTAGGAGGCGAGGAAACTGAGCAAGCAATGGTTGGCCATGGGGTTCTTATAGGCAATGCCTAAGAGCTGGGCATTATCTTTCAGTGGTAGAGATGGAAACTGGATAACAGAATATCTGAGATAGGATGTGGGCAGGAGGAAGTGGGAATGTGGAGGAGGAGGATATATGAGGATGGGGTAGTGCTTGATAGGGCTAAGGGAGAAATTGAAGATCCCATGTGGCAGTGGAGGAGCCTAGATAATTAATGGGAGAAATAGAGCCATAAGGGGACACATTCCAGTGGGGGTGAGCTTTGTAAAGGGATGAAGATCCTTCTTATGAGACAGGCAGAAGGGTGAAAAGCAGTGAAGATGCAGATGAGGTGGGATGGACAGGATACAGAGGGTAAAAGGCTGCAGGCCTTTTGGCTTCTTTTCTTAAAGTTTAATCTGCTGAGAATGATCAGTTGGAAAGAAATGATCTGCTGAGTATTTGGGGTGGGATTTTAGGGTTTAAGATGAGAGGTAGGTATTTGGATTATCCACTGTTGGAAATGTAAGAAGTAATGGACTTGGGAGGAGGATGAGTCTGGCTGATGCAAACGCTTGGTGAGAAGCTACCAGGGAGCCATGTGGTTCTTGCTAATAGCAGCCTAGATTCTAGAAGCAACAGGGATGGAAAGATTACCAGACCCATCCAGATGCAAGGAGTTCAGGAATTGAGGGCATTGGCTCAATGGCAGCTGATGAATAAGGAAGAAGCAAATTTGAGAAAAAGTGACAGAGTTAGTCTGAAGAGAATAGTATGAGGTCAAGTTGCATGGGGTCTAGATTCAGGAAGTAGGTGAAGTGAGGAGAGGTGACAAGACAGATGTGTGGCCAGAGGGAACTTCAGGGTTCAGTATTTTATAGGATTTTTGTTTTCCAAAAAGCACTGAAATTCTCATAACAGCCCAACAGTGTCTGTGTTAGTAAGATCAGGGGCAGACATTTTTCTTGAGAGCTTTGTTAAGGCCACATAATTTTGATAGAGGATGAGCCCAGTGAGATGTTAACACAGGCATAACAGGTCTCAGCTAGTTCCCTGGAAACCTGTAGTTTTGTCTCAATAGGAAGCAACTAACATAAGTTCAGTGAATTGTATTTCTTTGCTTTTAAAGGTAAAACCAGTAATCCACAGCAGGATCAACGTGTCAGCTCGATTTAGAAAACCACTTCAGGAACCCTGTACTATCTTGTAAGTTGGAGGCCTTTACAGTTCAAATTGAAATTGGCTGGTGGTTTCCTTATAGTTTGGGGTTTGCACTATAATTATAGTGGCATCACTCTGTCAGACAATATGGCTCACTGGCTTTGCTTTTTGTCCAGCTTGATTGCAAATGGAGACCTCATAAGCCCAGCATCTCGCCTCCTCATTCCTAGAAAAGCCTTGAACCAGTGGGATCATGTACTACAGATGGTCACGGAAAAAATAACTCTGAGGAGTGGGGCTGTTCACAGGTATGTCAAAATCATCTTGCCAGTGGATGGTTTTTAGAACTGTGAAAATATTCCCAGGAGGCTCTCAAGTCATTTGGCCCAAATTTGAATTTTGGCTCACCACGTTAGGCTCTCTATGCCTTCGTTCCTTTATCTGTAAAATGGGTATGTAATAATACTTACCTTATAGATTGTTTTAAGGAATAAGATAAGCCACATACTGAGCTTAAAACAGTTCTTGGCACAAATGTTAACTACTTTTATTCCTTTAATTTAGAGCAATTAGGTAACATTCATTTTGTTGAGAACTTTTTTCTTGACTCTTAGTTAACATGTCCTTTTATTCAGGAGATATTTATAATTCTTTGATGGTCCAAACGGTTTGCCTAGCATAAAGAATCAGACCTCAGGAGCTGTTAGTGCAATTAAGGAAGAGGCAGGTAAGAGAGGATAATTAAGTGGGATTGCCTAAACTTGAGAAATCAAAAGCATTTTTCTCAAATTCTGAAATTTAAGGGAAGATTAAAGTTATGGCTTTTAAATTGTGAAGCCTATGAAAATATCCCTTGATAGAGGCTCACTTATTTAGTTCCTTAAAAGTGGGAGGGTTACAAATAATATATACAAGTACAGAACATATTAATAATATACACAAAAACTTGAAATCTAATCAAAAGTTTTCTGGTTGTTCTTGAATTCTGCCTTTATCCCAAACTCTCTAACATACTCCACTGGTAGAACATACTCCTGATTTTAAAAAGTTATACTCTGCCCATTTTCATTTTTATATATCTATCTATAGAAACATGTGATAAAATAATTATGTCTTTCAGTTTAATGTGTGTTCATATTAACATATATTAACATACATAGTTTCATAGCCATTTAGATTTTAAATATAATTAGGTATAAATAAATATATTTAGTATATAAATATAATTGAAAGCAAAACTTCACCTGTGTTAAAAGATATTTCAAGCAGGACAAAAAATATAAATAAAAACCATTTCTCTCCCTTCTGGCTCCCCTTTTCCTCTACCAGCATTATTCTAGAAATATTCCATTTATATAGAAGCCTATAAATCTCTTATTTAAAAAAAACACACAAATGGTAACACACATACACACAAATAAATATATAAATATACCTATTTTTAGACTGTGTTATTGTTTACTATATTATAGGTATTCCCCATTTTACTGTGACAACAAATCTTGGAGATTTTTATTAGCACAAATAGCTCTATCATATTATTTTTAATGACTGTAAAATTTCCATTTTATGAGTGTGCCCTAATCTATTTTAATATTCTACTCTTGATGGAAACAGATCATTTTCAAACTTTCACTATTGCATGTTCATGTCTTTGCATATAAATAGAGTTTATCAGCAGAATAAAGTCTAGAAGTGGAATTGTATCTTTTGGTAAATGCATTTTAGATTTTGTTAGATACTGCCAACTGTCTTCCAAAGACTTTGTGCTGACTTGCACTCTCACTAAAAGTGCTTGAGTGCCTGTTGTACATACTTTCACCTGTGCTGTAAAATTAATATTTTGTTTTTTCATTCATGTTGGGTAAAAGTATTATTTTATTTTTGTTGATTTTTATTTATTTAAAGTACAATAATGTCATTCATTGAGCATTTCTTTTGTGCAATGCATTATTTCGAGTGCTTTATGTTGTTAACTTAACTTACCAATCCTATGAGGTAAATAGTGTTATTATTCTCTTTTAATGAAACATGAGACACAGAGGGGGTAACTCACTTGCCCAAGATTATGTAGATAATGACAAACAGGACTGGATTCAACCAGATTAGTGGGCTGTATGACTCCAGAGCCTGTGCTCTTCATTGCTAAATTATTCTCTGAATAATTGCCCATATTTATCTTCTATTACATATGAACTATCTGTCATGGCCTTTGCATATTTGTCTTATTGATTTGTAGGCACTCTTTACACATTAGGGAAATTGACCCTTTGTCATATGTTTTAAATATATTTCCAGTCGGTATTTTTGATACTGTTTATGTTTCTTTTTTGTATACAGACATAATGAGTTTTGATGCAGTCGAATTTTCAATCTTTTCTTTTGATCATTAAGTTTTATTACTAGTTTAGGTCTTTCTCCAAAATTATAAAAATATTTTTCTATGTTTTTGTCTCATACTTTTAAATTTCATTTGAAACTTTGAACCTTCAGGGTTTCATTTTGGGATGAAGAGTTACACAGATCTCAATCCTATATAATAGAAGCTTAATATGCCAAGTGTCCAGTCTTCTGGATGGCCATTCAACCAATCAGTGCATAATATGCTAATGATATGCTAAGGCTGCTCAACTGCTTGCTTTGATGTGCACTGACCACCAGGGAGCAGTCAATCGGCCATTTGACCAGCTGCTATGGAATGCACTGACCACCAGGGGGCAGAGGCTCAACACAGGAGCTGGCCCCTGGTGGTCAGTGCACTCCCACAGGGAGCCTCTCCTGCCACTGCAGCAGCGCTAAGGATGTCTGACTGTTGAATATCCCCCGAATGCTCCCTGACTGTGAGAGGGCACAAGCCAAGCTGAGGGACCCCCTCTGAGTGCACGAATTTCATGCACCAGGCTTCTAGTTGTTATATGTTGATTTTTTTTTTTTTAGATATAATTGCATCTTTTGACATATACATAAATATAAGCCCACTAAATAAAAAAATATAAAGCATAAAAAAATATATATACACAGCTGCATGCCCAAGATATACTTAATTATACATATGAACAAATTCATACATAGAAATAAAATTTATGCAAGTACAAATATAGCAAAGAAAATATAGTTATATATCCCTGAACATTTGAATATTTAGAGAAAGTTTATTCTTAATATAATGCCAAATACGAGTAAAATTTGGTTGCTGTTGACTTGGGATATGCCTATTTTTCCTTAAGGGGACATTAAAAAATCTTACGGTTAGATCCTACACTGCACATCAATTTATTTATATATGAAAAACATTTCATAAAAATTGGTTCAACTTCCTATTTACATTTCTTATCTTTGTAGCAAAGGAAGGTCAACAAGAGTCACATAAAGAAAGGCTGAAATCATGGGCTAGGCTTTATGCAGGACCTCTTTCCCACCTGTATAGGAAAACAGTAATATCTTAGCTGTTTTCAGATCCACAGCTATGTTACCTTTTCATTTCTTGCTATAAAAGTTAATTATGAATTTCAATCTTCCTATTTTGAAGGAAAAATGAAAGAAGAATGTCCGGATCTAAGCCAGTACTTCTCAACCAGGGGAAGTCTCCCTCTCGAGGACATTTGGCAGGGTCTGGAGTCATTTCTGGTAGCCCCAGATGGGAACAGGCCAGCTACTACCACTGCCTATGGGGTAGAAACCAAGGGTGCTGTTATCTGTAGTGCACAGGACAGCCTCCCCACCTCTTCAACTGAGCATAGTCTTGTCCAAACAGTGCTCAGAAACCCTGGTTTAGGTCAAAGCAGGAAAACCAGAACCCTGGGTGAAGTGCTGACTTGTAGGGAGAGGAGTACAATGTTATAAAAGAAAAGATCTTGATACGAACTCAACACAAACACATTCCAGGATTTTGGTGGCTATTTTCTTTTTATACAATATAATCAGTAAACAAGCAGACAGGTCAATGGACTTTTCATTTCCTTTGCAAATGTTACTAACCTTTAATATGCAGTATAGGAAGCTGGATAATTTTTGAATGATTTTCTTGAAATCTATCTATTGTAGTTGCTCTTGTTTATAACCTTCAAAACATCTGCATTGTCTTTCTGTATAGTTTTCTAGTAGGCTTTCCCCCTCCCTGTTCTTTAAAGAAATTCTCTGGATACTTTAAATGGTCTACAAAATTATCACTGTTCTTTGAATAAGTAACATATTAATTGTAGTTTGCAGCAGCAGTTTTACAGTAAGGGGAGGTTCTTGTGAAATCTATTCTGGGAAGATGAGGGAATGCAGGGGGAAAAAAGAAAGAAGCAGGAATGTTATGTGGTTCTGCATCATTAATACTGGCAATGGGTTCTTTCACCTCCTGCCCTCTCAACCTCTTATTCTCTGACCCAGTTTTGTGTGCTTAGATGTAATCTGATGGCTGCTCATATACAGAATGCTTTAGGAGGCATATAGTTCTGACAAGTAAATTAAGAAAATAAATTTTAAAAGTACTTACCAAGTGTAAATAGGACAATCAAACTTCAACAGAAGCTGGGCTTTATTTAAGGCACCACTTTCTGTATCAGTTAAATCTTCCCATCTGAAATCTTAATATGGCAGCCTTAGGGATATCATGTTAGATAGTCATTTCATTGGGATGAAACACTGTGCAGCTAGTCAGCAACTGTGTCTGCATTATAATGTTGGCATTTAGTTGAATCTAATTATTTCCTGTCTTTGAAGCAAAGGAAGGGCATTCTTTTTTCTTTTTCCTTCAAAATAGAAAAATCAAAATTCATAATTAACTTTTATAGCAAGAAATGAAAAGGCAGCATAGCTGTGGATCTGGAAACAGCTAGACTTTGAGGCTGTTTGTAATTCAATAATTGGGATAGTAACAGATGAGCCAAAATAAGAACAGAATGTTTTTATTTACTTTGTAATTTTAAGCAGTTTTTTCAATGCTTGTTAAAATTTTAATTGTTGGCATTCATACTTTATACTTGGCAGACTTTATACTTTAGAAGGAAAACTGGTTGAAAGTGGGACAGAGTTGGAGAATGGACAGTTTTATGTGGCTGTTGGCAGAGATAAGTTTAAGAAATTGCCTTACAGTGAATTACTTTTTGACAAGTCAACCATGAGAAGGTCTTACGGGTAAGTTTTAATCCTCATTTACTTCTCATACTTTAGTTATCACTTGAAATACAATAGCATTGAGTCTTTTGCTGACCACTGGTATATTTTACATCATCTAGTTTATCAGTTAGACTGCAAAGCATATGTGATATACACTGACCTTTGTTTTTTTTTTTTTGCCATGATTGGAGATTGAGATATATTGCACAATAATTTTTGGGAATCTATGGAAGACTAAATAGTATATATTTTTTTACTATATATATATTCTTGCTATTCATTTATGATTTTATAAAAAATATAAAGATTTACTCTTACGAAGAAGATACATGGCAATTAGCTTCTTTAAAAAATATATATATATTATTCATTTCAGAGAAGAAGAGAGAGTGAAAGAGAAAAATATCAGTGATGAGAGAGAATCACTGGTTGGTTGCCTCCTGCATACTCCATATTTGGGGATTGAGCAGGAGCATGTACATACTCAGACATGTACCTTGACCAGAAATCAAACCTTGACCTCTTGGTTCATAGGTTGATGCTCAACCACTGAGCCACAATGGCAGGCCAATTAGCTTCTTTAAAACATACATTATTAGAAGTTTTAAGAATTTCTTAACTACTTAGCTGGGTCAAATAATTTTTCAGCTGGTGCATATAAAACATCTAAAGGTGTTTTTTTAAAAAAACCATAATATTTTATACACCTTTTAATAATTTTAAAATACAAAATCAATACAATTCCACTTGTGCAGAATAGATTAACTGTTTTTATAGTTAATATATGCAAAACTTTATAGATAACAATTATAATTGCTCCTAATACATTGTGGACCATTTTTTCTCTATGAGATGTTATATATTGGTGAAATATGCTTTATTTCAGCCAAGTAGCTGGACCTTATAGGCATGCCTGAGGAGCCCTGGCTCCTGGCACATGCTGGGACCCTCCCTTAGGCTTGCTCACGGTGCCCCAGGATCTACCTCTATAGATATTCCGTGACCATTTTGCTATTGGAAATGGAATATTTTGGTGGTTCTCTGCTAGGGTGGGTGATACTGGTAGAGACAGAGCAGAATGTCACCAATATGTTGTCCATTAATTCACATTTTGTGAAGCCTGATGGAGAGCTTAGCTGAAGGTCTCTAGATAAGTATTAGATGAAACCAAATTTCAGGGATGTTGTTTAACGTATGAAAGAGCACATGGTTTTCCAGCACTTTAGAATTACTCACCAGCAGACTTATTGCTAACCATCCTTACCCATCCATGAAATCAAATCCTTCCACAGCCTGCCAAGCAACACTGGACTAGTCTGCTGTTAGCTTCAGTGTGTAATTGATGGCAGTGGGAAAACTCTAACTCATGGTGACCTTTCTCAGGCATATTAGTAAGATTACATTTATCTCTGAATCCTCTTATTTACAGAGTTTCAGAATAGATCTTTTTCTAATAATATAGACATCCGTGAAACAGCATTCCTATAGTTGAAGAGAGTTTTTTATTTTTCTACAAGAGTGACTAGTTTAGAAAGACTCTGAATGCTACCATTCTGAGCTCCTATCAGAGGCAGACAGCATAGGCATTTAAAAAGAGAGATAAATTTATTGTTTTAAACTCAATTTAGCAAAATCATTACTCAGCTTGAGAATTAAATAAAAATGCTGTGAAAGAATATACTATGGTACTAAAGGTTTATTTTAAGTATAAATAACAATAGTGTGCAGAAAAATATTAAACATATTTTGGAGTGGAATTTTGAAATTTATGGTGGTTCTTGTGAAATTGGGAACGTATATAGTACTTTTGGGAAACACTGATATCAGTAAACAGTTGACTTACAAATTGGGATAACAAATTAGGATGACAGTTGTCTTGCGTTGTATATTATTTGTAAATAACACTCATTATTTCTAAATTGCAATTTGTTTTCGCAGTCAGAAAGCTTCTTCACTGCCTCCTATTGTGGGATCCAGAAAGTGTAAAGGCAGTGTAAGTATCAGATGGTTTACTCAATAATGTCCTGTATTTCTGTACAATACATTGAGACTGTCCTTTGGATTTCAATTAAATTTGAAGAAATAAAATATAAACAATTGTGTGAAACAACACTAGAACATTGATGTTACAATTAAGGTCTTATAAGAGAGCTAACATTTTTAGTATATATATTTTGAAATAGGTATCTTTTTCCTTGTGTATAGACCTGATACAACTTATATCACAGTTGAAATCTAGGCAATAATACATAAAACTAGAAGAAATGCTGGGTAGGTCACATTAGTGGTCCACCCAGTCCTATTTCCTATCTATGACAAAGACTAAAAAAGAAGTTTTTGTAAGAAAATAGTGACCCTCACATATAGTTCTTTAAAAGATTGAGAATCATTTCAAATACTTATCCTCTATCTGAATCTTTTCCATTCATCATTCATTTATTTGCAAATTCAACAAAGTTTATTAAATGCCTATTATGTGGGAACTGTGACACACAGTTAGTAGGTAATTCCTTAAGGTCTTTGTATTTTTTGTCTGTAGTTCTCAAGGAGATGAGATTTATGTCATGCCACAGTGTTGCTTTGACAGAGTACATCTAGCTAAGGTGTCTCTTTCCACCCTTTTGATTGAATTTCCAGACCTGTAGTGGTCAGGACTGATTTAATATTCCCCTTTCTGAATTAAGGAAGCAAAATTCTTATTATGGTGTTTTGTGAAATAAATGGCTATTTGGCAATGATACTGCTTCCTAGTGATGATTTAGATATTTCTCCATCCTTTTGGTTATATCATGTGAAATTCTTGAAAAAAAGAAAAATAATTTTGCGTGAAGAAGTAGTGCTGAATTCAGCATAACAAACAGCAAACCTTTATTAGCTACTCATTCACTGGAACTCATACAACTTATGACAAAGCACTTGCCCCTCAAGAAATGTGCAACCTCATTGGAATAGGGAAGATAGCTTGAAAAGGTAACCAACAAGCTAAAAACCAAATTTGTGATGGGACTGGTAAACATGAGAGAGACAGAAGGCATCAATGTGCACATGGAGAAAGTTGAATTAGACTCGAGTTATGCCTTTGAGCATAACTCGAGTCTAATTCCCTTAATGTTTAATTAAGGGAATTAGACTCGAGTCTAATTTCCCTTAATGTTTACGATTAAGGGAAAGTCAATGAGGGGGAAAGGGCTTCAGATAGAAGGAACAGTGTGAGGAAAGGAGAAGCAATAATACTGGCTGATACTTAGGGAACACTATGACAGGGTCTTTACAGGTGTGATTTACTTAATCTTCACCCCATGAGGCAGGTACTATTATTACTTCATTTAAAAATAAGAAAAGGAAGCAGATCATGGAAGTACCACATCTAAAGGCTTCTGTTGAGCAACTGGCAGGGGAGGGATTGCGACCAGGTGGCCTTCCTGGAGGAAGCTTGTGCTTCTGACCCCAGGGAACAAAGAGTTGCTCAGGTGACTGAAACAGAAGGTCTTTCTTCTGTGGTGTGGATGTTGATTGCCTGAAATGGTAGTAATGGCAGTGTTAGATGTCTTGGAATGTCAGAATGAGGGATCTAATCTTTATCTTTAATCTTTATCTTTAAGTAGAGGGCATCTCATGAAGGCTTCTGAGAGGTGAACATGTTAATCCAAGTCCATTCTAGGAAGGTTAGATCTTTTATGTGCAGAAAGACTTAACGTGGTGAAAGGCCATAGGTGAGATGTCAGTTATGCTACAATTACAAGCAATAGCCTTGGTATCCTATATAATAAAAACCTAATATGCAAATTGTCCCCTCCACTGGGAGTTTGATCAGGGGGCAGGGCCAGACAGCCAATGCCCATTGCCCCTGCCCCCGACTGGCCCAGTCCCAGCCGGATGCAGAGGCAGACAGCATGGGGAAATGAGGCTCTGGCCCTGGCCAGCAGCTGGCAGCCACTAGGGACCCTACCCATGCACAAATTTAATGCATTGGACCTGTAGTCAAGTGATAAGAGTGTAGACTGGTAGGTGTAGAAGTAGCAGGAGGTGATTACTGCTCAAAAACAAATAAAGCATTTGGTTGGTGATTGGACACATGGGGTTATTGGATAGGTTAGAGATAAAGATAAATGCAAGTTTTTGAGCTTGGATGCCTGAGCAAATGGCAATACAATGGCCAAGAAGAAGGCAATCAGGAAAAATAGTGACCTGCTTAAGTTGGAAGTGTCATTATGAAATCTAGTAGAAATGTTCAGCAAGCAATTATAAACGATGGAGTCTGAGACCTGATGTAGTCATTAGATGTATATTTGCAAGTTTATCCACATTATGGTCACAATTGAAGAGCAGACACCTGTCATTGTAGTGTTCTTTCCTGGCACCCAGCATAGCCTGGCAGGAAGCAGGCCTCTTCATGCTGTTGGGTGAGTGGCACCTGTTGAGAGAGTGCAGTGAGAACCACAGAGGCCTCAGGTTTGAGACAAATAAAAAGGGTAGAGAGAGAAAGAAGATGGAGAATATTCCAATGGTTGAAAAATATGTTAGCCACTAAAGCTAAATAAACCCATAAATTTAGGGTTTGAAAATTTTGTCCTCTTATTCTTTTTTTTTTTTTTTTTAAATATATTTTATTGATTTTGTACAGAGAGGAAGGGAGAGAGATAGAGAGTTAGAAACATCGATGAGAGAGAGTCATCGATCAGCTGCCTCTTGCACACCCTCTACTGGGGATATGCCCGCAACCAAGGTAAGTGCCCTTGACCGGAATTGAACCCGGGACCTTTCAGTCCCCAAGCCGACGCTCTATCCATTGAGCCAAACCGGCCTCGGCTGTCCTCTTATTCTTCTTCAGGACTTTGTAGTGGAGTCTTTTCTGTGTTCCAGGCAAACATGAGCTCATTTATTCTCCCATTACAACTGGAAGAGTGATGACTAAACAGAGACTCAGTGTAGTTGAATAAGTGACCCTAGGTCACAGGGAAAGGTGATGTTAGAACCAAGATCGTGGCTCAACTCTTTGCATTCACAATAAAAATCAACTTTGGAATTATGTGCTTACTACTCTGTAATTTGGAATGTCTGAAATGTTTATTTAAAAAGAGTTTTCTGCTTTAAAATTCATGTGCAGGAGGCACTCACATGCAATTTAGTATTTGTGCTATGAATATTGTGTCATCTAATAATGGTTGATTAGGTTTTCCATGTATTTGGTGTGGAACTAAGCCACAGGGAGACGGTGCTTTCTCTTCATTTGTGGTTTAATTGGGAAGACAAAGATTAAATTATTCCACAAAATAGATGGATAATTACGTGATGAAAATGAAAGAACAGTGCTGAGGAATATGAGAGGCAATCAAAAGAGAACTACCTTAGAAAGGTATGTCCGGAAAGGCCTCTTTGAGTAAGTAACCTATAATGACAGACTATTTCCATCTTATAGAAAGCAAAGACTCAGATTTATATTTCCTTCCTCTGACTTAGAAAAATAAAATGATAGCAGAGCTTGTTCCTCTTTCCACAATACCCCCAAAGCAGGCTGCACATTTGTCCATCCATTCATCTGCTCATTCAGTTATCCACTCAACACATTTATGGAGCACTTACTAAGTGCCAGGAACTACTCTAGGTGCCAGGCATATAATGGTGAACAGATAGGCAGGTTTCAGACCTGATGGAACTTTCATTATCAGATGGTATAAGTGCAATGTGTTAACTAAAACATGGCAGGGAACCTATGGGTAAAAGTTCTCTAAGACAGAGTTTAATGTGAGAGCTTGTTATACAAAGCTGGGGCAGGGGAGAAAAGAGCCTTTACAGCAGAGGAAGAATTACAGAGGCTCTTGGTGATGAGCTTGGCAAGTGAGGAGGGCAGGAAGAAGGCCAATGTGGTCTGCGATAAAATCGGCAGGCAGCCCAGAACCTGGGTTTGGGTTTTATTCCTTGATAGGATACCATTTGAGGGTTGGAAGAAGAGGGTGATACCATTTGCTTTACATTTTTAAAAGACAATTCTACAGAAAGTGAGTTGGGGCAAGAATACGAGCAAGAGGCTGTGGGACAGATGGTGTCCAGGAATATGATGCAGGTGTCTTGGACAGGTGACAGCAGGGGAAATGAGCATCTATGATAATTCTTCTTTGAATATGTTGTAATGGTCTGTTATTATTGGTTGATACATTCATCACAGGCATTTACTGAGTACGTTTTAGTGCTTGGTGGGTAGTGGGAGGCAGAGATTCCTGAGAAAACAATGAACATATAGAAGAAGAAAGAGAAACAAATACACAATATATTTAGTATTAGTGAGAACCTCGATGAAAATGCATCAAGACATAGGAAGAGCTAGAACCGGTTTGGTTCAGTGGATAGAGCGCCGGCCTGTGGACTGAAGTGTCTCATGTTCGATTCTGGTCAAGGGCATCTACCTTGGTTGCGGGGACATCTCCAGTGGGGGGTGTGCAGGAGGCAGCTGAACGATGTTTCTCTCTCATCAATGTTTCTGACTTTCTGTCCCTCTCCCTTCATCTCTGTAAGAAATCAATAAAATATATTTTAAAAAATAAAAAAAAAGAAAACATAGGAAGAGCCCTAATAGGTTTGGCTCAGTGGATAGAGCATCGGCCTGAAGACTGAAGGGTCCTAGATTCTATTCCAGTCAAGGGCATATATCTTTGGTTGTGGGCTCAATCCCCAGTAGGGGGTGTGTAGGAGCTAGCTGATCCATGTTTCTCTCTCACTGATGTTTCTAACTCTCTATAGCTCTCCCTTCCTCTCTGTAAAAAAAATCAATAAAATATATATATTTTAGAAAGAAGACAAGTAAAGAGTTTTGTTGGTGTGGCTCAGTGGTTGAGTGTTGACCTAGAATCAGGAGGTCATGGTTTGATTTTTTGTCAGGGCACAGGCCCGGTTTGCAGGGTTGATTCCCAGTTAGGGACATGAAGGAGACAGCTGATCAATGATTCTCTCTCATCATTGATGTTTCTATCTCTCCCTTCCTCTCTGAAATCAATAAAAATATATTAAAAAAAAAAAAAGACATGGGGAGAGAAAGTGTCATAACATCCTGGTGGGTGGGGTAGGCCTCTTTTATGAGGTCATATTTGAGCAGAGAGGAATACCTCACCTGGCACATGGTAGGCTCTCAGAACCTGGTTAGTGGATGTGTGTGTGACTGGCAGTGAACCCCACAGAGAGAACATCTTAGGTCAGAATTCCAGAGTCACAAACTATTTTTAACAGAAGGATTAATTTACTCCTTTCCTTTAATCAATTGGTGCCCTGGAGAGTGCATGTATTTTTAAGAACGTTAACTGTGTGGCACTGAATTGGGGGGTGGGGAGGGTGAGTGAACTGCACTCTGGGAAAGCTGGCTTTAAACTTGGGGATCTACTGCCAAATCAGCGGGAAAGCACCCCTGAACTCATGGTGCACATCAAAGGGTACACAGACCTGGATTTTAGGAATTCATTTTTCCACACAGCTTTCTAGGGATTGCTTTATTGCATAATGAAGGGGAGTGTGGTTAGGGCTTGATAGAACTTTAAAGAAAGAGAGAAAAAGCTGCCACAGTTTGCTGGTGCATCAGTGACTTGGACAGCAGAGTTCCACCCTTATGGTAGGGAATGTGAGGAGTGACGGGTTCTTGGGGGTCAAACAGATTCTTTCAAATCAGCCAGGGAATGCCTTGCACAAAGCAGGGCAAGACCAGAAACCACCCTAATACAGACTCTGAGTGCTGGGATAGTTACTGAAATGAGCAAATTGGGACCACTTTTATCATATACTAGAGGCCTGGTGCACGAAATTTGGCCTGTACCATGTTGCAATCCGGGACCCCTTGGGGGATGTCCAATTGCAGATTTAGGCCCGATCCCAGCAGTCAAACATCCCCCTCACTGTTGGGGACCATTGGCTCCAACCTGCTTACCTGCCTGCCTGATCGCTCCTAACCACCCACCTTCCTGCCTGATTGCCCCTAACTACTCTGCCTGCCTTCCTGACCACCTATAATGCTTGCCTTCCTGCCTGATTGCCCCTAACCACTTCCGCATCAGCCCCCGCTGCCACTGCTTTGTCCGGAAAAACATCAGAATGATGCCCAGAAGGTCGTTAGGCTGTCCGGTCTAATTAGCACTTTTATTATTATAGATTATTTTACAGAGAGGAAGGGAGACAGAGAGTTAGAAACATCAATGAGAGAGAAACATCTTTCAGCTGCTTCCTGCACCCCTCTCTCCCACAGGGGATATGCCCCCAACCAAGGTACATGCCCTTGACCAGAATTGATCCCGGGACCTTTTAATCTGCAGGCCAATGCTCTTATCCACTGAGCCAAACCAACCAGTGCTTATTATAGATTTTTAAAATTCTCAACTGAGGATATGTTTTATTTTGTTTTGTATTTAAAAATATGTTTTTATTGATTTTTTTTTTTTTTTAGAGAGAAAGGAAGGGAGACAGATAGTGAGACAGAAATATCCATGAGAGAGAAACATCAATTGCTGCCTTCCGCGCATCCCCTCCTGTGGAAAGAGCCTGTAATCTGGGCATGTGCCCTGCCACTTTTTGGTGTATGGAACAACACTCCTACCAACTAAGCCACTCAGCCAGGGCAGTTGTGAATATTTTTAAATTGTGGCCCTAGTCTTGAAAACAAAAGGAAGATTTAAGTGAATTGTCTTAAGTTTTACAAAGTTTGAAAAATAAACCCATCAGCAAAAGGCTGTTCTCTATCTGTGAGGCCACTCCATATAGAATCAGAGTGCCCTCTAGTGGGAGAGGTGCAAAATCAGAGAAGTATTTGAAAGTTAAAGCCGAAGACTTTTTTAATGACTATATGGCTAATACATCTTGTGATCAATGATTTATAAATTAAGATATTATAATTGTTAAGGTTTTGTTTTAAAAGACACCCACATCATTATCCACATATCACAGAGTCACTGTGAAGCAAGAAAAGTTCCACATGCTCCTAAAATGCACCACCATTTACCTGGTGGAGAAGCTGTGTTCAGCGTAGATGGGAGGGCTTCTCACACGTGCTCTCACCAGATGCTTAAGTGAGAGCAGCACCAGTCTGAGTGCTGTCCAGTTCCTGCTCTTCAAGTCCTCCTCCCAGGGGCATCCCTGAGACACAGGTGGTAAAAGCTGCTCCAATAGGCAAAACCCTCACAGAATTATTTTAAACTTGATGTTTTATGACATGTTTTTGTGGGGGCTGGAAATGAGTTTCTGCAGTAATGAAATAAACCTGAGCTGTTTGGATTTTGTTGGACATTGCTTTGGGAACTACATAAAAATCCCAGTTTCGGTAGAGTGAGGGTGATAGAAAGGCTCTTGTTATTTTTTCCCCCCAAAATATATTTTTGTTGATTTCAGAGAGAGGAAGGGAAGGAGAGAGTGATAGAGACATCAATGCTGAGAGAGAATCATTGATGAGTTTCCTCCTGCACACACTCCACTGGGGGTGAAGCCTGCAACCCAGACATGTGCCCTGACTGGATATGGAACCATGACCTCCTAGTTCATAGGTCGATGCCCAACCACTGAGCCATATCAGCCAGGCTCTTGTTTTTTGTTTTTTGTTTGTTTGTTTGTTTTGTTTTTTTTTGGTAGTTTGAGCTTGAACTTTTCTATTCCTGTCAAATAAGCTGAGATATGTGTGAGGTAAAAGGCAGGGCAGTGGTTTAAGTACGACTGAAGTCAAGTTTTTGCATAAGACATGCTGTAAAATTAGCTGCTTTCCACTGTGTCACTTCCAGGTGGCTTTTTTTAGGGAACCATACAATATAATAGCTGTTTCTAGTGCTTTGGCATCAAGAAGCTCTTGTGTAACAGAAAAATCAGACCTGGGTAATCTTGAGAAACTAAGTTCCTTTATTATCTGTAAAGTGATGACAATTGTATCTATCTATAAATTTGGAAATATTTGTGTTAATGGGTATTTAGCACATAAGAGCTACTCAATAACATTGTGTCATCAATTGGCATAGCTGTGTGAGACGGCAAAACTAACTTCTCTATTCACTCTATTCCCAAAATAGTAATGACTATATGTGCTCAAGTAATTAGTCACAGGTGGAAGTCTCCAAAAGAAGGAAAATTTCCTTCTTCATTTCTTTCTCTCTCCACCCCCACCCCTCTCTCTCTCCCTTCTCTTAGGATATATGTATCTCTTTATATATCCCAATATATAAAAACCCTGGGTCTGCTACAACTGAGGGCTTGACCAACCAGAAGTCAGAGCTGGGTTGCCATGATGACTGAGCACTGACTGCTATGCTGCAGGCATAGTGACCCAGCACTGACTGCTTAGGGGGCTGAGAATCAGCCTGGAGAGAGGCCTGAAGAGAGAAGCCAGGTCTGATCCATAGCCTCTGTGGCAGTTGTTGATTAGCACTTGCCTCTCTCTCTCTCTCCAGGCCTGGCCTGCAGCTGTGCTTCCATTTCTCTTCAGGCCTCCACCAGGGCTGCTGATCAGTCCTACCTTTCTGATCCGGCCTCATTGATAGGCCCAGAGACACTGACTGGCATAGAACTGACCAATCAGAACCGAATCTGGGTAAACTGTGAGGAACCAATGGCTGCCTAGGAGGCAGAGCTTTTGACACTGACTGGCATAGAAACCGACCAATTAGAACCAAATTGGCTGGCAGGGAAGGGCAGTTGGGGGTGAGATCATGCCAGCAGGGAAGGGTAGTTGGGACAACCAGGCCAGCAGTTGGGAGGGACCAGGCCTGTAGGGGAAGGAAGTTGGCAGCCATCAGGCTGCAGAGAAGGGCAGTTGGGGGGGGGGGGGACCAGGCTTGCAGGGGAGGGCAATTGGGGGTGACCAGGCTGGCAGGGGAGGACAGTTGGGGGCGATTGGGCTGGCAGGGGAGCAGTTAGGTGTTAATCAGGCTGGCAGGCAGAAGCTGTTAGGGGCAATCAGGTAGGCAGCCAGGTGAGCAGTTAGAAGCAGCAGCCCCGGATTGTGAGAGAGATGTCTGACAAGGGCTCCCAGATTGGAGAGGGTGCAGGCCGGGCTGAGGGACAACCCCCCATCCAGTGCATGAATTTTGTGCACTGGGCTTTGTATATATATATATAATTTCTTACATATTTTTTATATTAACATTTTAGGTGAATTAACATTTTTAAAAGGATAGGCATTTAAATTATTAACCAATCTTCTAATTACAAAACAATTTTTCCCTTGTTCTCATTTTTGTTCTTACAAAGCACCTTATGAGTAGTGATTATTGGGTAATGCCTGAGCAGCAGTTTTGAAAGTCATGCCCTATATAGTTATTGGAATAAACTATTCTTTCTTGATGATCCACAATCACCTTTCTGAGTGTTGCTACCAGGAACGTGGTAAAGCAGAATTTTCTGAACGTTCAACAAGAGAGTTTTTAAAATTATGTAACCCCTAGGCATTCCATTCCAGGATGGGGCTCTGCTTCTCCATTGTTATACCCCTCTGTGAACAAGACTTTTCCAAGTGAGCTATAAAACTTGTTGTGCCGAGATCCAAAGCTTCTCATTCACAACACTTCATGTTAGTCCCTGGAAGTTCCACAGCATCTCTGAATGTTCCCATAGGCTTGCTAGAGGGGTTACTTGTTTCATTCAAGACTTTTACAGTTTTAAAATCTTGGAATGAGTAGATATGGTTGAAAATAGACTGGAATATGAGACCTGGCTGATCGTTTCAGAATCTCCTCTATAATCATATTATCTATTTCTTCTGCCAGGCAATTTATAGCCTTTCGAGAGAGAATCATTGAAGAAAAGAAAAGGAATAAAAAACATACCACAGCTCTGGTAGCAGCTAATGCAATAATTAAATGGAAACTGTATGTTTAAATTGCAGTCTGAATAGGAAATTAAATTATGCAAAAAAGTGTTATAGATTCAGACATATTTTATACTGTTAATAAATCTATGCATAATTCATTTTCTTGTAGGCTGTGACAAAATAGCATAAATAGCTTCATTTGTAAGGCTGTGCATTTTGCTGTTCTTAATTGGGTGATGGCTAAAACTATTTAAATACTTTTAAGTGACTGAATATATAAATGTTTAAATTGAGCAGTTATAATAGGTTTCCAGGCAGATTTGTTTATTTTATATTACTACATTTATTTTTAGATACTAGCATAGTACAAATATTGCATAAAGATTGCACCCAATATGTGTGTTTGATAGGATTTTAAGAAAAATATATTATCTCTTTGCTCTTATAGAAAGCACTCTGATACTCATTGAATGAATACTATGTCAGGCACAGTACCAGTTACTTTATAAACTGGGCCATTTTATTCTTATTATAGACCTAAAGGCAGGTACATTAACTCCTTTTAACTGATGAGGAGACAGGCCAAACAAGGAAGGAACTAGTCCAAGTTCCCATAGGTGATTACTGGCAGAGCAGTGGCTCTGAACCAGGTATTTTGGGTTTCTAAAACTTACAATTTTTCTTTTGCCTGCAGCTTCACACCCTACACACTCAGGTAAGTTTAGCACTGGGGCATCTGAGAGTCAAGGCTGTCTTGTTAGGAGGGAGTCTCTTGCTGTAGCAATGGGCACACAGTAGCTGAGACCAGCATAGCTGTCCCTTGAGCACTAACAGTAACCACCACTGTAGTGGCTATTATGTGGCTCCACAGGAGCCATACTTGGGCCAGTGACAGGAATCTCTAAAACTCAATCCACCTTTCTGCTGAGGAGCCCACTTTGCAAACATAAGGTCTTCATTTCCAGAAATATTTGGGGACTGGAGGCAACCACTGGAGGTGTGATTATAGGTGCTGCCTTTCAGAAATGTGGACTGCTGGGGCCCATGTTGCTCTGGATTTGCAATTCATAGAGACCATTGCAGTCACCAACAGATGAGTAAATATTGGAGATTTCTACAAGCGCAGTGTATGTCTCTTCAAATGTCTGTCTCTATACATTCACAGTGACTACTAGTTAAGAAGGTATTTCTTGATTAACTGATCAAGCTGAGGATTGTCTCTATTTCTCATTTAATAGGTAGCTGCTGATTCCTCAGAAAGCACAGAAGGGAGGGGATGGTTAGGGCAGAAGGCCTGCTGTGCTCTTTGCCGAGGGCATGACCTTGGCTAAGGCTTACTTCCTAAGCACTAAGCCTCCTTTTCTCCTCTTTACAATGGGGTGACAACAGTACCTGACTCACCGGGTATGAAGATTGAGTGACTTAATTTTATAGAATACATGGTAATATTAACTAATAAACAATCGTTATTTTTCTTCTTCCTCTCCTAGACCCTTCTTTTGCCACTAGGAAGAGTTAATTGTAGGTATTAAAATGGGTAGAAGCAGAATCAGCACAATGCATCCATCTCTGGCCCCTGCCCCATTTACCTAATGCCTAGTTATTTATTTATTTATTTATTTATTTATTTATTTATTTATTTATTTTTTTAACTAGGAATCACTGGGAGTTCATTAGTCAATAATAAGGGTCTAATCTTTTGCCACTTAGGGAAATGATCGCCAATCTAAGTCAACTGTAGGATCCAGCGACAACTCATCTCCTCAGCCCCCAAAGAGGAAAGGGAAAAAGGAGGATGTGAATGTAGAAAAACCCACAAAAGGGAAACAAAATCTAAAGTTAAAGAACTCACCACTACCAATTCCAGACAGTGGTAAGTTTGTTGTTATTATTATATTGTTGTTATTATTTTTAGGTTAAGGCTGTGATACAATTTTAATGCTTAAAAAGGTCTATTTGTTCCTCTGGGCACACAGAAGATATTCCTACTTGTCATACATGAGTTTTTATAGAAGATCATGTGTGTGTGAGAGATGCTGCTTTTCAGGATTAATTTCTATTTGTAATTAGAGGTTGTGCTACAAAGAGGTTAGGCATGTGTTTTGAGGTGAAATATTTCTATAGCAATCTTACAAAACAAAGTAAATTTAACCATCCTGTGTTCCTACTGAAAGTGCTTAATTACATTTTTTACATTGGTCTTTCATACTTGTGTGTCCACAACCTTTGTTTACATTCATTACGAATTACCTTTTAGTCATAGATCGCTTCCCCCTCTCCCGCAAAAAATGTTTTACTAATTCTGCTGATATCCCAGAGAATAAACACACAAAACTTTACTAGTAAACAATATTTACCAGAATTAGTTGTGTATCTTACATTACCAGGCAAGAGCTTGTCTAAAAATAATTTTTAAAATTTTGTTTTAGAACAAAATTTCAGAATAGAAGTGTGATGAACTAAGGACATATGCTATCAGAATTGTGGATTTTCCCATTAGGTTTTCATGACAACAAGCTCTTATGGGTTTCATTATAAGCGTGTTCTCAGTGGGGTGAGCACATGGCAGTGAAGCGATGCTGTGGCAGAGGGCTTCTGGGACACAGCCCAGCAGAGTGACTGCTTCTTCTTCCTGGGACCCATCCACACACACCTCAGGGGACACACTAGGGTGCCTATTAAGAGGATGGAAGGTTTCAGATGTGTGGCCGGAGCTTTATTTTCTTGCCTTGGAGCTCCAGCTCATTTGAGTCTTTATGAAGATTCACATTGAAATTACAGCTAAGGTGGGCTTCACAATTGAAGAGACAGCATGAAATCTATGAGGGTTTAGAGGTTGCTGCACACATCAGTACAGAGTTAAAAGGAAGATGTGTTGAGACTAAGTTAAATGAACAGGCTAAATGACTGAGCTAATTACATAGAGAAGAAAGAGTAGAGGTTGTTTAGATCTTCAAAGGTTGAAAGGATGGAGATTAGCTGGAAGCTGAGTGTTCTAAATTTTTGTTCTAGTTCTGCTGTTAACCCTGGACAAGTCACTAAACATTTCTGGCCCCCATTAGCCCTCTGCAAAGTGTGGGTTCATATTCAGATTTATCCTTAAAGTTTTGCTTGTCTTTAAGTTTGTGAAATCCTTTTTCAATGCCCATGAAACAGGGATGCCATGGTGAAATTCAGTCAATAAGTGTTTATTGAATGCTTATTGTAGAGCAGACATGAAAGAAAAAAAAGCTACCCATACCTTGAGCATTAAAAGTATTTTAGTTTAATCAATATATACTGGATAATGATACTCCCAAGGCCATGGGATATGTCTTTTTAAAAAAAATACATTTTTCATTGATTTTAGAGAAGAAGGGAGAGGGAGAGAGAGAGATAGAAACATCAATGATGAGAGAGAATCATTGATCAGCTGCCTCTTGCATGCCCCCTACTGGGGATTAAGACCGTAATCTGGGTATGTATCCTTCCTTGGCTGGAATCAAACCTGGGAACCTTCAGTCAGCAGGCCAACTCTCTATCCACTGAGCCAAACCAGCTAGGGCTGGGTTATGCTTTACTAATTTATTTTTTTAATCCCCCAACAACTTGCACATTTCTCATAGATATGAGACACTTAATAAATACTGAGAAATGAATGATAGAAGTTACAAAATAGAGAAATCTTTGTAATACTTTAAAACTCACTAAGGAACAGGACCCATTTTAAACTTTTCATGAATTATTTTATATTAAAGACTTTTTAATAAAATATTACTTGCTTATTTTCTGTGAGGCTCTTATTAGTTCATGAAGATCCCAACTCCTACTTCCAATACGTTTGTTTTTTTTTAAAATTATTTATTTATTTTTATTTTTTTAAATCTTTAGATGTAGTAGTTTTTCCTCAGAAGAAAGGGAAGCATCATCTGTCAGGTATCTCATTTGTAGAAATTTGGGGACACAAGATGCTGTACCAGTATTTCCCTCTTTTACAGGAAAGTAAGTTTCATTAAAATGTTGAATTATCAGTACTTTTGATTTTGTGAAAATCCACAGTTTTCAACAAAAATTGTATCTTTGGAGATGAAAATAACAAAAACATATTGAATATTGAAGCAAGTCATATTTTAAATGTGCTAAGAAATGATAGAATCAATGAACAAAATGAGTACTTGACCTAAAAGATGAAAACTTTTGAAAATATCCAAACAGAAATTCTGGACATGAAGGACTCAATAAAAGAAATTAAGAATGAATTAGTAAGTACAGAAAATAGAGCTTACCAGATGGAGGAAAGAATTAGTGATATCAATGATAGAATTAGTGATATCGAAGAGAGAAACTTGAGTATACAGAAAATGAAAGAACTCTCCAAGAACTATGTCTCCATCAGAAAGAGCAATATAAGAATAACAGGCATACCAGAAGATGAAGAGGTAAAAGGGAATGGAGAGTCTATGCTGGCTCTTTCCTTATCTTTAGAGAATTCTACTGGATATATTATTCTTGGCTGGTAATTCCTCTCTTTTAGTAGTTTGAATATTTGGTTCCACTCTCTTGAGCTTGTAGAGTTTTGCTGAGACATTTGTTGCTAAGCTAATGGGTTTTCCGTTATAGGTTACTTTCTTCTTTTCCTTGGCTGCCTTGAGTATTCTTTCTTTATTATTAATATTTGATAGTTTCAATACAGTGTACCTTATAGAAGGCCTTTTTGGATTGGGATAATTAGGTGTTCTGATTGTTTCTTGGATTCAAGAATCCAGCTCTTCCCTTATGTTTGGTAAGGTCTTATCAATTGTCTGTTTGAATAGGCTCTCCATTCCCTTCTACCTCTCTTCATCTTTTGTTATGCCTATTATTCTTATACTAGCGGCCTGGTGCATGAAATTCCATGCATGGAAGGAGGGGTTCCCTCAGCCCAGCTTGCACCCTCTCAAATCAGCAACCCTTTGGGGGACATCCCTCCCACAATCTGGGACTGCTGGCTCCTAACTGCTCACTTTACCTGCCTTCCTGATCGCCCCTAACTGCTCTGCCTGCTTGCTTGCTTGCCCCTAACTGGCCTCTTCTACTGGCCTGATCTTGCCCCCAACTGCTCTCCCCTGCGAGCCTGATCTCGTTCCCATCTGCTTCTGCCTTCCTGATCACCCCTAATTGCCTCTGCCTGCCTGATTACACTGCCCTCCCCTGCTGGCCTAATCTAGCCTCTACTGTCCTCCCCTGCAGATCAATTTGGTTCTGATTGGTCTCTTTCTATACCAGTCAGTGTCAAAAGATATTCCTCCTAGGCAGCCATTGGCTCCTCACAGTTCACCCAGATTTTGTTCTGATTGGTCAGTTTATATGCAGTCAGTGTCTCTGGCCTAACTCTGGGCCTGATCAGGGAGGCAGGACTGATCAGCAGCCCCCAAGAAGGCCCAGAGAGAAACAGAGGCATGACTGCTGGCGAAGCGTGGAGAGAAAGAGAGAGGCAACGGCTGATCAACAGCTGCCATGGAGGCTGAGGATCAGACTCTGCCTCTCTCTCTGGGCCTGATCCACAGCCCCCTTGGCAGTCAGTGCTGGGTTGCTGTGGTGACCCAGCACTGACTGCAGGACTGACTTCCAGTGTTCGGGAGAACCTTTGGTCGTTTTGGACATTACCAACCCTGGGTTTTTAAATATTTGGATTGCTTTTTCATAGTTCTTGAAGAGTTCTTTCATTTTCTTTGTACTCAAGTTTTTCTCTTCTTCCTTCTGCATCATTTTTAGATTCCTATCTTTGATATCACTAATTCTTTCCTCCTTCTGGTCAGATCTATTTCCTATGCTTTGTACTCATCCTTGATCTCTTTATTGAGTCCTCATCTCCAGAATTTCTATTTTTGTTTTTTCTTAAAGTTTAATCTTTTTAGTAAAGCACTTATTTTGTTTGCTGATTTTTTCCCCAATGAACTCATTAAATTGTCTATCTAGGTTTTCTTACATCTTGTTGAGTGCCCCCCCCCCCCCCCCCCGAACTTCAATGTTGTAATCTATCATTTAAGTCTCTATATTTCCATGTCTCTAAGTTTGTTTTCTGGAGCATTTTCCTTGTGAGCTGCCTTGTTACCTCGATTATTCATGGTTCTTGATGGATTCTTTTTCTGTCTAGGCATCTTTATATAAGTGGCATTTCTCTAATAGATTGATAATTACAAGTCTTTCTATTGTTTTCCAGTAGGTGGTGCTGAATCATAAGGTTTTTGTTTGTTTGTTTGCTTAGTTCTCTTGCATGTCTCTGGCTTTTCATATCTCTTGGGATGGTGGAAAGTGGCCTGTGCTCCCTTGGAATATGGGTGCCTCTCCTGTGATCTGGTCACTCCAGTCTCAGAGGACCAACCTTCAGGGGAATATGGTGGGTGATGTGGCTCAAGTTTGTGAAATCCCATTGCTGCCTCTCACAGACACAGATGCCCCAGGCAGTGTAGCCACAATACATAGAGATAGGGTGAGCTGCCTCTTCTGTTATTTTACCCTCCTGACAGTGGTGACCAGTAAACCTCCATGGCATCCCCCCCTCCATCCCACTTGAATCTGGGATTATTAACAAAGTCCACCCTTTGCTCAGGGAAAAGGTGATTCTGTAGTACCAGTTCTAGGATTTCAGATAATGTGCTCTGCTACTGGACACCAAGGGTGGAGGGAGGCATGTTTTGGGAGGTTAAGAGGTTGCCAGGCTCTGTGGCTTTGTTTTTGTATTTTGAATGTCGACTGTCAGACACCCAAGGCTACACATCAGTGTTTTGTCCCTGCCCAGGTCACTGAGCTCAGCCATAGCTTGTACTGTCCCTTCCTATAAGAATGCTCACTGGATCTCCTTACTCCTCTGAGCTGAAGAGAGTACCAGCCAAAACCTGATTCCTTCCCTCTACCCACTGTGAGCTCTCTGCTTCAGGGCTGTGTCTGTGTGGCTCGCCTTAACTTTTCTCCCTTCTCACCTCCCAGGTTTGGTCCCACTTGCTGACCTTTACATGTTGCAATGCATGGATCTCTCAGATGTGTTTGTGCATTGAGCAGGGAAGTTTTTGTTGAATTATAGCTATTTAAATTGTTGAAACTTCAAAGGGAGAGATCAAATGGATCTCTTACCCACCATTTCTCTCTAATTGTTTCCCCAGTAAGAGGCTTATACACTGATACAGAAGCACATAATATAGTTTAGGTGAAGCATTTTGTACCTTTTTACCTTAATAAAAAGAGCATATAATCTGGAAAATGAATCTTGAATTCCCAAATTTTATTCCAGGGAAAAAAGAAAAGTAAAAAGGCTTGTGCTGTTCATTAGATTAAATAATTGTTTGCTGAGTGAGTTAAGGATATTAGCTTAAATCTATACTTTTGAAAACTTAGCTATTTCTCCTTATCAGATCTTTCTCTAGATGTTTTTGTTTGTAGAAATTTTCCAGGTTATAATATTAAAATTATCTCTTTCTCTTTTCATATTCCTTAATTCATCCTTCATATTTATTATTGCAGTTGCTTTTTGTTTTAAGGTAATCTATTTTAGTAATTAGAACCAAGTGTGTGCTTTTGGATATTCATATTTCAAAAGGCTCTTCTTTACAAAAGTAAAAGCAGTAATGACTTGCAGCAAAGTGAAAGGATGTGGTGAGACAAGAGAGAATGAGTAAGAAATATAAGAATTTAATACTGTATTCTGTATTTGGAAGTTTCTGAGAGAGTAAATCTTAAAAGTTCTGATTATAAGAAAAATTTTATAATTATGTAGGGGACAGATGTTAACTAGACTTATTGTGGTAATCATTTCTCATTGTATATAAATATTAAATTAAAATGCAAACATTTGATTTTAGAGAGGAAACAGTTTGTTCTGTTGAAAGTATTTATTTTTATTTTTATTTTTTAATATTTTTTATTGATTTTTTACAGAGAGGAAAGGAGAGAGATAGAGAGCTAGAAACGTCGATAAGAGAGACACACTGACCAGCTGCCTCTTGCACACCCCCTACCGGGGATGTACCCGCAACCAATGTACATGCCCCTGACTGGAATCGAACCTGGGACCTTTCAGTCCGCAGACCGACGTTCTACCACTGAGCCAAACCGGTTTCAGCTGAAAGTATTTTTAGTTTGAAATTAAATACTTCTTGGTTTTATTTCAAAATGTTAAATTTTAGAGTTAGGATGAATAGCTATGATTATTTCATACATATTGTGTCAATTTTTGACCAAGTACTCTACCTATATACTGTTCTCAAGTTAATTAGAAAAAAGAGGCTTTTTGTTGTTGTTGTTGGCTTTTTAAGGTTTTTGTAGACTTCCTTATTTTTTATAATTAAGATTGTAGTCATAAATGTTGCTCTTTTCTTTACTTCTGCTTACTGATATTCCCATATCTAATGCTGTAAGAATGAGCAGTGCTGATATCAGTCTGTAGATGGCAACCTGGTCTAATTTTATTGCTTTTTCTTTCTTTTTTCTCTCTCCCTGTTTCTGTCTTTAATAGTAGAGCTTAATAATTCAAGCAAAGCAGTGACATATTTCTTCAGGGAGACAAATCCCATTTTCCTTTGGTAGCCAAGATGCAAAGTAAGATTGGTTGGTGATTGATGAAGTTGGGTGTGAAATGCATTTTTAGTGCTGCATTTAAATACCAGCTTAACTGGCCAGCGTGTGTTTTTGTTACACTTTGCACTTGAGTTGCCGTGCCTTGGGATATGTTTTAGAAGCTGTTAACTAGCTACACTCTCCACTGTGAGTGAAGTAGTGATGATAATTGTTTTGAAATAGTCATATTTTCTACATGAAAAAATTAGTGTTTTTAGTACGCTTAGAACATAGGAAGCATGGTGATTTCAGGGTCCATAGAAATATTGGAAAAACTGCAAAGAAAATAGCCTGGTTTGTACTGCTATGGCTTATTTGATATTGATAATTATAAATACTTTTTAAAATAAAAATATTGAAATGTAAACAAAACCAAGACTTCTTTTCTTTCGAAGGTTGATTCTCTGCATGTGTGGGTTGCTTCTGTACACACACACACACACACACACACACACACACACACACACACACACTGGTACTCTTCTTGATGCAGTGCCTGGCTCATTCCCAGCCTCGTTCTCTGACAGTTCCCAAGGAACTTGTGTTGTTTAGATTCCTGATGAATGATAGGGAGCAGGTGCCGTGCCTGGAAAGGATGTCGGAATATTATGACCTTGCTGGGTGACTGCCCTTGAGCAGTCATGCTCTTGAATTTTCTAATAGCTACAACCTGCACACGGCTTGCTGTGTCGCCCCAAGCATGAAGCATTGCTGCAATCCATCCTCAGAGTCAGATCACGGGCACTGAAACTTGAGCGTCTTTGGTTCGACTGATGAACCAGCTTAGGCAGTTGCATGGTTCCCAGTCACAAGGGATTATGAAGATAAAACAGGCAGCACATTTTGCAAGTGTGCTTTCCCTGAGTCTCACCCTCTGAGGGGGATTATGCACTGGAGAAATATGTATAAGAGAAGGCATAGAAGCAGTGCCTGGCTTTGCTTAACAAGCTAACCTAAGATTTATAATTCACTGGTGTCTGTTGCCACCAAGTCACCCTAGGACAGAGAAATACAGATTTTCTATTCCTTTGTTGATTGTAACTGCCCATCACAATGACAATGTCTATTGTGGGATATGGGTCAAATTTAGTGCTAGTATGTTAAAAAGTTGTAAGCTAAGCATTTTTCCATACCTCAGTGGCCTTTGTTGGAATCACAGATTGTACAACAAAATTATAGTACAGTGAGGAGTTTTAGTAATTTCTTAAAATTTTATTATGGTATTCCAACCTATTGATAAAAATTAGAAGAGGAGTGTATACTTTGCTGTTCACGTTACTGCTGGGAGGTTCAAAATTGGAGGCTGGTTGAATATCATTAAGATGTTTATCTCAGTTTGAGAGGAGTATGATACTAACCCTTTTTAGAAAAGAATCTTTTCATATTCTTCCCTCTTGCCTTATCCAGGTTGTACACTAGACGGAGAAGTACTATGAGAAAAGCACCATTTTAAAACCACTGATATAGGGTTGAGACCTCTTTAGTAAACTTCCTTTGGGGGCTATTTTTTTAATGTAGTCTATGGCTGAGGTAGTAATATACTTTTGTTTTCAAAAGGAAAAGATTACTAGCTGTTGAATTACACATAGTAGGTATTTCCAAACCTTTGGGAAGTTTTATTCCAGAAATGTATTTAATTGTTTTATTAAAAAATTTTAATGTTAACATTATCACAGGTATCCTCCTTTCTCCTCTCCCCCTGTAGCCCACTTCTACCCAATCTGCCTTCCTCTTCCTTGGCCTTAACCAAACTATTGTCTCTGTCCTTGGGATATGCATATATGTTCTTTAGCTTAATCCCTTCACCTTCTTTACCCAGTCACCTCCATTCCCCTCCCTTCAGATATTTTTGTACTCATATGACATTTCCATATAGCCCATGAAGCTCTGTATAACCCACAATGCATCTTAATTCTTGCACTGTACTCATAATGCCATGTAAGGCACCTGCAGTGTGCGATGTTGCTTCTAGTGGGAGAGTCATCTACAAGTTCCATTTCAGAATGCCAGGACCTCATGTGACCTTGCTGCCAAATGATGCAGAACTGCCTTCCATCAAATTACTGGTGTAGATCAGACCACAAGGTGAAGGATCTATGTGGGCTTGAATTTGAGGAGGAATGTGAAGGTTGAGGGGCCAGACCTAGAATTACAGGGGTGGGGACACTGAGGTCTGGGCCCAGGTTCTTTTATTAGTTCACCTTCTGCAAGAGGATAATGTTGGGATTTTCTCATCTTTATTTTTGCCCCCTAGCTTTAGGCTTTGGTTTGCAACCCATTACTTCTAAGCAAGTCTCTTTCCTTCTTGGCCTATCAAGGACCCAGACAGATTTCATAGCATTTCCTTGATTCTGTCTCCAAAGTTATCTCTGAAATTTCTGTAGCTTAGTACAGAGAAATTTTTTTTTCCAGAAGTGTACTTTGGACAAAGCAAAGACTGAAATGTGATTCACCTACTTTTCAGGAGGAAGCTAGAGTTGATTACTGTGGCTGGGCATTTCATCATGGGATCTGAGGTAGGATCCAGACTGAGGCTTGGTTAGGGAGGGGTCTGAAGTTAAGAATGTCTGTGAGATGATGATCCTGGTGGTCACAGGGTGGAGGGAGGAAGAAGTAGCGTGTGATTTATTCCTCTTCCTCTTTCTTCTGCCAGTCTTGTGGTGAAATAAAACCAGGATGGGGGCCTGATCCATTGGAGTATCAGAGGCTCCTCAGTCCATTCACATGGGAGACACAGATAAGTACCCAGCAGAGAATCCTGCTCAGAGTAGCACTTAGCCATAGGGTGCGGGTGGGAGGTGTTTGTGCACCGCATGCCTGCACATGTGTTTGCAGGTCCATTATACCTACATTTGTGGTGACAATTAAAGGGCTATAAATTTTAAGCACTGAACAATGGTACAATTCTGATGCCAGTGTTTTAGAACACCTCAATTGTGGATTTTAATCTGATACTTTGTTAGTTGCATCTACAAATTCTTGAAATTAAGGAGTATTTTCCTAGTTTTACAAATGGAGGAAAAAGAGATGCTAGTTTTCTGAGGGCATATCAATGGCTACTGATTTCTGGAAGTTTCTCCTCGGACTGATAGCTGACTAAGAGGAGGACATATACTAATATATGTGCTATTTGTAGGGCACCAATGCCTGAGAGTACAGGGGGAGTGAGGAGGCCTCGATGTGTGTGTGCTCTGACTGTCTTCCTTCAGTGCTAAGTGTTGATGTATCATAGTCAACACTGAAGCTTATCTAAGACATTGTGAGTAGTTCCCATTTTTTTCCTCTTCCGTTTTTCAGTATTTCATATTCCCTTTGTACGTGGGGATGATTGAGTTGAGCTGTTTCTGTTTTGTAAGTGATAGGAGTGAGTTATTACTACCAAGGAGATTTCCTCTTCAGCAATATGGTACAATACAGGGTCTTCTCTGCTCTCACACAGACCAGGTCAGGAATGAGGCTAAGTCTTCAGCATTTATTGGCTGCTTCTTGTATGTGCCCTGACCAGAGATCAAACCCATAATCTTCACATATCAGAACAACACTCTTAACAAACTGAGCTACCTAGTCAGGGCCCTGTACATATATTTTTACAGTTGGTTGAATATCCTAGGACTTAAATTTTTGTAGCCCAAACTCCTCTCTGTATCTGAATTTCCTTCTCATGTGTCATGAATCCTTAGACTTATGAACTCCTCTCCTAGAATAGCACTTGTTTCTTCCATGAACATTTACCACCTGCTCACCATGGACCAATGATCACCAAGGTGACCCCATTTCCTCTCTTTTGTACTAAGTGCTAAGCACTTACATATTTTCTTCCAGTAGTCATAATTTTATTTTTTTTTAAAAAATATATTTTTATTGATTTTTTACAGAGAAGAAGGGAGAGAGATAGAGAGCTAGAAACGTCGATGAGAGAGAAACATTGAACAGCTGCCTCTTGCACACCCCCTACAGGGGATGTGCCCGCATCCAATGTACATGCCCTTGACCGGAATTGAACCTGGGACCTTTCAGTCCGCAGACCGACATTCTTCCACTGAGCCAAACCGACTTCAGCCATAATTTTATTCTTATCAAGAAATTTTCCCAATTAAATTAAAAGCAATTTTTTTTTCCATTTCAATGACCAAACTCCATTCACTACTCATAAATGCAAACATGCGTTTGTGTTGTAAGCATTGATATGTTTTCCTTTGTTGGTAGTAAGTCATCTCCTAGGCCTCTGTATCAATTTTGTTCATATAGGGAGTACCAGCATAGAGCCAGATGATAAGGCCATTCTGCTTAATTGTGTTTAGCGTGGTGTCTGGAACAATTACTGAATACTACTTGGTGCTAAACACAGGAGAGGGATATGTCCCCACCCTTGTAGCATCCTGGGCCTTCTTTGTAGACTGTGACCTATTTTATATATGAACTCTGTTTTTATCCTTCTCAGTTACCCTAGTTGTTTTTGAAATAAGACATAACCTTTATTGCAAATCAGCATGCAGTATTATATCACAATTGGAATAAAGATAAAATATCTATAAAGTGCTTTTGAGCTTTGCAGGTTTAAAGCTATCCATTTATTCTTATTCTATGCAATTGTATGATAATAACCAAATTGTTTCTGTGAAATCAGGCAAGGTTTCATTCCCTATAAAATGCCATAATAAAAACCACTTTTCATTGGGAAGTCAGCAGGTCTGACAGGCCCCCCTGCTGCTGCATAGGTTCAGAGCGTGTGTCTGTCACCTTTGGACTGATGGTAGCTGGCTTTCTCCCAGGCTTTGTTTTGCTTAATAGTAAGGGTGCCAACACAAAGCGGTAGTTATTTTTGCTGGAGGGTGCTGTGGCATACTAACAAACAGGAAGCCTTCGCCCAAATCATGGAGGCTGACCCCTAAGCCTAGGTTGGCAGCCCAGGCCCTGCACTGCTCCATGGCCTCTTGGGCTTCTGCATTGTGCTTCTGAGTGAGCGTAAGGTGGATGCTCTTACCCAGGAAACTTATTGTCATTTCCCAAAGTGGGTTCCATGGAACAGTAGTTTTATGGGCTTCTGATAGATCTTTCTTGTAATAAGAGTTCCATGCTCAAACATAAATTTGGGAAATGTTGGATTATACAGTTAAGCCATTTTCTCTGCTAATGGGTTTCTCAGAGCCTTTCATATAAACTCTGGATCCCTGTAACTGAGGAGCCTGTGGTGGGATTATTGTTCTCTAGAGGACAATTTAAGAAGCATGGGGCAAGCACATTGGCAGTGTTCCCATACATTACTGCTTCCTTGAAGATTGTAGGGCTTGGGGAATTTCTGATGAAAATTAAATGATACACCTTCTTTTTGTGTTGTTCTGACTAGATCAATAGCTAACATAAACAGCTCACAGTTTCTGAGTGTTTACTGTGTGCTAGGGATTTGACTGAGCACTTTAGGTATACAATTTCACTAATCTTCATATCAGCCCTAAGAGACATGAGTCACTATTGCTATCATCATCCCCATTTCACTGATAAAGGAGCTAAAGCACTGAGGAGTTCCAAAGTTTCATGTGATCAGGCATGCACCCAGTAGTGGAAGAAGCTCAGACCTGCTGCTACAGGCTGTAGAGGCTGTTGTCTGGGTCAACGTGAACTCAGATCCAGGCAGGGAAACTCTGGGTCCTGTGCTCTCAGGGCTCTAGTCTACTGTCCCCTTGACCAACAAACAGTATCAGAATTCACAGGTGCGTGTGCATGTAGGGGCCAATATTCACGTTCATTAGGGGTGAAAATGTTTAAGAGCATGCTCTACAAAGCCCTCATCAAGCAATTATACCAAGCGGCATGGCTACTATTTGTTTTGTACCCTGCCTGCCCAGGTTTGGTTTCCTCACTGGTTATAAATAATTTTCATAAGATTTCATGGCAGTGGGAAAGAAGGTATAATACCCTATGAATAAGATGGTGGACCCAGGGTCAAGGTGAGGACCACTCTTTCTCTCTGACCCCTGCCTTAGGTGTGGTATCCTGTCTACTGAGTATGTGTCCTCTACCCCTTTAGTCACACACATTCACACCACACAGCACCACACCACAGGCATGCATTTAGCCTGCACTATTACACCATCTTACTCAGCACTTTGTGTTCCTCTATGTTGCATTTATACAGAGAGTCTACTCAGCCAGTAGCAGAGATTTTAAATTCTGAGTTTCTAGGACAGGATTTTAGAAAGAGTTGTCTTACTCTTGGTGAATGGCCAAATCAAGCTTGCTTTAAAAACAACAACAACAAACAAACAGTGGATCTTCTTTCTAAAGGCCATCTTAAGGTGCAGAGGCTGGAAAAGGGAGTATTGAGGTTGACACTTTACAAAATACATAGAGCAAAACTCACCGGGCAGCCTACCAGTTTCCTCCCTCCCTCCCTCCCTCCCTCCCTCCCTCCCTCCCTCCCTCCCTCCCTCCCTCCCTCCCTTCTTTCCTTCCTTCCTTCCGTCTTTCTGTCTTTCTTTTCTTGAAACACTGCCTCGTGGAGCCCTCATCTGTCGGCTTTTAGTCTGCAAAGGCTGCTTTCCAGGCCTGTAGCACATGGTGTCCCAGATTTCCCTTTACCATTACTCAGGAATTCCTGTGCTTATCTTCTGCGTGGATCTCAGTACTCAGGGTCTTATGCCTCCCTGTTTCTCAGTTGACTCCATTTTGGCAGAACACAGCTTCCTTTCCCATAGTTTCCTGAGAAAGGGTAGATGGATGGTCATTAGGTTCTGAGACTCCATGAAAGGAAAATCTCTCTGTCCCTGTTTCTCTCCTCACCACCCTACACTCAAAACTCACCAGAACACTGCTGACACCAGATGTGTGGGTTGTTTTTTCATGCCAAGTAATGCTGCAATTTTTTCAGAAAACAACTGGGTGTCCTTCAATTTAATTAAATTCAGGCACTCTCTGCCTGGGTTTAGCGAAGACTCCAGAGGTTTAGGGCTCAGTCTCACAAGACTTCCCCCTTCCCTTCCACTTCTGATGTCAGTCTCAAGTCAAAGTCGTTTCCTGTGCTTCTGACTGACCAGCTGTAAATCATGTTCCCCTGACCCTCTCTTGGTGTTTGACAATTTGCTAGAGCAGCTTATAGAACTCAGGAAAACTTGACCTGCCAGATTATTAGTTTATTATAAGGATACAGCTCAGGAGCAGACAGATGGAAGAGATGCAGAGGCAAGGTATGGGTCGTGATGTGGAGCTTCCAGCCCTTCTAGCACCACCACGTGTTCACCGACCTGGAAGCTCCAACCTCTCTGCATATTTTTATGTTATTAGTATGTAATTATGATTGATTAAAGCATTGATCATTAGGGATTAACTCAACCTCCAGCCCCGCTGCCCTCCCCAGAGGTAGAGCTAGGCAGTGGAAGGGACAATTTTAATCCTCTAATCACGTGGTTGGCTCCCTTGGCAACCAGCCCCATCCTTAGGAGCTTTCTGAAAGTCACCTCATTAGCATAAACTCAGATGTGGTTGAAAGGGCTTATAACGAATAATAAGGCATTCCTGTCACCTTAGCTTTGGAGCTGTTTCAGGAAATGGAGTTATTTGAGTTATTGAACTATTTGAGGACAAAAGACCAAATGTTATAACAAGGTGCTCTCATTTCTCTTTATCACTTAGGAAATTAGAAAGGATTTAGGAACTGTGTGCCAGGAACCATGGACAGATCAAAATATATTTCATATTATATCACAATATCATATTCAGCATGTATCAAAGTATCTTCATCACACTCTCACACCTAATTTTTAGTTTGGGTTGACATAGAATTCTTGGTCGAAAAAATACTTTTCACTCAGAATTTGAATGTATTATTTCAGTGCTTTTTTTACATTCTTTGTTTCTATTAAGAAATCCAATGATAATCTCATTCCTGTTCATTCTAATGTTTCCTCAAGGCTTTGCTTAATAGGTAAGGGTCTGAGAAAAGGAGTTGGGTGCATGTAGTTCAAGTAGATCCCAGAAAGCATGGGCAGGTACGACATAGAAGGGAGAGTAGCTATAAGTACAGTATTGTGAAATAGGGTAACTTGTGGGCAACTGGGGCTCAATCCCGCTGGAACCCTGTACCTGTATGAAACGCACTTCAGAATTGTCCCATGCAGCAGTGGGGACATGGGCTATCTGTTCACCAATTCCTGTGCTTCCATTGGTTAAAAATTGTTCTTGGCATGTTAATTTCCTATACTGTGGCCTGTTCCACACCAAAGTGGAACATGTTTCTGTGACCAGAGGAAGTCCTTAGGCAGAGAGGAACTCAGGAACTTGAGTCAGGAAGGCCTGGAAGTATATGGAAACTGTCTACCATAGCGGCAGCTGACCTCTGGACTGGGTGGAGAGGATAAGGATGGAGCATTAAAGGGGGTTTCCCCAGAAGAACAGAAGTCTGGAAAGCCTGCTGTTAATAAGGAGAGGGACATTAATGGACTTGACAATCTTTGATAGTGGCATATAGAGGATGAGACAG
Source organism: Pipistrellus hanaki (assembly GCF_964339955.1). Taxonomy (NCBI): domain Eukaryota; kingdom Metazoa; phylum Chordata; class Mammalia; order Chiroptera; family Vespertilionidae; genus Pipistrellus; species Pipistrellus hanaki. The sequence continues at coordinate 131,955,557 of NC_140504.1, read as the reverse complement.
ATTGGAGAAATATGTAGAAACAGAATGAATACAACCTGAGATCCTATGGAATTGTGTGAAGCAATGAGTGGGAACCAAGAAGGCAGTAAGCATTTTGACTTGCATAACAAGGGAGATGATTAGTGTCACTAACTTAGAGAATGTGTACATGAGGAGAGAAAAACTGTACAACTTGAGTCAAAGGGACTTCATGGCATCCATGGAGATACACATGGGTCAGCCGAAAGTGGAAAGACTCCACTTGCAGATGTAGACCTGGGATCTTTAGTCAGTAAGTGAGAGTTGATGCCAAGGTGAGGTATAAGATGCCTGAGGTAGGTGTATAACCTTAGAAGAGAAAGGGCAACCCTGACAGGAGCAGGAACAAGAAGAGGACGCCAAGATGTAGAAATGAAAAACACTTGTATAGTACTCAGACCTGGAATTAACTCGCTTGTTTTATGAACAAACAAACACAGAGGGGTAGGTATTATTTATCAGTGGAAAGTGTACTTGCAAGTGGAAATCACAATTTTCATTTCATAGATCTAAAGACTAAGAGAGGGTTATTATTTTGCAGCCTGCAGCAAGCCAGAAGGCATTTAATAAATGGCAGCTATGTATTTCCAAGGTATCATAACATCTAAATGTACCCCCCACCCCAGTTGAGAGCTTTTCTCATTATTATGGTGGCTTAAACCAGACTATAGTTGTTTATAGCCTAAATGTGTTGGGGAGATTTTGTGTGTGTGTTTTATGTAAAACTACAACCAAATGCAAGGCACTAAATCCCAAGTCGTATAAATGCAGTGATCTTCCATGCATTTGACCTAATGAAGTGTTGTAAAGCTTGTGTGCATAGCATCAATAAAAGTAAAAAAAAAACCACATTGACATGTCAGATCAAAAACAGAGGCGAATCATTCCGTAGAGTAATGAAACATTAAAGAACAAAAGCAAGAAAATTGATTTAAACTGTACCAAATGAGGGATATGAAGAAAATGATGGCTCAGAATTCTAAAATTGCTTTTGTATGAGGTGAATGTTTTGCAATCTGAAAATGAATGACTGTAATATCAGAAAAAAAGTCCAATTAAAAGAATAAATAGTTTCTGTATAAGACTAGCCCAAGAACATATTAGGAGTAAAAGGGAACAATGGTTGATTTTCTTAATTAAATGAAAGAATACTGATATTTATCCCTTATTGGTATCAAAATTCTCAATAATTTTGTCTAATTTTATAACAATGGTATGGGTTGTCTTTGTTCTGGGAGACAAGAGTCAATCATAGTAGATTTGAGATTTTACATTTTCAGTTTGGTAAGACCTGCTAACTAAAACAGAGTACCAGATTTAATTAGTCCAGCACTCAGTGATGTTTAGAGGAATGAGTCCGCCCCTTAGAAGTTTTTCTTTCCTGAGCAAGTCTTTGACAGAAGGGACAAAGGAATAAAAAGTTTATTTAATAGACAGCTGGATATAAGGCAGTTTTTCATTTTTGAGGCATGTTTCCTGTTTAATTTTTTTTAAAATTTGTTGGGAGGATAATCAAATTCTCTTTAGACCTTATTCCTAGGTTCATCCTGAGGTTATCATTTTAGAAGCACAATCAGTCAGCATTTTTAGAATAATGGGACATTAATGAAAATGAATGAAAAACACTTTTATAAAGGAGAAAGTGCCTAGAGAGGCTATTGGTTAATAACAGTATCTATGAAAGGAGCTATAAATAACTTTGGACTGGTCTCCAAGCCAGAAAGATGGACCTTGAGTATCTGAATTATTATATTATTAATTATTTTCCCTAGGTAGTTGCCTTCATTTTGTGCACCTCCCTCTCCCTTCCAAAACTCAGTTGCTATTCTTCACTGAAGCCCAAAAGTGAAAAAGTCTTTGAAGAACAATTAAAAGGTTATAGAAGGTTAGTAGGGTTAGAAAAGAGTAGAAAGAGATAGAGAAGAAAAAGGTCAGCTGGGAAGACAAAGGCATTCCTTCTAATAAAATTTTTCAAAATAACCAGAAACATTCATTTTTTTACTCTAGCTAGCTTCCAAGTTAATCTCTCACTCCATCCTGCCCCATAGCATGTTATCTTCAGCATGGGGAGTGTTCTCCTTGGAGGACAGACATAAAAATGGGTTAAACATGGGTTTCTTCTCATGAAGATAAAAACTGAATTAGAGACTCAAAAGTGCCTCTAGGTTAAGATAGGATGTGGCAAGTAGCAGAATCCAGTACATGTAAAGGCTTGGACAGAGAGGAGAGAAGTTAAATTTGACTGCTGAAATTGTGAATGGAGGTTTGTTTGTGAGAGGAATTTCTGGGTATGGAATTTGGTGATGGGGAGAGGGAACACAGGAAAACCAGGACTATTTCAGCATTTAATTCCCTAATGCATATTAAACCAAGAGTGGTTAAATTTTAGTTAATCCTCCAAATTAGAGCAGGGAAGGGGAGAGATTGTTCAGAAACGTGTTTATTGGACAATGGAGAATTGCTGTAATTTTTCTGTGTATGTGGTAGTGAGAAAGCTTTTCCTGAGTGGTTTAATCTTATGTTATTTAATACTTTCTCAGATTAGCTCAAAATTTCCCATTGTACTCTTCTTAATAATTATAATAGTAACAATGAACATCACTGTTGACACCAAAAGCCATTGCCAATAAAAACAACAAAGAAGTGTGACTTTGCCTTAAAGTTAGTAATAGACTTTCATTTTTTAATTATGCAACACTCACTGAAAGGCCCTTACATTCCCATCAGCCTCCTTATAGACATGACGTTAGAATTTATATCCAGGCTCAAACACTTTTCTTAGATTAAGGCCCATATTTCTTTTTTAAAAAGATTTTTTGGATTTCAGAGAGGAAGGGAGAAGGAGAGTGATAGAAATAATGATGAAAGAGAATTATGTTTCAGCTGCCTCCTGCACACTCCTCACAGAGGACTGAGCCTAAAACCTGGGCAGGACCAGGAATCCAAAGGTGACCTCTTGGTTCATAGGTCAAAGCTCAACCACTGAGCTACACCAGTTGGGCAAGCCCATATTTCTATCTACTTGAAATTTCTACCTTGATTTCTCACAGTCATCCTGCATTTATATGGTAAAAAAAATAAGTAAAAATTCTCCAAGCCTTGACTTATCTCCATACACTTAGTTTTCTTCACATCCTCCCTGCCTCTGTGTACCATCAAGCCAGGCACTGTGTTGGTGGATGGGGCTCAGAGGAAAAGTGCATAGTTTCTGTCAGTTTACAGTGATAAAATGGGACATGAGTAGACCCAGTCTCATTCCTATTTAATCCTCTCCATTGTCACCCCTTTCACCCTTTTAAAAAAATTATTTTTCAATTGCAGTTTACATTCAATATTATTTGTATTGTACATATAGTGGTTTTGCTGTACATAATAGTGGTTAGACAATCATATATTTTACAAAGCATTCTCACTAATATTTTTAGTACCCACCTGGTACCATACATAGTTATTATAATATTATTGACTATATTCCCATGAAAAAAAAGTATATATATATATGTATATATATATATATATGTATATATATATATATGTATATATATATATATATATATACATATATATATATATATATATTTGGTTAATTCTCACTAGAAGACATTTTTCCCGTTGACTTGCAGAGAGAGTGAAAGGGAAGGAGGGCACAGGAGAGAGAGAGAGAGAAACAACTATGTGAGAGAGACACACCAATTGGTTGCCTCCTACATGTGCCCCAACTGGGGCTGGGGATTGAACCTACAATGCATCTATGTGCTTTTGAATTGAACCTGAGACTCTTGTGTCACAAGCCAATGCTCTAACTGCTGAGCAACACCAGCTCAGAGCTCCATGACTATTTTATGACAACTAACTTGTACTTCTTAATCCCTTCACCTTTTCCACCTAGTCTCCCAACCCCCTTCCTTCTGGCAACCATCAGTCTGTTCTCTATCTATGAGTCTATATCTACTGTGTTTGTTCATTTACTTTGCTCTTTCAAGTCCACATATAAGTGAAATTGTATGGTATTGGTATTTGTTTTTGTCTGTCTGGCCTATTTCACTTTGCATAATACTCTTTAGGTCTATTTATGTTGTTGCAAATGGTAAGATTTCATTCTTTTTTATAGATGAATAGTATTCCATTGAATATATGTACCACAACTTTTGTATCCACCCTTCTGTTGATGGGCAGTTGGGTTGCTTTAATCTCTTCCATCCTTTTAATCCTACTAAATTTGGAGTCAGCCTAGATTTTTCTTGTTCCTCATTTTTCACTTCAATCAGAGCTAATTTGCATTGATTTTACCTTCTCAGAGTCTCTTGAATATTGCCCTCCCTTCTCCTTTTCCTGGTTTAAGCCCTGTTTTTTTTGTTTTTTTTTTTTGTTTTGTTTTTTTGTTGTTGTTTTCCAACTAGACTACTACAGCCTTGTAGATAAGTCTCCTGAATCTCTCCATCTATCCTTCACAGCTCTTCCAGAACAGGGCACTAAAAATAAAATACTCTTCCAATGAAATTCATTCAGGGATTTTTCATTTCCATGACCTTTCTATCCAATCTTATCTTCCACTGGCCTCCTTCATGCACATTTGGCATACAGAACTTTTCCAAGTTTCTTAATTGCATGAGCCTTTTCAATGTCCCTTTGCATGTGCCCTGAATATCATCTCAGTCTCCATCAACTTTGTTCTCTTTGGCATTCACAGTGGCATCATCTGCTCTATAAACTGTCCCAACACTGTCAACCTTCATAGCAGCCCCAGACTTCATAATCCTGTGTGTTGTTCTCATGCAATTCTCCACTGGTTCATGAGCAGTTTTAGAGCCAGGATTCCTCCTCATTATTACCATACTTACCTCCATAGACTCCCTTTCTAACATGCCATTAGCACTCTGTAAAATTTGATGAAAGAATGTCTGAATTTGTCCAAACAGTGTATGGTTGTTGTTGTTTTTTTGCTGTGCTTTTATTTGAATTTAGTCATTGCAGTTATTTATAATGATATTTCTTAATCAGCGTTAGCTTGATTTAATCAGATTTTCTAATCAAACACCTCCCAGTGGCATAGAGATTAATAGGATCTCTGCCTGCCACAGACTTGAGGCAAAGTAGATATAGATCATGTAAACAGAGACTTTTAATTCAAATTCAACAAGAAGTGATAGGTTAGAGTAAAGATAGCTTACTTGACCTAAGGAATCAGTATTAGAGCTGAGGTGTGATATATGGCTGTATGTGAGAAAAACTGTAAAACTAATCTTGTAATTTCAAAAGAACAACAACACCAACAACAACAACAACAAAATGTGGTCAAATGGCCTCTGAATTGGTGCACTGTGCTGCCAAGATAACAACCTGAAGAAGACACCACTTATAAATGGAGGCTATTAAAACCAAACTGAGTTGATGTGTTTTCCTCAATTTATAATGTGAAATTATTCTTTGTGTATAACTGTCTACATGATATCAGATTTCCCATTATTAAAGGATTTAAAAGCCATTTTGGACTAGAGATTATTTACATTTCTAATTTCTTACATTAAATAGTGGTGCATACCTTTAAATTGTACCCCCACTTCCCTTCCAAAACAAAACTTTACAAAGCCTCAATCCTTAGGCTCCTGATGGATTTCTCTTCTCTTCATACACAGACCCAGGCCTCTCACTTTCCTCTGTTTATTTTTTTCTTGGACTCTGTTTTCTTAAACTCCAGCTGACAGAAATATCCCAATTTTTGGAAGTTCTTTTCTTTACCTGAATATTCAACTGTTTGCCATAGAGCGAATGACTACACACACACACACACACACACACACACACACACACACACACACAGACACACAGACACAGACACACACACACACACAGAGAAACACACACACAGACACACACAAACCACACGCGTGCATGCACATTTGTTTTTTAAATGAGTCTTTTATTGGCATAAGACATACGTACAGAAGAGTGCTTAGATCTTGCGTGAACATCTTGATTATTATAATTTATTGGGTTTTTACAAAGAGAAAGAGAGAGGGATAGAGAGTTAGAAAAACCGATGAGAGAGAAACATCGATCAGCTGCCTCCTGCACACTCCCTAATAGAGATGTGCCCGCAACCACGGAACATGCCCTTGACCTGAATCGAACCTGGGACCTTTCAGTCTGCAGGCTGATGCTGTATCTACTGAGCCAAATCAATTTCAGCATTAGGCTTTTAAAATAACCAATTTGTACTGTCAATTTTTTTCTCTCTACTGAAAATCAGACAAATTAAAACATGTATCCAGCATGTTTTAATTTGTCTGATTTTCAGTATTTATATAAAATATTTTTAAAAAATTTATTGTCATTATATTTTTGACCCTGGTTGTTTAAAATTACTTACTTAAAAAATAGTAATGTTGGGGATTTTCTAGTTATCCCCTTTTAGATTTCTAGCTTGATTCCAACATGGTCAAAGAATGTACTTAAATAATTTAAATCTTTTTAAATTGTTGAGACTTACTTTATGGCCCAGCACAGGGTCAAATTTGCTAGCAATTCCAGAGGTACGTGAACAATGTTTGTGTGCAGTCCCTGCTGGGAGCTGTGTCCTATACTATCTGGTCAAGTTTCTGAATTTCCCACTTTTGCTTTGGAATGACTCCAGACTGATCCTCCTTACCATTTGCTTTTCACTTCCTTGCTCATTTTTAAAGGTATAATCAATAGTTAACATTAGTCGCAGATGTACAATATAATGATTCAATATTTATATACATTGTGAAATGGTCACCATTACACCTCTTTTTGCTCATTAATGCCCTTGCTTGTGCCATGGCTTCCTCTTTTGGTTTAGCTGCATTTGAATTTGTATCTATTTTTCACATGGTTTTATTAGCTCTGACCTTTCCTCAGCTTAAAATGCTGTTTTCAGTCATTGCCCTTATCCCTTTTGGTCTGTGGCTTTGCTCAGCAGGCCATCATGGCATTTTTTCTTTCTTTTAGACTCTGCTTCGTATAGGAGCTGATCAGGCAGCTCTGTCAGCAGGAGTTCATTGAGCACAGGTTATGGGGTTCTAAAAATATTTGATATCGTCCATGCCCTTAAGGGGTGTGTGATCTGGCTAGAATCAGGACTCCCACATACAGAGATGTAACAATACAGGGGGGTATGTAATACCAACTATATGAGTGTAGTATGAAGAAGAAGGCAGTCATTATGGGGTAACTGGTTTTGTAGAGAACCTGATATTTGACCTAAAACAAAAAACTGGGAAACAAGAATGTGAGTTGCAGGGAGTGTGCCTGAGTGAAAATCCAGAGACAAGAAAGCTTAACTACTCTGTGTTTGTATTTCCTGGGTCACACCAGCTAGAGAGGACAATATTAGCAAAATGATAGTTGCCTGGCCCCTCGAGGTCAGATCATGCCAATGAAGGGCTGTAAATGTCAAGCTAATGCATTTGGAAATGGTCCTGCAGTTACAGAGTCAGGGCATTGGCAGTTATAAAGTGGTCTGATGTGGTGAAACTAGTATTTTAGGGAGAATGATCTGATAGCTGGGTACAGAATGGAATCAGGAGTCCAGAAAGATTCTGGGAAAATTGTATGATTTGAGATTGTAATGTTTGTTGCAATGGTAACAAATTAATAAGGAATTTCAAGGGAAGGGATAAAGTGGATTCAATGATTACTCAAGAAATCCAGCTGAGGTTTGTAAAAGACTAGCGGTGATATTGACACAAATAGGGCCATAAGGATGTGCAGGAGAATTTAGGCACCAGGTGCCAGAACAGTGCCCAAGATGAGAGACATGGAAGCAGCACCGGGCAGGTGAGGGATAGCTTAGGCGGCTCTGAGAGAGGGAAAAGCATGGGTGTTGACACAGGTTTTGGGAGGTGAGGATGATAGTGGGTGAAGGTGCTCACCTTGAGTTCTCTTGAAGATAGCAGAGTTTCATGATTGTGGTAACTTATGTTTAGCCACATGAGCTATGGAAGGCAGTGAAACCTAGCATTGCTGTCCAAATTCCTAATCTCTGAAGTAACAGATCGAAATCAATTAACAGTAATAGTCACATTAACAGTAATAAGGCAAGAGCATGGCCCCCCTAAACCACACGTGAAATGCATTTGACTGTTGTAGCTCAGTTGTAAAGGAATAATCTATTCTGCATGTATGCTCCTGTGCTGATGGTTCCCTGCAACCATCCAGGTTTGCCTTAACAAAGATGATTTCAAAGGAAACGACAAAATTCTCAATTCCAATTAGCCAGAGCGATCAGAGATTAATAACACTTTAGACCTGCTGGAAGGGACTTCACATCTGAGCCTCTTCCCACTGTGTCATGGCAGCAATTTCAGAATTTTAATAATAGATGTCCTCTTTGAGAAATTGCCTTTCCTTGTGCTATGGGAGTTTTTATGATTGGAACTATAGCTCTTTCCTTGCAGTTGTTTTCAAGGCGTTTGTTACCATTTTTGCTTATCAGTAATGGTTCAAAAATTTTGTAACACAGAGCAATTAATATCTGTCAGTAGAAATAAATTACGTTTTTCATCGCTTGTGACACGCTCTCAAATGCTGTTTGAGAGTGCCCTAATTATGCATCATCATGCTATGTAATTTTGGTGCCTGGTGTTGTAGTGCTTTAGGAGTATGATTTATATTTTCTGTGTGTGTGTGTGTGTGTGTGTGTGTGTGTGTGTGTGTGTCTGTCGGTGTGTGTGTGTGTGTGTGTGTGTTTAAGTACTGAATTAATAGGATAGGTGTAAGGATTGGAATGTAAGTTGGGAAATGACATTTTTCAAAATAATTTGTATTACATCCATTTTTCTAAAGCAGTCTTTTTTTTTTTAAGAATTGTTCACATATTTTATGTATATTTGTGTATTCAAATAGTGCATATAATGATTGCACCACTAATAACTTTTGCCTGATAGCACTGGAAGGCATAATATGCTTTTAAAAATTGAATGTATAGAATATATGTATGTTCAGGACATATTTTTATTGTTCTAAGGAATAAGTATATAATTGCAAAATCATTACTTCCATAGTGTTCCTTTGTTCCTTGCCCTTTGAGCACAGTGGGGGCACCCTGATGCTATACATTCATCAGCCATGATTACTGGCAAAGGACAGTGCCTAGGATTCAGGCATCTGCTTACCCTTGGCCATCTTCTCTTCTCCTTAATAACAGGGACTTGACATCTGTGTCTGGTCTCTTTACTTCTGATTACTATTTGCACTCACTTCTTGCTTAATGGACTCCAACTTGCCTGAAGGTTTTCTAGCCAGAACTTGTCTTCTACCACTCACTCCCCACCTCTTGCTCTCTTGGCTGAGTGATTTATCAGATGAGGTTAAGAGGATGGGAGAGGGAGGCTGTCAGGAACTGGAGCAAAACCCAACAAATCACAAAGGTCTTGAGCCTAATAATTAAGCCTTTCAAATTATAGTTGTGCTTAAGGCACATACCATGGTCAATGAATGAGCTTGCTGCTGCTGTCTTCACTCCTTGCTACATCCTGATTATTCTTTAAAAAAAAATATTTTATTGATTTTTTACAGTGAGGAAGGGAGAGGGATAGAGAGTCAGAAACATTGATGAGAGAGAAACATTGATCAGCTGCCTCCTGCATAGCCTCTTCTGGGGATGTGCCTTCAACCAAGGTACATGCCCTTGACCGGAATTGAATCTGGGACCCTTCAGTCCACAGGCCAAAACTCTTATCTACTGAGCCAAACTGGTTAGGGCCATCCTGGTTATTCTTAAAGTGAGTGAAAGGGGATCAGAATATGCCACCCCAAAATATGCCACTTTGGCTTAAGAATTATTTTGAGCTAACAACCACTGAGAAACAGTAGACATTAGAGGGATGTTTTGTCCTCCCCCTTTCTGCTTAGAAGCAGAGTATACATTTCCGTTTGTAAATTGTCTCCTTTCCCATACAGGAAAAGAAGAGCTCTTTACCAGAGAGGGCTATCACTGGAGATGGCACTGACTTAAAGCTACATAAATAAAGCTTACTAAAATAACCTTTCTATTCCTTTAGTTTTTCTCATGTATTTTCTCATGTATTTCTCACAATTTAACATCCCCAGAAATCCACAAATTGTTTTCCTTTGTTAATCACTTCTCCATAATTTATCCCCTTTGTTAAGCTGGTATACACGCCTTTCCTCTGCCCCCACCCTAACCACATGTTTGGGTTTTCACTTCTTCTCTGTGAAGTCCACATGTGCATGTGAAACAAAACTTTCCTCCTGTTAATTTTTTCAGTCAGTTGAGTTTCCACACCTCAGTCACTAAATCTTAGGCGGTAGAGTGAAAGTTATTTTTCCTCCCCTATGTAACTTATTTCATCCTGTTAGACTATAACCATTGATCCCAGTCTGAAACAGAAAAGAAGAGCTCTCTTAAATTTACAATTCAAAGAACATTGAAACTTAAATGCAGTTAATATAAAGGGAAATATGGTCTGGGAGGGACCAGAATCATCACTCACTCAACAAGTCTATGTGGAGTATCTACTGTGTTCAAGCACTGAGCTGAGGGTGCAATATTCCTGAGGAATGTGGTTCTCAAAGAAATCTGCAGTCAAACCATGAAGTCTCTTCTCACTTTCTCTCCCTTAACAATTTTGTTTTCTAATTTAACACTTTTGGTTGGGTTTATTTAGGTTTGGATAAAATACACACAAGGGTATAATGAAGATAGAAACTTAAGCTATAGACACTTTGCAACTACCAAATACACTTCTGAAATTATTCCCTCAGGAAAGGCTACATTAGTCATGGGCCAAGCTGGGGCTTTACTATTTGAAAATTTTAAAAGGGAAGCTCTATTGAATTTTTCAGTTGAATAGAAAGAAAGTATCTTAGTGAATAGAGAATTGTCTACATGGAACTCAAGCTATCCGATTCCTAAGTAGAATTTTAGCAATTTATACTAGTTAAATAGGTTTCAGCAATTCAAACCCATCTCCACGAAGCTATGATGGTAATATATTTTTAATTACAGTGGAATTGAAAGCAATCAGCTCACATTAACTTTCTTTTTTAATAGAATCATAAAGCAGAGCCTTTCACTCTGCTAATCCCTTTGTTTAGGGAGTCACCGAGTATTCTTAAGTGAGTCCCTTCAGAATGAATGGCTTGTTGTAGGACTGAGTTTGGAATAAGAATCACAAAAACCAAAGTATAAGGGACCGTTGAGATTATGGTCACTTCATTTTACATCTTTCTATTTCATTCCTAAAAACAAATACCTAAAATGATTAAATGCAAAAAACAAACTAAAGTTTTTCACTGAATGGTGCATTGGTAATTGGCAGTAACAGTTTTAAAAGGAATAAGGGCATTAGGCTAATTGGTATAATGTGAAGATAGATGCTTTATGTTTTCAAACATCTTAGTAGTTATTCCCTGTTGAGCTTCGATTTTAATTTAACATTTATGCAGAAGCTCATATTTTGAAAATGTTTGTAGTCATTTTTATTTATTGTGTCTTTTTTTAATCCTCAAGTTTTTTTCTTAAATATATTTTTATTTCAGAAAGGAAAGGAGAGGGAGAGATAGATAGAAACATCAGTGAGGAGAGAGAATCATTGATTGGCTGCCTCCTGCATGGCCCACACTGGGGATTGAATCCACAACCTGGGCATGTGCCCTGACCAAGAATTGAACTGTGACTTCCTGGTTCATAGTTCAATGCTCAACCACGGAGCCACACTGGCAGGGCTAGGATATATTTTATTACTGATTTTAGAGAAAGAGGGAGAAGACTGAAAGGGAAAGAGACAGAAACATTGATGTGAGAGAGAAACATCGATTAGCTGCCTCCTGGCGTGTGCCCTGATCAAAAATTGAACCCACAACCTTTTTGTGTATAGAATGACATTCAAACCAACTGAGGACCTGGCTAGGGCTATTTGTTGTTTTTTTTTTTTTTTTTTTTTTTTTTTTTTTTTTTAGGCGGGTCAACACATCTTTTTATATAGGTTAGCCATCAATATGTGAAGTATCTACCATATGGCAGACAGATTTTTCAGCCCTTAAGGGAATTACAAACTAAAGTTTGCCTCTTAGTTTCTTACTATTCCAAAGGTCATTCAGTGACATTTGCTTAATCACATATCTCCTCAGTTATATAGCAAATTGAGCCTAAAAATTATAATACCTACTGTCAATAAGGACTTCTTTATACAGGCTGTATAATTTAATTTTCATAACAGTACGACGAAGCAGCTACTATCTCAGTTTTACAGAGAAGGAATCTGAGACTGGAAGATGTTCAGACCATGTGTCTCTGTGTGAAATTCTGGATCTGGTCAGTGAAGGGGTTGGTGTTTGCTCCCCAGAGCTGCAGGATGCCATTTCTGAAGTAACAAGGGTGACTAAATTTCTTGAGCAGCTACTCAGTACTGACTTCTACTAAGCACTTCACATGATTTTGTTTAATACCCACAACAACAGAAGGTGTTTCCCCCCACTCTATCAGTGCGGAAACTGAGCTGCAGAGAGGTCAAAGGATATATTAAGATTACACAGCTATTAAGGAACATAGCTGAAGTTCATCACAGCTTACTCTGTGGTCCAAAGTGGCCTTTTAAAAACAATTGTTTTTCGTGTGTGATAATGAAATGCAATCAGTCCTTATTTGAATTGAAGAAAGCCCAGCATATGTTTGTGAGTGACTGAATGGAGTTTTATTTAGAAAGTTTGGAGCATTCTCCTTTCTCTTTTTCTGTCTTGTTCTCTTGGTTGGCATATCCATCTTGACTGTACCCATGTTTAGGTGACTGGGGCTTCAGACCATCTCTGGTTCTTTCCCCTTCCCAAATAAAACGACACATTGAAAAGACTACAATAAGCTCAGCTGCATCGAGTTACAAATAATAATGTCTTATTGTTTAGCTCTTCCCAGAGTTATGAGCATTTGTTAGAGTAATTTAGTGGAATTCCAGCCAATAGATAGTGGCTGGAAATTTTTTTTGGTGTGTATTTATTTTGGAATTCTTCAAAACATAACAGTAGTTGACCCCATTTATGTATATTAAGACCAGCCTGAGCCTCAGTAAGCTGTTTTACAGGATGTTTTAATTTTGGGGAGGTTGCCCCCTTTTCTATGGTTATACACTTCTGATTTCATAATCAAAATTAGTGAGAAAATGGGAATCATTTCTTAACAGTTGCTTTTTGTTGTTATCCTCACCCAAGAATATTTTTCCATTGGTTTTTAGGAAGAGGGAGGGAAAGACAGAGAGAAACATGGATGTGAGAGAAACACATTGATCAGTTGCTTCCTGCATGAGCCCTTACCAGGGCCTAGGCCAGGGAGGAGCCTGCAAACAAAGTACATGCCCTTGATCAGAATTGAACCTGCAACCCTTTGGTCAATAGGCAGATGCTTTATCCACTGAGCAAACTGGCTAGGGCTCATAAGAGTTCCTCTTCCCTTCAGTATATATGCTCCATGAAGCAAAGCCAGAGAAAGCATATATATGGATATAGGAAAGACAGTTAAAAACAAAATGGTTTTCTCCCACTTGCCAAGACTTATTGTCATTATCTGATAAATAGGTTCATTAAACAAAATGCCTATAAGATGGCATTGATTTAAATGTATTAGATAATTTAGTTTCTTTGACATTTCACAACTAAAAATCTAGTGATTTTGAATAATAAACTTTTTAAAGAACTATAAACAATCCTTGGAGGGTAAACATTATATCATTTCATGATTTATAATTACTTTATGGAAAAGTATTCAACTTGCTTTCTTTGAATTTGGTTAGATAGAATTTGATTTCATGATTTTTATTGTTTTGTCTGTTGTATTCTAGTAATTTCCTTAGATCTATCTTACAGATCACTAATACTCTTTTCAGTTGGGACAATCTGTATAATCTGTTTGATATTGAATCTGTCCACTGAGTTTTAAATTTTAGTGACATTGTTTTTTATTGCTATAAATTCTATTTGACCCTTTTCCAAATCTTCCAGTTTTTGTTTATATGGTAGTTTCTGTCAGCATTGCTTCTATTCTCTTTTTATTTCCCTAATCATTTTAATGTACTTTTATTTTTAACTAGAGGCCAGTTGCATGAAGATTCATGCAAGAACAGGCCTTCCTTCCCCTGGCTTCGCTCCCAGCCGCCCAGGAGCCTGCAGTCTTCTCTCCTGGGCAGAGCATGCTCCTTTATCTCCCTCTGCCCCCACCTTCCCCCATGATTAATTTGCATATTTTTATTAGTGTAGATTTTTTTTAGTTAATATTGGTTTATAAAATTACATAAGTTTCAAATGTACATCATAATTCAACATCTATACATCATGTTCACCACCAAAAGTCTAGTTTCTATCTATGCCATACCTCCTACATCTCAACAACAATAACAAAATGACCGGATTAAAAAATAGGCAAAGGATTTGAATAGACATGTTTTCAAAGAAGACCTCTCTTCAAAGATAGAGAATAGGCACATGAAAAGATCTTTAGCATTATTCATTTTTAGGGAATTGCAAGTGGAAACCACAATCAGGTTTCACCTCCTACTGTTAGCATGGCTATCATCCAAAAGCAAGAGCTAAGCGTTCGGGAGGATGTGAAGAAAAGGGAACTCTGGTGCACTATGGTGAGAAGGCAAATTAATGCACTTTTAAACAGTATTTTTTAAAATGGTTTTATTATCTCCTGTACTTGGGGGTGCTAATTCTCTATTTTGCCTATTGACTCTCCCTCGTGATGGTTAGTTTCTGCACTATATTTGTAAGTTTCCATGGTGAACTAATATTCTCAGTGTCCCCCCCCCCCACCCCATTTTTTTTTTTTAGCTCAACCATGACTAAAACTTCTGCATTCACACTGTGTGATTTCGTGTGTTTGTAGCAGGAGAGAACCTGTGTCACCTGGGCCCCTCATGTTACTTAAGTTTTAGCTGCATGAGTTTGCATGAAGGGATTCTGTTGGGGTTTGGGACATGGAGTGCTGGCAAGGACTGACAGGAGCTAGGAAAGAGTACAGCAAACTTGTTCTGCTGTGTGGGGACTGGAGAGAGAAAAAAGGAGGAGAGAGCACAGAAGGGAAATGGGGAGGCAGGGGAGACCAGCTTCATCCTCTTGCAGAGGGCAACTCTGTCCTCACCCTCCAGATGCAGAATTCACAGTTCTCATGGAACACAGTGACATTTACTCGGCCAGATCAAGCGGAGGAGAGTCTGGGCAGCAGAGGCAGCCATGTGATGAAAGGTCAGTTTCTATTCATCACATGTAATTTTTCAGTGGGTGAGTTTTCTGCCCTTTTCCCACCTCTCCTGATTCATTTTTAAACCAACCCCATACATTATGTTTTAAGAAAAGTCTTTTGATTGGGAGTCTTGTTTTCAACTAATTGTGTGTATGTGTGTCTGTGTGTGTCTCTCTCTGTGTGTGTGTGTGTTTTGTTTGTTTTTTTTAATCTGGACTTTTGTGTGTGTGTGTGTTTACTAGTGTTGTTGTTGTTGTTGTTGTGTTTTTTTTTCCATCTGGACTGTTAAAAGCAAACTCAGGAGGTCACTTTTCTGAATTTTCTTTAAGAAACATTAGAAACAGAAGCAGATTTCGATTGCAGCAGTAATATTTTGATTAGAAGGTGAGTTCTCTTTAGTAGGAGGCTGCAATAATAACCGTTGTTAATGTTCATTATAGGTTGTAGCTTCTGAAAAGAAAAGCAGGCGTAGCAAATGGAAGTAAAAATTAACTCAAATTATAAAACAGGTGGTGAGGACATACTGAGTTTCATATCTGGACTCGTTTATCTGTGTCTTTCCCGAGCTCTCTTCACTCACCCACTCCACTTCCATCCCTGTGTTTTTGGGGTTGCTTTTGTTTGTCTGACCCTGCAGGTCAGAACTGGACTTACTGTAGAAGTTGGGGTCCCTGCCACGTAGGATCTCCAGTGCAGAGTGGGTCAGTGACAGCTTGGCTCCCCTGTGGCCACAGGCCATGCCTGGGCCTTCCTTCCAAAGGAACCCCCAGCCCCCTTACTAGCCTCACCAGTGAGGAAACTGAGGCACAGGTAGGTTTGAACTTTCCCATAATCATGCAGCTAGCTGGTGGAAGAACATGGGTGAACCATAGTCTGTTTAACTCTCTAAAGGGCTCAGCCTCATGCGAGGCCTGGTTTTGGTTCTGTCTGTGAGCAACACTCTGTTGCTCTGCAGGTGAGGAGCTTCCTGCACTGTCCCTCTCTCCAGACCAGGGACTCAGAAGCCGAGTGTTTCAGCCTTACTCACCACTTTGATTCCTGTCTGTCATTTTTGTGTGTGTGTGTGTGTGTTTTTAAGTATAAAGATATTTATTTACTAACCAAAAAATATTTATTTGCTAACTAACACTCAGAAATAGTTGCATGTAAAATGTTCCTGATAAAGAGAACTAAGCATAGTAATAATAATAATAATAATAATAATAATAATAATAAAACATGAAGAGAGATTTATTTGCTCATTGAGCGTATTCATCCTCATTGCTAGTTCCTGGCCAGAAGGAGAATGGAATTTTTACTCTACTGTTCCATAGATCTGAGTACAGGTGACATTGCTCCCGACACATTCCTGCACTAACTTCCCACCTTCCAGTCTTCTTGAAATGGTCCTAACGGTGTTTCCCTTCCCATCCCATTCCTGATGCCGAACCTGTGCACTGGTTTTGAGGCTGCAGGTGGCCTGAGTGTTTCTGCCATCAGCTGTAGTCTCTTTAGACTTCGCTCCCAGGTTACACAAGAACTGCTTTCTTTCCAATGTGCTCTTGGTTTCTACGGTGAGGCTTTGGCCTTTAGAAGGAGTGACACAGTCTGGCTTGACCATGCACCCATTTTGGGCAGAGCCATCCCGTGCCTCGTGCCTCCATGTGTTCCTCCATGCCTTAGCTGTCCACGAAGCGCCACCTTCCTTCCAGCTGCTGAATGAGGCCCGAGGTGGGTGTGGGAAGGGTGCGGATGACCTGTATAGAGCTGGGGGCAGTGTCAGGAGCCTGGCAGGGTCTCTATTCTGTTTTTAATCAGCGAGAGGCTTAGCTTGTGTGTGAATCTGGCTCTGTCTCTTTAGGTTTTCTCATCTGTTTTCTTTGTCGTTGCTACGTGTTTGGACAGAGGAAATATCTCAGAAGTTAGGCTCCTTCGCTATCTTGACTGGAAGTGTCCAGTGCCTTCTCAGTGGATATATTCATTCACACAGTCATTCACTCATTTGCTCATTCATTCGTTCATTCATTGATTCATTCAGCATTTATAGACCGCCTGCGCCTGTCAGGCTCTGTGCTGGGTGGACAGAGTGCAGAGTCTGTCCTCAGGCAGCTCAGGGTCTTCTGTGAGGAATTAGGCATTGCTTCTGTGTGGTGGTCAGTGCTGTAGCAGAGGTTTGCTCTGCCTCAGGGTAGGTGAAGCAGGGAAAGGTTGGGGGAGACTCTGGAGCTGAGGCTGAAATAAAGGGAAATAAACCCTCTCCAATAGAGGGAAACTGCTCCAGAACCGTAGCAACTGGTTCTCTGATGCCTGGGGAACAGTGAGAGAGGCTGGGGAAGAGGTGGAATGACAGGAAGCCACAAATGGAACTTGAAGGGCTTGGGACTAAGGAGTCAGGTTTTATTTTATGGATAATATGGATGCCACTCAAAAACAGACTATTAATTTACTATTTGGGTCACTTATTTTTGTGAGAAAATTGTATTTTCCGTTTGTAAAGTCTGTAAAATATGAAGTATACTCATATAGCCTACAGTCTGTCAGGAATAAGGCATTAAAACACAGACAGACAGTCAACAGCCCCAGGTTTGAAGAACTTGGGGAAGGGTAGTCTATTTAAATAAGCTCTTTGGAAATTACTCTCCGAGTACTTTGTATGTCTTTGAAAACATGGCCAAAAGATATATAAATATTCTCCCAAGTGAACTTTCATGAAAATTGAAAAATTGTCTTTTGGTTTTATTTTCTCTAGAGTTTTTGTAGTTAAGGAATATTTTAGAAATTATTTTAAAATTCCAAACAATATATGTATTTTAAAAATGTGTTCCACTGCCGAAACTGGTTTGGCTCAGTGGATAGAGCGTCGGTGTGCGGACTGAGAGGTCCCAGGTTCAATTCCTGTTGTGGGCATGTACCATGGTTGTGGGCACATCCCCAGCAGGGGGTGTGCAAGAGGCAGCTGATCGATGATTCTCTCTCATCGATGTTTCTAACTATCCCTCTCTCTTCCTCTCTGTAAAAAAAATAAATAAAAAAAATATATATATTTTAAAAATGTGTTCCACTGCCTACTTTTATGCCAAATCTTTTAATTTTGATTTCTTTATTGAAACTTTCCCATAAAATACAAAGAAAACTGGAGGTTGTACCTTTTGTGGGAACCTGTCAATGAGACCTCACCTAGTCAAGTGTTAGTGTACGATGACATGACATACATTTTGTCAATATCCTGTCCTTCTGGAGGCTCCATGGAGAAAATGCAGCCTTGTCTAAGTTCAGATCTCACAGTTCATCATCATGGAAAGGGCTGTAAGTGAACTGCAGAGTAAAGCACATGAACCATCCTTTCTTCCTTAAATGTTTATTGTGGTTAATTATACCCTATGCATGGCTATAATGGATCATTGGTTGGTTGAAGGTCACTGGTCTTCTCAACCAATGGTAAAAACCCCAGCCTGTACTCTACTACCACAGGGATTTACAAATCCTTGAATCCCACAACCAGCAGAAAATTATTTCACTGGATGAAGCATTTACCAGTTTCTTACATTGTTACTGGTTGTCTTGATACCAATATCAGGCACTTTGTAAACAGACATTCTGACTTCACAAACAGTTGTGCCCATGCAGGACCCCATTATCTTGTTATAATATTCAATTTCCTTCACATTCTCTTAATTGAAATGAAGCTGCCCCTGCTGCGTCTGGGCCGTGGAAGCTTCCTGAATACCCTGAACTCTCAGCTGCAGCAGATCGATTCTTTGTCTTCCTGGCTTTCTCTGGAACTTCATTCTGTGGGGGGTCTTGTTTCTGACCATAGCAGGATGCTATCAGTCCAGCCTGGGATGGCAGAGCACTGATTAGCCTCTTTGGGATGCTTTGATTTTGAAATTGACTAGTCCCTTAGTCTGTAAGCCCTTTATTCCAAAATGCCAGTTAATCAAAATAATAACATTATTGATTTTCCACTATATGGGTCCACTATGTAAATTAGCTAGTGCAAATAGCTTGAAAAGCAATATGACTGAGTAAGTCTATTCTTAACTTGTTGACCAAATAATTTTGTGAAAGTCCACCAATTTCATATTTAACCCAAAACTCCCATGGAAAAACTTTATAGCTCAATCCACAGGAGATAATTTGGGTGGTACCCATAATCAGAAATGCTGGCATAAACTCCATGTTCAATTGCTACCTCTAACCTCTTACTGCTTTCTGATGCATCCCCTTAAAGTCATTGAGGATTCAAGGATGATAATTAATTTTTAGGGTAAATTAAAAGAAGTAATATGACTGTATTCAGGGCTGATTTTCAGCTGGTACTTATCGCTGTGGCCAACAGCCACACTAGTTGTTTCTGGTTTTCTAACTGCTCAGGGCCGCCATTCATTGGTTCTAAAATATTTCATCCTTTATACCTACAAATAGTGTCATGCATGATTCCAATGTGTATTTTAACTACATTTTATCAAGATTCAAATCTGTATGTATTTACATTATACAAACCTGCCCTTGCTGGTTTGCATACCTCTGTCCCCAGCACCTACACATGGCCTGTCACATTGTTAGTGCACAAAAGTGTTCTGAGTTGCACAAATGAAAGCACATAATCTCTTTTGTTTCCATCTTTTGCACATTTGACACCAGCTTTTATTGGCATATTATTTTCTAGAGTGATCTCATTATATGCATGTTTTTGTTGTAAGTGACTTTGAATATTTAAATAGATAACTTACCAAATTGAAAAATAAAAAGAACTTTAAAGACTAGGGCAAAGCCAAGTTCCTCAGAAATTGGAACCAGGGACATAAGATCCACACTATTGTGTTTCTGTCTTTCGGATCTGGTTCTTGCTGGACTGTAAATTTTCCTTATTACACGTAAGCTTCCCTCACATGAGGGGAAGGTGGCTGGAGGCAGTTCCTGGATTATATCCTTTTAGCCCAGGAACATAAGAGTAAAGTTAGCTTTTGTTCCTAAATTCAGATTTAAAAAAAATCACAGGAAAGGATTCTGATTGCCAGGTTTAAGATCATGTGTCTACCCCTTGAACCTGTCCTGTGGGAAATAATGATTTATGATTAGCTGGGTCACATGACCACATCATTGTTTAGAGGGGTAATGCTTGTTGCAAGAATAAAGGATTGTTTGTCAATCAAACAGTCATCCAAATATATACCTACAATAGCTAGAGCAAGCATGTCAAACTCAAAGGCTAACATGAGCCAAATAAATAAGGTTTAAGTTTATGTGAGTTGCCAAAAAAAAAAAAATAAGCTTCAATTTTCATAGAAATGTAGGTTTATTTCGATAGAGACATGCTGAATACAAAGGGCTGAAATAAATGAGTAATTGTTAATATAAAATAATAGAACAATTTAATACAAATTAATATTTTTCTTGAACACTAACTTACCAGATGCTGAATAACTACACAGATTAATAAGCGTAATACAAATAAACCTATTTATTTTGTTCTCCGAAAGCGAAATATTTCCTGTTGTGCCCAACAAACAAGTCAGTCCAAGACTAAAGATGTGGCAATTGGCTGCTAAAATATTTGCTGCTAGTATTAGTGGAGAGAAATGGTGTGCCTGTGTGTAAGGTGTGTAAGGGAAATGAATACAACATGATTATAGTAATCAACCATTATCGAATGCTGTAGTTCATTATTAATAATTGTGTATAACAGGATATTGTAAAAATTAAGTTACAAAAATTTTATTAGTCTGGACCGCAAAAATATTTGTTGTAGGCCACATGCACCCCAGGGCCGGGAGTTGGACGGGCTTGAGCTAGAGTGAACAGATTTACAGAGTCAGTTAGAAAACACTTTGACCCAGGGAGTCCACCTAGAATTGAAAAATAAGATAATGGTGACTGGGAAACATGTGTTTCTAGAGGGACTTGAGTTCAGCAGGAAGATAGTATCCTGTGACTCTTCCTTTTGGCCTGAAGGGAATGCCATTCATGTTATTCCATCTTTGGGTTTGTACTACAACATGTACTGTAAGAAAAGTTGCCTCCTCCACTGGACTGTAAGCTACATAATGGCTGGGATCATGTCTGATTCATGCTTGAAAGTGTATATGTTCTGACAAGAATACTTGGTGCTTACTGAATGAATGAATTTGGGAAGTATAGCAGGCTACCTTAAAGTTGAGGCACAAAATGAGAATATAGTTGGGATTATGAATTCTAGAGATGCAAAACAAAGCTGTTAAAGCTAGCAAACATTTTCCTAGCAGATAGAATTGCCTGCATTCCTTCAGGGAGCCCATGTCCTCACAGAGCAACCATTTCTATTACTCTGAATGGGTCTGATCCCTTTCTGTATTAGCCCAAATCTCCATTCTGTGCTCCTGCTGAAGCCTCCTCAGAAGGACTGTGTGGAGAATATGACTCTTCTGTCTGACAGCTCTTTAAAAACTTGGAGTTGGGTGCAATATTTATTTATCCAGCTAAAACATCCCTGGTTCTTTCAGGCATTCCTCAGTGAGATGGATTTCTCAATTCTTCCATCCTGGTTACATTCCACCTATAAACTTTTGGGCATTTCAGTGGCCACCTAAATATGAGATGCCTGGAACTGAACATGAACATCCAAATATGGTTTGACTTGAGCAGAATTTAGAATGTGATGATTACACCTGGGATCACAATCAGTGGTTTAGGAGGTAGAAACCGTTAGTTAAAGGAAAATTTCCACAAAATCTACTTTATATATTTAAATAAAGGGAGATAGTTTCTGGTTGGAGAGAGTTTTCTGGACAGGTGGGAAGTTTACCTGCCCATGCTTTTCCTCTTCATGGACTGTGGTGGCCAGTGAAACATTTGGATGGAACTTTAAATAAGAGTTTTGTGCCCACCTCAATTGGACAAATGTATTGTTAAAAAATGTAGTGCATTTCCATGAATGGAGTCCCAAATTTTCAGACTCAGTAGAGGATATATTAAGATTAATTCTACTAAAATTTCCATTTATTTTTACACGAACATCTGTCAAGTCACATCTTGCCACCCTATAATGCAGGATTTTTCATATTTTCTTTTTTAAAAAAATATTTTTATTGATTTTACACAGAGAGGAATTGAGAGGGATAGAGAGCTAGAAACATCGATGAGAGAGAAACATTGACCAGCTGCCTCTTGCACAGCCCCCACTTGGGATGTGCCTGCAACCAAGGTACCTGCACTTGACCAGAATCGAACCTGGGACCTTTCAATCCTCAGACTGACACTCTATCCACTGAGCCAAACCAGTTTCCGTTTTCATATTTTCATATTAAATTTAATGTTGTTCTATATTTCAGCTTGTCAGGATTATTTCAGGTCTTGATTTTGTTACTTGTTCATCTTTTTTATCTTTTTAAAAAAAATATATTCTATTGATTTTTTTACAGAGAGGAAGAGAGAGGAATAGAGAAAGTTAGAAACATCAACGAGAGAGAATCCTCGATCAGCTGCCTCTTGCACACCCCCTACTGGGGATGTGGAAGCAACCAAGGTACATGCCCTTGACCAGAATCGAACCTGGGACCTTTCAGTCCACAGGCCAACGCTCTATCCACTGAGCCAAACCAGTTTCGGCTCTTTTTTTTTTTTTTTTTTATCTTAGCATAATTTAGATATTTGACAGTGTGCTATGTATGTGGTATTCAGTTATTTTTATAAGTTTATTGACACAAATAGACGTCGGTGAGAGAGACTGTTCTTCAAACACCTGAACACTGATCAGCATTTTGGGGATTCCAAAACCTTGTATGCAACCTTGTTAAAACTAACCTAACCACCTTCCACCCCCAAACTTATTTTGACCAATGTCATCAATATCTACCTATGTCTGAACTCTAGGCACAGTCTTGATGCTTTGCATCCTCTTTCAACACTTCCAAAACTAGGCTTGACACTTTCACAACACTAAATGCCTTGTGATTTCCTCCACGCTCCATACTATCTCTTGGTTTTTAGTCTTCTATTTTTGGAAAACTCCCCACCCAAACTTCTTTTTGTCAAAACTTGTCTTAAGATTCAACCTAGGTGTGCCCTGCCCCAAGATATTTACAAACCTTCTCCTGGATCTTGACTTCTGTTCCCACCTAAGAATGACTTAGTCTCTATTGCTATATCTTTGTGCAGAAGTCTAGCCACATTTTACCTTTATCTCTTACTAGTTTATAATCTCATTGTAGGAAGGTGATATATGCATCAATAAGTAACAGTAACTTCAGCAAGTGGTCAAGTATCAAAAACAATGGCAAAATGATAAACATTTGGCATTTTTATGAAATGGTGGTGTTTTAAACAATTTAAAAGCAAACACTAACCACACCACATATGAATGGGCATAGGCTTAATTTTTAAAAATTATAAACTAGAGGCCTGGTGCATGAAATCCATGCACTCAGGGAGCGGGGAGGGGAAGGGGGTCCCTCATCCCAGCCTGCAAACTCTCACAGTCTGGGAGCCCTCAGGGCATGTCTGATTGATGACTTAAACCCTGGGAACGGACCTAAGCCATCAGTTGGACATCCTTAGCACCGCCTTGGAGGTGGGAGAGGTTCCTACCACTGCTGCTGTGCTTGTCAGCCATGAGCCAGGCTTCTGGCTAAGCAGAGCTCCCCCTGTGGAAGTGCAATGACCTCAAGAGGGCAGCTCCTTTGTTGAGCATTTGCCCCCTGGGGTCAGTACATTTCATACAAACTGTCTTTCTGCCATTCGATTTGCATAGTAGCCTTTTATTATATAGGATAATTTATGAAGGGAATTGTGTAAAGGTGCAGGAAACAGAACTTCCCTTCATTTTAAGTTGAGGTAATTATGAAGCTTATAAGGATTATTCTAGAAATAGACATAATAGTAAACCTAAATTTAAAATTACATAATGTTTGGAAATAGGGGTAGATGATTTTACCAGAACTTTCTCATGAAGCCTGATAGCATTATAATCAGGGCACATTATCTACTGGATGTGTGTCCAGTTGGAAACACTTTAAAATATGGAAAAATAAGAGAAGAATTCAGCATAGGGACCCCAAGTGCTTCCAGAGATAGGCAGGCTCTGCTATACTTCAGACTGGGAAAGCTGTTTTCCAGGCTGCTCATATGTAGACACAGAGAGGAAAGTCTGCTAGGTTTTCTCAGGGCCAGAAGCAAGTATAATTTGAAGCAAATATACCAAGAACTTTATTAATTCATTCATTCCTACATAGCAATTATTTTTTGAGCATCAACTTTCTGGAAGGCACTGTGTTAAACTTTGGAGACAATTCCATGGTTGCTAAAGCAGCATTATACATTGATTTCCCATGTCCAACCCCTCTTCCACCACAAATAACATTTTGTCTATCAGTCAGATGTAGCCTACTGTAAATTAAAGAGCATTGTCTGTGTGAGAAATATAGGTCTAGTCATGCCTTGGGCAAATTATTCCACAATTCTGTTCTCAATTGGAAAATGAAAGGGTTGAACCATTTGCTTGCTAGAGTCCTTTGAGGCTCTAAAATGTAACAATCTAATTAATTTTGATGGCCGCCTGGCTTACACTTTAGTATTTGTGAGTTTGTTTAGTGCCTGGACATGCTTGTTGTGTTGACTTAGTGAACTTGCACAGAAGACAAAGTTCTGGAATATAACAACAGGGTGCTCGCTTACACCATAAGACATCCTTTTGTTTATAGGGAAGAGCTAAAAACTTTCATTGCTTAGGTGTTTTAAAACTTAATGAGTTAATATTTATTCTACTGTAAGACAGTAGTTAAACTATTTCTGTGCTTAGTCAATTGAGATGGGATATTTTTATTTTATGACATTTTATATAAATAAATATTTAAATGTACTGCTTAACTGCATGGATATTACTATTTCTGATGTGGCATAGACATATATCATTTTGTATTTGTTACAGTAGATAAAATTGCTGTATGAAGTTTAAACTGTTCTATCAACAAAATTGAACATTTTAGTAAATTTATGTATATATCTGTGTATCTAAATATATATCTGTATATATAAATATATATTTAAAATTACCAAAGTCACATAAATATTATCTCTGAGTCATTTTTGAAAAGAAGTATTTTAATGTTCTCAGTGAATAATTTCTCTCCCTGAGCTCTCGCTACTGTTGTATCCTGGGAAATATTCAGAGGGGAAGATAATATTATTTAGATTTGCAGCTTCTTGTCATGGGAGGTGAAGGCCCTTTTTATTATTATTATTAATGTGATGGGAATAGTTCCATTACATCGTGTCTCTGCACAGCATCCTGTGATCAACCTTTTCATCACATAAATAATTATGGTTGTGTTTTTTCAAAGCCTCCTGCTGTTATTTCCCTCTGCCTCTCAGCCACTTTGCATTTGAGTGAGGAAGGTAAAGCTGTCCTCAGATAACAGTTCCCCCAAGTATTGACAAAAAGTAGATGCTTGGTAGTAGTGGCTGGTAGTAGGGGGAGGGTTGTTTCTTTGCCCCAACAAGACCCAGGTCTGTACTGGCTGGAAACAGGTACGTGTTCTTTTAAAAGTATACTCCCCTTGCGTGTAGCAATTGCAGTATTTTTCCAGAGAAAGAATCAGCGTCTGGCCTTGTGTCTTATCTTTTCTCATGGACCTGCTTTTGTCACCAGGACTCCTGACCTGGCCCCAGGAAGGACATACCACATAGAATGTACCGAATGGCTAGACTAGGCCTGAGTCCTCTTGGTGATATGGGGTGAGCAAGTCAGGCAAAATCCCTGCTTTTAGGGAGGGGACATTCTCATGAAGGAGAGAGACAACAAACCAGGAGACATACAAAAGCGTCAAATAGCAAGGTAGCTGTGAAGGAAACGGGGGTGGAGGGTGGGGCGTGGGGGAGAGGAGGAACTGTGCCCTGAGCACATACCTGCTCATTGTTCCCACACCTGTATTTGGAATTCTTTCTGAATGAGGGGCAAGTTATGAGTCAGGCAGCGTGCCTTCCATAAACCCCCCTTTTCTGTGTCACCCTTGCCCTCAGAGATGACTTCTAGTTTCCCTTAGCTCCCTGGTACCGGACCCCTACTGTTACTGAGTGAGGTGTGGCCCATGCAGAGTGTCTCATGGTTAAAAATGAAGGCAGTTGTAGAGGAGAATTTTTTTTTTAAAGATCAGATCTTTTGTTTTTGGAGGCAAACAAATTTTAGGAGTGGCTTTTGTACTGAAAAAATTATAACCTCCTTACTTGGTAACTCCTTCTCTGTTTGCTCCCTACTCAGGAACTTTACACCAGCCATGCCCTCTGCTTGGAACATTCACCCTTCACATATTCTTATCTCATGCTTTTCAAGCTTTTAGTTACATGTTTTTGTTTGTTTGTTTGTTTTGTTTTTAATGAGGTCATCTTTATTACTCTATTTAAAACTGCACCCCCTTTCTACCACTTATATGATATATTCTTGCGTATTTTGTTTATTGTCTCTCTTTTCGTTGCCTCTCCTGCCTCCAAGCTCCTTGAGGCCAAATATTTCAGCTCATGTATTCTCCCAGGGAACAAGTCTGTGACAGCCAAACCTGGCAGTGGTCACCATGGAATTATTAGGGAAGCAGACCTGTGTCTGGGAATTGGGACCCATCACCCCGTTTCACTCCATTGCCAAGTCTGCCCTTTGAGTTTCACCCTCACTTTGGGGCAGAAGCTCTCAAAATTAGATTCATGCTGTGCAGACCCCTAACCTTCCCCCAGGGCCTGGGTCAGGGTAAGCGATGTATCTGGGAAATGTTAAAAATGAGTGCGCAGAGCTGCTCTTGGAATTCTTCATTAGCAGACATTTAAAAGTCAGCACTCTAAAATTACTCGCAGAAGCTTATAAATATGAATTTCCTGTAATTCACATTTTATAAGAATTTCTATCAGCTGTGTCACAGCTTGAAAAATACCAAAAACGCATTAGAAAAATCTTTCTGTTTAAAACTAGATTGATCCCACATTTACATGGCAAAAGAAGGCCATTACGCGGCAGGCAGTAAAAGCTTCATTTCAGAGAGCCTGAGAAAAAACTCAAAATAATTCACTTCTACCCAGGCCATTTGACAACTGTTAGACTTTTTCTTACAAAATAAAATGAAATCCTACCACCTGCTGCTTATAACCTCCAATTAATGCTATAAAAAGTGCCTTCATTAAAAAAGCCAATGTGTAATTTCTGCAAGCTGGGTGCAGACATTTCTTCAGAACTACTGTAACCTTTTGCTCCTGTCTGCAGTAGGAAGCGCCTTCCAAATTCCAAAAAGAAGCCAGAACTGATTTTCACCTAATTATTTGAGAGGTAAACCTCTTTCCGTTCATTGGGTTCAGTTATTTAAAATCATGATAATTCACATATAATCTGCTGCTATATGTCTTGGGTAGGAATTGTGAAAGAAGATTATGGAAGCTTGCTAACATTCCACCTATGAATGAAAACAAGGGTGTTTCTGCAGGAAGCACAGAAGAGAAGGCGGGGGCGGGGAGGGGGGGGAAGGAGAAAAAGAGAACAGTGTTCTTTCTTTCCTTGTCAGGCTCTTTAAAGACAGAATCAGCAGGTGTGAGAATCACCACCTTTGAATGGTTTTACAGGAATGAGACAGCCCAGGTCTTTTATCTCTTCCTTCCCACCCTGATAGTCAGATTAATGAGAATTTTCTAGAGGAGAAACCACCGGACATCTGACATGCCCCCTTCTGTTTGCCGAATTAACCTGGGGCAGTCGTGGTCATTTGCAGCGTGTGCGGACAGCAGACCTAGCAGGACAATTCTTCCATCGTCCTGTCTTCCCGCCCAGCCAGTTATCAGGGCAGAATAATTTGGAGAATAATTTGGGGGCTATTGTGGTTGGTTATCAGAAGAGAGCAGGGAAGTCCTGGCACATGGAACTATGGCTCAGCTATGAGCCCAGTGTCTCTACTTGACCCTCAAAGCTCTGCACAGGAGCCCTTTTGGTGGGCCTTGCTTCATCTCCCACACCCACTGGCACGAATCCAAGAAACTGGTCTCTTTGGTTAGGACTTTTGATGGTACCTGATTCTCCAATGCTCTGCTCCTATTTTTAATTCTTGCCTAGAATGTCCCACTCCTCTGTTTCTCTTTTCCATGTCTATGGACTTAAAATCCAGAGGAAGTAACATCTATGCCTATAATCCCTACTCTGTAATCGTAACCTCTCACATTTGCACACTGAGTCACAAAACTGGCATCATATATAGAAGTTCGTTTTTAAAAAAAAATGTATCCAGGCTACATATTGCTTAATTAAAACAGTGGTTATCCTGCCATCTTCTAAACGTTCTCCTAGGACTTTTGTGACATTTCCGATGGCTTCTTTCCCCTCTAACTTTCTGTCCCTTCTCATTCGGAGAAGAAAGGCCCACCCCCTTCTCTGTTTAAGCGTGGTGTCCCTCAGAGTTACAGCCCAGGTGCTTCCTTCTGTACCTCTGGATTCCATTCTCCCTGGAGCACCAGTCCTGCATCCCAGCCACTTCCTGCAAACTTTGATGCCACAGGATTTTAAAACTTAAAAAACTCTAAGTCAAACCCATTCTTTGTGGGTCCCCTCCACTTACATCTTCCTGGTTTATTCTACTCAGATGCCTAAGTCAGAAATCTCAGAGTCATTCTCCTTTTTTGTTTCTTCCCTGCTACTTCCCACAGGAAGCTGTCTGGTCTGTTTTCAGTATTATCATTGGGATTGTTTCTACCTTCAGACCCAACTGCCTTGGTTGTATCCTTTCTGCCCTTGAGCAACCCCATCTCAGCTTCCTGTCTTGTTCCCCCTTAAATCTATTTTTTTTTTTACTTTTTAAAAATATATATCTTTTATTACTGATTTCAGAGAGCAAGGGAGAAAGGAGAGAGAGATAGAAACATCAATGATGAAAGAGAATCATTGGCTGCTTCCTGCATGCCCCACGCTGGGGATGGATCCCTCAACCTGGACATATGCCCTGACTGGGAAATCAAATCATGACCTCCTGGTTTATAAATCAGTGCTCCAACACTGAGCCACCCCAGCTGAGTAATCTATTCTTGATGGTCACAAATTATTATCTGAAACACAAATATGATCATGACTCCATCCTAGCAACTTTGGTGGCTTCTTGTTCACTAGAGTGGGTCCTGCCTGTCTCTCTTGCAGAGCTTTAGCCAAAGACATCTGGGCACAGAGTCTTACCAGTCTTGCTCTAGTCTTCTTTCAGGAGATGGTCCTGCCACTGGGCTCATGAATGTATTGCAAGAGCCTGCTCAGATTTCAATTTCTTTTTGAAATCTTCATTGAGCCCTCAGTCAGCAGTAATCACTTTTTTTTTTTTCAGGTTACCATTAACCCTTTCTGTAGGCCTTCAATGTGGTATCTGTTGTGTAAATGTTATTTATTATGAAGCCCGTTCTGTGTATTTTGTTCATCTTATATGCTGAATGCTAGCATAATACTTGGATCATATAGGGGCTGGGTATCAATGAAAGTGTGTGAATCAATGGATATTTGCTTTCAATTAGCATACAAACCCACTATTAGGAAAATATGACTTGATAAACTTCTTTTATCCTTATACAGCGCTGAACATACATGTGACAAAGAATAAATACTTGCTGACTCATTTGTGATTAAGACTTTAAGAGAAAGTGGAACAGTAGGAGACATGTGTATGGCTGAAATATTAGATGTAAATGTTTCAAAGTATTGTGAGGGTGTATATGGAGACTCGGCTGCAATATGGTTTGGTCGAATGTACTTTTTTTTTTTACTGCTCTGGTATTAATGGAAGCACATGATTTTAAAGCAAGAAATCAATTGCCAGGATTTTTTGGGAATGTTTATTTAAGTTATGTAGTCAAAGTAAAAAAGAAAACAGAGTTTCAGACCTACTTAAGTGCTATAGTCTCATGAGTATTCTTGTGTGCATGCATGCATCTGTAATGGTATAGTCCAGTGGTCGGCAAACTGCGCCTCTCGAGCCACATGTGGCTCTTTGGCCCCTTGAGTGTGGCTCTTCCACAAAATACCATGGCCTGGGTGAGTCTATTTTGAAGAAGTGGAGTTAAAAGAAGTTTAAGTTTAAAAAATTTGGCTCTCAAAAGAAATTTCAATCATTGTACTGTTGATATTTGGCTCTGTTGACTAATGAGTTTGCTGACCACTGGATAGGCAACACTCTGAGCTAAGACTCTCTTTGTGTCATGCACAGAATATAAGTAAATCATGGGCTTTCCAGTGTTAGAAGCTCCATACCATATAAATGAAGAGTCAAACAATCTGATTCACTGTGTTGGGTGCTGATTGTGAAGGGGAACCAATTAATATATTCAGTGTAGTTAACTAATTTAGTAAACATATTAAAACTCACTTTCTAGTGCTCCTCTGTAAACTTTCTATCCATCTTCAGATGGATATGTCTTTGTCTGTCTATCTGCACACACATTTATGCATGTGTATTTACTCAGTTTAACTTGCTTGATTTTCCATATCAGGGACAGGCTCGCTTTATTTCTCACTACTGCCTATTCTACATCAATCACAGCTAATACATTGTTTAACAGGTAGCAGATGTTCAAAATTACCAGCAACACAATTATCTTTATATATGTAATTGAAATGTTACTAACATTTAGTTCCATTTTAAAAATTAAAGAAAGCACCCAGAGTCCACAGAAGCTATATATTTCTAATTTTTTTCCCCTGAGATACCCTCAGCAACATTTCTTTCTTTTTTTTTCTTTTCTTTTTTTTTAATTTGGAAGGGAACCCCTAATTGGAGCAGGAGACCTGACAACAGAAAAGGTATTTATTATTTAAAAGAAATGTCTTCGTTTCCAATGCCATGTCCTTCATAGCTCCAAGAGGAATATTTCTAAAGCAAGTGTATATCTGATGAAATGCCTACTCATTTTTTTTATTGATGTTCATAACTCTTTAGATTCTAAAGGTACAAAGATGAACAAGATGTGGTCTCTTCCCTCAAGGCATTCAAAGTCAGATGAGCTAATTGAGGGGTCCTCAAACTTTTTAAAGTGGGGGCCAGATCACGGTCCCTCAGAGAGCTGGAGGGCCGGACTATATGAACTACTAATTCCTACTGTAACACCTCGGCTGCGCTCACTGCCCAAAAAACCTGGCGGGCCGGATCAGACTCCTCTGAGGGCCGCATGTGGCCCGCGGGCCGTAGTTTGAAGACCCCTGATAATTAGTCTGTTGTCCAGTGGTTTGTGCTACCTGTGATGAAAGCAGGCCCAGGGCACTGTGGGCACAGAAAAGAGATGGCTGAAACCAGACTGAGAGGCCATAGGAGTCCCTGTAGGAGAGAGTTAGGCTGTGTGAGTGGCTCCCTGTCATCCTGACAGAGGCTTCCAGGATATTTTTTCACCTGGTTTCTACCACCTCCTCAGTTTCAAGCATGGACATATGCTACATGGATGCATGTACAAACATGTGCATGAGCTTACACACTCACATGCACACTCAACAAATGCTTTAGTCAAAGACATCTGAGCAGATCATATTAGTAAAGACTCAAATCTCACTGGTTTCTATAAAAGATTACTTTAACCTCAGTATCTCTAATTGTTCACCTACAACTTCTGCTTCAGCATATTACAATTATTTTCCAGTTTTCAACTCTCCATTGAAAAATGTGCTACCAAAGATTGTCCTTGACCTCCCGAATTTTGAATCCAATGGTATCTGCTGCTTCATCTTACTTTGCCTCATTGTCCTGCGTAGGTGACTATGTACCTTAATACTTGGGTAATATTAGACAAGGTAATTAAATGATCTCTGCCTTGATTTCCTCAGTTACAAAATGTGATAGTAAAGTTATTATCATCATCACAGCCTATGAGTATTAATTGAGTTAACATATGCAAAGTGCCTGGTACAAAGCAAGCATAATAAGGTCTTCTTTATATTTAACTAGAAGTCCAATGCACAAAGATCTTTGCAAGAATGGGCCTTCCTTTCTCTGGCTGTGGGCATCGCCTTTGCTCTGGTTGGAGCCACCTTTCTGTCTTCCCACGCTGCCCAGAGGCCCGGAGTGGCTGAGGTGGTATGGAACTCCTGAATCGTAGTCATGGCGATGATGCAAGCATCCCGCCCCCCCCCCCCCAGCCACTTGGTGCCTGGATATGCAAATTAACCTACCATCTTTGTTGAGTTAATTTGTATATTCACTCCTGGTTGGCTGGTGGGTATCACAAAGGTATGGTCAATTACATGTTACTCTTTTATTAGGCATACTAGAGGCCCAGGGCATGAAATATATGCATAGGGGAGGGGTGTCCCTCAGCCCAGCCTGCACCCTCTCCAATATGGGACCCCTTGAGGCATGTCCAACTGCCCATTTAGGCAGACATTCCACTCAACATTCAGGACTGCCAGCTCCCAACAACTGCTCGCCTGCCTGCCTTCCTGATTGCCCCTTAACCACTTCTGCCTGCCAGCTTGATTGATACCTAACTGCTCCCCTGCCAGCATGATTGTCCCTAACTGTCCTTCCCTGAAGGCCCAATTGCCCTCAACTTTCCTCCTCTACTGGCCTGGTCACCCCTAACTGCCCTCCCCTGCAGGCTTGATTGCCCCCAACTGCCCTCCCTTGGAGGATGGTCCTTCCCAACTATTCTCCCCTGCTGGCCTGATCACTCCGAATTGCCCTCCTCTGCTGACCATCTTGTGGAGGCCATCTTGTGTCCACATAAGGGAAGCCATCTTTGACCATATGGTGCAGTCATCTTGTGTGTTGGAGTGATGGTCAATTTGCATATTACTCTTTTATTAGATAGGATAGAGGTCTGGTGCATGGGTGGGGCCAGCTGGTTTGCCCTGAAGGGTGTTCCAGATCAGGGTGGGGGTTCCCTTGGGGTGTGGGACAGCCTGGGCAAGGGGCCTGTGTTAATTTGCAGTCTGGCAATGCCCCTGGTGACCCAAGTGGAGGCCCTGCTATCTGGGATTTATTTATCTTTTATAATTGAAACTTTGTAGTCTTGAGCCAAACTAAGCCTCCTACTTGTTTGTTCTGTGGCCTCAGCCATCTTGGTTGGGTTAATTTCCATACTCGCTCATAATTGGCTGGTGGGCATGGCCTGTGGGTATAGTGGAGGTATGGTCAATTTGCATATTAGTCTTTTACTAGATAGGATTCTTCTTTTTTAAAAAAAAATATTTTTATTGATTTCAGAAAGGAAGGGAGAGAGAAAGATATAGAAATATTGATGATGCGAGAGAATCATTGATTGGCTGTCTCCTGCAGACCCAACAATGGGATCAAGCCCCACAATCTGGACATGTGCCCTGACTAGGAATTGAACATTGACCACCTGGTTCATATGTTGATGCTCAACCACTGAGCCATGCTGGCTGGCCTATTTAAATCTTCTAATCACTCTTTTGTTTTTTAAGCTCTGTGTTGGTAACTTTCACAGCCCTCTTTGTTTCTCCCCTACGTCTACCTCTCTGTGTCTTGCAGTCTTTTTCTTTTTTCTTTTTTTTTCATAATATATTTTATTGATTTTTTACAGAGAGGAAGGGAGAGAGATAGAGAGCTAGAAACGTCAATGAGAGAGAAACATCAACCAGCTGCCTCTTGCACACCCCCTACCAGGGATGTGCCCGCAACAAATGTACATGCCCTTGACCGGAATCGAACCTGGGAACTTTCAGTCCACAAACCGACGCTTTACCACTGAGCCAAACCGGTTTCAGCTCTTGCAGTCCTTTTCATTGACTCCTCTTATTTATTCTGCCTCCCCTTATATGTTAAGATCTGAGAGTTTGTCCCTGAAATCCCTGGTGAACATACTTATTCACCCCAGGCTTCTCCTCTCTCCCCTTTTTCTCAGTACAGCTCAAATCTAAACTGCTTTCAGACTGTATTGATTCCATTGTATGCTCTTGATTCACATACTGATTTACCCCCAGGCCTCTCCTCTCTCCCCTTTTCCTCAGTACAATTCAAATCTAAACTGCTTGAAGAGATTGTCTTGACTCCATTGTATGCTTTTGCCTCTTTTGTCAAATATTAATTGAGTGTAATGGCTTAGGTCAATTTCTGGGTTATCTGTTCTGTTCCATTGATCTAATAGTATATGTCTGTTTTGTGCCAGTACCAGGCAGTTTTGAGAACAGTGGCTTTGCTATATAGCTTGATATCTGGTATTGTGATCCCCTCAGCTTTGTTCTTTTTTCTCAAGAATGCTGTGGCTATTCAGGGTCATTTTTATTCCATATTAATTTTTGGAGAGTTTGTTCTAAGTCTGTAAAATATGCCATTGGTATTTTAATGGGGATTGCATTGAATCTATATATTGCTTTGGTTAGTATAGACATTTTAATAATGTTTATTCTACCAGTCCTTGAACATGGTATGCTCTTCCATCTGTTTATGTCTTCCTCTATCTCTTTTTTCAATGTCTTATATCGATAATTTTCTGAGTACAGGTCTATCACCTCTTTAGTTAATTTTATTCCTAGGTATCTTAATTTTTTTTTTCCAGTTGTAAATGGGATTGTTTTTTAGTTCCTCTTTCTGTGAGTTCAGTATTGGTGTATAAAAAAAGCCATAGATTTCTGAATGTTAATTTTGATCCTGTTACATTGCCAAATTCATTTATTAAGTCTAGTAGTTTTTTTTTGTTTTTGTTTTGTTTTTGGAGTCTTTAGTGTTTCCTACGTATAATATCATGTCATCTGCTAATAATGACAGTTTTACTTCTTTTTTTTTCCAATTTGGATGCCTTTTATTTCTTCTTCTTGTCTGATCTCTATGGCTAGTTGAACAGGAGTGATGTAAGTGGGCATCCCTGTCTTGTTCCTGTTCTTACGGGAAATGGTTCTAGTTTTTGCCCATTAAGTTTGATGTTGGCTGTAGGATTGTCATATAAAGCTTTTATTATGTTGAGGTATGATTCCTCTATTCCTACTTTGCTGAGAGTTTTTATCAGGGAACAGTGATGGATTTTGTCAAAAATTTTTTTTGCATCAATTGATGTGATTATGTGATTTTTGTCTCTCAGTTTGTTTATATGGTGTATAATGTTTATTAATTTGTGGATATTGTACCATCCTTGCATCCCAGGAATAAATCCTATTTGGTCATGGTGTATGATTTTTCTAATTCTGGATTCAATTTGCTAGAATTTTGTTGAGGATTTTAGCATCTATGTTCATCAGGGATATTGGCCTGTAATTCTCTCTCTCTCTTTTGTTTTTTAAGTGTCTTTATCTGGTTTTGGTATTATAGTAATGCTGGCTTCATAGAAAGAGCTTGGAAGTGAGCCTTCCTCTTGAATTTTTTGGAATAGTCTGAGGAGGAAAGATTTTAGCACTTCTTTGAATGTTTGGTAAAACTCCCCTGTGAAGCCATCCAGTCCAGGGCTTTTGTTTGCTGAAAGTTTTTTGATTACTGTTTCACTTTCATCAGTAGTTATTGGCCTATTCAGGTTTTTCGATTCTTCCTGATTGTGTTTTGGAAACTTGTATTTTTTTAGGAACATGTCCATTTCATCTAGGTTGTTCAGTTTGTTGGAGTAGAGTTGTTCATAGTATTTTATTTTTTTGTAATCCTTCATGTTGTTACTTTACCTCTTTCATTTCTAATTTTGTTTATTTGGGTCCCCTCTCTTTGTTTCTCGGTGAGCCTGACTAGAGGTTCATCAATCTTGTTTATTCTTTCAAAGAACCAGCACTTGGTTTTATTGATATTTTGTATTGTTCTTTCTTTGGTCTCTATGATGTTTATTTTTGCTCTGATCTTTATTATTTTCTTCCTTCTGAATACTCGTAGTTTTTCTTGTTGTCCGGTTTCTAGTTCTTTAGTTGTACAGTTTGATAATTTATTACCATTTTTTCTTGCTTTTTTATGTAGGCCTGTAGAGCTATGAACTTCCCTCTCAGGACTGCTTTCACTGTGTCCCAAAAATTTCAGGATGGTTTTTCTAAAATGCAAATCTCAGCCTATCTATTCCTTCTCTGCTTAAACGCCTTCTAGAGTCTCCCTTTTAAAGTAGCACAACCTTTACTTGGCTTCCAAAGCTTCTTCCACTGGTTGTCCCCAGCCCATCCTGCACATCTTCTTGTTCACCACTCAATCCCTCACTGCTAGGGCATTACCCATAAGGCATCCTTTGCAGTTTCTCAAATGATCCTGGTCAAGTGGGCTTTACAGCTTGCATGACCTTGCTCATGCTGCTCTTTCTTTCTTCCATGCCTCTCACCTTGGGTTCTCAGCTACTCTATCCTCTGTGCACCATCATAATCCAAGCAGATGTCCATTAAATCTCTAGAACACCTGGTATGCTGACTTGTGAATATTGCCATTTTCTTGGAGTCCCCCAAAAGAGCAGCTGAAGTGGTTGGTATAAAGTTGGTGCTCAGTCAACAAACGAATGGACAAACCACTGGAAGTGTTTATAAACTGTGAAGCTGGATCTAGAGCTCATTCCCAGTGAACATTGCTGATGCTGTTCCATGTTGCCTCGGCCTCTCACAGCCTTTCTTTTCTCTTTCCTGAGAGGGTTAAGAATTTATATGTGGGATGGACATCTGAAAAGGATCCAGATTGTCTCACTCTTCTTTGTTAAGAGGAATGTC
This sequence comes from Pipistrellus hanaki, assembly GCF_964339955.1. Taxonomy (NCBI): domain Eukaryota; kingdom Metazoa; phylum Chordata; class Mammalia; order Chiroptera; family Vespertilionidae; genus Pipistrellus; species Pipistrellus hanaki. The sequence goes on along the minus strand of NC_140504.1, from coordinate 131,918,769 downwards.
AAGGTCATTGAATGCATTAGATAAAACTTCTCATTTTTATTTCCCACTGATGGGAAAACTTAGTACAATGAAGTTTAAGTAATTTTTACTCTTAAACTCTTTAAGATGAATAGTAGTATTAACCATTTGCTCTTTGTCAATTTTGCTTTTCTTTGTAAGTGCCAATTTGGTGGTTACACAGGCAAGTATGGCAACTATTGCTGGCTACAAATCCTCAGACTCAGAATAATTTATAAACAGACTGGTTGGCACAATCTCTATGAAATACAATTTTTTGCTTCTTTTTGCAGGCTAATAAATTCAAAGACATATGTCAGATGTGAAAAACATTTGCATAGATTCTTTATTTAACATAAAAATTCTTTATGCATTTATAGCTTTAGTTATTAGTTTGCCAGTGTGTACCTTCTCTTACAATTCAAAGGCCTTTCCAAATTTAAGGTAAATTATTACAATCTGCATGAATTTTGTAAAATAGATAATTTAGAAAAGTGAGAGAAGATACTTGATACATAAAAGGTAATTTTGTGGTTGTGGAGTTAAGCAGGAGCAATGACCTGCTCTCTGTGTTGGCACAGAGTTAGCTCTGCTCACATATGTGCAGTAATGTCAACCTCTGCTTCCTTTGTGACCATGCCACACCATGGCATATGGTTTTATCATCTAGTTATAAAATATGCAGCTTAAAATGTATTTAAGGACATGTAATACATTTAAATATAAAATTGGACTGTGTGAATGTTCTTAGAATAGCATCTGTAATGAACTCAATTCACTTTGACACCATTTCAATATTATGAGCTCCCTCTTTGCTTAAAAGCTTTTCTCAGAGTTTTTTTTTTTGATATAGTTTGCCAGATCCCATTTAAACCCATCTGTAGAATTCATTAACATGTGCTAAATTCATTTGGCCACTGACTTTTTGAAAAGGTATGTATTGATTTTTCTTATACACACACCCATTTGAAAATATATGCTTTAATAAGTCCCCCCTCCCCCGATAAAAATTCAGCTTTTGCTCCCCAAATAGGAAAATATATTCAAATAAGTAAATATGATTAGACATGAATATAGCTTTGATTATGATGGAACTCTTTGACTTCAGTTATTAATGTTTTGATTGGTTTTATTTTGCTTTCTAGTTTATTCTACTGCCCTATGGATATACTGTTATTATATACTAGAGGCCTGGTGCACAAATTCATGCATGGGTGGGGTCCCTCAGCCTGGCTGATGATCGAGGCCCCTTAGGGGGCTGGCTGGCAGGGATGGCAGGGCAGGGGCTGCAGGAGGTAGGCTGGCTGGGGGGAAGGGGTCACGGGAGGTTGGCTGTGGAGCACACTGACCACCAGCGGGCAGCTCCTGCATTGAGCATTTGCCCCTTGGTGGTCAGTGTACATCATAGCATCTGGTCAACCAATCATACTGTTCATTCCAGTGGTTCAGCTGTAATATGGTTGCTTAAAGGATAAGTTGAGCTACATCTATATATATATATATATATATATATATATATATATATATATATATATATATATATATATAGATGTAGCTCAACTTATCCTTTTCTTATTTTTAACTCTTCTTTCAGTGAAAAAGAATATATGTAACCTTAGGAATATCTAAGGAAAACAGATGGTTTTTCAGAATATCCTTCCCCTGAAATTAAATCTCTTGCTTTCCACTTTTGAGCTAAGAATAAAATAGTTATGGTTGGTTTCTACTGTATATTAGTGCATGTTACACTAATATCCCATATTAGCATTTTTATTTCCACTGGGATTTCTGATATAATCAGGTATTAAAACTGCAGTTATTTTGGCAATTATGCCTTTTATAGAAGGATTTTAACAGTTAAATCCCAACTTATGAAAAATATACTTTTACTTCATCTGGAAGAAGAATTATCCTAAAAATATAGTTAGGAGATTTAATAATAGGTTAAAATTGTTAAAGAAAAACTCACAGAGTTCTTAACTTTCTATTCATTAAGCAAAAAACAGACAAAACATTTTCTTTCTCAATTCCATCTAAAGCACACACCATACTCATGCTTTGTGTTCTTTGCCTGAGCTGCCAAAAATATTTTTAATTGATAGCTCTCTGTTCTCTATTGTTCCTGAAAAGTTTAATTCCTTACACTTTCCTAAAATTTTGATTTATTTTTTAAAGAATATTCTCTTTGTTTTTCTTTGTCTTAAGATGATCTCAAAACTACTTCTCTTTCCCCACATGCTCCTCCACCTCCCTACCCAAGCCTGGTATTTTTATTTTTAACTTTTAAATACACTTCTTATCATCCATAACTTAGAAGGCAGCCTGAAAACTAAAAGTAAAATAAATATCCTCTGTGACTCTTAAAACATTTGCTCAGGTTTGAAATAATTGGTATAAGTTGCAATTGATTACCTTAATAGTAGTGCTGCTTTTTCCAGGGTTTTTCCAATGTGAGTGTCATGTATAGGAATAGTAATGGGGAAGTTTAGCCTTAGTCCTAGCTCTGTGAAGCCTTAGGCAAGTTATTTAAACCTCAGTTTATTTATTAATAAAGTAGGATAAAAATACCTATGACATACAGAATTGTGAGGAACGTGCTTAGCATAGTACTCAGCACCTAGTAAGCATTTAAAAACAAAACAAAAACAAAAACAAAACACTAGGTGTAACCCTAGCTGGTTTGGCTTAGTGGATAGAGCAGAGCAGCAGCCTAAGGACTGAATGGTCCCAGGTTCGATTCCAGTCAAGGGCACATCCCCTACTGCTGATTGAGCCCACAACTGCCCTCCTCTGCTGGCCTGATTGCCCCCAACTATCCTCCCCTGCCAGTCTGATCACCCCCAACTGCCCTCCCTTGCCAGCCATCATGTGGTGACCTTCTTGTGGTGGCCATCTTGTGACAATGTCAAGGTGGACATCTTGTGGTGACATCATGCGAGGGTGTGACGCCACCTAGGCTTTTATTATATAGGATAGGTTAAAATGCTCGACATGGATGTTTTCTATTTTTTCAAAAGGCTAGCATATATAGATTTTTGTTATAGCTAGCAACTATTGTAAATCCCTTAGTAATAACACTAAATGAAGAGTCCAGAATCTGGTGGAATCTCAGTTAATAACTATTGTTGGAGCAACATTAAATCAAAGTGAGCAAAATGTTGGCTGATTGTCTTGATCTGTTTGAATATTTTTCCTTGATAGTTTCATAAAAATATTTTTGTACGTAAGCTGCATATTTCTCATCATCAATTGAGGCTATTGAGATCTTTTCCTATTGATGGTTTGGCATTTTACATTTACTTGGTTCTCTCAAATTTGGCACTACATTGATATTTGGGCATTTTGTAATGAATGTGATTATCAGCTGCTGATTTGTGATTAGATAATCTTAAAATGGAGTTCAATAGAATAATTTAAATGGACATCTCAGAACATTTTAATAAAAATTGGAACATAGTAGATATTGCAGATAAAAATATCTTATAAGAATATTTGTTTTTATCATTATTGATAGTAGTTTCTTGAATTGTAGGATTCATGCATAGTCAAAGAAGATAGGCTAAATTGAGTATAATTGAAGCTGCTATTTTATGTTAAGATGGAAGCTTAGATGCCAATCGAAGTTAAGTTATATCTTTAGCAAAACATCAACTCTGATAAAAATTTATCATCCTCTTAAAAAAGTACTGTGGAGCCTATATAAACACTGGAAATGTGAAACATTCCAGAGATCTCACTTTGGTTGTCTAAAGCAAATAGAAGCATACTAGTTTATAAAATGCTGAAACCAGTTATTTGAAAACACACTCAAGCAGATTTAATGAACAGTTCATGGATATTTCCTGTGCCAATTAGATTAGAAGAAAAACAGTTCAATCCCTTCATTCAGGATGACTGATTGGAACTGATTTTCACATTTGCACTGCTTGTCACTTTATCCTGAGTGAGGACCACAATTCACATAATCACTAGCATCTGTCTCACCATTAGATTAGCTTTGAAAGTGGTGATACTTACTTTATACTTATAGTAGTATTGGCATCATTAAGCATATTATTTTACATCATATTATTGCTAATAGTTAAAAGTTAATTTTGGAATCTTAGAGTACCAAAGCTGTAGTTTAGTAATAATTGGGATTAATAACGAAATTTTGAAAATGCATATTCAGTTCATTTTTATATTCATATTTAAGCTAGGTATTTAATTCCTTATGTATATTCTATGTATATCATTTGTAAACAGATATTTAGAGAATTAATTTAGTCTTCCATCTCAAGTTTATATACTGCAATAGAATTTGAAAATGTATAATCCTGCTTTCTCTTTAGTCTCTGTTTTTATTACTTTCATTTTTCCCATGCTTTTCTTAACAGCTCACTCTCTTATTTTTTTCTTATACCTTTATTTTCAATCTTTGCTTCTCTTCTGCCCATCCCTTAAATATTGTTTCCTAGAATTTTGTCCCCAACCACCTTCTATTATCATCTAGACCTATCACTTTATCTACCAACTGTATTCTGATGGTTCCCAAATCTGTATCCTATCCTAGAACTTTATCTTAGATTAAATCTTAGAACAGATTTACATTTCCAACTACTTTCTTGAAATTTCTATAATGGTGCTCCAAGGTAACCCAAACCATAATATCAAAACTAAATGTTACCATTTCACTTCTTACACCTCTATTCTCTTCTTTCCCTGGTCTTAGCAAACAACACTACTAACCACTTATTCACCCGGACCATAAACCTTAGAGTCCTCCTTTGCATCTTTCATCTGTTTCACCTCCTATGTCCAGGAATTTATATGAAGCATAGTTACCTCCATCTTATATAAAAACTGCTCTTTGAAAAATTCTCTGCTATTGTTTGATAATCCATTGTTCTGTAAACCCTGTCATTTTTAGACAGTCTCTTATTCTATAAAATAACTGTTTTAGTTTAAATAATAGAAAAAAGATAAAAAGTTAACTGTCTGACAATGCAAGCTAGCCTTCTAATGTAATGGACTAATACTGATAATAACTTCCATATTCTTATGCCAAATGTTTGTTCTTTATGTATCCAGGGTTACAAACTGTCTGTAACAATAACTCACACAGACCTCTTTGTAAAATCTGCAGACAAAGAGCCCGAAAGGTATAAATATGGGAAACTTCCTCTGTGTCTTTGCTCAAAGATTTGGAAGAAACATCTCCCTCTGGGCCACATGTAATACCCTGTTTTCCCAAAAATTAGACAGTGTCTTATATTAATTTTTTCTCCCAAAGTTGCGGTAGGTCTTATTTTCAGGGGATGTCTTATCTTTCCATATGCTAGGTCTTATTTTCAGAGGATGTCTTATTTTCGGGGAAACACGGATACATGACTCCTAATTAATTGGCTTATTAAGGCATCTTGTATCTATCTCATTGATTTATGATACAACATATAGAGTTATCCCGTGAGCCCCCTTTTGTCGATCACATTGTCATTGCTTTCATTGATGATATCCATGTCTACTATAGTGCTAAAATCAAACAGAGCAGCGCTTGTCCCACCACTACAGAATTGTGTGCTTCAGAATCTCCTGGCTCATATTCCCATGCTTTCTTTCCCATGCCATTGCTTTGAATTCTCCAGGCTACCAGCCTTTTGGCACTTGAACCTGACTATATTACAAGCCTCAGCTAATCTTCTCACTCTGACCCAGTATCTTCCCTTCAACAGTATGGTCCTAGAGTGATACCACCCATCTCTGCCTCTCCACACACACCATGACATGAATCCTCACCCCTATTTCTAAGACACTCCCCCAATCCTGTGTGCCCTGTTTTCAACTTGAAGTCCTTCACTTGCTCTTCATTATCTTCAGGATCAAGTTCAAACTCTTGGTCCTATCAGGCAGTGTGGTCTGAGCTATTACCCTCCTCACTGCCATTCCCCAGCCCTGCAGCCTTGCGGCAGCCAAGCTTATGTGCCTACAGTTCCTGAATCATACCATGCATTTTAGTGCCTTCAAGTCCTTGCATACACTGCTCTTTCTGTCTAGAACAGATTCTGTCTGCCTTCTAATTTCCAGCCTCTGTCTCTCAGAAGTCTTCTTTTCTGCCACTCCACTCCCCTTCAACACCCTTTCCTGTGCACTCTTGACAGACGGTGTAGCACTTGTTAAAATTACCATTTTGAGCTGTTTATTTTCCCATTTAAATTCTCCAGCAGACAGTTAGCATCTTGAGGCCAGCCCTTGCTCATCTTTCTATCTGCCGCAGAAAGAAGATATCTGCCGCATGTCTGACCTTGGGGAGGCTCAGTAAATATTTCCATATAACTGAATGAATGAACACAATTTTGAGGAATTTAAGAGTACTGCATTTTCTCTGTCCTACTCAATTTGTTATCATGATACATATGATAGAGTAGAAAAGTATTTAAAGTATGGCTAGCTCTTTTATTGACTTGAATATGCAACAGTCATTTGTCAGTAGTTGGATCATCCAGAATTAAGAACAGGAATCATGAATCTTAGGGCATTTATTAAATAACTCCAAGACACTGGGTTACTGAGAACAATTCAATTATTCTGATGAACTAAAAATAACTTGCAGTATACTTTTTTTTATATAAGATTATAAAATAAAAAAATAAAAAGTAAAACTGTATATACTTGTTAGTTTAGCTAAACAAAATCAGAGGTACTTTATTATTCTCATTCCTACCTACCTAATATAAACTTTGGAAATTATACCAAAATGTATATAGGTTATATACAAGGTTAAAGTCGTGAGTTATATATATTACAAATAAATATGTGCTTTATTCTTGGTACTCTCAATATTTCTGATTTTGATGAAAATCAAAAACATCTGTGTCTAAAAAGATTAAAATAGAAATGTAGAGATAAGAGCAGAATTACCTGTAATCTGGGGAAATCAAGGATAATAATTCTACTTATGCTTTCTGTGTACACTTACAAAACTCATTACACCCATTTAAAGTCAAGGTAAAATAACCATGGTGGTTAAGATAAACTCTATGCAAAGAGTTAAAAGTCAAATTTAAACAGCAATTGCATAATAGGTGATATTTAATATCCTAAAGTGGGAGTCAGGGAATAGAAAGAAGCCAAATATTTCAAACTGCAGTCAAGAAAACTCAGCCTTTATAAGTATAAAGTTATTTTCATGTAATATTCTAAATTGCCAAAAAAAATCACTTGTAATATTTTTGTTTCTGTAAAGTGTTCCCACTTGCATTTATGGGCCATAATGAGACATATGGAGAAAACAAGTGATTAAAAATAATTTGGATGATATTGCTGTACTAAGTTAGATGCATTCAGAACAATAGCTGTTATTTGGTTAGTTTTCATTCTTCCTAATAATAATATACTTTAGTTCAGAGGAGGAGTGTGGGAGGATAATATACAAGTTGTGGTAAGGATTAAAGGAGGATTGGCTGAAATTCTCCTCTCTACCTCACCCTTTGCTAAACTTCATAAAGACTGCTTCATGTTGGCTCAGCTTTCAGAAGTGTTTTTGTACAATTTCAGTAAGATGTTCTGATGACAACAATCTGTATCTATGAAGAGTTATGTATTAGAAATTCAATGCATTCCACATGTGAATGTAGTTTACATTACCATTAGCTAATGAAAATCATTTTTATGTCACATTCTTACCAATTTTAATTTTAATTCTATCTCTGATAACATATGTGATACTTATAAAGAGGGCATGATTTTTCTTGTTAGAAGTCTAAATGTTTTTTTCTGCTTAGAGTATTATTTTATATAGCAAAAGCCATAAACCCCTTGTTTCCCACATTTTTCTCAATAATCTACTGATGAGCTTAATGAGTGGCTTCTTAAAATTAAAATATTTTTTGTTTTGTTTTATTAATCTTCATCCAAGGATATTTTTTTCTGTTGATTTTTAGAGAGAGTGGAAAGGAGGAGAGTGATAGAAAGAAACATCGATGTGAGAGAGACACATCCACTGGTTGCCTCCTGCAGGAGCCCTGAGCTCCGACTGGGCCTGGGATTAAACCTACAACCCAGGTATGTGCCCTTGAGTGGGAATGGGACCCAGTTACCTTTTGGTGCACAGGCTAATGATCTAACCTCTGAGCCACACAAACCAGGGTGACATTTTGTTTTTTAATTTAATGTTTTTATGAGTCAATCTCAATTGTAAACCATAGTAAAATGTTTATAGTCACACTAAACTTTCTTGTTTACATATAGATTCTTCACTTAATAGATATCTAGCATTTCCATAAAGTAATCAGAACTGTGTATTATTTTGTTATTTTTGATCATATTTATCCTGATGAATTTCAACCAGTTTAAAACACTGAACATACTAAAATATGGTTTATAATAATACTTAAAATAATTTTTAATAATTTTGGTAAGAAGGTATTCTTTAAGTAAGATTATTGGGCCTAAATACTGATTATCATCAATTACATGCATATAATTCATTAATTATTTGGTACCTTTTCTTATTTGAGAACACTGAAGTATTGTAATATTAATAAGCTACAATACCAATGCACTGCAACTAAGAAATGCTTTCATTTCAGTGGTTCTAGTTGCAGAAAAGCTGAAAAAGTGCAATCATCTGTTTCCCATTTCTGTGGGGAAAACAGATTCATATTTATTAGGAACTACACAGTAATGATATGACTGCCCTACCTCAGCAGCTCTGCTTTCCATTTTTAGGCAATAAAATTCATAAGGGATAAGTGAGAAATAATTGAGGAGCATTTTTATTTTCACTAGAGTGTTTGTTATTGCTTTACTGTGTAATATACACTAAAGTATCTACTCATGATTCAAAGAGAATAGATTTGAGCTGAATTCGAGTGCAGTGTGCATTCAAGCATTGAATTTGATCCTCGGTGTAGTAATTGAATGAGAGCATATTGTGTATCAAATTTATCCTTGCTCTTTAGTTTGTTAGCAAATATCTTTTATTACAAAGGTTTCAGAGGAGGGGAAGACTTTTTAAAAGTCTAATCCCTTTTCTCCAGGAAGATGTGTGGGTGCCTGGGTGTGGGGATGGTTTTTGCCCCTTGTAGGGGAGTGAGAAAGAGGCCTAACAGCAGAGAAGGAGAACCAAAGGCAGCAGACTCTCAGGAGGAGGGAGTAGAGGGTGTCTAGCTATTTGCCCTTGCCCAGCAGGTATCTGCAGGGGTCAGAAAGAGGATTTGCAGTGGTTGTTGCCCCCAATATTCTTTGTAGATCATAATTTTTGAATACATGCTGTTTCTTATTGTAGATATAACAAACAACCACAATCTTGGTGGCTTAAAACAACACACACATTTATTATCTTCAGTTCTGGAGATCAGAATTCCTATGTGGTACTTGCTGAGTTATAATCAAGATGCTGGCCTGGCTGTGTTCCTTCTAGAATCTCCGTGGGGAATGTCTGTGTCTTTGACTTCTTCCAGTGTGTGGAAGTTGTCTACCATTCTCTGGTTTATGGCCTCCTCTGTCTTCAAAGCCAGCAATGGCCAGTCAGGTGTTTCTCACAGTGCATCACTCAGACACGGATTCTCCTGTCTTCCCTTTAACTTCTAACGACCTTTGTAATTACTGGATCCCCACAAATAATCCAGGATAACCTCCCCATCTCAAGGTCAGTTAATTCACAACCTTAATTTCATCTGCATCCTGAATTCACCTGTTCCATGCAGTGTAACATATTAACATTTTTGAGGATTAGGATGGACACATCTTTGGGCAGGGTGTGCTACTACTTTACTCACCACACAGTGTAATTTGTAGATACTGTGTAGGTTGTACTCCAGTCTTCCTTCCTGGCAACCTTCTCATCCTCCCTACCCATCCAATTGTTATACTGCCAAGTGTCACTAGATTGGGGCAAAACCACCATAACAATATAAATAATTAATGGACTGGTCTAGTGGTCTTCAAATTCTATGCTTCTTACACACTTACTCAATGCAGCAAATATTTTTGAGTTTCTGTTCTTCATTCTTTTAATGGGTAACTTTTGAACACCTATGTGTTGAGCTCTGTTGCACATGGGAGATAGGACATTGAGCTTACACTTTGGTGGAGACTGACAAACACTAAAACACAAAATAAAAAATAAAAATATCAGGTACTAAGAAATGCTAGACAGAGAATTAAGACAGAGCAATGGGAATGACTGGCTGGCTACTGGAATTGGACTCAGGTAGGATTTGAAGGACAAGGAGCAGCCAGTTGTAATGGGATGGGGCTGTGGGGGGTGAAAGGGATGGAGAACATTCCAGGCAGAGGTTATGAGAAGTACAAGGCCATAAGATAGGAATGAATTTTCTGTTGGAGAAACAGAAGGTAGCTGGAGTTTAATGGATCAAGGGAAAATGTAATGAAATGTGATCCAAGAGGGAGTTACCTGCCAGATCACATGTTTATAAAATAGGGGAAAGAACATAGATTCTGCATATGAGGAATGACAGTAGAGACTTTCTAAATAATTTTTAAAATCTATAAGTTCACTTGGCTATTATATAGTGGATGAATTACAGGGTAGCAAGAGTAAAAGTGAGACAGTAATTTGTAAGCAATTGCAATTGCCAATTCAAAAGATAATGGTGATTATACCATGCTGATAGAGGAGATGGAAATGATAGTTAAGAATTTGGGATATATTTAAAAGAGGTTGACTTGATAAGACACCAATGAAATGTATATAAGAAGTGAGAGCAAAATGGAAATAAGGATAATTCCCAGATTTCAGGATTGAGTAGTAGTGCCATTTCCTGGGATGGGGATTACAGAGGATGAATGAGGTTTAGGAGAATCAAAGCTCTGTTTTGACCATGTTGAGGTTGAAATGCTCAAGGTAAGACATCAAATTAGGCAATTGGATATAAGTTTTTAAGTCTATAAAGAGTGTGATATAGATCACAATATCATTGGTATTTTCATGGTGTTCAAACCAAGATCTTGATGAGATTAAGATTAGAGGTCCAGTGCATGAAATTCATGCACTGGGGTGGGGGTTGGGGGTCCCCTCAGCCTGGCCTGCACCCTCTTGCAGTCTGGGACCCCTCAGGGATGTCTGACTGCCTAAACAAACTGGTAGTCAGACATCCCCCAACGGATGTGGCAGGGTGACAACTGTTGGCTGGGGAGGAGCCCAAATTTGGGCCACGTGCTACCTGTGCTCCTCCTGTCCTGCTGTACCTGCTGCTGTGGCATCAGGAGGGGCTTCTGGCTGAGCTGTGATCCCCCTGTGGGATCACACTGTCCTGAGCCCGGTTTCTGGCTGAGCAGCAATCTCGATTCCCCTGTGGGAGCACACTGACCATTAGGGGGGGAGCATTGAGCATTTGCCCATTGGTGGTCAGTGCACATCATAGCGACTGATTGTTCTGGTCATTCTGCTATAATAGTCGCTTAGTCTTTTATTATATAGGCCCAGTGCATGAATTCATGTACCAATGAGGTCCCTCAGCCTGGCCTGAGGGATCGGGCCTATACTGACTCTCTGACATCCCCTGAGTGGTCCTGGATTGCAAGAGAGTATAGGCTAGGCCAAGGGACTCTACTGGTGCATGATTGGGGCCAGGGAGGAAGCAGGATTTTGGCCAGCCAGGGAGGGACCATAGGAGGGCTCCAGGGCATGTCCGGCCCATCTAGCTCAGTCCCAATCAGCTGGACCCCAGCAGCAAACTAACCTACTGGTCGGAATGTCTGTCCCCTGATGGTCAGGGCACATCATAGCAACTGGCCAACGAATCAACTCTCTGCCCCCTGGTGGTCAGTGTAAGTCATAGTGAGCAGTTGAGCAGCCTTAGCATATCATTAGCATTATGCTTTGATTGGTTGAATATATGACTGGATGACTAAACACTGAGGATATTAGGCTTTTATTATATAGGAAGAGTATATGAATAGTGAAGTAGACTCACAATGCAGCTCTGGGGTGGTCCAACACTTATAAGTTGAACAGAGAAGGATGGGTCAGCCAAGGAGATGAAGAAGCACTGCTAAAACCAGGGGAATGAAATGGAGAGAGAGAGAGAAAGAGAGAGAGAGAGAGAGAGAGAGAGAGAGAGAGATTACCTGTATTAAAAGAGCAATTGAGAGATTGAGATGTGAACATAAAGATGACCATTGTATCACTGATAATTTTGACAAGAGTAGTCCTTATGGTGTGCTGCTGCAGAAGTTGAATTAGAAAGAATGGGGGAAAGTGTGTGGGTGAGGGATGGAAACAGTAATGCTAAAACTAATTCTATGTCTCATTGGAGCTACCTCCCCTTAGTGAGTTTTTGTTGGGATGTCTGAGGTATCTATAGCAATAACCATACAACTATTGCTATAAAAATTTCCATTATGGTCTAAATTCACCAATTTAATGTGTAAGTTTATTAACAGTAATAATAAAAGGAGAGTGGTAAGGTTTTGAAGTGTTTGAATAATATTGCCCTTGATGAAAAACTTAATATTTTTGCAAATTTCTTGTGGAAACTATCCTGGCAACAGGGGTTTTAAATTGGTAATGTTTTATCTTTGCCTTCTTTTTTGGAGTGTGTCTTTAATTGCTTTTTACTGTGGCACTGATAGAAGGGGAACATACTCTCATTGTATAATTTGAATTCTTTTCCATTATAGTTTGACCTTTTTAACAATTCTTTGCTGTTAATAATTTTAATTTTGTGGTGTTAAGGCATGCCTTTGAACTTTCATATTGAATATTCACATAATTTTGAACATTTATGTTGGCTCACTGATCTTGGCCCTGGACGAAGTATATACACATACAAGTTCTATTACAAACAATACTGTTAGACAAAGCCAAAAATTTGGTTTTTACATAATGTTTTGTATATTACGTATTTTTTAACACATCTTTTCACAACCTGTTTTGTGGCTGACATTCTGCCTCAAGGCACAGGAGTTGAAAAGACAAACGTTATGATCAGTGATTGAAGGAGCTTGTGATAAAAGGGTCAGAACTGGTAAAAGACATAATTAAAAGTAAGCATGATTCATGAATGAAAGAAGATGCCCTGGCTGGAGTGGCTTAGTTGGTTGAGCATTTTCCCACGCACCCTAATGTTGTGGGTTTGATCCCTGGTCAGGGCTAATATCTGGGTTACAGGTTCAATCCAGGTTGGGCTGCATACAGGAGGCAACTAATCAATGTTTCTCTCATATCAACCTTTCTTTTTCTCTCTCACACCAATGTTTCTTCTTCTTCTTCTTCTTCTTCTTCTTCTTCTTCTTCTTCTTCTTCTTCTTCTTCTTCTTCTTCTTCTTCTTCTCCTCCTCCTCCTCCTCCTCCTCCTCCTCCTCCTCCTCCTCCTTCTTTTTCTTCTCTCTCTCTCTCTCTCTCTCTCTCTCTCTCTCTCTCTCTCTCTCTCTCTCTCTCTCTCTCATCAATAAGCATGTCCTCTCGTAAGGATTTAAAAAGAAAATTAGAAAGAAGAAGCATGCACGGGGAGGTCATGCATGGGGAAAGCTAATGATTCTTTTTGGTTGTGCAATGAGGGGATATCTGAGGCGATTTTGTGGAGCTGAATAGGATTTGAACCATGAGTAGACTCCAATAGTCAGCCAGGCAGGGACAAAGGTGAAAGCAGTAAACTGGATGTTGAGGGCAGAGGCGTGGGACAAAAAACTAGCACAGCAGCACTGTGACCTCTGGGTTCTTTGCTCACGATCGCACATGACTGAAGTCTCCCCACATGCTGGGAAGGATACATGGTGAGGTAGAAGTGATGGGGTTGTCAGTGCAGTAGAACAGCTCATCGTGTGGGCATTGAAATTCCTGAGATGCTAGGATACAGGATGGGGAGGAACCTGGGCTGGTGAGGCTTCGTGTAAAGAGAGGTAGAAGGGGCATCCAGTGAAAAGGCTAAGGATTTAGAAGAACTAATTGTCAGCATGCTAGAGGAAGGCTATGGAAGGAAGAGTTAAATCCCGGAAGAGTGCGTGAGGTGGAGGGTTGTAGAGGACATTGAGCAGGAAGGGAGTCAATCAGTATGTGAGGAAGGGATTAAACCAGGAACTTGTCTCTTGTCTCATTTCAACAAACATTTATTGAGGTCTCTATGTGTTCCATGGACCATGCTTTCTCTTGGGAAACAGGACTCAGCAGGCAGGGAAAAGCCGTAGGGTATATTCATGGAAAGATAAAAAATGCTTGTCTCTCTGATCTTAACTCAAGATGCTAAGCCTGTGAAGATCAGCCCTCTCAGGTTTCCCAGAATGACTTCTGTACAGTAGATCGTGATAAACATAGTGTAAGTCCTCACTTCACATCATCCATAGGGTCTTGGAACCTGCAACTTTAAGCAAAACGACATATAATGAAATCAATTGTAACATAGTTTTAATTGATAAAAACAAGAGTTAGTTCCTATGTCATATTTATGGTAAAAAAACAAAACAAAAAAACCCCACCAAACTCCTAAATAAAGACTCAAAATTCTAATATTAAACATTGAAATACATGTGAGTGCTACATACTTTTTAAGATGAATGAAAGCAAATCAGATAATGATTTTCCACCCCTCTGATTCCAGGTCAGGGTTGAAGGTGGCCAGAGCCTCACCCAGCAGGTCAGGTTGCAAGGCAGGATCCACATTGGACAGCCCCTTCCATCACAGGGCCACTTCCACCTACTCTCACTCAGACTGGGATCAGTTAGACAGGCCACTTCAGCTCACATTCACAGCTCTGGGGTGTGGGAGGAAACCAGAGTTCATAGAGAAAACCCACACAGACCTGAAGAGAATGTGCACACAGCACACAGACAATGGCAACGGGCTGGAATCTGTATTTTCTCTCATCAACATTAATACAAGATGATATTGAATGAAGCTATGTTATTTAAAAATTCACTGTATTTACCAGTCAGTCGAATAAATGAAATCTACCCTATTAATTTAAAAATTTATGTTTTTTTTATTATTCAGCATCATTCATTAATTACTACCACATGTGGCAATTTATTATGTGTTAAAAGAATATTAACATGGGAAATGTTCACAATATGATTTTTAAGTAAAAAAAAACACTTTAAAAATATATATAATATGGTGCCAGTTTTATGAATGTGTGTGTGTGAGAGAGGGAGAGAGGATGGATGTCTGTTGTTAAAATATTAGTGGTTATCTCTGAGTCAAGAGATTTGGATGTTTTATCTTCTTCATCTTCCAAGTTTTCTAAAATGCATATGTGTTATATAAACATATTTATAGTCATAAAATGCTATTTAAAATATTTAACTATACATAGCATTTATAGTTAAATATTAAATCCTAATAGGCTTTCTTCTATCACAGTAACTTTCTAGCTGTTATTCCTTTTTTCTCACCATTTATTCTTACGTATTTCTTTCTGACTCATTTCTGTGTCTGTGCTCACACCTCTCAGTCCCCTCCCCCACACCGTCAGCCAGACTCTTTTACCTCTGTATTCTCTCTGTGCTCCTGTGCACAGAGTGAGCGTTGCTCTCTGCTCTATATTTTCTTATAGTTGCCATTTTCCATTCCAGTGCACTTTCAATTCTATTTTATTTGTGATTATTGATCTTGTTCTTCTTTTCTGGTGAAATTTTTATTCTAAAACACATCTGCAAGCCATTCATAGCACTGCTTGGATACAGTTAAACATTTCATCGAATGTGAGTATTTAAGAATATATTTCTGTTGTATCTGTAGCTTCTCTTTGTGGTCTCTTTGAAAGCAAGTGCAACACTTGGATACAAAAATATCATCCAAAAAAGTCATGCACAGAGGTCATAGCTATAGTCTAATGAATCCCATATCTGCCTCTGAAGGTTAACTCAAGGCACATTTTGTGGATGAGAGAGATTGTTATCTTCTAAGGTAATTTAGAAGGTAGAAAGTCAAACATATCTCATTTTCCTTCTTAAACCCTTTTGAAGGTAACAGCTAACAAATTGTATAACCCTTTTCTGAAATTGGTTTCTTCTGCCTCTGCGCATCTTTGAGTTATGAATTCCACATGTGAATAGAACAGATTTTTATTTCATTTTATTGTTTCTATTATTATTTTCCTGAGTTCCAAGTTCCAGAATTTGATGGAGAGACATGTATCGCCTTACCCTGTCCCTTTGATTCCAGTTTTATAGGCTTGGATTCCTCCCTTTCACTTTCCTCCTTTAGGACCCAGTGATTGAATGTTGTTTTACTAGCCCCTCAGAGTGTCCCACCCTGTGCTTTGTTGAGTGCATGGCAAGCTCAGCATTTATTCCAGGCCTGAATGTGTGAGAACACCGCCACATTCTCTGTTTTATTTTCTGCTTTCTTTCTTCTGGTATCACTGAACTTTGGCTGCAGTTTCATTTTGGATCCTTGTCCTCAGTTGTGAGAAACATCAGAGTCAGGACGTAATCCTTGGACATGCTGTGCGAGCCTTGTCCTAGGGGGCAGGGGACGTGAGTTAGTTGTAGAGATAATCCAAAATAGCTGCCAATGCTGAAGTCATCATTGGGTAATGATTCTGTAGTGTATCCTATTATGTATGTCTATGTGCAGTTTACATATACATGCAGAGTGATTTAATTGAGACCATTCTAGTGAATGAAACATTGCTCTGCTTTGTTAAAGCATACAAGACCAGATGGAAGAAAAGAGAGTGAAACTATTTTGTTGGAGGATAGGAAAATCTAGCCTGGGATTAAATGATTGTTGTAGATAATCTTCTAAATGAATTAATCCATGTGAATTAATTTAACATGGAGAATCAGCTGTTAGTGGTGCTCTGCTGTCCCCATTTTTTAAAAAGGAGAGTAGAGAAGCCATCATCCAGTCAAGTCACAAAAAAAGTAATTAAAAAGGAACATGGTTTCTTTAAGAGAAATGAAAAGGAGTTGAGTTGGGTTTTGTCTCCCTCCTCCTCTCCCTCTCTTCTTTCCCACCCTCCCTTCCTCCTTTCCTCACCTGGCTGCATCTTCTAAGCTCCATAGGGCTCTGCTATAGCACTGATCTATTACAGAACTCTGTTGTTTATATCTCTGTATGCGCATTGGTCTGTAGTAGACTTGAAGGAACACTCTACATCCCACTCGTATCTTAGAGCAGTGGTCGGCAAACTCATTAGTCAACAGAGCCAAATATCAACAGTACAACGATTGAAATTTCTTTTGAGGGCCAAATTTTTTTAAACTTAAACTTCTTCTAAAGCCACTTCTTCAAAATAGACTTACCCAGGCCATGGTACTTTGTGGAAGAGCCACACTCAAGGGACCATAGAGCTGCATGTGGCGCGCGAGCCGTAGTTTGCCAACCACTGTCTTAGAGTGTTACATTGTGGCTTAGAGATAATTAGTCCCCAGCATATATGAAAATATATTTTACATTTAATTAAGAATTATTTCATTCTTTAACAGCATTAAATATTATGGGAAGATGTTAAATAACTGTGCTCTAGGAAATAAGCATTCTTTGGAGAAATAGACGTGGTATTAATAAAAAAGATTAAAAAAAACATTTTCTAGACCTTATGGGTTGCACATGGTGAAATAGATTACCAACAAGGAAGGGAACTCTCCATCCCCAGAGAATTGGACAGAGAGACATCTGTGAGTGAGGCAGGTAGGCAGACATAATGATCCATGGTTCTGTGACTTTTTGATTCCTTGGCCTGGAGAAGAGAAGACTGAGAGATAAGACATTAAAACTCTTTAAAATATGGAAAATAGCTCCTTTTGCTTCCATAGGAAAACAAGTCAAAGATGCTTAACCGAAAGTCTTAGAGATTTAGGTTACATTTATAGTTAGGGATTTTAAAAATAGATTGGAAAAATCCTGTGGAAATCTTCAAAGTAAAAGATTGATTTGTGTGTGATGCAGAGTCAGCTTTATGATTCTATTACAGTAAAAATACTCTTTTTTATATTATTCTGAAAAGAGAGAATTATTCCAGTATCTTTTTGGAAAGAAAAATATAAAAATAATATTTTAAAGCATTAAGCATCATCACTGTTTTGTGGATAGGAGGGGAGAACAGAGATAGTAAGTGTGAAGTTCTTCCATCTAAATACCTTTACAGTGTTGTATTAAATCCGAGCCAACATATGAGGGGGAATCTGGGACAGATCTCTGTTCTGCTGGGTGAGCCTTGTTTAGGCTATTAAAGCTTTTCCCAATGAAAATGGAGTGGAACTTCAGGGAGGGAAGCTATAAAAATCCTGTCCAGACAAAGAGAACCAAAATACCTATTTCATAAATGTTTTCATCAGGTATTTGATTGTAATTTCTATATGCAGCCACACGATGTCACAATTGGATTTTGATTTCACTGTGTATTTGTCTCAACAGATGAAGGCATTTTCAAAGCTGGAGAAGAAAGATCTGAAACTCGGGGGGCAGTAGAAGTCCAAGAAGATGAAGACACTCAAGTTGAGATTCCAGTTGATCAGGTAATCTCTATGCCTGTAAAAAGATGTATAAGCAATTGCTATTTTTTATTTCAAGTTTTTCATATGTTAGTTAAACCCTCTCAGGTGTAGTGTGGCTGAAAACCTTAAAAACAAAACAAAACACCTTTACTTCTTTTTAGTTTTCCCACAAGGAATAGCCATTTGGATGGAGTCTTTTATGATGATGATGATTACAGAAAAAAGGTATATCTTTTAAAAACAACATTGAAGAATTTGGTGGATTGGAGTTAAGAATGAGATATAAAAAGGGAGAAACTTGACAGAGGGGGGACCAAACAGTGTTGGCTTTGGGTTTTATCTACAAAAATAGTCCTCCTTTTTTAGAAAATTAGGGTATTGTTGTTTGGTTTTGTTTTTAAAAACAAAAGTGTTTTCTCCTTTAGGGTCCTTGAAGTAGTTGTGATTGGAGTTTTTTTGTTTGTTTGTTTTTTGTTTTGTTTTTGTTTTTTGTTTTTCTTCATATATTAAGTACTTGTATAAATGCAACTCAAATATTTGCTATGTATATATTGATTTTATTTCTTAGGCCAGTGGAGCACAATAGTGTGTGTGTGTATGTGTGTGTGTGTGTGTGTGTGTGTGTGTGTTTACACTCATGTGTGCTTACAGAAGGAATTAAGCAATGTTAATTCTAGCTAAATTATGCCAGAAATAAAACATATTTTTAAAGACAATTCAACCAGGTTTCTTACAATTCTGTGTGGAGGAGGGGAATTTAGGTGAGGAGGGGAAATCATAATCCCAGGCTCAAGGGAAGGAGAAGTCACTAGGTATTGCCACTTGTCCTCTGACTATCCTATATAATAAAAGGGTAATATGCAAATAGACCAAATGGCAGAACAACTGAACAACCAATCAAAGCGTTACATGCTAATGATATGTGAAGGCTACTCAACTGCTCACTATGACATGCACTGACCACCAGGAGGCAGAAAGTCAACTGGTCAACCAGTTGCTATGACCTGCACTGACCACCAGAGAGCAGATGCTTACTGGTAGGTTAGCTTGCTGCTGAAGTCCAGCTGATCTGGACTGAGTGAGATAGGCTAGACACACCCTGGAGCCCTCCCACAGTCCCTCCCTGGCCTGATTATGCACTGGTGGAGGCCCTCAGCCTGTCCTGTGCCCTCTTGAAATCCAGGACCCTTTGGGATGTCAGAGAGCTGGTTTCAGCCAGATCCTGCAGGCCCCTCCCCTTAGGAGGGTGCCAGACCCAGGGCTCGTGGCTGGCAAGTGCTGCTACTTGGAAGAGTGAGCCTCTCCTGATTGGACTGATTGGACAGGAGCTCACAGCAGGCACATTGGGGTGAGGATGAGCAGGAGCAGCAGGTAGGAGTTGCAGGGAGCATTGGATTGTGGATTTTGGCCTCATCCCTGCAGGCCACCTAGAGGGACCCTACCTATGCACAAATTCATGCACCAGGCCTCTAGTTATGTGATACTTCCCTTTCAAAAAGAAAATTTCACAATCCAGCAAATTCCATAGATGATCTTCTCAATGGTGTTTGCATTCACAGTGAGCCAGTGCAGTCACTGCTTGGTTATTGCACAGGCATTTTCTGTAAGTATCACCTTCCCAATGAAAAGCCCAATGTGTTAAAAACCACAGATTTCAAAAATCCAATTTATTATCCAGGCTTAGCTACAACTAATAATTTTTTATAAACTTCAGTGATAGGTATTTTTTTTCTGAGGTTAAATGGAATTTTATGTCTTCTGTGAAGCTGTAATTAAATATTATAAGACAAAGAAGAGTAATCATCATGAATATACAACACCTATTAGTTGCCGAAACCAAGACTAATTTATATTCCAAAGTCAGAATGCCAGATATCAAGAAAAGAATCGTAGCATTATTTCCAGAGGAGAAATCTCTTTGTTAAACATTTAATGAGTTATGAAATCTGTGATAGGTATTTTTTTTACACATAAGTTTAATGATCTCAAGGAAAGGTGACTAGAAGGGGGCATAGATCAGTGCTGGAACCTGAGCAGCCTTGAGTAAGTGTTCGACCATGGAGCTTGATTTCTTATTTGACTGAAGAGTGCTAACTTATAAACATACAAGTATGCAAAAGAGACTGACTTGACAGCTTGATAAAAGCTGAGCAATTTTAACTAATTGATGTCAGTTTGAAGGAAATAAAACCAGGTAAGAAAATTGACACTATGATTTAATAGAGTTTGGATTGTCCAGCTCATATGGTTGGCATAAGCTGCTATTCACGTTAGGGTGTAGAGTCATTCTCTCTATGATCTGGTGACTTTTAACACTATGTCCTAAGCAGCTCTGTTATAAATATTGTCAAAAACTAAGTGAGAGTGTGGAGAAATTAGTGTGAAGATTCATTATAGTAATATTCATTACAGTCAGAACAGCTCTGAGGATGTGCCCTAATGGTGGTCTCAAGGAACAAAGGTACTGTTCATTAAGTATCTATGAGTGCCAGGCACTGTAGTAGGCACTTTTATCTCATGCAATTGTGATATCCACCTTGTGAGATAATCCTCAGTTTATATAGAAAAAGAAAGGGAGCTCACATAGGTGGAATTACTTGTCCAAGATGGTATTGTCAAAGGAGTTGGGATTTGAATGCAGGTCTATCAAACTTCAAAGCACAGGAGTGATCTAGAGGAAGAGTAGTGAATGCAAACAAATAAAGAAACAAATAAAAAAACAACAACAAAACAATGATTAACCCAGGGATTGAAAAATTCTTGCGTCAGAAAGGAAATGTAGTCATCCTATATGACTTGGCTCAGCTGTAAATGATACTTACACACACTGCCTTTCAGGCCAATCCTAGTTAACTACTTTGAGTTGGTTTTCTGTCATCTAAATGGTTCATGCTGTAACTTTAGTCAAAGTTCCATGAAGAAAGGTGTGTGTGTGTGTGTGTGTGTGTGTGTGTGTGTGTGTGTAAATGTCATGTGCTAAGTAATTTATCTATGCCTGAAAAGCAAATCAAATTTTGGGAGTAAATATTAAGATCTCATTTGGGAACCAATGCTCTGAAGAGCTCTTCTGTTTCTCCATATCTTATGAGTAGAGGCACCGATTGCCTTAGTTCTGGACTATCTTTATAAGGATGTTTGTATAGTGAACAGGTCTGAAAAACAGAGATAGTGACTTTCTTGGGAGCAGTCACTCTCAACTGGATATGATTTTGGCAATTTCTGAGGACATTTTTGATTGTTATGTTAATAGCTAAGAGAATGTATGGTTAGGAGCCAGGGATGCTGCTAAAATATCTTGGTATATAACAGCCCCCCTCCCTCCCACACACATAATTATTCAGTTCAAAGTGTCAGTAGGGCTGAGATTGAGAAAACCTGCTGTAGAACAAAGGTGAGCTTTGTTTATTGTCTAGTACTGTGGTCGGCAAATTGCGGCTCGAGAGCCACATGCAGCTCTTCCAAAAATACCATGGCCTTGATGAGTCTATTTTGAAGAAGTGGTATTAGAAGAAGTTAAATTTTTAAAAAATTGGCTTTCAAAATAAATTTCAATTGTTGTACTGTTGATATTTGGCTCTGTTGACTAATAAGTTTGCCGACCACTGATCTAGTATAATAAGATCATGTCTCCATGTGATGTAAAAATCTGGCAGGTTTACTATCCAACATAGAAGATTTGATGCCATTGAATTGTATACTCAAAACTAGTTAAAATGGCAATTTTTATGTTATGTATATTTTAACAAAATAAAAATATTTTGAAATAAAAGATTTGGGTTCTTTAAGCTTTGGATTCTGCCTTTGAAAAGCAGACTACTATGTGTATTACCTAGTCCTCTTACATTGCCCTGGGGAGTGGGGCTTTGGGGAGTGAGTACAAGTGGTGATCTTCTAGCTACTGGCATTGCTGTGAGCAATTGAGTCAGCTATCTCTGACCCAAAAGAAAGTCTCATGTCTTCTGCCAGCATCCATGAAACTGGCAGGCTAATTTGTTAGCTGGCAAGAGGAATAATTCAGACCTCAATAGCCTGGCAACAATTAGCGTGTGTGTGTGTGTGTGTGTAATGGGGCCTCATGAATAAATTCTAGTCAAGAAAGAATCTGAACTCTGTCCCAAGATCCAGAACTCTTCATTTTTTAGAGACAAGTTAATGATACTTCTGCACTCGTGGAAAAGTGAAGAATGTCACATTACTTTACATATCCAGGAAGGCCAGAACAAATATATTTTCTTAAGGGAGAGTTTAGGTCTAATAAGAATTTGGTAGCCTTATTAGAGTACCATGCACATTCCAAATCAATCTGGTTTTCCATAAACAGTGGGACAGGTGCCTGGTTAGCTAATATCTATGGTTGTATCCTGGCACTGATGATTCATGCGACAATATGCTCTATTTATAAAAATGATGCCTTTCTAGGCTAAGGAATCAATAAATGGGCTTGTTTCATTATATTTAAGTAAACTGCACCTAATAAGTGAGAATTAGGAAGGAGAATTCACCAATCAGAAACACAGGCCTATAAAACAGGCAAATAAGAAATTATGTTTCAGATTTCGTTCCATTTGACAGAAGAGAGCACAAGATGGGGACAGTAACTTAGAGTGATTTGGGGTTGTTTTATAGCATTCTCCCATCAGTTTGTAGTTGATTCTCAGTAATAAAATAATGAGAATTTCAAAATGTTTTTTATGCTAAATAGTTTCATTAAATAGCATTTTAGCCAGCATCATGAGCACTGGAGCAATGAAAGCTTTTTGTTGTTTTTTAATTGTAGGTTGTGATTGGATTTATTTGTTCACTTGTGTGTTTGTTTAAAACTTCTTAATTAAAATTACACATATGATATTTTTAAAAGATGTAACAAAAATGGTGACCTCTTGTTCCACTTTTCCCCACCTTGATGCCTTCTTCACAGAGGTACCCTATTTGAACAGTTTGTTGTTTCTCATGGAATACACTGCTGTATTTCTACACCATTCCTCTCTTCCTTCCTCCCCTCCATTTTAATACCTCTGAGATCTTTGGGTCTTACAATGTCAAACTATGTCATAATTAGCTTCCCCACCCCCATTCTAAGAGATACACAGAATGGAGATCCTTTTAACTGGTGACATATCAAATTTGATAAAGTACATTTGCTGATTTTTTCCAATTTTAGATAGTATTTACTAACTTTATATCTAATGACTATGGAAGATTATTATTTAAATCTCTTACCAACTCCTTCCCACCCCCTCCTCCCCAAATAAGGCCCTATGTGCACAAACTTCACATGCATGCCTTTTCCATTTTTTTTTTAATTTTATTGATTTTCCACAAAGAGGAAGGGAGAGGAGATGGATAGAGAGCTAGAAACATTTATGAGAGAGAAACATCGACCAGCTGTCTCCTGCACACCCCCTACTGGGGATTGTGCCCGAAACCAATGTACATGCCCTTGACCAGAATCGAACCTGGGACCTTTCAGTCCACAGACCGACTCTTTATCCACTGAGCCAAACCGGTTTTGGCTACATGCCCTTTCTTCCTTCCCATTATAATGCTACTAGTGGTCTGGTGCACGGATTCATGCACATTGAAATGAAATTAATTAGAAAGTTGCCAGCAGGGCAGGACTGGGCAAGATGGGCCTGGAGCCAACCTCCCGCAGCCCCTTCCTGGCCGGCTGCACCTGGAGCAGTGCCGTGGCTGGAAGGGCGTCTGCACAGTGAGCGGGGTCCCTCCAGCAGGTGGGGTCCCTCAGCCTGGCCTGCAAGGATTGGGTCAAAACTGCCTCTCTGACATCCCCCAGGGGTCCCAGAGTATGAGAGGGCACTCTGCCAGGTTGCTGTTGTACAGGGATTTGAATGCAAACACAAGTGTGCAGTAAACCAGATTTGGGACCAACAGTGTCCCAGCAACAGCATAACCCGTGGCCAAAGGTGGAATTGTGGGACCCTGGGAGGAATCGGGCTCCCTCCTCTCTGGTTCTGGGGTGCGTCACCCGAGAACTGCTGCTGCCAAGTCACTGTAGCTCGGCAGCTCCTGTGTTGAGTGTCTGCTCCCTGGTGGTCAGTGTACATCAGACCTACCTCCCGGTCAGACAGTTGGACAGTCGATTAGCCTTTTATATTCTATATAATAAAAAGCTAATATGCTAAGTATCCAACCGTTTATTCAATCATTATACCATTCAACCAGTCACTATGATGTGCACTGACCACCAGGGGGGTCTTAGCTGAGCCATATAGGTACATATCCTTTGTTGGGTTACCCTTTATTCCTCCTCCCTATTTTAGTAATTGCCTTTTTCATTGTTTGTTTAGTTTTTGTGTGTAGTTATTAGCAAGCCATTTCCAAACTATGTCAGAACTGTTGATTTCTTCTTGGTGTACTCAAACATGTGTAATGATATTGAAATCTCAGTTTCATCTTTTCAGCCTTTCATTTATCTTCCTCAAGCTGGTTAGTTGTTCTATAGATATGCTTTTCAGGGTTACCCTGGTATTTGTCTTCACCATTATTTTGGAAATTTCCTTTGCTTCTCCAGTGGATGGATCCTCCATTTCTTGAATTCTGTGTCTTCCTCTTTCTTGGTTACACCTTCAGGAGCCCACTGAGAAAAGCGTCACTGAAGACACTTTTGAAAAACAACAAAACTTTACATGTCTGAAAATGTCTTTTGTTCTCTATCCTAACCTGACTAAGTATGACTAGGAATAAAATTATAAGTTAGATATAATTTCTCTCAAAATTTTGAAAGCTTTGCTCAATTGTCCTTCCTATTCAGAATGGCAGTTGGGAAAGTTTGGTGCCATTGTGTCTCCTGGGCCTTTGTAAAATAACCCCTTTTCACTATCTGGAAGCTTTCAGGCCCTTGTCTTTGTTCCTGGTTTTCTGAAGATTTCCAATTTAGTGCCTTGGTGCAGGTCTTTTTGCTTATTGAACTGGACATTTAATGGGCTTTTCTATTATGTAAATGTTTGCTTTTCAGTCTTGAAAAATATATTGAATTATTTTTTTGATAACTTCTCTTCATTTCTCTCCTCTCTTTCTGGAATAACAGGTATTTGGATATAGGTCCCCCTAGACTCATCCTATACTTGTTTCTCCTACTTTCCATCTCCATGGATTTTTTCCTACTTTTTCAATCTTTTTTAAAATAAAAAAGCCTAGTGTTTTCTTCCATCTGTTGAATTTTTTTTCCAGTTATATATTTTGAAATTTTAGGAGCTCTGTAAGTTCTCTGAATATTCCTTTTTATAGCATCCTATTCCTGCTTTATGGGTATGATATCGTACTTTATCTTTCCAAGGATGGATCTATTATTTTCACCTTTCTTTTTAATACTATTTTTGTTTCCTCTGAGTTTCTTTTTATTTCTATGTTTTTATCTCTGTCTACGTGTCAGAGGCTTTTCTTACCTGTCTGGTTAATTGGTTATTTTCTTTTAAGATTGAAATATGTTTGATATAAAATATTATGTAAATTTGAGATGCATATCTGGTTAGATTTTAGAGTAAAGCCTTCATAGTCAAGGCTTATCAGGTTGGGGGAGTTGCACTGTAGGGTGATTGGTTTTTGCCATTTTATCGGTTAGATCTCCAATTTCAGAATTGTGGGTTATTAAAAGGGAGTGAAAAAAACCACATTTGTTCAATCTTCTGTGTTCAACCAGAAATCACTTTCACACTAATTCATCTTTATAGAACTGGCAGGAGGGATGGTAGCTTGGCAGCCCATGACCAGATCTGCGAGAGAGACTTATTTGGCGAGCACCGAGCTTACAGTACCTGAACCTCTTCAGCAGGCCACATGTTCTGCAATTTGCCATAGGCCATAGCACTTCCTATTATCAAACACCTGTCCCGAATTCACATCTATGTTATTTTTCCCAGCCCCTGAGAGCACTTGAGTTTGTGATTCTTGGTCTACGCAGAGAACATAGTGCTATTTAAAAAAAAAAAAAAAATCTGCAGCCTAGAGACTATACCTGGAAGCAAGGAAGTTTGAAATCCAAATATGCCCATCGACATAGTTTTGTTCTCCATGCCCTAGTCTCATCACATATTCTACCAGCTACTTATGGAGAATCAGCTACTACTTCTCTCATGAAAGGCGAGCTAAATAGAGAGCTTGTTTGTATTAGTTTTCATAGGTAATAAAATACACAAAAAGATAAGGAGTCTGCTTCCTCTGATTAGACCTCTAAATTTGCTTCAATGAAATATATTTATTAAACAATAATTATAAAGCATGTAGAACCAGAAAGGAAGCTCATTCAAACTCCTTATTTTGCCATTGAAGAAACAAAGCTCCCTAGTGGGAAAAGCCGTTTTCCCACAAAGACACAGCTGCTGGGTGGGGAGCCTACATTGGTGCCCTGGGCTCCTGGCCTCAGTCTGGTACTCTCTCTTACCACCTACCTCAAGGTAGGGAAGTGGGAGATTAGGGACTTCTTATTATCTCACACACAACAACATGTTCCATCTGTGTAAGGGGCCACTCGGCCTTTACTGCCTTCCTGGACTGAAAGGAAAAATGCCCTAACAGTATCTTCATCCATCTTTATTCTTAAGTCATAGCCTTTTAGTGAATCCTATTCATGTTTGCTGATATAAGCATCACACACAGCTGCACGAGTGAAGGTGGAGGTGACTTGCTTCTTAATTTCTGTGTTCATCATCAAGGCCCTTTGTGACATTGTAATTGTAGATTTGTGTTTAATTGATAAAAATGGTGTTAAACATTAAAGTGTAGCCTCCTGGGATTTTTGATGTAAATGAAAGAAAATTAATGTTTACTTCTAAAGTGAGAAAACTTAATGTAAAATTTTTTTTCTAATGATGACTAAATATTCCCTTGCTACCTAAGTTACCTAGGGTTAAGTTTTCAATGTATCACATCTTTTCATATGGTTGTTGCAAAAACTGGTAAAGCTTGAATGGGCATGCTTGAGTGAACAGGTGATTGGCCAGAGCTCCATGCTTTCTGTAGGTTTTTGTACTTCGAACCATATAGGTATAAAACAATTTCTCCCCCTGTGTGAAAGTAAGCCTCTGAAAGCTAAAAGCAGGAAGCAGCACTTTGCTGACATGAAAAATTGAAATTGATTATTTCAAAAAAAAACCTCATTGAAATTGGATAGGAAATGATTTTAGTTTCCATAGGGACAGAAATATAAAACAAGTGCAGTTACTTCTATACTTTCAACATCTATGCCTGAACTCTGCCATAAAATCCACATCTACACTTCCTGCCCAAACCTTGTAAAGAATCCTCACTCTTATAAAATGTCAGATGTAGCAAAAGTTACATTGAGAATTGGACATCTAAAGTAATCCTTTCTCTCTCTATCTGTCTCTCTCTCTCTCTGTCTCTCTCTCTCTCTCCTTCTCTCCTCTCTCCTCTTTTCCTCCCTCCCTCTCTCCTCTTTCCTCTCTCTTCTCTCCTCTCTCCTCTCTCCCCTCTCCTCTCTCTTCTCTTTGCTCTCTTTATTCTTTTTTTCTTTTTAAAAAATATATATTTTATTGATTTTTTACAGAAGGAGGGTAGGGAGATAGAGAGCTAGAAATGTCAGTGAGAGAGAAACATTGACCAGCTGCCTCTTGCACACCTCCTACCAGGGATGTGCCCGCAACCAACATACATGCCCTTGACCAGAATTGAACCTGGGACCTTTCAGTCTGCAGACTGATGCTCTACTGCTGAGCCAAACTGGTTTCGGCTCTTTATTCTTTTTTCTTATTCTTTTTTTTTTTTTTTCTCTGATCTCCAGTTTCTAGGCATAGTCTATTTCAGGGAGAAAGACCAGCTATGTGGGAATGTGGGTGGGCAGGAGAGGGTGGTTAAGTAGGGTATCTTGACTAGAAAGTTCTAACTTGTGCTGTTATTTCAGAGAGAAAGGTCTTAAATATTAACATATATTCCTCAGGAAATTCTGATGTAAATATAAAAAACATCAACATTTACTTTAACATTAACTGTAGACTGAGTTTGTATGCCTTTTCCGTTTTTAATTTTTGGGGCTGCTGTTACTGTCAGAGTTTAAAGTGTAAATCATTTTAGCAGCTCCATCTGTCTGTGAAAATAGCTTCAAATAAGCTTTTTTGCAGCTTATTTCCATGTAATTTCCATATTCCATCTTATTTTTTCTTATCACTCAGGAATCCTGAGTTAATCTCAGTAACTACATGCATATTCTCTAGGAAAGCTGAATACGTATGGTTTCCCCTGAGCTATCCCTGCAAGGAGGTAGCCAGCGATAATAGCTACCAGGCCTTTTCTATCTTGCCATATCAATCAACCATTTTCTCAAAATGTTCATCACAAAATAAATAGTAAGATACACATGTAGGCAAACTCAGGCAAAAACACCTGAAATGCTAATGTTGATGTCATGTAAAAGGTAAAATCTGTCACTTTTCTAATAAATGTTAACAGCAATTGCATACAATAATGTGGTTTTTATTTTTAAAATCTTTATTGTTCAGATTATTACAGTTGTTCCTCTTTATTTCCCCCATTGCTCCCCTCCACCCGGTTCCCACCCCACCCCATGCCCTTACCACCCCATCCCCCCACTGTCTTCACCCATAAGTGTACTATTTTTGTCCAGTCTCTTCCCACACCCCCCACACTCCTTTCCCCCTAGGATTGTCAGTGTACTCCCTTCCTATACCCCTGATTCTATTATATTCACCAGATTATTCTGTTCACCAGATTTTTTATTTACTTGATTTATAGATTCACTTGTTGATAGATATGTATTTGTTGTTCATAATTTTTATCTTTACCTTTTTCTTTTTCTTCCTCTTCTTAAAGTATACCTTTCAGCATTTCATAAAATACTGGTTTGGCGGTGAAGCTCTTTATCTGATCTTCAATTCTGAATGATAGCTTTGCTGAGTAATCTTGGTTGTAGGTTCTTGCTATTCATCACTTTGAATATTCCTTGCCACTCCCAGCTGGCCAGCATAGTTTCTGTTGAGTAATCAGCTGACAATCATATGGGTGCTCCCTCATAGGTAACTAACTGTTTTTCTCTTGCTGCTTTTAATATTCTCTCCTTGTCTTTTGCTCTTGGTATTTTACTTATGATGTGTCTTGGTGTGGTTCTCTTTGGATTCCTTTTTTGGGGGGTTATGTGCACTTCCTGGAATTGTAAGTCTGTTTCTTTCACCAGATGGGGGAAGTTTTTGGTCATTATTTCTTCAAATAGGTTTTCAGTATCTTTCACTTTCTCTTCTTCTACCATAATTCTGATGTTGGTATGCTTAAAGTTGTCCCAGAGGCTCCTTACACTATTTTCATATTTTTGGATTCTTTTTTCTTTTTGCTTTTCTGGTTGGGTGTTTTTTGCTTCTTTGTATTTCAAATCTTTGACTCGATTCTTGTGATCCTCTGCTGTTGGATCTCTGTATATTATTTTTAATTTCAGTCAGTGTATGCTTAATTTATAGTTGGTCCTTTTTCATATCCTTGAGGGTCTCACTAAATTTATTATCCTTTTCTAGAAAATTATTATTTTTTCTTTATTTTTTATTAAGGTATTATATGTGTACATATCTTACCATTGCCCCTCCCCACTCCCATATATGCCCTTACCCCCCAGAGTTTTGTGTCCATTGCTTATGCTTATATGCAGCATACAAGTCCTTCAGTTGATCTCTTATCTCCCACACATCACCCTAACCTTCCCGCTATAATTTGACAGTCTGTTTATTGCTTTACTGTCTCTGAATCTATTTTTTTGCTCATCAGTTTATAATGTTCTTTATTATCCATAAATGAAGAGATCATGTGATGTTTTTCTTTCATTGACTGGCTTATTTACTCAGCATAATGTTTCTAGAAAATTCTTGAAAAATTTTATAACCATGGTTTTAAACTCTATATCCAATAGTTTGCTTTCCTCCATTTCTTTCATTTATGACCTGTTTCTTTTTCTTCACATTTTGGCTGCTTCCCTGACTTTGTGTGCTAAGTGTTTTATAGGGCCCAGTGGCTTACCCTCCCCAGTTACCTGAGGTGGACACTCTTGGTGTACCCCTTTTGTGGGCTGCGTACACAGTCTTGCTATAGTTAAGCCTTGATTATTGTTGGTATCACTGGGAGGAATTGAGTCCTCCAGGCCAATTGGTTGTGAGGATCAGCTGTGTCTACGATGGGAGAACTTCTGTGCTGTACACACCCATATGGGGCAAGACTTGCTTCAGTTGGGCTTTGGTGCTCACTGAGTTTGCCCTCTGAGTGTGTTCCTTATGGATCTGAGGAGTTGTAATTTGGATGGTCCTACTCTGTCCCCTGGGTACACTGGCTCTTGGATCTCCAAGGAGGTGCTAATTTAGCCTCTGCCTGAGGCCACCCAGCAGGAGTTATGGAGAGATCTGCAGATTCTTCTTTTTTGTTTGGATTTTGGAGGTGCCCAAAGAGGCCCGGCTGTTAAGCAATAGGAGCTGCTGCAAAGCCTTGGGCCTTCTTTTGGATGTTCTGGGTCTTTCTGACTCAGCTGCAGTTTTTAGGTAAATTTAGATTTCAAAGGATCAGGCCATTCATATGCAAAAGCCTCTGAACTCAGCTTGGATGGGGCAGAGTCTCAGGGCAGAGCAAACAGCAACAGCTTCCCATTAGCCCTGCCCTAAGAGGTTTCTGGGTCTTAGTGTCCCTTGGTAGTCACTTTAAGAACCTCTGAGAGAAAGCTGTCCTCAAGTTCCGCCTGCTACCAGACAATCCAATTTCTCCCTGCGTGATTCTGGGTCCCCAGAGTCTCACCTGGAACTGGAGTTCAGAGCACTTGGGAGCTTGTGTCTCCCTGCGGATTGAAAAAGCCAGCTGTGTACTCAGTTGCCAATCCTCTCTGCAAGTGTGCCTCAGTACCTCTGCCTTCTGCAGCTCCTCTGAGTCTCAGTGTGCTTTTCTCTTCCCTTCTAATTGTAGAATTTCCACTTAGCCAGCCTTCCTTTGGTTCTGGATGATGTCCGTTTTGTCTTTTAGTTGTAGTTTTGAAGTGATTGTGCATTGCAGCAAGTTCAGGTGTTTACTGATGCTGCCATCTTAGTTTCTTGATAATGTGGATTTTAAAAGATAAAAGTCTCAGAAAGGGAAAAAACCTCACAGAGGTCTTACCAACACTTCTATGTTGAAGGGCACATATAATCTGTAACTGCACCTATGTGTGTACTATGGATGTTAATCTGGTTGTGCTCTGATGTCCTTGATGGTAGAGAGGCTGTGGGGCTGGGATCACCTGGGTGACTTCTGAGATCATAGTTTCACATAATGTACTTCAACTTAGTGAATATATAGAGTAAAATATAATGAATACCCTTTCTTGTCTCCAGTGGAGCACAAGAATTGTGCTTTCTAAAGAATATAGTATTCCATAATTACTCATGGGCATGAGCTACTCCTGAAGTTTTAGGATGGATGGTTGTACTCCCTGGAGGAACAATTTCTTCCTTAAAACTGGTTCTCTTTAAATTTTAGTCACAAACTGACCAAAATTTGATGTGTCAGGACAAAAGACTTTAAGCATAGGTAAAAATATCTTCCTAATGTATTACTTTTGCAATAATGTGTTTCTGTTTTATAACATGACTCTTAATAAACAGTGGTATGGGGATAAACTTAGAATAAATCTAGTAACCCTGTCTTTATGTCTAAACATCATTCTGTCAACAGTCAATCCTACTTTTTTCCAGCTTTCAATAAAATTGATGTTTTTTAAGATAAAAGTACAATCTTTATTTAAAGAGAGATTATTTCAAGGCATTACTGTAATTAGGAATTTTAACCAAAAATGCTGTTTTGAAGTTGTATATTTATGAATGTCTTATTTTATAGGTGGTGTAGAGGCTTACCAGGGTTATCTGGGGATCTGTTAGAAATGCAGAGCCTCGGAAATGCTGGCTTAGCATCTGCGTTTAATAAGATCCCAGGTGATAGAGAAGCACTGACTTAGAGAACACTAGTCTAGAAGTAACTATAAGCATCATACTGAGTTTGGGGTATTGCTCTTTACGTTATCTTGGGAAAATAGCTCAACAATCTAGTGGTCAAAAAAGATTTCCTCTTTTTTGGATACGCCTGAGATTTTGGACAACTTTACCTAAATTTGTATGCTTTTTTTCTTTATCTGCAAACATTGATAATAGTGTTTACTTCAAATGATTATAAGGTTATTTTAAATATAATTGTGCATATGAGGTGCATGGGTCATAATACCAGGTATCTGTAAAATATCCAATAAATGTGAGCCTCTCATTATCATCCACTTTCCTGAGGGCACATATGATGCTGGCTTTTATCTGTGAGAGACACATTTGTGTTTAATTTAAGACAACTGATAATACAATAGTATAATAAATGGTGATGGACATATAGTGATAATACAATATTATAGTAAATATGGTGATGGGATAAGAAAGAGCCCTGACTCTTGCCCTGGCAGATATGGTTCAGTGGGTTGAATGTTGTCCCATGCATCAAAAGGTCCCTGGTTTGATTCCTGTTGAGGACACATGCCCAGGTTTCAGGCTTGATCCCCAGTGCAGGAGGCAGCTGATAGATGTTTCTGTCTCCCTCTCTCTTCCCCCTCTCTAAATTCAATAAAAACATTTTTTTTTTAAAGAGCTTTGTCTCTAGAAACTTCCATTGAGACAAGGCTGATTTTCCCCATTTCATAATTATTCCAAACATTGTTAGAGGTTCTACTTGATAGCAATTTATGTTCACTATTTTCATATCACACCTAAACAGAGAAAAAGTGCACACTGTGATTAGAGTGTTCTAAAGAAATTTGATAGGCGTGGTGATGGCACAATTGACTGAGGAAACCAGGAAGCCTGGGAGGGTAAAATGTCTAACGCAGAGGAGGAGAGCTTTCTGGGCCATGTATAGGGAACAGAATGAATAATAAGTATGGTGCAAGGGGACCGGCCAGGATTCTTTCCACTTCCTCCACAGAGGACATGCCCTCCCCCGCCTCTCCCTGCAGATTGCTTTCTCAGAATGCAGGGCTGGGTTGGCCTTCCTTCTCTGTCACACCAGTCAGCCCTCTTCCTTTATGATGAACGATGAACCTGACTTCCCTAGACTGGACAAAGGGCTTTTTTTTTTTTTTTTAATATGTTTTATTGACTTTTTCCAGAGAGGAAGAGAGAGGGATAGAGAGTTAGAAACATCGATGAGAGAGAAACATCTATCAGCTGCCTCTTTGCACACCCATTACCGGGGATGTGCCCGCAATCAAGGTACATGCCCTGACAGGAATCGAACTTGGGACCTTTCAGTTTGCAGACTGACGCTCTATCCTCTGAGCCAAACCGGTTTCGGCACAAAGGACTTTTTGAGAAAAGGAAAAAGAGGAGAGAAGACAAAGGAAGATAGAGGAAATAATATGCACATAAATATGAATGTGTGAGAAGGAGAAGATAATGGTGTTTGAAGGCCTGCCATAACAAAATACCTCTGACTGGGTGGCTTAAACAGTGGAAATTTATTTTCTCATAGTCCTGGAGACTAGGAGTCTGAGATTAAGATGTTAGAGTGGCTTTCTTCTAAGATCTGTCTCTGGCTTGTAGATGGCATCTTCTTCCTGTGTCTTCACATGTCTCTACTCCATATGTGTCTGTGTTCTAATCTTGCTTTCTTATAGGGACATCAGTCATATTGGATTGGGGCCCCCTTCAATAACCTCATTCTTGATGTAATTACCTCTTTAAAGTCACATTCTGAGTTCCTTACCAGGAGTTAGGACTTCAACATATAAACTTTGAGAGGATACAGTTTAACCCTAAACAGTGAGAAAAAGGGGTTCGTCTCTGATTTGATGCTGCCTAAGAAGCCAAAAAAATAATAGGGAACAGTGTCAGCTTTTAAAGTGTAAGTCTGTAAGAAAGATGACCCGCCATTAATAGAAAGGGGAAAAGCAAGACATGGAACCCAGCTCAGTCCAGCCATGTCCTTCGCATCATTAGCCCATTAGTCATATATTAGGGGTGGGGCTGATTAGGTGAGTGGTTTCCATGGTGACCAGATTATAAACTACTAGTAGGACCACAGTGTTTCAATTGAAACTTTTGTTTATTTTATTTTCTATTATGTAAATGAAAGATATTGTCATCCACTGGTCATATTGGCACATTGCTTAACTTTTCTTCAGGCTCAGTTTCCCACTCTGCATAGTGGGGACCATCATGCCTGCCCTACTGCTTGGGAAGATACAAAAGATATAGATATGAATGTGCTTGCAGGAACATAATGTGCTACCTAAACGTCTGTCATTATTAACTGGCTGCTGCCAATCTCTCATTCCAACTGAAGACAGTTGTGTTTTATGTAAGTCCCTATACTAATTTATGTAAAGCATCCTTGTTTGGTGTCTCTCTGGTACATTTGTATTACTTTTAAGAGTGGATAGCAGTTCAGAAAGAAACAAAAAGTTATTAGTGAACAAGTTTGTTGTGAAAAATGCATGCCAGAGAACTCAGAAGCCAAGACTAAACATAAGACAAGTGATGATTAGTTTTGACAATTAGTTTATATGAATCAGTAACTGAACATCAGCCTGCCTTTCATTGTATTAATTGATAAGGGCAAGACAATTATTAAGTGACTTAATATCACTTTTTGTTTGTTTTTAAGAAATTTAGAAGAGATAGTGTTCTAAGTGGCCCACTAGTTTACAATTTAATTAGTGTAAATACTGTATTTACAACTATTCTCAACTCCTCCCATTCAATGGCAAGAAAAATGGAGTGACAACAATTATATATATATATATATATATATATATATATATATATATATAGACACACACATATGTGTATATATATACATACACATATATAGATAGACTAGAGGCCTGATGCAGAAATTCATGCAAGAGTAGGCCTTTGCAGCCTCAGCTTCGTCCAGAAGGTCATCTGGATGGTCGTTCCGCTGTTTGACCATCCAGTCGATTTGTATAATGCTTTTATTATTATAGACAGATATGGCTTGCTCAGCTTATAATGGTCTTTGATGTATAGGATATCATTTGGGCCTTACTACAGCCCTGTGAGGTCATTATTATAATCCTCAAGTTCCAAAGGGCACTCTGAGATCAGGTGAGGTGAATTCTGTCCTGAAGGTGTAACCACCAGACCATAGATGCCTCATCCTGTGCAGTATATATTTTACATTGCCAGTTGATGTTCCCATTGAAGAAAACCTTAGAAGACATAAATCCTGTCCAGAGCACCCGTCCCCAACTGAGGGATCTTCTTCGGATATAAACACAGTCTCTTGGGATCACATGAGAACTAGCTTCTACAGAGAGGAGAGGTGAAGTCATGCGTGGGAGCTCTGCTTCCCTTTACTGCAAGGGGTCTTCCTTCTTATTTCTCTTCCTCCTCCTTCACTCTCTCAAACTTAATTTGCAAGTTCTTGCTTTTACCCCTGCTCCTTTCTCCTCTCACTCCCCAACTAATGCCCCCCTTTTGGTTGCTGTGATTACTTTTCTCTATCTAAACTATTAACATTATCAGAATATTCATAAGGTTCCTTGAGAGGGAGTGGAACATTGGCTGCTGGCATATGGCATCTCTTACTTGATGAGCAGAGACTGGTGTCTTTCCAGCTGTGACTGTCTCACTTTGCCAGGCAATCAGGCTGGTTCACCTAAATGGGAGGAGGCTGAGAACTACCTGGGGATTTTGAAGAAATTAAATAGGAAGGTTTTGTTTTTTGTTTTGTTTTTGGGGGATGGGGAGTAGGAACACATATTATTAAAATAGAATGTGGCTCTCAAATAAACATTTTTCAAGCACTTTCTATATTTCAATTCTAAGTAAGCTGCAGTTCTCAGATTTCTTTGTTAGTTTCTTCAGCCTTCTAGTTCATGCAATACGACCATTGACCTACTACCAAGAATCACCAGATATTTTGTGAAGGGAAACATTATATACCTGAAGCAAGGGGAGTGGTTGTCAAAAGTCAACTTGTGGAGTAAAGCAGGAGAATAATCTGAGGTTGGTCCCAAAGTTAAGTGGCTTATTCTTTGGGTATCTTAGTAGACACAGATATATGTGGCCAGGTAAATGGGTACCTGGCTGTGAAGAGTTTTTTTTTTATATATATATATAAGAATGAAATAATATTTTCATAACATAAAAATGAGCCATTTCGTTTTAAAATATACAATTCTGTGACATTCAGTATACGCACAATGTTGTGCAAGTATTGATATTACCTCTTTCTCATTCCAATACATTTTTATCACCCAAAAGGAAACCTAGGACCTATTAAGCTTTCAATCTTCATTCATCCCTCTCCCTTCTCCCCAAGCCTGGCAACCACTGATCTGCCTTTTCTCTTATAGATTTACCCATCTGAATGTTTTATATAAATTAAATCATAAAATATGTGACTGTCTGTTTCTGGCTTTGCACATATAGCTCTTTAGCTGATAGCCCGACTCTCAGAACAGTTGTTTTAGCTTTGAGATGAGAGAAGTTTAGATTTGCTGGTGGCCTCCAAAGAATCCCATTTACCTAGGTAAATTCTCCTATGTGAGAGTCCCACTGTCAGGGTTGGATGACACTTCTGGGTTGTGGGAGGGGTACTAGGTTCAAAAGTTTTTCTAGCCGAAACCGGTTTGGCTCAGTGGATAGAGAGTCGGCCTGCAGACTGAAAGGTCCCAGGTTTGATTCCGGTCAAGGGCATGTAGCTTGGTTGCGGGCACATACCCAGTAGGGAGTGTGTAGGAGGCAGCTGATCAATGTTTCTCTCTCATCATTGTTTTTAACTCTCTATCCCTCTACCTTCATTTCTGTAAAAAATCAATAAAATATATATTTTTTAAAATAAAAAAAAAAAACACAAGTTTTTCTATAGCAAGAGAAGGAGGAAAGGGGATTGAGGAAGTGAGCAACTCACTCACTTTGCCTGTTGTATTTTTTTTTACCCTAAAGAATAGCTCTCTCCCCCAAAGGACACCCTCCCTCTTATAGGAGGGCTCTTTTTCTTCTTTGCAGGCCCCATGATGGTATAGATTTTATCTGTGTGTATGTGTGCATGCGTGTAAAAATCAGTGTTCCTTCTGGGGATAGTTTGATTGATGTATACACTGGAAACACCTTTAATAATTTAATGCCTACTTCAAAGGAGATTACACCAAAAAGCACATTGCTTTTCATTTATTCATTACAGATCTGTCATAGAAGAATTTTTTTTTTTTTGCCCTGAATTGTAGTGTCATAGTAATAATAAATTTTGTTTTACACTCAGGATATTTTAAAGAATTATAAGCCTTTTAATGAATGTTACTGTCTTATTTAAATTGATCAAAATGATATTTCAGCACCATAATCTTGCATTTCTTAAAGCTGAGCTAACCAGATGTGGATTCATTTGATGACTACTGAAATAGCTGTTCTGGGGAAGTTTAATACAAATAATGGGATGAAAGCATAATCCTGCTTGTTAGTAGTGGTGGTTATAATAGCAAAGAGAACAGAGCTGGAATTAGGGGCTTGGTGTTTCCTTCTCCTTAAAAAGAGATTAGGGTATTCACCAGCCTTTTGAATTAAAAGGAGAAAAAAAGGTATATGTGTTTCGGAATCAGGAAGAAAAGGGTAAGTGAGAAAATACAAAACTAAAAATCAACACACAATTGTTTTGCAACTTACAGGTATAGATTCTGATGTCAAGAAAGGAAAACAGACTTTTCTCCAGTTAGACAGAAGGCAATCACCTAAACAGACTTTAGTAAGCCTGTGTAATATATTCCCAGAGAGTCAGGGAACATATCCACATTTCTAAATGGTTACAGTACATTTTGAGGTTGTTGGTTTTTTTTCTTCCTGTTATTATTACTGATTTTTTTTTTAGAACATAATATATAACTTCTCTTTAAATCAAAACCCAAATTTGCTCTGAATAGGGAACTTTAGGCACAGTAGGGATTATAAAAATTTTAGGAGAGTGCTTTATAATTATCCAATTCTCAGAGATAATTTAAAATGGAATCTCTGATTGGCCATTAGTGCTATAGTATTTCTGGATTTTTTTAATGTACTGCTTCAGGTACTCTGCCTAACAAACTCTACAGTGTTTCCTCCCTCTATCACACCATGAATCTTCAACAGAAATCCAGAGATGTTTCGTTCTCAGGTTGGAAATTCTTTAAACAGGAAAAGTAGTGCTGCCTGCTGCAGATGGCAGGCTGACCATTGCAAGTACAGCCAAACCTTGTTTCTCAAATGTCTCCCATCTCGAACAATTCGGTTCTCAACCAAGTTGCTCACAGAAAAAATGTCTTGGTTGTCCAACCAGAGGTCAGTTGTCTAACTGATAGCCCTTTCATGCTGATGCCTCAGCACCACAAAAAGCATCTCTCGGGCAACAAACAAAGGAGAGAACACTTTTGTTGCCTGGGAGTCAAGGATTAGCACAATTGGAAAGCATAAAGAGGCCATCAGAAGTGCTAATGTCGCTAAGGGTGTGAAAGAAGCAGTGATCACAGGCAATTGAAGAGGTAGAAAAACTGTGCTGGTTTGGATAAACAAAAGCAGATAGCCAGTGACAGACAGCCTTTGGGAGGCAATGACATGTGAACAAGCAAAGATGCTCCATGCTGACCTGAAAGACACCCCTGGAACAATGCTGAATGTGATTCCTTTAAGGCTAGTAGGGAGGGGGCTGGTTCCATAAATTTAAGAAAAGAAGTATTTATTTATAGATTAAATAGTACATTAGACATGTACTGTATATAAGGAAGGTTAAAACAGGGAATCATTTGAGGGTCTGGAACAGATTAATTCAATTTACATTATTTCTAATGGGAAAAATGATTCGGTTTTCAAACAAATCCTCTTGAAAAGCCTTCTGGGATGAATTAAGTTCGAGAACTGAGGTTCCACTGTACACTTGAGTGTGCTTAAAGCAGCATTATTTGTGTGGTTTGTTTAAGGGAGAATAAATACCAGAACTTTAAGGCAAGATCACCTTGGGGTCAAATCCTAGCCCTACTTGCTTACCCGGGTGTGATGTTAGAAGTGGTGTGTGATTCCTTATAATAAAATGGGTATACCAAGTGTGCTTAGTAGGGTCACTGTGAAGGTTATATAGAATGATGAATGCATAATTACTGAACATGTCCTTTGGCACAGACAGGTGATGGGTGTGCCTCTTGTCTGTTATCTTTACCCACAAACACCATTGGCACCAGGTTTTGGATGTCTCAGTGACTAGCCATGTGACACCTGGCAGCAGGCTGCCACACCCCACCTTGGATATCCCTTTCCTGCCATACGCTCTTATTGCTTCTCTCCTCATGCCCTGTCATAGCATGATTGTTTCTGTACTGCTCTGAGCTTTTTGCTGTCACAGACTCTGTTTGTCTCTGAACGCCCAGTATCTGCAGTACCGCTTAGTGAAAACCAGTGCTCTATGTCCACTTGCTCGAGTCATTGTGATGAAAGCCCCCAAATGTCTGTCAGGGTCCCATGGTGAGTATCTCCCTCAATCTCCCAGAGCCACCAGGAAAGGAATATGCTCCCCCCAGGCCTTGTCCTGGCCGCCTCTGACATGTGCGTGGAGAGCCACCAGAGTGTTTCTCAGACTTGGTCCTCATCCAGCTCTCCCCAGTCTGAAGTCCCCTCTCTGACTTAGTGTCTTATTGGGAAAGCCGTCCCCCCCCCCCCCCGCCCCCGCACTTCAGGTGTATCCCCCTCAAGGCTTTGGCACATTTGTTCTAGAGAGAGGGTGTGGGACATGGGTGTGGAGATGGGAACATACTGTTTCTCTTTTGGAACTTGGGTTTTTTTTTCCTCACCTTTATTTATTTTGGTCTTAATACATAAAACCCAGAATTCCTTAGCAAGCCCTGTGGTTACATTTCATGAACCTCTTCCCTTTTCAAGCCACCTGACCCATCTACACCCTTCCACCCCGGTTTCTGGATTGGCCTTCTCAAGGGCCCTGCCCTGGGCAGCATGCTTCGGTGTGGCTCGGACCCTGCTGATGCTGGTTCACGTTAGGCACCCAGATGAAAATTTGAAAGACACAGCCTCAGTGTACTATTAGTCTGCATGATGATAAACACTGTTTTCTGTACTATCTCAAAATCAACTATTTTTTCTCTTTCATTTAAAAAGTGCATCTTTGATGTCATGTAATTAAATTTGAGTCTTTATTTTTGATAGAATATAGGAATTCAGGGTTCAACTCTTTCTTCTTCAAAATAATGTAGTGTGGAATTTGTCCTGAACTTTAACCTACCCGTCCTCATTTATTACTATCTTCACTTCAGAAACCGAAAGCTTGTGTTCACTTATTGTGTAAATTGTCCTATAAGTAGTCTTTTGGCACTAAGAGGAGAACAGACTTCCAGAGCTGGAAGGGAGGTCAGGGTTCATTGTGCCTCAAACCCTCAAGTAACAGATGGCAGAGTATTTAGTGCCCCGTACAACCCTACACAGTGAGAAAGAGGCAGGTCTGAGGTCCTAACATTCTGAGTTTTTTTTCTACCTACACTTTAAAAAAGAAACACACAAAACACACACATTTTATTGGAGGCAATTCAGAAATAAGATAGCTTTAGGAAAGAATGTATTATAACAAATGGGAAGGGATATGATTTTTTTTTTTTTTTTTTTTTTTAGGATTTGTGATGTGCCAGGCACTGTATATAACTTATTTTATTTGATCCCCATGGAAGTGTTATTATATTTCCATTTTATAAGTAGGAATCTGAAACTCACAGAAGTTAGGTAAAGCCAGTAAGAGCCTGGCCAGGACTTTATCTCCAAAGTCTTGGCTCTAGAATTCAGCCTCCTGCTCTCTTTTAAAGCAGGCTTACATGTATTCAAATAACAGTAAAAATGCCTAACTAGACTTTATAAAATACTTGAGCATTTATTACTTTTTTCAGAAGGGACTAAAAGCTTCTTAGTCTCATATCTACATAACAGTCATTGTTGATATTGGAGGTATACTGTCAACTTCATTGGGCATTGTGTATAAAGTGTCTGAAGCTCCTTAGAAAACCTGGTGGATTCACATTCTGGTGCCATCAACATTGCCTTTTTTGTATTTAGAGATATGAATGCACAGTAGGCAGTAAGTGGTGAGTATGTTATTATCTCCTCAGAGAATTTCCCTCACCTCCTCCTCAGGGCCAGCCACTCCACTTGACATCAGCCATGGACCCTGCAGTGTGGTTTTCTTTCTGCCATGGGTATTAATAGCATTGGTTCTGGAATTACATGCTTAGATCTAATTCTGGCCGTTCCATTTATAAACAGTGGGACCTTAGGCTAGATATTTGATGTCTTTTTATCTTAGTTTTCTCACCTGTAAAATTGGAATAAGACCAACCTCACAGGATTATCATGAGGATTAAATGAGAATATATTTGTGAAGAGTGACATTCAATAGGCAGCAGTAAAGGTTAACACATTACATACATTAAAGTACTATGTAAATGTAAGG
The DNA here is from genome assembly GCF_964339955.1 of Pipistrellus hanaki. Taxonomy (NCBI): domain Eukaryota; kingdom Metazoa; phylum Chordata; class Mammalia; order Chiroptera; family Vespertilionidae; genus Pipistrellus; species Pipistrellus hanaki. The sequence goes on along the minus strand of NC_140504.1, from coordinate 131,876,927 downwards.
AAGTATTACTTGACTATAACATAACTATTACTTATTATAATGTGTAGAAAATAACTATTGTACTTCTTACTGTTATCCATTATTTCTTTTGATCCATCAGAGGCCAGCAGAAATAGTAGATGAGGAAGAAGATGGAGAGAAGGAAAGCAAGGATGCAGAAAAGAAAGAAGAGTTTTCAGGAATGAATGGTGAAGTTGAAGAGGAAGGAGATGGGGAGGCTACAGAAGAGGAGATGCCGGGGCATGTGGAAGAGCAGGGAAGAACCACTCGTGTTAATGGAGGCACTGATGAAGAAAATGGCGAGGAAATGGATCCGGTCAGTAATGAGCTTCAGGAAGCAGTGGATGAGGAAATAAAGTCTCAAGGAGCTGGCAGTGGACAAGAGGAGGTACTTCTATTGCTTTTGCTCTCGTGTGTGTGTGTGTGTATGTGTGTGTGTGTGTGTGTGTGTGTGTGTGTGTGTGTATGCAATTAGGGAATTATTCATGCACTTAAAACTTGCATTGAAATCACTTGTAGAGTAGGGAAAGATCCAATACTATTTATTTCACTATATTATTTCAATAAGTTAAGAAGGACTGTTGTTCAGCCAATGTGGCTCAGTTGGTTGAGCATCATCTCATGCACTGAGAAATCACCAGTTTGACTCCAGATCAGGGCATATGCCCTGGTTGTGGCTTGATCCCCAGTAGCGGTGTGCAAGAGACAGCTCATCAATGTTTCTCTTTCATTGATGCTTCTATCTCTCTCTTCCTCTCCCTTCCCCTCTTTCTAAAAAATACATAATGACATACATACATATATACATACATACATACATATTAAAAAAAAGAACTGTCAACCACTTATCTGATACGATATAGGAATTCATGGTTCAACTCTTTCTTCTTCAAAATAATGTCCACTGATGGTATGCGAGGTCTGAAAGGTTGGTGACCACTGGTTTAATCAAATCAAGAACATCATCTCTATTATGTGTGTTTCTTTGTTCTCTAGAAATATTAAACTTTAATTTGGTTAGCCCACTTTAAATGGATTAAGTCCACAATATCCCAGGCACTTAATAATATATATTTCTATTCATTATGCAGTGAGGGTGAAGGAATATGTGCTGAAGCCTCCTTCCCAGCCTGTTTTTCCACAACATCCCTGGAGCAGGATATTCTCAAGTCCTGGCATTCTTCCATAGAATCACATGAAACTCAATAGGATAGATTAATTTAGATGCTGTTGAACAGGCTAAAGTCGAGTCTCATAGTATAAGAGGCTCTATACTCCACAGCATTCTCACCATCTGCTGTTCTGCTTATGCCCTTCTTTCCTGTCTATCCATCAGCTCAAGGCCCACCTCCCTCAAAGCTGTAGCCTCTAACATAGGCCTTGGTCTGTTCATCCCTTACAACCCAGTATAGTGAATGGGGTCTTCTTGATTACTTATTAATGATTTATGTTTTATCTTTCTTAGAGAGACCAAGTTTAGTAATGGTAAAATGCAAAATGTTTTTGTAGCCAGGTTTCAGTAACTAGTACAGAGTTAGATATAATCTACTGTATGGCTTATGTAAAAACTTCTTTAAGCACACACACACACACACACACACACACACACACACACACAGATTAGAGGCCCATTGCACAAAATTCATGCATGGTGGGGGGGAGGGGGAATCCTTCAGCCCAGCCTGCATCCTCTCCAATCTGGGACCCCTCTCACAATCCAGGACTGCTGGCTCCCAACTGCTTGCATGCGTGCCTTCCTGATTTCCCCTAACCACTTCTGCCTGCCAGCCTGATCACCCCCTAACCACACCCCTGCTAGCCTAATTGATGCCTAACTGCTCCCCTGCCAGCCTGATTGCCCCTAACTGCCCTTCCCTGCAGGCCTGGGTCCCCCCCCAACTGCCCTTCCCTGCAGGCCTGGTCGCCCCCAACTTCCCTTCTCTGCCTGCCTGGTCAATCCTAACTGCAGGTTGATTGCCTTTAACTGCCCTACCTTATAGGCCTGGTCCTTCCCAACTGCCCTCCCCTGCTGTCTATCTTGTAGTGGCCATCTTGTGTCCACATAGGGGCAGCCATCTTTGACCACATAGGGGCAGCCATATTGTGTGTTGGAGTGATGGTCAATTTGCACATTACTCTTTTATTAGATATGATAGAGGCCTGGTGCTCAGGTGGGGGGCAGCTGGTTTGCCCTAAAGGGTGTCGTGGATCAGGGTGGGGGTTCCCTTGGAGCATTGGGTGACCTAGGCGAGGGGCCTGTGGTGGTTTGCAGGCCAGCCACACCCCCTAAGCCTCCTGCTCGTTCTGTGGCCACAGCCATTTTTATTGGGATTTATTTATCTTCTACAATTGAAATTTTGTAACCTTGAGTGGAGTCCAGGGCCTGCCAGAGTGTGTGGGGAAGCTTGGCTTCCTCCATTGCCAGGGAAGTTTACTCTGTAGCCACAGCTATCTTGGTTGGGTTCATTTGCATACTTGCTCCTGATTGGCTGGTGGGTGTGGCTTATGGGTGTAGCAGAGGTATGGTCAATTTGCATATCAATCTTTTATTAGATAGGAAGGATATATATATTAGAGACCCATGAAAATTCATGCACTGGAGGGGTGGTGTCACTCAGCCTGCCTGCTCCCTCTCACAATCCGGGAGCCCTCAGGGGCAGGAGGTGATCATAAATCTGCTGCTACCACTGCCAGCAGTGCAAGCCTTGGCTGGCCCTGGTTACCTGAGTTTTGGGCAGCTCAGGGAAGCTAGTCAGTGCCATCTGATGCTTGCCTGTGCCTCACCCTGGATGGCTGAGCAGCCGACATCCTAGGTTTGCCTGTGCCTCAGGCATCAGCTGGGAAGCCACCATCAGAGGCTTGCCTGCACCTCGGGCCAGCCCTGGGTGCCTGGGGGACTAAGGGGACTGGGCGCTGCCATCTTGTGGCTGTGGGAACCACCATCTTTGAGGGCAATGGCAGTCAATTAGCATATTCCCTCCTTATTGGCTGTGGGCACCACCATCTTTGTGAGGTAGTGATGGTCTATTAGCATATTCCCCCTTCATTAGATAGGATATACATATTGATTTCAGAATGAAAGGGGGAGGGAAAGAGACAGAAACATCAATGATGAGAAAGAATCATTGATCAGTTGCCTCCTGCATGTCCCCGGAGCTCCCAACCTGGGCATGTGCCCTGACCAGGAAATGAATCATCACTTTCTGGGTCATAGGTCAATGTTCAGTCACTGAGCCACACCTGCCAGGCTGCAAAAACATTCTTAACAACTAAATGAAAACACTCAATGTGTCTCTCATCTTGTCTCAGCATGAGATACTCATGGCCCTATTCTATAAGAAATTTCCCATATGTAATTCTACATGGTTATTAAAATTTAGCTAAAATTTTTATTCTGAAGTTGTTTGTAGCTAAATTAAAAAAAAAGAATTCAGTCAATTTCATGATTCCTTTTATCTCCATAAGGAAACAAAATTAATTTCTCAAGGAAGGCAAAAGAAAAAATAAATGTTTCTCAAAGGAAGAAAAATCTCTTGTCTGGGGACTCATATAGAAAACACAATAATGCCAACTGTCATGAAGTTCTTCGTTATTATAGTAGCCTTTGATGAATGCTTATAGCATAAAATCAAAGTAAAATTTTATGTGGGACCTAGATAGTAAATCCAAGTATGCATTTTTCCAGTAGCCTCGCTTCATTTAATGCTATGACCCAAATAGGTTTTTATAAATGTAAAACCTATAAAACCATCCCATAAAATTAATTTTAAAAAATAGGCCTTTCATAGGAATTGGGTATCAGTAAAATCAAGGTTATATAATTTGAAGAATAAGTATTAGAAGTATACTAGTATATCGAGGGTGTGTATTGGGAATCAAATGAACAAGTGCCTGATACATAACTAGTTAGGAATTTTAAGGACTATGCACATACCTAAGACAGAGCAGTTACACTCAAAAGATTCACTCTTTTTTGACTCATCTCTCTAATAATGATAATATATTTTGTTTTTATACTATTTGTATTAGTATAGGTACTCTAAGCAAACCAATTACATGAAAAGCCAGATTTATATGAATTATAAATTAGACATTAATAATAAAATTTTTCAAAAGGATTCTCTATTTATAAAATGACTAAAAATTCAGTTCACTATATAACATTTTGTTCCACATAACAGTTCTTAAGCAAAGTGTGGTAAAATTGAAAGAAACAGCAAGAAATAAATGACAAATACACAATAACCAACTGGCATTTATTGTTCTTGTACTGTGTTCAAAATGCCATTTGAAACACTTCATGAGACTCCATGAGAGTTATTTGAGAATGTGAAATAAGATATAGTTTTGGTAATTTTTGTTTTTATTAGAACATAAATCAAGGCCTGTAAAGGGGGAGGACTTGGAGCTGGTCCTGTTCTCTCTACACAGGTGACCATTGTGGGGGCAATGGAGCCTCCAGGACTCCATGGAACAGAGTTTGGGAACCACAAACTCTGATCTCACCCCCTTGGTTTTCAGACTAGTGGCAAAAGACAGACTAAATAAAACAATATCATTAATAACATAGGAGAAGCCCCAGTGGCAAGGACAAAGGCTGCTGTTGGAGAAATGCTGCCTCTGTGTTTTCATATCCTGTCCTGCTCTTATCTGCTTGATATTTTATGCTACTTTGTACCATATTCACAAAGAATTTGTAAGCTCGTGTAGAAAACTAATAGAAGAACAGCTAGTATGGGACTGGGTTAATGAGACATGAGGGTAGAATTGCTACATGCTTCTCTTCCCTTTTCTCTGAAAATGGGAAAATGAAAAATATAAATACGCTGTTGAAAAGCTCAAAGGGAAATAAAGGAAAACATCAAGAAAAATAAAGCCTGAAGCACAGGAAATAAGTATGTGCCCCCCTTAAAGCATAGAGTGGGTTATGGTCCCAGAAAGGGCCACTGTACAAGTGGTGTTGAGACTGGTGTGTTCAGTGGGTGATGAGAGACTAAAACACAAAGGAACCCAAGGAACTGTTCTTAGTTGAATATTTATATAACTAAATGGAATATTGAATATTTTTTCCTTATAAGTTTTATTATCTTTGTAACTAAAGAGCTAAATATCTTGTTTTAATCTGTTTTCCTCCAGGTTGACTTAGACCCTGAAAGACCACCAAGGCCAGAAGTAAAAATCACTGGTCCACAAGAAAATGAGGACAATGAACAAAGCAAAGACTATGCTGTCGTAGCATAGATAATTTTAAAAAAGAGAGTGTATTGATTATAAGAAAAACGAAGGGCTATAATACTTGAATAATAAGTACATAGTCCTTGCTAAACATAATGTGACAATATGGTTGAAAACTACCTACTGAATTTAAAAATTAGAGACCTATTGGAAAGACCAGATAACTTTGAATAGCTACAAAAGGATAGTGACTTCTCATTATGGGATGTGTTTTTAGAAGTCATTTAGAAAATTAAGAGATTTAGATAGAGGAGAATTTGACCTGGAAGACAGCTGAGTATTTGTTTTTGTAAAGGATGAAAAAGAATGGAATTACTCCTATTGTATATATTTTTTAAAAATTTAGAAGTGAGAATATTTGATGGCAGCCTATGCTAAAGCACTTGTCTAAGAAGGCATATAATTTTAAATGATAATAGGAAAGCATGTACTATTTTTTAAAGCAATAAACTCCTGAATAAACAATTTATGATTTAGTTTCAGAGATAATTTGGAAATGGCAGTAGATTAAAATGTTTCCATGACTGTTGGCATTCCATTCTTTCTTCCTCCTTAGCCAAAATCCACCTTAAAAGAATTAAAAAGAAGGCAAGGTATTCATTTTGGAAGGAGGAAGTATTCATTCAGTGTATTAGTGATTAATATTGTCATATTCCTCCCTTAAGAGCTTCAGGTTTTAATCCTTGTGGCTTTCATAACACATAACTCAGGAAGGAATTATAAAAGAACATCCAGTTATATTACTGAGCCTAGATTGATGGTTTGCAAATTCTGGCATTGTATGGATTTTCAGTGACCCAATCTACCTTTACCAGTAATATACCTCTCTTCTTCCTCATGTTAGGGAACTCAATATTGGCTGTTCCAAAGATTGAATTTGCTCCCATTTTTTACAAAAGGAAAATGTAGGCTTATGAAGAATCTGTCACTACTCAATTTCACTTGCTTTTTGCCTTATTTCTATTAGGATTGCCTTGCCATATTTTGTCCCTCAGGATATCAGCAAATATTTATTTTCAAGCCAGTTATATTTAGATTTTCTAAAAGATTCCTTTCTGTATAATTAGAAGTTATCTGATAGAAATTGTTGGGGAAAAAAGTTATAAAATTATCATAATGAAACTAGTTCCAATGACTAGTTTGTGGACTGATTATATTTACTCACGATTGCCTTTTTAGGTTTATATGGAGAAAAGCATGGTTGTATTAGTTTGTTTTTTAATTCTCAAGAGATAAGGCAGGTTTTCCTTAAATATAGAATTCATATATTTTTGTAATATTAAAGAATATTTTGTTATGTAGAAATTATAAATTTAAATTTCTAGTGCTTTCATATAATTCATTACCGATCATAAATTTAAAATATTTTCCCCACCAGATTATATAACCAACCATTTGGAGTCAAAGAAGTTATAGGAAGTACTGAATAATGCTATAGAAAATGGATGTATTTTTTCTAGCAGCTATTTTAATACTTTCCACAAATAGGAAGTAGAAGCAGACACCATAATGTAACAGTATTGGAAAGAGACAATGATATAAGAGTATATTAATCTGGGAGAATAAATTATAAATGGGGCGCTATATTTCTAGTTTAAAATCTAGACGGTGCTGTCTACTCATAGGCATATTTTTCAGATGGGACAATAAAAGTACCATAGGCTACACGAAATAATCTTGTGCTGCTAGGGACATAGACTACGTGTTTTTTTTAATGTTAAATTCCCATACTGTTCCTGGGCCTGGGGTTAACTATTTTAAATCATTCATAAAAATAAGATATTAAATATAATAAATAATAACTAATTGTCAAGGTGATTCTTTCTCTTTTCTTTCTTTGATGAGTTTTTTCTTTCTCTTTTCCTTTTTTAATATAGATATTCTGTGTCTCTTTTTTCTCCTTTCCATCATACTATAAAGCTTAGATTTGCAGAAACTTTTCAGAATCATCTTAATGGAAAACACTGTTATTTTACATTAAAACCCAAGTTTGGCATTTTAACTATATTTTAAGAAGGTGATAGTCCACAATAACTGGAGCAAAAAATTGAAAAGTGGGGATGTGATATTTCTCTTGTGTATGTGTATATGCTAGAGGGGATGAACAACTAATCACTTTTAAAAAAGTCTGAAATATGCTGTGTAACCATGGAAGAAATCATCCACAGAGAATGAAAATTGTGGGCCTCATTTTGGAGATGACTTTACCATAAATAATGAAAGTTAATTCACCTTTCAAATGTGGAAATTTCTTTGTATGTGGGAATGGTGCTCTTGGTGGCCTCAGAGTAGCCCACAAATTGAGTCACTGACAGATTTGAGGCCATTATGTGAGTGAGCAATAGAGATCTTGGTTTGGCTTTGGGTATTGTTTTATAGAGAGAAGGGGCTATGGATATTCCTATAGCTTTTATGTGATAACCAATAAAAGGCTTTAAGATAATTGTTTTTAATGATATATTTCAGTTTTAATTTTATGGAACTCCTTTAATAATCTTAATTTGGTTTTATGACATTTGTAAACAAGTGGTTTGTTAGTTGAATTGGAACATTAGGAGTTTTTCAGATTACAGTGGTGCCTCACACAACGAACTTAATTCGTTCCAGGAGCAAGCTTGTTATGCGAAAAGTTCGTTATGTGAAAATCGTTTTCCCATAACAATACATGTTAAAAAAATAATTCGTTCTGTAGCATAAAATATGCTAAGATGACATAAAAAAATATGCTAAGATGACATATTTTTATTTATATACATCTAAAAACATAATTTTTTTTAAAAAAAACCACACATTTTTTTAATTTTAAGACAGACTAAGTAGAGTCTACCGAATCTTGCACATCTTCATCCATTTTCTGCTTTTTGGCCGATGGTTTCATGAAAAACCTGTCCAAAGTTCGCTGTGCGAGGCGTTCGTTATGCGAGGCACCACTGTAAATAAAGGAGATGTTAACTAAAAACATAAATATGTTTCACCTGTTCTAGTTTCACATGTTTCACCATGAACTATTGAGAGTTCATGGACTTCTAGTTATGAAACATGGTACTATGACCATAAGGTAATTTTTTACTCATTTTTTTTCCTATGGCCAAAGGGTGTCTTTTTATTTACTAAAAACAAAGTTTGTAATTTTAAACATTTAGTTAAATTTATTAAAACATTTTTGGTTATGTTTTTGGGGAATATTTGAATACCAGAATCATATGATACTCCATGCATTCTGTCTAATGCTGAGTGTTAGTCCCTGCTATAGTCTATAAAAGAACTAGCCTATATGTGCGTGTGGCTTGCAGCAGTCAGGTCTCTCTGTAGGTTCACAGTTGTGAAGCTATACTAATATAAAGTTATTCATACTGACTCTTCCAACTTATAGCTAATAAACCAATATCCTAGAAAATATCACTAAATGACCTACCTTCTTCACAAAAGATGACGTTAATTCATCTGGGAAACATTTGTGTTTTTAAATTGTGGCTGCAGAACAACAGGAGGGCATCTTTATCTTATTTACTGACTCTCCTACAGAATTTGCTTTATACATTCATTTTTTTTCTCAGTATGTAGCAAAAACAAAATTTCAAAAAGTAGACTAGATTAGTTGTTAAACAGAAAGCATGACATCTGAACTTGTGCCAATCTGAATAGAAATAGACTGCATATATTTATATATGTATAGATATACATATATTAACAGCACATACTTGTACACATGCACTCTCACACTTTAAAATATTGCAAATGCCTCTTCAGGCACAGAGTTATTAATAAAGTCTCCTTTGAGCGAATGCATAAAAACACATGAGAAAGAAATGCTAATAAATTACATATATCATGGTGCTTTAAGACTTAGTTCCCAAAGACTTTCAGAGATATGAAAATCTTCTCAAAATAAGGAAGTTACTACCGTTTTAATGAAAACTTTATTCAAGAGAGGGCTTAATAGATATTTAGTCCTGTTTTCCTGAAACAACTACAGCATACAGTTTTTTAGTTATTTTGTCATCACTCTTATGTACCATATACATTAGGAACAGAATGTTCCATACCAACACAGGTTCTGTCAGAAGGTCATTACTGCTTTGTGTGATTTACATAAATGTAAAGAGGACTCTGCTAACAAGCAGCCAGTTCAGTACAAATAGAACGCAACTAGACCACTGGCTGTCTAGTGTTGAAATTCAGAGCAGAAGCTTTGTAGCTTCCTTGTGTGCATGTGATATCCTAGAATAGACCCATTTAAAAAAAAGGTTAGTTTATTTAGTTTTTGTTATTAAATATATTTTTTGATAAATACTATAAGATTTTTGCTTTGCAGAAAATATCCTGGTATATGGATGAGTCTGATTTTTGTTCTTACCATATGAAATTAGTATATTTCCCACCATGAAGTCTAAGTGACTTGGATGGAGAATGAAAGTGTGTCCCCATAAGTTGATAAGGAAGAAAAATACCATTTATGAAGAAGTATACCATCCTGTAGAATGTGTGGAATCAGGGAAGACTTTTAAAATGTCTGGATAACCATAAAGCATCTATCAAATCAGGAGGTACTTAATGGAGCTAGTTTCATTGATTCAACTTAGTTTAAATCCATGAATGATACCACATGAATTATCTGTAGTCTCATCAGCTTAAACCACATAGTATAACTGAGTGAGTTGTGTCACATATGTAATGGCATATGAGAAAAGGGAATGACTATAGCCAATTTTAGAAGAAGTTTGGAGAAAATCTAGTCTGTGTTTTTACTTCAATGTTTTTCTTGCACTTTAAATCTCTAATATGTACAATGATAATGGGTGATTATCAATGTAGTAAGTAAAGATTAAGTTGAGCTCATGTTTTTTATATGATTTATGTTTAGAATTTCTCTTTGTAAAGAAACTTGTTGTTTTTGATCAAATTTATGAGCATTTAGGTTTTTACTTCTATGTCAGTGCTCACTATAAACCATAAAAGTTCATTGTATGTTTTAAGTAAATATATCTGTGTTTTTAAAATTAAAATGGGCCTGGATGGTATATTGTTTGTTTATGATGTTGTGTTGCTAATAGTTCATGTATTAATTCTTTGTATGACATTTTTCACAAATGCAATAGAAACCTTTTGATTTAAACCATGTAGAAATTTAACACATTAAAAGATTATTCTGTTTCTATTTGGCATGTATATTAAACTTCATTATATAAAGAAAGCAATTTGTATATCTTCATATACATGTTTAGTTGGTAAACATTTTAGATATATACATTGGTTTTTCTTTTATGAAATGGTATTAGAGTGACATAGGTTCAGAAATTTTGTTATGATAAATATATATTTAAAAACAAAGAATAACTTACACACATTACACATTTTATATAGATATAGCTATAGAATAACTTTACACTTTTACAAAGATATTGGCTAAAATTCTGCTTCAGTTTGTGGAATATCACTGCTTTCATTCTATTGACGAAAGTGGTTTTGATATTTTTCCCTTCATGTTTGAGAAACAAAAGCCATTAAATACAATATTTTTGCCTTCTTGATCTTGATATGTAATAACAAAATACATGTGATTTGAGACGCTAACTAAAGAGAAGACAGTACTGCACCTCTCCTGCAGTTGACCTTCTGTGTTTGTTAAATAAAACTAAAACAGCAAATCTCCACAGCAAAGGAGGCATCTGTATTTCCAAAGCCAAATCTCTTTAGACTGTGTGGCTAATCAACATTAGAAACTTCCTATAATCAACAATGACAGAAATGGTAATTTCTCCAAGGTATGGTAAAATGGCTAACATGCATTGGATAAAAATTCTTGTTTATGAAAATAAACATATAGTTTTGCAGGTTTTCAAGTATTTCTTCTCCCCCTAATGGGTCTTTAATTAATCTATTGAATCATTGCATGGTCTCTCAAATTCCAACACAAACTCATCTTCTATTAAAGAGACAACTGAGGCAGGAATGCCCTGCATTTTAAATGCATTGGTTCAGTAATAAAATTGTCTTAAAATATAAAAACAAACACTCTCCCCCCCCACACACACACACAAAACACCAATAAGGCGTTTCCCCTTGACTTCATTGTATTTGTTCTTTTTGGCTATAATCCTCTCCCACCTCCATGAGCAATCTCAAACACAATTGTAATCTTAATAACTATCTACATGCTCATGACTCTGAAATCTGGGCCAAATTTCTCCTCCCTGAGAGCTCCAGACTTGGGTATATAAATCTCAGTTGTATATTCCTTAGTTACCTCAAACTCAAATGTTTTATTTTTTGATAATATGTTTCTATTCTTATATTGCCTATCCTGGTTAATTATGCACCTTACTGCTCAACTACAAACCTGGGAGTCATCTTAAAGTATTGACATTATCTCTATGTCAAATTAGTCATTAAATTTATGTTGTTTATTTATCTAATACTTAGAAATGTTATTTCACTGTTTACTTGTATTAATAGGCATTTTCCTCATCTTGTATTTTTGCCTGAGGGTTTTTCATTTATTCACATGCTTCCCTCATTTTCCCCTAGGTTTTGGGCTTTTTGTTATTGCTTTGAAGGGCTTTTTTTTTTTTTTTTTTATAAATTCTTCATAACCTTAGCTGGTTATGTGCTTTACAAATATCTCTGTCAGCTTATGTTTTAATTTCTTTGCTTTTCTAAAAATGATATTAGCCTAGAGAAAGTTTTCATATTGATGTAGTCAAATATATTAATATCTTAAAAATTTACAGGGTTTCACCGAAACCGGTTTGGCTCAGTGGATAGAGCGTCAGTCTGCGGACTGAGAGGTCTCAGGTTCGATTCCGGTCAAGGGCATGTACATTGGTTGCGGGCACATCCCCAGTAGGGGGTGTGCAGGAGGCAGCTGGTCGATGTTTCTCTCTCATCGACGTTTCTAGCTATCTATCCCTCTCCCTTCATCTCTGTGGAAAATCACTAAAATATATTTTAAAAAAAATTTTACAGGGTTTTTCTAGTTTACTTAAAAATTTGTCTGAACCTCAATGTCAATTATATTCTGTAATACTTTCTAATTTTTTAAAGTTTTGCTTTTCACGTTTAGGACTTTATCTGTCTAGGCATGTATTTTTGTGTGTGTATGGGAATTAGGGCTTAATCCTACATAATAAAAGAGTAATATGCAAATTAACCATCACTGCTACACCCAGAAACCACACCCACCAGCTATGCCCATCAGTCAATCAGAACAAGTATGCAAATAAACCCAACCAAGATGGCTACAGCCACACAGAGCAGGAGGGAGGCTTGGGTTTTCCAGACAACAGAAGAAGCCAAGCTTTCTGCCTCCCCTTGCCAGCCTAAAGCCTCCACTCAAGGCTACAAAGCTTCAATTATAGAAGGTAAATAAATTCTAGATATCAGGGCCACCTCTTGGATTGCCAGGAAGTGTGGCTGGCCTGCAAACCACCACAGGCTCCTAACTCAGGCTGCCCCATGCCCCAAGGGAACCCCCACCCTGATCTGGGACCCCTTCAGGGCAAACCATCTGGCCCCCAACCATGCACTAGGCCTCTATCCTATCTAATAAAAGGGTAATATGCAGATTGACCATCACTCCAATACATAATATGGCTGCCCCCATGTGATCAAAGATCCTGCCCCCATGTGAACCTAAGATGGCTGCCACAAGATGGCCTGCAAGGGAGGGCAGTTGGAGGTGATCAACCCTGCAGTTTAGGGCAGTTAGGGGTGACCAGGCCAGCAAAGGAGAGACATTGGAAGCAAATAGGGTGGCAGAGGAACAGTTAGGCATCAATTAAGCTGTCAGTGGAGTGGTTAGGGGGTGATCAGGCTGGCAGGAAGAAGCGGTCAGAGGCAATTAGGAACACAGGCAGGCGAGCAGTTGGGAGCCAGCAGTCCTGGATTGTAAGAGGGATGTTTAGGCCCGATCCTATTGGGATTGGGCCTAAACGGGCAGCCGGATATCCCTCGAGGAGTCCCAGATTGGAGAGGGTTCAGGCTGGGCTGAGGGACACCCCCCTTCTGTGCAAAAATTTTGTGCACTGTGCCTCTAGTTTTCTTATACTTTTTTATATGGTTAAAAAAAAAAACATCTTAGCACTATTTATTAAACATGCTGCCCCCCCCCTCCCATTGATTTGTAGTCAGAAATAAGTCCAGTTCTCATTTGTATTTTGGGAAGTTCTTGATTCAAGATTGGAGGAGATTCCTATTATGAACTGAATTGTGTCCCCTTAAATTTGTATGTTGAATTACCCAAACCCCCATGTAACTGTATTTGGAGATAGGGCCTTAGTGGAGGCAATAATAGGTAAATGAGGTCATAAGGGTGGAGCCCTAATTCTACAGGACTGATGTCTTCGTAAGAAGTGGGAGAGATACCAGAGCTCATGGAGGAAAAGCCATATGAGGACACAGACAAAAGCCATATAAGCCAGCAAGAGAGGCATCACCAGAAACCAAATCTGCCAGCATCTGATTATGGACTCCTACCTCCAGAACTATGAGAAAAATAAAATAAAATACATTGTTTAAGCCACTCAGTTTGTGTTATTTTGTTATGGCAGCCAGAGCAGACTAATCCAAATCTCTTCTCCTTGCTGAGTCCTAAATTATATAACAGGGGTTTATTTATTTATTATTTTTGGGTCAGTGAATATTAAATAGAAAATAGAAAATAGTAGTTTAGAAGTGTCTCCCCTCTCCCCAAACTTCTCTTTGTTTTACTCTCAAGATAACATTAAGTTTTTACCACCCTTTATCCATATTGATTTCTTGGTCTTCTGCTAATGAGCTGCTACCCTTGGCAGGGGATTATCTTGGAGGCTGTATAAGTGGAGGAGTGGATCCAAAGAGGGCTGCATGGGGTCCAGCTCTTCAAATATAATCTGGACATTGCTTCTTCACCTATGTAGTGACTATTTTTTTTATATCCAGGACTAGAGGCTTGATGCATGAAATTTGTGCAAGGGGCTCAGCCCTCATAGCTGCAGTGACTTGCCTTGGCTTTGTCTAGAAAGTCATCAGGAAGGTAGGTCAGCTGTCTGGTGTAATTAGCATTTTATGCTTTTATTATTATATTATAGATGGTTGACAAAAGTAAAATACAATGGGAAACATGTTGCCATCTAAAGTATTGAAAGGCACACACACACACACACACACAAAACAAACAAACAAACAAACAAATAAAAATAGCATGCAAAAATGATCATTACAAAGTGCAGTATGAAGAGGCATGTTGTACTCCCATGTTTTACGCCTTCCCTTTTTGGTAACTTTTAGATAATGATCTTTGAGGATGGAAATGACCCAAGTCTAGAGGTACTAGCTCTCCTGTGATAGCCTATTAAGTTTTTGTCTTCATAGATGAAGGAAAGATTCTTCATTAAAAAAAAATGGTCTATAGAAGAAGGTTTATCCATAGATTCTCTAGTCTGATATTCTGTTTTCATTTTGTTTTACTAGGCTCCTTTACCAAAACTTCACTAAATTATAAATGATGATAATTTTATAATAAGAAGAGATGCCTGGTTGAGTGAAACTCCCTTCTCAATTGAAATTATTTTGTATCACCCAGCCAGTTTTCTCAGTGGTTGAATATCAACCCATGGACCAGAAGGTCATGGTTCAATTCCTGATCTGGGCACAGGCTTGATACCCAATAGGGGACATGCAAAAGACAGCTGGTCAATTATTCTCTTTCATCACTGATGTTTCTATCTCACTCTTCCTCTTTGAAATCAATAAAAATATATTTAAAATATTTTGTCTTTTTACTTATAAAAATTTAAGATCAACTTGTCAGGTTCTGTGAAAAAGCCTGTTGAGATTTTGACTGTAACTTCATAGGCCTTTATAATATTGTGATATCCCATCTATAAATTTGAAGCATCCATTTATTCAAGTTTTTAAAAAGTCCTTCCAAAAATTGGTATAATTTTAAAAATAAAGATCTTGCACATCTTTTATGACGTTTACTTCCAGATATTTTAGTTCTGTTGCTATTATGAATAGAATAATTTTTAAAATTGTTTTGTTTTTCAATTATTTATTGATATGTAGAGTTGTCATTGATTTATATAAGTTGCTTTTCTATTTAGCACCTTGTTAAACTGTTGTTATTACAAGCAATAGCACATATTTTTGCCTTCCCCTGACATTAAGAGAATGCTTCCATATGTGTTCTCATCCCCCCATTAACCTAATTAATCAATAAAGAAATTGAAGATTAAAAAAAAGAGAATGCTTTCAGTACTTAACATTAAATATGACATTTACTTATGTTTTTGGTAGATACTTTACATCAGGTTAAATTTCTCTTTTATTCCTAGTTTTCTAAGAGGTGTTTTACTTGAAAATTCTGAAAGGATAAATGTTTCTGAATTCATTAAGGTTTTTATTATTTTCTTTAGTTTTTTAAATGTTGTGAATTACATTAATTTTTTCCCAAATGTTCAACCATTCTTATGTTCTTAGATAACTGTGCTCATAGGCTCCTAGAAATATCATGGGCCTTTTGGTACCACCTTAGCTTCTTGGTGGTAAATATATATATATATTTATATATGTAAATATATGAATATATATATGTAAATATATATATGCAAAATAAAAATTCAGTCTTGCAACGTTCATAGGTTCTCAAATTTATATTATTTGTATAGTATGGGACTCCTAAAATAAAGGATGTACGTAAAAGAACCATGAGACCTCTAAGGCAGTAGTAAAGGAAATGTAAAGCCTCTACAGAGACACTTCCACATCCTGGAATATAATCCTCACACAAAATAATCCACAAACAGCTCCCCAAAATGATATGCAAGTCACATGAAGAAATGACCTTCATGAGGTCAAGGCAACAGATACAAGTGGGGAAACAGACACCAAGAAAGTAGAAATAATAACTTTTAAAGTCTTGTGGGTCTTTAATTGAATATTTAAGTATGTTCAAAATCATTAAAATTATAAAATGGATAGAAAACATAATAAAAGAGCAGGACCTCATAATAAACAAAAGAACAAATTTGAAAAACTAACTAGAGCTTCTAAAAATGAATACCAGTCATTTTCTTTCCAGCTTTACTGGGGTACAATTGACAAATAATAACTGTATATGTTTAAGGCATGTAATGTGATGGATATATATATATATATATATATATATATATATATACCAGAATCAAGCTAATTATTTTCTCACTTCTGCAGAGGAGAAAATAATAGTAGCTACTTTGTTGACCTGGAGGATTTAAAGAGAGAATGCAATTACAGCACTCAGCACAGAGCAAGCACAACACAGCTGTTAGATATTATGGTTATTAGCTTTCTGACTTGGTTTTTGGCACCTTCTTTTTAAAGCTCTGCCAACTTTCTCTGGCTTCTTACTGCTTCTTTACTATCCACCTTGGAGCCAGAGTTATTTTTCTTGGGGCTTTGCCATTAATGACAAAAATATCCCCCAAAGCTCTGTTCATCTCTACCTGTATTACCTTGGGCTGGCTAGGTTCACAACCTATTTCTAGAGCTACTGATTAGTTTTCAGGATATGCCATGTAAAGAGGGGAGGATGGGTTGATGATGATGACCGTGTATGAGGGTGTGGATGTATGAGAGTAGGATAGATCAAGCTCTTATTGCTTGATGTTCTTCATGTTGGCATTGGTTTTTGGTAAGCTTCACAATATTGAACACACAAACTGTTTTACGTGTGAAATTCAAGGGTTTTGCCTTTGTATTTACAGTGGTGCCTCACATAACGAACGCCTCGCACAGCGAACTTTGGACAGGTTTTTCATGAAACCGTCGGCCAAAAAGCAGAAAATGGATGAAGATGTGCAAGATTCGGTAGACTCTACTTAGTCTGTCTTAAAATTAAAAAAATGTGTGTTTTTTTTTAAAAAAAAAAAATTATGTTTTTAGATGTATCTAAATAAAAATATGTCATCTTAGCATATTTTTTTTATGTCATCTTAGCATATTTTATGCTACAGAACGAATTATTTTTTTTAACATGTATTGTTATGGGAAAACACGTTTCACATAACGAACTTTTCGCATAACAAGCTTGCTCCTGGAACGAATTAAGTTCGTTGTGTGAGGCACCACTGTACCTGGGAGCCTTAATTACTGTTGATTCCAGCCCATGTGGAATAGCCATAGATGAATGCATATTGGAAAGTTTCTATTATGCAATATGATCATCTTTGAAGTAATCAACATTAGGCTTCCTCTGAAATACTAATGGGTAACCAGATACCTGTTTGGACATCATGTTTCTGTGAAGTCTTAAAAATTGTCATCTTAGTATTTAATAAAATATTTATTGTGCGCCCTGCAATGTGCTCCACCTCCAAGCTCTGCCTCCTCCTTTCTCTGCCTCTGCACCTTAAGTGGCTCCACACAGTGGGGGGGTCACCAGAGAGCCGCCTGCTTTCTGGTTCTTCTTTGTGTGTCTGAAAGCAATCCCCAATTAGAAAATAAAATAAAATCAATGATGATTATTTGGGCTATTCAGATGAGGAAATGCAACTTTGCCTTTCATTTCTAGGAGTGAAGTTTTTAAGTCCACTGAGATTTTTCAAACTCCATGTTCTAATATTTATTTTCTGAAGAAAATTTCCTCAGAAGAGTATCTGGTTACTAGCCACGGAAATTGCTTTCCTCTCTTTGGCTGGAGACCATCATCCTCAAACTAATTTCCTGTTTAGTGTTCAATATTTGAAAGCAGGAAATTGTCATAATAAATAGGAAGCTTGAGATGATGGTAGAAGCACATTCAGAAATTTGGTTGCTCAGGGAATCATTTTTGCCTACTTTATTACAAACCTACACCTTATTTAGCATTTTGCCCCTCATTCTTATTCTCATCAATAGCCATTATCATAAGTACTTTATTAAATATTGAGCTCTGCTTGGCACTATGAGGAAGTGATTGGACCCCTGTCCACTAGCAGCTTGTAACAACTGTAAGAACAAAAATGACAGTATTAACTTGATACTTAACTCTTGCTTGACACTATCCTAAGCATCTTAGTTATTTTGTTTTTTTAAATAATTCTTATAACAGGCATATGAGGAAGGTACTATTATTCCATTTTATTGAAGTTCATGAGACACAAAATCAATAATTTGCTCAAAGTCACACAACTGGTGTATCAAAGAGTCTGGATTCACCCCTTCCCAGCTTACATTATCAATGTTCTGCTGCTTCAATGATCTAACCTGAAAAACTGGAAAACGGAGAGTGTGTGCACATATAGACCAAAAATATCAGCATATATGTATTATTGCACATGAGATGTAAGCACATTTTGCAGGATGAGGGTGAGGTGGAAATTGGGGAAGCTGCATGTCGAGTAGCATTTCTGCTGTCTTCATAAGAGTGAACTTCTACAGGGAGACTATTCATTTGCAACTTGATTGAGGGAATAGGGTGAGGCAGACAGGGAAGCAGCCCAGGTTCTGTTTTAGAAAAGGACCAGTTGGCTGGCCACCTGGACAGGTCGGGGACTCAGCCAGCTGGTCTGCAGGAAGCCAGATCAGTACCTCGTGGGGCCCAGCTCCTGGAACGGGCTTGCTCAGCCAGCTCAGCCAGCTGCACTGTACATACCCCACCAGTCTGGCAGGGCCTCCATAGCCTTTTGCATGTCGCCAGAGGCAGGTGAATGTCAATCAGCCATCACACTTGTTTAAGCTTTTTATCCTAATGTTGGAGCAACATAATCTAGTGACGCAAATGCCAACCTAGGAAGTCAATAAAGTCAGATTCTATTCTTGGTCTTTTCTGGTATAAGTCACTGGTTGGAAGGAGCAGTCATTCTGAGTAGCTGAAAATAACTAACAAGACATTTTAATGAGTTAATAAATCTTTCTCTCTGAACTACATGGAAAGACATGAAACATTACACTTTAGCTACTCACCAGCCTTAATTAACTTGATGTTGAAAAGGTCACTGCCCTGTCTGGAAGGTTCCAAATCACTTCAGACCCGTCAGAAGGGATAACGGTAGGGCTGACAGAAAATGTGTACACAGGCAAATGAGAGCCTTATGCAGTCCCCTGAGCCTGACACGGGTACAGTTTGAATGAGCCACACCCAAGGTATTAACAGCTGGCATTTATTAAGGGCTAGCTCTCTTTAAGTCATTCTTCCAAGTGCTTTAGATGCATTAACTCATGTAGTCCTTATCAGCAATCCTGGTAAGTACAGGCTGAAGAAACTGAGTCACAAAAGGTTGTAATGATTTGGCCAAACTTTTATGGTCTGCAAAGTGATAGAGCTAAGTTTTAAATGTATGGCGTGTGAGTGGAGAGTCGGCACGCTTAACCTCAAGGCTTTGATGTCTCCCTCAGTCAGGTTGGGTTGTGCTCCCAGAGTTAAAAATGCATGAGCACCTGGCCAGTGTGGCTCAGTGGTTGAGCGTCGACTTAGAAACTAGAAGATCATGGTTTGATTCCTGGTCAGGGCACATGCCCAGGTTTCTGACTCTATTCCCAGTTGGGGGGGGGGAGGTGAAGGGGCAGTCAATCCATAATTCTCTATCATCATTGATGTTTCTATCCCTCCCTCTTCCTTCCTCTCTAAAATCAATAAAAATCTATTAAAAAATAAAAAATGTATAAGCAACAGCATTGATGAAACTGGAGATGACTATGCTGAATGGAATGAGTACTATAAAGACAAGTACTATATTGTCTCTCCTGTATGTGGAATATCATGAGCAAAATAAACTGATGAACAAATAGAACCAGAGGCATGGATTTTTGGAACAGACTGAAAGCTGTCAGAGGGAAGGGGTGTGGTAAGTGGTGGAGGAGACTGGGTAAAAGAAGGTGAGCCAAAACCGGTTTGGCTCAGTGAATGGAGCATTGGACTGTGGACTCGAGGGTCCCAGGTTCAGTACTGGTTAGGGGCATGTACCTTGGTTTCGGACATGTCCCCAGTGGGGGTGTGCAGGAGGCAGCTGATCAATATTTCTCTCTCATCAATGTTTCTAACTCTCTATCCCTCTTCCTTCCTCTCTGTAAAAACTCAATAAAAATATATATTTTTAAAAGAAGGTGAGAGATGAGCTAAAGGGTATATATGTACAACCCAAAGCTACAGACAACAGTGCAGTGATGGCCAGGGACAGTGGGGGCAGAGGCTGGACAGAGAGTGGGGACATCTGTAATAGTGTCAACAACAAAAAATAACGTTTAAAAAAAGTACACATGGCACCCATGGGTTTTAAGGCACTAAAACCATCCAGGAATTCCCTAACCACATTTTAGGACAGGTCAAAGCATGCAAAGTTCTCAGGTGCTGCATGGGAAATGTGTTCTTACCCATGTCACACAAAGTGTGGAGGTCACCAGGAGGTTGGGTGGGTAAGAAAAATTATTGCCGTTTTTTTAGCTAAAAAGCCTCACTTCAGCAAGGATTTATTGAGCTTTTCCTGTGAACTAGATACCTTGGTAAGTGTTGTGCAGAAATATGAGTAAGACATAATATCAACTTTCAAGGACCTCACTGACGAGCAGGTTTACCTTTTATAAAATTTCTGGGAAAACAAAAATAGCAGTTTGGACTGATCTTCTGTAAACTCAGCATTAGGGAGTCTCACCTCCATTACTTGAGCTGATTCCCATGTAGAAGTAACGTGTATATTTCCTGCCAGCATTTTATGCTCTGTGCAAGTGCAGAGCTCTGTGATAAAGGACATGTTTAAACTCGGACATTTTGGACGAAGATGAGATGCAGCTACTTTCTCATCCTTTCTAGAACAATCTATTCACAGGGATGTCCTCTGAGAGTCAGCCCACCTCAGTGTAAATGCTAGTTTGATCACTTCTGGCTATATGTTCTTGGATAAACCTAGACTCCCTTATGTATAAAATGGAGAAAATAAAAGTAGTCACCCTTTGAATGCTTTCAAGAATAAATTAAATGCAAACTGCATGGCAATGTTTATCACAGTGCGTGCAACTGAGAAAGCTCTCAATACATGTAAGCTCTTTTGATTGTTTTCTTGGCATTGTTCCTCTTCTGAGTTCCATCTCCTCAAGCAGTACTTGGAAAGAGACTCTCCAGCAAGACAAAGCTTATACATCCTCCCATCTCCTCCTGCCCCCTCCCCACTCCCCAAGAGCAGATAGTAAATTGGCCCAGGGGAAAGATATAGAAACAACAGGCTCAGCAATTCTTGCTGATATTCCATTTATGAGAAAGCAAAGGAAGTAACAAGGGAGCAATTCCTCTGGAATAGACTCTGCAGTTGATGCTGTAGTGGAGACAGAAACCTTGAGAGAAAGCCAAGGCCACCTTAAGCGCTAGGGTACAGAGCACTCCCTCTCCCTTCTCTAGGGTTTGGGCCCTGCAGCTTTTCCCACTGGGGCTGCTCTACTACCATCCTCAAGCTTTCCTTCTCTGGCCTGATCTTGGTCTTCTGGAGGAAACCTCAGCCTCCACTGAGATTCAGCCTCATCCTCCAGTCTGGCCCTTTGCATAGCCCTGGAGCGAGCTGTTCACATTGGAGCTGGAGAGCTTTGTGACCTTGTCACTATAGATGCCAGTTCTCCCCAGGGCATCTGTAGTAATGTACCCAACTGGTCTGGGAGTCGGTAGGTGCTGTTGCCTCTGCCTTGAAAGCTCCTCTCTCTCTCTTCCCATAGTCCACTGCCGATCCCCAATCCCCAAAGGACCACATTCCTCCTGAGGCCAGGATCACTCTGCTTCATTTCTACTCTTATTTCAAGATAAAGTTTAAATATCATGTCCTCAGGGAAGCTTGCCTAGAATCTTATCTAGAATAAATCCCTTCATGTAAACAAAATCCCTTGATGCTTTTTATTTTATTTTTGAAGCCTCTAATACATCAGTGATTTGCTTCAAGTCTATATAAAGGGCACGGGGTCAGACACTGTCTGTCCTGGTCTGTACTTTGTGAATATAAACAATTCAGCTTCTCCGACAACCTCCCTCCCCACGCCCACCCCCAGCCTCTCTCAGAGGAAACCTTTTAATATCTCCTATTTGGAACTCTTCCACTGGCTTCTTCCATAACTGTAAATAACATACTTATTATTTCCTGATTTATAACTGAGACTGGTTTCCTACCATGCAAGAGGAGGGTTTAATTTAATTTCTCTACATCTCATGCTCACCCCTTCTTTCCAAAGTTTGTAATGTCTCATTTTTTGTTCTTTCATTGGGTTAGCTTTATAACTGCACACTATAAAGGAGGCCATTATTTCTTTTCATAAATCTGAGACAATTACCCTTGCTTCCTCACTAAATTAGATGAGGGCATTAGTATTTACACCATAATCTCCTCTTAATCCTTTTCCTCATCTACCTTTATTTTAATATCTTCAAATTTATCACATATGCAGTCTATTTTATAATCATTATTTAGATTTTCCTTTTGTACATAGTTTGACTTTGGAAGTTGGAAAGAAGCAAACAACTGGTTGGACTTTGTGAAATGTTTGTGTCTGCAGAGCCCTCAGCATCCAGCTCCTGTTCTACTAGAAATGGATGTGCCCAATAGGAAGGTCAAAGTTCAAATGGCTCCTTTGTTCTTGCACTCTATCAATTCTTCCCCCACGATTCCACAGTCATGCTTAATATTTGGGCTGTAATTTTCTTGTGCAGTTTATATTAAAATTTTATTTTTGGAGTTTCTATGGTTTTTATCTTTTCTATTTCATAGAGCATATCTATTTTTTGTAGACTAAAAGTTACCTCACTATCAGTTGCATGCAATCACAGTTTTTCTCGTTCCAATCTAAGTTTTATTGCTTCGTTCTTGTTGGTCTATCTGGAAGCTTGTTAGATCCTTTTTATCTTTTGTGTTCTCAAAATTCATAAGAATGTTTCAATTTTTATTTGGATTTAAAAAAATTGTTATTAAATTTATTGGGGTGACATTGGCTAATAAAATTATATATGTTTCAAGTGCACATATATATAATACATCATCTGTATATTGTCAAAAATGACTTTTTTAAACCATTCACATTGCTGAGTATTCAGCAGGCACTTCCAATATAAAGATTTCTATATTCTAGAGCTTGGAGAAATTTTCTTCTATTATTTTATTAATAATTTCTTCTTTACTTTTTCCTGTTATCTTTTTCTCTTAGACTGATTCTCTGTATATTACTCCCCACCCCCTTTTTTTTTTGCTTCATAATTTTATTTTTATGGGAGGTATTTTATTTGGGAAAATACCTTCAACTTATTCTCTTATGAATGTGTTGTTTTTAAACTACTTGATATTCCTTTTCATAGTATTCTATTTTTATCTAATTTATGCAATTTTTTTTTTCTTGAAGACTAGACTTTTTTAGAGTTGTCCTATGGTTTCTGAAATACTTATATCTCCCATGGAGTCTATTATTTTCTATGTATATCCTCTTTCAAGATGCTGGTTTTCCTCAGATGTCATGGTTCCAGTTGTACGTTCCTATGTAAGAAAGAAGGATCAGGTGTTTATCCAGAGCTGCTGGAGACTATGGACTCTGCTCTTCTCTAGGCAGGCACAGCTCGTCCATCACCCTCCCCCAGGAACAGGAGGTAAGACTGGTAGCTCTGTCAGCAAGCAGGGCTCATTGGCTGGAGAATGTTGCGTTTAGATGGGATATGGCAAGATAACCATTAGACTGGAGTCCCCCAAACCCCAAAGTTAGCTGGAGAAGAAGTTCTGCTCTGGGGTACTCATAGCCATATTCTCAGTCTCAGTCCAAATGCGCGCGCGTGCACACACACACATTCATTAAATATAAAATCTTTTAGTCTCCCTATTAAACATCTCTTTTGTTTTCTGTAGTGCTAGCACAATGTCTAGCTCTAGGTTAAAAAAAATGCAATAATTGTTTTAAATGACCCTGTAATAGTAGCCCATAGCTTTTATGCATTTGCTCTTGAGGGTTCACCACTCATTAAGTCATGCTCCCTGTACGCAAGCAACTAATAGTCTAGCTTCTAATGGAAGAAACAGATGTGTAAACAAATCACTATAATAAAGGGAGATAAGTGCAACAGAATGTGTTTGTACAAAGTGCTGGCACTTGAGGAAGAGACATTAAGTATGACCTGGGAGACGGAGCGGGAGTGAGAGAGAAAGATACTCAGAGAAGGTGACATTTCCAGAGGCAGAACTGTTATTGAACGAAAGTGCAGCTGCAGCCTGTGAGCCAGGCTGCTCAGATTTGAATCCCGACTCCATCATCACTTACTGCTTCTCCTTAGATATGTTATCTCTGCCTATTTCTGCATGTGTCAAATGGGCAAATGATAATAGCCTGACTTCCTAGGGTGTTAGTGAGGGGTAAATGAATTACTATACATAAAATGCTTCCATGGTGCCTTCCATTCAATACATATTAGCTCATCATTATTGCTATGACTGTATTTCTTGATGTGGCCTTAAATGAGAGGATCAGTAGAGAGAAGGGGCCCATGGTTATTGCTGGGAAAGTCAGCTTTGTGAGTGGAGGCAGGGTGGCAAGAAAATGCAGGCACATTCTGGGGAGAGAGCGGCTGAGAGAGCGGCAGGTTCCAGCACATGTGCCAGAATGAAACTGGGAAAGGATGGGGCAGGTCACAGGAGGCCAAGGAAGTGCACGAGGAGCTGCTTTCACATCTGTCATCAGTTTTCTGGCTTGTGGTCCCGTGTGCTTATGCATTGCATAAGTAAGACAATTAACAAAGTTAGGGCATCTATAACCTACATAAATTAAAAAAACTTCTAGGGACCCCATTCAATCATTGGCATGGACAATTAGGAACGTTGAGAACATAAAGGACCATCTCTCTGAAGATGACAGTTAGGAGATGTCAGGATTAAAAATAATAATGGAATGAAAAAAATTCATAGCCTAGGGTAGGTGGTGAATTAGGTGGTCCTTTGTAAAAGGGGTTAGACTTGTAGGTAACTTTGAATTCTAGAACTTGGTCCAATGTGCAGAAGAGTTAGAAAGATGGGTTTTGGAAAGACATGAGAGTAAGCTTTCTAGCCATACAGAGCCCTAATAAGATGTGGCGGCTTACCCTCTGAGGCAGTAGGGTTCAGCCACTGAGGTGCCCAACTGGACAGAAGTTGCTGGATCAGTGCTGACTTGAGGTGGGTGGGGCCTTCTGCCTGGGGTGGGCCAACATAAGGTTTCTACCAACTCCATGTGCCTCTGCTTACATATCTACCTGCCAGATCTCCTTTCTCAGTTCCAGCACCTTCTCTCCTGCCTCTGTCCCCATCCATAGGTACGTAATTACACTTTCCTCCAGAAGTTTCAGTACAGACGGGAAGGCTTGGCTCAGTGCAAATGAACAGGCTGAGGCCAATGCTTTAAGAACATCTGGTATGTCATACTATTAAGGTCTCCCCAACCAAGCCTGAAAATCACTTTAGAAAGCATTTGGTCTGCTACTCCCTGCCCTCAGATTACCCAGGACCTGTGCTTTTTTCAAAGATCAAGTTATGTTTCCTATACCAATGAGCCTTTTCTGCTTTCCTACAAGATCTCTGGCTTGTGGTCCCATGTGCTTATGCATTGAATAAGTAAGGCAATTAATGATGTTAGGGGATCTATAACCTATATAAATTAAAAAACAAAACAAAAAAAACTTCTGTTTTCTATACCAATCAGCCTCTTTTGTTTTCCTACAAAATCTCTCAATCCCTCCTCCTTATAAGTCCCCACTCTCTCAAGGCCCGGGCAGGACAGGAAGGACAGGCTTAGGCTAAGCTAATCTTTCAGACCCAGATCCTACTGTATCCATCTCAAATCCTTTTAGGCCTTTGAGGAATAGAACTTCTTTTTAGTGGCTGCCAGCATGCCTATACCCCAAAGCTCCCATGCCCTACAGCTATTATTTCTCATTTTGAAGGCTTTTAAAAGCCATCTCAGTAGGTTAGAGCATCATCCTGATATGCCAAGGTTGCAGGTTTGATCCCAGATCAGGGCACATACAAGAATCAACCAATGGATGCATAAATAACTGGAACAATAAGTCCATTTCTCTCTCTCTCTCTCAAATCAACCAATAATTTTTTTTGTAAAGTCCAGTCTCGTCCTCAGAGACTCATTGGTACCCAACACAGAAGCACTGCTGGGAGGTTTCAAATGCTGTTGCCTTGAGCAGGTGCTCGGGGGCTTGTAGGCTTCAAAGAATAAATTTTTAAAAAATATTTCCATAGGGAGGTAAAGAACACGAGGAACTGGAAGGATTTCTCCCAAATCTGGCCAGTGATCCTTGCTGAGGACCGATTTGCCCGTGTTTTACGCTAGACTAGGCAAAACAAACAGTGTGCACAAAAGAGCACTAATTGCTTCATTTATTCCTCCATTTAGCCAGGGAACAGCAGAGCTCATTCAGTCTCAGGATGGAAAATTACATGATGGAGAGAAAATAGCCACACTGAAGGAATGACAATGCAGTTCGGGTTCTGCTGGTTCACATACTTTATTTATCCAGTGAAGGAAGGGGAGGGGGGAGGTGGAGAACACCAAAGGGCACAAATTCTGAGAGAATAAATACCAAGGTCACATCTTCCATTTTCCTCAGTCCATTTAGATCCACATATTTAATACAAGTCAAAGGGATGAGACAAATATCTTGCTGGAGAATAAAATGTCTTATTGGAGAGAAAAAAAAACCCTTTCAAGGTTAATATCTACTCAGTGGTTTCTTAATTGAGGATGGCTTACTATTGTCTTTATAAAAATATGGCAGCCTCCTAGAAACTGCCAGGGTTGGATATTGAAGGGTAGATGGATGGAGGCCACTGACTTGGAGGCTTTCCTGGAGTCCAAGTTTCAAAGAATCTCACCTCACCATGGTGAGAACCGAAGGGCATCATGAACATACTTGGGGGAGGCCTGGCGACGATGGCAAAAAAGGAACCTCAGACATCACAGCCCAGCACCCCCATTATACAGATGGGGGAATGAGGCCTGGGGAATTAAATTATTCCCCTAAGGTCTCACAGCTAGTTAGCAGTAGGAAGTCCCCAAATTTCTTGGTTTCTAATTATGTGCTTTTGGGTACATTGTGTCCATAGATTCTCCCAACATAAACTTCTTTCTGAAGATTCTAGAGTTGGCAATTTCAGCTTAAGTGAGAAACAAACAAACAAACAAACAAACAAACCTAAACAGAAAGGATTTGTAAAGATCTCTGACAAATGTATCCAATCTCAAGTACCTCATGTTAAGATATAGTGAAAAGACTAATAATGTTCGGGTTAAAATCGGGGAACTCGATTTTTCTAGGAACACATATGACAATATCTTACATGTAATGAGATGGGAACAGAAGGCAGCACCACACAGGAAAGAATAGAAAAACGAATATTAGAAAATGAAGGGGTCACGGTAGTGACTGGTAGGCTGGTCTAAAATGTCCAGGGCTTTCCAATAACACGGGAAATGACACGGAGCCACAATCTACTAGAGGGGAGTTTCAGGGGGCTCCTGGGGGCACACCGAGGCACCCTCTAAGCAGCTGGTGCCTGTGCTCCGGTCGGCACATGGCATCCCCCTCACCAGGGCCACTGAGCCAGTGAGTGTGAACTCATGCCCTCTGCTGCCCACAGCCTAGGACAGCCACGGGGCAAATCAAGGCCAAACCCTTGTCTTCTCAAACGCTGGCCTGCTCCATGGTAGCCATGTGTGTAAATCAGAGAGGAGAGGGTGGGGGAAGGGGTTCAGGTGGCCAGGACAGGCTGGACATTTTGAACCCTGGACAGAGTGACCGGTATTTTTGTTTCCCCGGGGCCCGGAGCTTTTGTAATGGGTTGGGTGTGGGCCTTGATGTCTGCGATTCGCTCTTTAAACTTTTGCTGCAGGAATTTTTCTTCTTTGGAGTAGCTTTTTGCGAGCACTGACATCAGCAGGCACCCTGCCATGGACGTGCCCCCGATGCAGAAGAGCACGGCCCCCGCCAGCTTGCACATGTCAAGGGCTCCATTAAACTGGACAGCATGTGTGTCAACCACCATGAAATCGGCTTCACCAAAAGCTTCGATCTTGGGGGGCACAAGAAAACCCACTGCCAGAACAGTCAGTCCGAGAACCACAAAGATGGTGCCGGAGATGAGTCCGACCTAGAGAAAGAAAGACACAATAAAGCGAGAAAGGTGAGCACAGAGCCTCAGCTCTCCCCGAGCCGTCCAGGATGGGCCTTGTTTTGGGGGGAAGAGGGAGAGTGGATTTTCCCAGCCAGCCCCAAATACATATATGAAGCCTATATAATTTTCTGGTAAAGAAGACAGTGAAAGGAGCACCTTTCAGAAACTGCAGTGCTGTCTTAATTTTTCCTCTGAGCTTTCGGTGTGCACAATGCTTTGTTGTTGACAAAGCTCCCTTCTGCTTACATTGTCTCACTGGGTCTCGAGGAAGAGAAAAGCAGCCCTGATATCCAGGAGCTGGCCTGAGTCTACCCTGGCCTTGATGTTGTGAGCAGCTGCCCAGAACTCACAGAGAGGCCACGTTGTCCTCCTGTTGGCACAGTCAGTCCCACAGAACATCAACAGACAGGTGCTTTCTGCCCCAGGATGAAGTAAGACTACTTCGCAGTTTTCTCTGAGCACAGACCAAAACAAGGTCAAATACCCAACACCTCCTCTCCTCTCGTCCAATATGAATGACTGCTGCTTCTAGACCAATTGCAGCTTTAGTCTCTCCCTGCAGATAAGACTCATTAAGAAATTCAATCATAGAATTGCCCCTGACAATCTAGGGGGAGCTCTTATTCCCTTAGGCCCTCTCCCAACTCACCTAACTAAAGCCCACATCCTATATGTCCTTCCTCACACTCCCTTACTGAAATAGTCCAGGAGCCTTTACTGTGTCATCTCTCTCCCTATGATGCTTAATAAAGTTAACTGTTCACATATAGATATTTCCTGGTGATTCTGGCTGGAAGACAGTGACAGTCTGTGTAACTAACTACTTACCCCTTCTCCAAGTCTGTGGGGATGGAACCATAACCATTTAAAGTTGAGGAGATGTAACCTCTCAGTGGGTAGGTCACGACCCAGGATGAACAGTTAGCAAGCTGCAGAGGCAGGGCTGGAAGCCACATATCTGACCCCAGGCCAGTGCTCTTTCTCTAACAGGGAGCTATTTGGTTGGGCTTGTGCAGATGCTGAGAAGTGGTAGGAATAGCAGATGGAAATTACACCACATGAGCTCAAGTTGTAATAAAATGTAACATGCTGAAGATGGAAAGTAATATACCATTTGGTGGTTTAAACTCAGAGGTTTGGAATTAACAGACACAGACTTGGATTCTAGCACTGCCAACTAGCAATGAATCATATAAGGAAAGTTACTTAAATAGTCTTATTAATGTCCTCACCTATAAAATGATAAATGATAATAGTACCCACCTCATAGGGTTGTTATGAGGACTAAGAGATATTCATGAAAGACTTAGTCCTTTGCCTAAGTAATACATTGTAATAAGTAGTTATTGTTTGGAAATGTACCTCTTTTAAAATTACGCTACATTGGCAACCACATTACAATTGCTCAATACTTAGAATAAAGAACAGCTAACATAGTTATTTATTTTTTAAACATATGTCTCATTTCCTCCTGTCTCTAATTGCTTTTAGTTAGAATAACAAGGTAGGAAAAATAACCAAATGCATAACACTATTTAATCTTGAACATTTAAAGTATGTTTACTTAACTTATTTATTAATTAAATCCCATGGTAATACACTAATAAAGAAGGTTTATATAATAGAAAAAAAAAACATATTTGCAAACCCATGACCTTAACAAAAGGGCAAAAGGAAAATTAGTATAAGTGAGCATTGTGAACCTCAAGAAGAAATATATCTGCAAAGAAGAACTGATGATTAATTGGACTCAAATTCATAATCAGAGTCTAAAAACTGTTGCTGGCAGAGGTCTCATAAGAAAGCCACAGGCTGAACTGTGAGTCACCTGAATTGTACTCCTGCTCAAAATGAGCTGACTCTTATAAAGGAGTTCCTGGCATCATATTTCAACCAATAGTCTGAGACCTGCCTCATCTAATCAGAGCTACAGAGCTATCCCCTCATTTACATATTTACTGACCAATCAGAGCAGCTCCATAATAACCAATCAGAATAGGATTCCAGCCAACCGAGACACTGCTATTTGGACCAATCGAACTGTGGAAATTTGGATTCCCGATTTACATAAAAATAGACTAATCTGGGACCAAGGTGGAAGCTTTTCCTATATAAGGCAACCTTTCCTTGGTCTTTGGGGAGCTGACTTTCAGTTTCTGCTGGAGGCTGAGTTTCTCCAGTTTGCAAACTGTTTTAACTGAGTAAAGTTTCTACTTTTACCACACTGGGCATTGGGGACTCTTGTTCGCATTGGAATGGTGGCAGTGATCTTTTGCTGAAAACATCTATTATCACTTAGGCCTAGTGCTAGATGTGCTTTTCACTTTATCCTCACCAGCCTTACGAGAGGTAGATATTTTTATTCCTATTTCACCTATCAAACGCTGTGTTTTATAGGGTTGAAGAAGCATAGTTAAAGGTCCTATAATTAGCAAATGGTTTGATTGGCCTCTATCCCAGGTCTTCTAAGCTCTCCACCTCTTTTATTCTCCCATGATACTTCACCAATTATGATTTTGTATGCTGCCTGATATTATTTGCTTTTATTACAACAAAGTTTTGTTACCAGAAATGGACAAAATTCCATTATGTAATAGTGTGAGGAAACTGAAAAACAAACAAAAAAAGTCAATATAATCTCTTCTGAAAAAAAAAAAAAAAAGAGAGAGAAACTATTCTCCATAAGACATAAGTAGTACAGAAAAAAATTGGGTTATAAAATAGCTTTCTATTTTATAATTTCAAATAGCTTTCTACATTTTTCTAAAAATGGTGGTGAATAAATTCACCATCAAAGACTAACCATTATTTAAACATAACTTAAAAAATGACTCACATTGGAAAATTTTGAATGCACAAACTAAATTAACTTAAATATCCATGGTGACTTGTTTCATATGTCACTAAATTACCTTCCTCCCTAAGAACTGGCAATAATTTTCAAAAATTGAGGGCAGCAAAAATGTATCCATCTTAGCTTCTAAATTTCTTAAGAGTAACTGAGGCCAATGCTCTCCAGCTTCTATTTCTGTCTTGTCTCTCCACAGCTCTGATTCCAGCCTGTGCTCAATAAATATTCCTGACTGGCTAACATGAACCACCAGGCTGCTGAATATGGAGCCAGGTCATTGATTCTCAGAGCAGTCTGCTCTTCAATTGAGCAGTGCTCTAGGGTTCAAAATTCATGCTTTGGAATAGCCGTCAAAGGCTAAAAGGCAAACTATGACTTGTAGATGGCAAAATGTCTGCTCACTTTAAGAACTGAAAAGTGGCTGGCCTCCCTGAGCCTTCTCCCTTTTCCTTGTGATATCCATGTACCAGAGAGATAGATGCCTACCATCTGTGGAGGGAAATACGATGTAATGAAAAGCTACCTCCAAAGAGTCTGAAGGTACCACGAATGTAAGTCTAATGGGAATCTTTAAGAGATGCTCCAAGAGAGGCACTCTAAACCTGTTAAAACACATCAGGGAGAAGTTGGGATGGTAAGTATGAAGGAGCATAGATGGAATCAAACTTCCCTGCATCTTAACTTCCCTCAGCATATAATGGAGATGGGGAGGGATGCTGGCATGCATCAGCTTAATTTGGAATACTGGAAAGAATAAAAAATCTTGAGAGAGATGCTCAATATCACACTGTCTCTAAGTTGCAGTGGTCCTAGATCTAAGAAGATAAGGGCTCTATTAAATGGAGTTTTAAAAAATGCAATACATAGATCTTTAGAGGGTTGAAGAGAGCAAAGCAGCCCTGTTTAGGGCCACGCAGAAGAGTTGAAATACTTTGTGGCAAAGGGCCTCCCCAGGCATACCAGAGCAGTCCAGAGCTGTGGGGTGCTCAGATTAATACCAATAGTGAGAGAGAAAGACCTCCCCAAGCTGTGACAAAGCTTAAAGACAGCAGCAAGGACAGTTTTTCAACTGTAGTTTCTGGTGATTCCCCTGGCTGTGGGGAGGGAGCATGTGTGAAAACTCACTCCTTGCTGTTGGAAGAGAGGACTGGATAGGGAGGAAAACTTGGATTCCAGAAATTCTGCTGCTGGGGGCAACAAGCCAGAGAATGCTGTTATTTTGACCAACATCCCCTTCGTTGTATCTCCGTGAGCTGATGAGTTCTGAAAATGCAGTTTACTCCAATGAACAGATTTGGCAGCAGTAGCAACGCAGCTGTTCTGGCAGCAAGGAGGCAGTAATGACTGTTGGAAGCAAGAACTAGTATGGCAGGGAAGAGCAGCATGTGGGGGGAAATGCTGGATGGAGCTAAATGTGAAAGGAGCCATCTGGGTTAGAGGTAATTCAGGGGAAGCACATCAAGAGTGAAGACTGGCTTTTCTTCTTCATTAGCCCTGAGGGCTGCTGCTGACCTCTCCTTAGCAGGAGCTGACTTATGAGTAGTGTCAGCTTGCCAGCAGAGATAACAAATTCTAGCTTAATCCCTGACCTTCTTGCCTGACCTACCTGTCGAGACATTGAGCTTTACAAAGTTGAAAACCTATGCCAGACTAGTATCTAGGTCCTTTTACATGCCTTACCTCCTACAGGGTTCAAGCTCCCTTCACCTGGGTGGTGGTACCCATTATCCTGCATTAGTTCTTCTACTTCACAGAGGCTCTGTTCCTCTCTCGCACATGAACACATCCAGCTGCTTCAATCTTCAATATCTGTTCTAAAACTCTGTGATCCTCACTAGCTACTGCTTCAAGTCATTCCTGCTTTTGACAGCCAAGTTTGGTCCTCCATGAAATTTCTCTCTCTGAGGTCACTAATGACCTCCTAATTTTCAAATGCCATGTGATTTTTCTTATCTCATTTGAATATTCTGCAGTCATTGTGTTAAACACTCATGCTTCCTTCAAATCCTCACCTATTGTTTACCCCTGATACAACTCTCTTCTCTTTTTTACATCTTCCCCTTTAACAACCTACTCTCATCCTGCTTTGCCAGACATTGTTCCTAATTATTGGTGTTTTCGAGGCTTCCACCTTGATTCATACCCTTTGTTCAATATTTTCTTTCTAATGTTTAATCTGCTGCTGACCTAATCTGTTTCAATACCACCTATATACCAATGACTTCCAAATCTTCACAACTTGAGCCTAAATAATTATCCTGGTCTCTAGCCTCATATTTATAAGTCAATAGGAGGATTGTTACAGTCCTATATGATAAACACTCCCCTAAAAATAGTCATAGTAGTAACTGGGAGCACTCAGTGGGGAAGTGGGGGGAGAGACAAGAGTATATCCCTAAAACTCATCAACCCAAATATTCAAAATGGTACTCCTTCCTTCCTTTCCATTTTTCCTATCTGTGTTCCTGCCAGCCACCCATTCACTGACTCTTTCCTTACATTGATAGTTAATAGTGAGTTAAATCATATGGATTCTATCTCATAAAGTTCTCTTGAACCTTGAATTATCACAGCTATTCTAATGGCTCAAACCATTACTATATCTTGCTCTGATAATCACAATAGCATTCTCATGGTTTCCATTGGTAGACATATCCTTCTTAATGCATTCTTCAAGTCCTAAGAAAAACATTTAAAAATACAACGAACATCACATGGATTGTCTGTTAAGAGGCCTCCATAGTGTTTCTCATTTCTAGTATGAAATCATCTCCTTAATATCTAGTAATACTTTGAAGAGAAATAAAAGTAAGTTTAAATTCTGACTTAGCTTAGAGGGGAAAATGGAGAGATCGGGGCAGATAGGAGGAAGGTCTAGAGAGAAAAGAGGGGGAGCAGCTGCATCAGGTTCTCCCCATCCTGTGCTTCTAACTACTTTGACTACTTCTAAGGAAATGTTTAGAATTTAGGATTGTAACAATCTTTGTATGTGTCTATCTTTTCCATTTGCTATATTAGTAATTTGCCTTATTCACAAGTAAAGAATAGCATTTTATTCACAATTGAACTCCAGAGTCTAACACATATTTTGTGCATAGTGGACCTATAAACATCTGTAGAAAGAATAGCACAGTGAGATGGATGCTATGTAGATTCATATGACAGAGCAAATAATCTACCTCAGCCCCATTTGATTCCAATCCCCATTCTCATTAACCCCTCCATGCTGCCCACTGCCAGGGAGCTGGTTTGAGGGCAGAGTCCCATTGAGACACTATGAGCCGAGTCCCCAGGGAGATATCAACATGACCATGGCAACATTATAATGGAAGAGGGGAAGGGGAAGCTCAGAGCTTGAACCACCTACATATGCAATTTGAAATGAAAAAATAAAATAAAATAAAATAAAAAAGAATAATAACAGAAACATATGCATAGACAGTTCCTTTCTCTGTATTGGTAGAGAGCACTTCAAAAATCTACTGAAATGAATTCATTTATATTTACAATGAGGAAAGGCAAGGGTGGTTGGTTTATTCCATTTGTAGGGGTGAGGTCTCTAAGACAGTGATTCCTAGGTTATTCACGTTGAATGAAGGGTTCTGAATGCCCAGTCCAGGTTAATGATTGGAATATGAGTCTAAGATTTGGATTTTGCTATAATATAATCTCTATGAGGCTATGGATTTTGCCTGTTTTTCTTCTCTACAAGAATACTTTTTGATTCTGTTTGTATAAAATAAAAGGGTCGAAACCAGTTTGGCTTAGTGGAAGAGTGTCAACCTGTGGACTGAAAGGTCCCCGGTTTGATTCTGGTCAAGGGCATGTACCTTGGTTGCAGGCACATCCCCAGTAGGGGGTGTGCAATAGGCAACTGATCAATGATTCTCTTTCATAGATGTTTCTAACTCTCTATCCCTCTCTCTTCCTCTCTGTAAAAAATCAATAAAATATATTTAAAAATAATAAAAATAAAAGGGAGAAAATATTGAATATTAAAATCTGAAACCTGGGGTTGGTAATTTACTGTGAGTTCTTTATTTCAAATACAAACTTTTTTATTATTTGATCAACTTACAGCAGCATAAATCACATAACCATCAGTGCTTTGGATCCACATAAATGCTGACAATGTTCTGTATGGCAGTGGCATTTTAGGCTCTTGGCACAACAGATCTGTGAGGCAAATATTTGTTTTTTGACACATACTGAAGCAACCACCCACTTTGTGGGTAAATACAGTATGTGCCAAGCTTGGCTCTTTATTTCATCGGTCCAGGCCAGTAAGGATTCATCAGAGGTGACAGGGCAAGGATGATAGCTTGACCAATTCTAGTACAGAGCACATGACCCTAGTGAGATTTTTAATTAATACAGGTCTTGGATAATCTATGTTAACAACTGTTATCCAATATTTTGTTTATTAACTAGATTTCCAGTTTTATTTCCAATTCAGGATTTAATGTTCCATATGGCACCTGGTAATAGTAACTACTACATTGAATGCTTATTGAGTGAGTACATTGTTCTAAGCACTAGGTAAATATTATCTTATTTAATTCTCACAACTTTATCTAGTTAGTACTATAATTATTACCATAAGAGTCCCACTAAGGTGAATTACTGTCCAAAGTTGCAGAACTATTAAATGGAAGAGCTGATATTTGAACCACGCAGTCTGAGGACAGAGTCCATGTTCATAATCATAATATTGCATTGTCTCTTGTTACACTATTGCCAATAAATTGCAAGTTTATGTCAATATCAGTGTCTAAAATTGTGAGATATTGTGGGAGAAAGTCAGAATGATTGGAAACCCCTGGGAACAGAATGTTATACTTGGAGGGGACCAGAAACATCATGCAAGGCTGTATCTTCTCAAAACCCCTTCCCAAATCCTCAGCCTTTTCGTTTTTTTAAAATATATTTTATTGATTTTTACAGAGAGAAAGAGAGAGGGATAGAGAGTTAGAAACATCTATGAGAGAGAATCATAGATCAGCTGCCTCTTGCACACTACCTACTGAGGGTGTGCCTGCAACCAAGGTACATGCCCTTGACCAGAATCGAACCTGGGACCTTTCAGTCTGCAGGCCGACACTCTATCCACTGAGCCAAACCAGTTTCGGCCTCAGCCTTTTCTTTATTTCTAAATGTTGGCATGTCCCAATGACCCTTCTCTTCTATGTCCCTACTGTCTTCCTAGGGGATCTCATCTAGTCTAGTGCTTTATATATATTCTTTTAAAAAATATTTTACTGATTTTTTCCAGAGAAGAAGAGAGAGGGATAGAGAGTTAGAAACATCGATGAGAAAGAAACATCGATCAGCTGCCTCTTGCACACCTCCTACTGGGGATGTGCCCACAACCAAGGTACATACCCTTGACCGGAATGGAATCCAGGACCTTTCAGTCCACAGACCAACACTCTATTTACTGAGCCAACCCAGTTTCGGCTATATACATTCTTTATACCACTGACTCTCAATTCATGAACTGCAGATCTGTATAGTTAAATTGTCACTAGAGATTTCCATTTGCGTGTCTAACAGGCATCACCAACATGGTTGGATAGCTGGAATCAAACTCTTAGTTACCCACTCATCCCACTGCTCTCCTGTGTTCTCCATCCCAATATATGATAACACCATTCACTAAACAGCTCAGGCTACAAGCCTTGGAGTCATGCTTGACTCCACTTTTACTTTTATCTAGTTCAGCATGTCCTGACAGCTTGGCCTTCAAACTTTATGCTAAATTTGACTACTTATCACCATCTCCACTAACATCACCTTAAGTCATCATTATGTCTTATTGGAGTAGTTTAATAGCTCCTATACTAGCTGCTTCTATGCTTTTCCTTCTATAACCTCTTTTCTGTATACTAGCCAGAATTATCCTGTTAAAGTACTAATTTGATCACATAATTCTTCTGCATAAAATGTTCACATGGCTTCTCATGGTTCTCCAGGTAAGAGTCAAAAGTCCTCACTATCATCTCTAAGGCTCTACATATGTCATCTGAGCCCTGTTGTTTTCCTGAATCCATCACCTTTCCTTTTCCCCATTTCATTCCACTCCAAAAAGACTGTACCTCTTATTATTTTTTCAAATACATCAAACTTATTCTCATTCCAGAGCTTTAGATATGTTATTTTCCCTAGATAATTTTATGGTCTGCTCCCTCAGCTCATCCTCATATTTGCTCAAATATCTACCATGGAAACCTTTCTATGATCAGCATATCTACATACCTGTCCTCCACCACTCCCTGTCCTCTATTCCTGACTTATTGCTCTTCATTGTACTTGTCACTACCTGACATTCTATTATGTGGTTTCTTTCTTTATGGTCTGTTTACCATGATAGATGGTAAGTTCCATGAGAGCAAGGGCTTTTACCCCTCTTGCTTACCCCTCCAAAATCTCCAGCATTTTGCAACATTTTGGCACAGAATAGGTGCTCACTAATTATATGTTGAATAACTGAATATACTGTCCAGTGAGGCTCCTTCATTAGAGGAAGTTGATGATCATATATCTGGTAGAGCTCGAGCTGGAATACAGACCACTTTATTATGTCCCAGTATTTACCCTCTTTAAATACCCAATTACTTCCTTTCTAGTAATTATTATAACTTGTTAAATAATACTCACCAAGACTGTAAGAGATGCTGAAAGCATATAGTATTTTGCCAATGAATGGCTTCACAATTGATGAATTTAGTGACACATTAATAACAGTAGCAAAAATAATAATTAATGAGGGCAATTGTATTTATTAATGTTTAACCTGAAAATCAACAAAAATGCTGTCTAGAGACTTCCTTCAGCTCAAGGTTTATATTCTACTTTCCTAAGGGAAGCAAACTGTATCTACTATCTCCAGGAGGGATGCACAAATTTAGTTCCGTTCCTAACCTCAGTGTTCTCTACAGCTCTACAGTACTTACCATATCCAATAGCTGTTGCATTTCCTAAGTTAAACACATGCTTCTGACTTACCTTCCAGAATACTGAGCTCCACTTGTTAGGTGATCTCTGGATCTGGAAATCATCCTCATACTCCCAGATTGAGGTGGTGCAGTCCTCATAAAACTGGTGCAGATAAGACCGGACTCCATAGCGCTGGTACCCGCCCTCAGCAGCAGCTGGTGCTGACTTGGACCCACAGACATTGCTGCAAGAACTCATCCTTCCCAGCTGGAATGACAATATCCATGTGCATCAGCCTCATGGGCTCTGGCCTCAGGATCAAAAGGCATATTAAAGACGAGAACCAGGCTGAGTAGTGTCAGCTTATTTGAATAATGCTATTAAGAGAAAAGACACTTTTCAAACCTGCCTTCTTGTAAGCTTAATGCAAACTTTCTGTAAATACTCAATGATTAGAATTTGTTCTCCATGAGTAAAATCAGACATAACATCATAGCTCACTTAAACTATGTGAAAATGTAAGCATGCAGGACATGATAAATGGCAACAAAGAGGTTGAGTTTTCATTGTCTTGACAAAGTAATCTTTAATCTCTTGGAATCCCATAGTCTTTATATTTATTTGTAAAGAAATAGGTAGGCACTTATTTTCTACAGATGGAATTTGTCTTGGGCTGTCCTCTCAGATGCTCAATGGTGTTCCCTTGTGGAAACTAGATGGTGTTACTCTTAGTAGTTTGAAATTCTGCCTTTGGATCTAATGTATCTTGCTCTAACATTTTAACTAATTATCAAGTTGTACAGAAGCTTTATTAAAAAGCTTCTGAGAAACTTGTGCTTTCTGCTTTATTAATCACAAATGACTTGGGCAATAATTTACACCTCAATAACTGTAATATCAGGTAGTTCAGTAATTATTTGTGGTTACATCTGTCCATGTGAGATGCCAAAGCATAATGTAGAGAGTAGACCCAGCTTTTATTATCTTTTATGAAGTGGCTAGTATGAATAAGAATTCAGATAATTGTTAAATGAAACTATATTCCAGATAGGTTGTTTGGGACCCTGCCTTCTTCTTGGTTGACCTAATCATTACCCATGGAGAAAGGCATTTAATTATTAATCCATAGTGGGGGAAAGTAATTAATGAGGGATAACAATTTTAGTGAGCAAGAAAATTCTCAGTTATTCTCTGTTTTTTTTCTTTGGTTTTCTGATCTCCATATAAACAGAGTATTGTGTAGCTGGAGGTATAAAATATTGTTCAGATTTTTCAATTATCCTCTAGATTGTTTTCCTTGTGTGGACATAATCTCAAAATGCAAAGCAAGGAACAATATAGAAGGGCATTTTCACAATTGAACCAGGGCTTGTGCTATAATTCAAGTTAACAGAAGATATAATAAATATTTCGAATTACTTATCAAGAAGCCAAGTAGTTGTGCATATCCACAAGGAAAAAATAATGTAAATTTGTATCCAGTGTCCCTGTGTGGCCACTTAGTTTGGTTGGACATACTAGACTCATGGGCTAAAAGCAAAGTTGAAGCCAGGGATATTTAACACTTTTTTGCCCCATGATATAAACACAGATTTTACATTACAGTTCATAACAGTAACAAAATTACAGTTATGAAGTAACAATGGAAATAATTTTATGGTTGGGGGTCACCACAACATGAGGAACTATATTAAAGGGTTGCGGCATTAGAAAGGTTGAGAACCACTGATCTAGGAGGAGAGATCAAGAGAGACTTTTTTTTTTTTAGCTTTTAAACATTTCAAATCAAGAGTGTAGAATGTACTTTGCCTAATTAGAACAGCAAAGTCTGATGGATCAGATTTTGTAAACCTAGTTGTTTATCCAACAAAAAGCATTGACTCAGTCTGTGGATTCATGGCCAATGTCTTCTTTTGTTAACCTAGTTTTCATATTTTAAATGCCAGGATGACTTCTTTAGTACTATTTACTTAATGCTTGTAAAATGAAGATGATTAATAAGGACTATGACTAGTGATTTACAAGTAGAACACTTTTAAGGGCACTTTCTTTTAAGACATTCTAACAAAATCTCAGTCAAAAGGTGATAGGATTATTATTACCAATTCTGCTTTGCTACTGAAGAAACTGAGGCATAGATGAATCATCTGCTAAAGGTTATACCATGAGTCAGGGAGCAGATGAAACATGACAATACATGCACTGAGTCACATACTTAGATGATTAGAACCAACTTATTCAAATATATATTTTCAGATTTTTCTATAAAGTGTCAGGAACTTTAACATAAAAAAGGGCAAAAATAGATATTATGGGAGAAAAAGAATCCCTCATAGCAATAGTAAGACTTATTTTTCTTTGTTTCTGAAGTCATTCTTCCTTGGGATTGAGCTTTCATGCAGAGTAGCACTGGGTGATATATTTTAGTCATTCCCTGCACAGCTTGTCTCCAGCACACCAGATTAACTGTTTCTGCTTTATAGAATGAGACTCACAATGCAACTTTGTTAAACACAACATGGGTAAAATCATAAGAGAGACAGGAAGTGTGATAAAACAAATGTTTTTGAGGCTGAGTGATGGAAGGCTATACTCTAAGTCAGAATGGATTTTAGTGATGCTAGATACATTCCAGAAAAGGAATCCTAATGAGCCTTTCTCCTTTCTCCAAGCACAGCAATGTGGTCTGCACTGTGCTAACCCATCAGAGCAGAGAATAGACTTTAATGCTAGTTCTTGATCTGCAATTTACTGGTTATGTCATCTCAGGCAAACTCATTAACCACTCTGGGCTCTGGCTTTAAACCTTAAAATAAGATGGTTGTACTCTCATTCTGTCTAGATATAGTGGTGCAGGAGTCTTTGGCCGTGAATCTACAGAGAGGGTCAATTATTTTTGTTGGATAAAGAATGGGGTTTACTAATTTCCCACCTCCTTCTAAACTCTCATTAATTGATTGTCATTGTCCCAAATTCTGCTTTACTATTGTATGTAGGGAACTTCAGTTCAAAAGAGCGTATAAGCTACTAATTGGGTTAGTTACTTGGTATTTAGTAGAATAAATGGTTGTGTTTGGTTTGTTTAATAAATTAACTTCAGTATCATTGTATGTAGCCCACAATAGTAGTTCCTGGGGCCTTAGAGGTTCATACATATAACTTTGGATTAACTCCAAGAGAAGAATGATCACTGGGAAGAACATGAATGTTAAAATACAACAAAATGGAATGAGAATGTTTCCCCTACAAAATCTCAACAAAGAGTTACATTCCTCATACATAAGCCAGCAACTTTTGGCCCA
This sequence comes from Pipistrellus hanaki, assembly GCF_964339955.1. NCBI lineage: Eukaryota > Metazoa > Chordata > Mammalia > Chiroptera > Vespertilionidae > Pipistrellus > Pipistrellus hanaki. Next base: position 131,835,504 of record NC_140504.1, on the reverse strand, counting down.
ATATAGAAAATGTTACAGTAATTGGAATCTACCTGCTTAAATAATACATCCAGTATCATAAATAGGATACACGGGGCCTCATTAAGAACTGAGTAATTAGAGAAGAAATAGAAGATATATTAAAGGCTTTTGAGCTTGGCTCATTATTTGCTTAATGAGCAAGTTCCATGAGAATTCTGATATTTGTATTTCAATAGCTATAGCAGTATCAACAGCAAAAACAGTAATGTTAAATCTATGACTGTTGTGAAGTGACTGATCCTAGAGGGCTCCCCTTTTTTAAGAAACCCTTAGTACCCCAAGAAATGCATGAAAAGGGGTGGAAGAGGTGAGTGAAAATATTTCCAGTATTGTATTTAAATGAATTCTGTGAATATTCATTTTATAAACACTTCTTGTGGAGCCTGTTGCATCCTCATTTCCAGCATGGCCATCTTTTTTATTTTTTTAATATACTTTCATTGATTTCACAGAGGAAGGCAGAGGTATAGAGAAAGAGAGAGAAACATCAATGATGAGAGAGAATTGTTGAGCATCTGTTTCCTGCACACCCTCACTGGGGATCAAGTCCATAATTCAGGCATGTGCACTGCTGGGGAATCGAACTTTGACCTCCCAGTTCATAAGTCAGAGTCATGTCTAATGGACTAACATGGCCCTTTTGATGGAGCTCAAGCAACTCTGGTTTCTTGGTCATCTATGAAGAGACAGTTGTTCTTGTTCTTCCTGAGGACATTCTAGGTACTGATAAGTGAGGATCCATCCATTTGTTTTAAATTTTTTTGTAATCTCTCTATCTCAATTGCATGTACACTTATACATTAAATGGATATTCAGTTCTTAGCAGCACAGCATACCTATCATATCCCAGAAACCCATAAGAGGAGAAAATCATTTCCCTTCCAAACTCTTTTTGAGAGGTTTTCTGCAATCTGCATATTAAATTTCACCCTCTATCAATCTCTATCTCCCTGTAAAATCTGTTTGTCTTCATTGTTTTTGTTACTACCTGATATCCATTATGTATGCCATGAAGGCCAGGTACATGATAGACTGTGAGCTTCACAAGGGCAGGGACTTCTGTCCTGTTTACCACTTTGATCTAAAGCACTTTGAAACTTCTTGGCACAGAGCTCTGCCTGGGTTGATGTGGGTGATGGCCTGAGTGGTCCTTCATTTGTCATTCCTCTGTTCCTTCAGTGTTTTCTAAAGCCCTAATTATGTGCTAGATTATGTGAGATACTGTTACAAAGATGAGCAGGGCACAGTCTGTTCTCAATAGACCCTTGGATTTGAAGGAGAAGTCCTCATAAGGCAATAATTGCAGTGGAACAAGTATCAATACCGTTCCATTTGCAGCAGAAGTACAATTACTGAGAATCCCTTGAACAATTCCTCTATTTGGCAAATAAACTCACACATGTGTTATTTTGATTTCTATGTATGCCAATATACTACAGTGTCAATTTGTTGGAAATTTGAATTTGTCTAGTATATGTAGTTACTTTTTATTTTACTTAAAAAATGTTCATAGCCATGAAAACAGAAATAAATATTTATGCCTCATGAAATTCTAAGAATATTACTGACTTTATATTACTTGTCTTCATGGCCTCCTTGAGAGAAGACTGACAGAAAATTGAGGCATAAAAGGGATGAGTGTTTTCCCATGGCTCTGTGTGTGAGTCAGTTGTTGAGTCCAGGCACAGGCCCTGTTCTATTTATTCTACTTGAAATATCATTCCATTTTCATACTGCTTTTCTCTCTCATAAAATCATTCTGAGATAATGAGAGTGAGGTTCCCATTAGAGCCACTTTTCCACAGGGCCAGCTCTGCAAGGTATAGGCACATGGCTGATTTAGACCATTTACCCAGCACCAAACCAAAAGGTCAATTCACTTAAAAGACTCAGACTCACAGTAGATGCAGGAAGAAGTGAAAGCCTGTTCACAGCTTTTTCATTTCTTAAGCAACATCCTAGAATTATATAAGCATAACCTTGAAACTTGAAAATGTGTTTCTAGATCATTTCAAAGGTATTTCATTCTCCTGTAATAGTGGTAGAGTTCATGGCTCTATCTTAGAGCTTTTTATACCCTGGAAATCAATGGCTATGCATCTACCAGGTAATTTTTAAAGGAGGGGTGATGACATGCAATTATTTTATTATTTTACTCCTTCAAGATGTATTTTTAAGAAAACTATATAATGTCTAAAATCAAAATGAAAAGAACCCATATTTTTTAAAATCTCTTATTTGTCTACATGCAAATGACAAGGTGCTCATAAATCAACACGTGACAAGGTTTGAGTCTGACCTTTGAAGTCCTCTTCCTCTTTTTGTTATTTACTCTTTGACCTTTCTTCTTAATGGCACATTCTTCAAGCCTATTTAAGAAAAAAAAAAATCTCTGAAGAATGTGATCTAGATAAAAACCTAACTTTCATAAGCCATTTTTACAAATTATAAAGAATCATTTTAATGTTAACAAAAACATTAACAAAGAACTTCTTGTTCAAGAAAAGAGATAGCTTTTTAACAAAAGTATAACATTTTGTAACTTTTTAATGGGCTCTTGTGAGTTTATAGAGTAAATAAGATAATACAAATGAAAAGAGCCCTGTAAACTATAACACATTATGCAAACACTATTATGATTTTTATATAAATTATATCCCATGCAGTAAATAATACCACTTAGACTGATTCATTTGTACTTTACAAATTATAAGTAAAAAGATTACATGCTTCCTAGATACTCCAAAAGAAATCTATTTGGTGCCTGTTCTATTATATTATAAAATAAGTGAGTTTTATAGCCATTGAACTTTCTGATCTAGTACATACACTATAGACTTATTAAGACTCTTTGGTTGATTTACCCATTAGGTTGGTTTTCACTCCTATATCTATTTTCTTCCTATCCTGATAATTTTACTTTTCATCTGACTAAGAAAACCAGGTGCCCATGCAAAATTTAATTAAAAAGTCATTGCCAGCAATAGAGCTATTGGTTTCATGCATTACTCTAGTCATGCAAAATAAAATAATAACTGGGGGCATATTTTTCAAGAGATCATTAAGAATTCTTTCTGATGAACAATTCCCATTTTATTTAAGGAAAACCTCAAAGATTTGAGGTTGAATAAACCTAGTTGAGAACTGTTTAACTGTTTTCAGTATTTTGTAGGTTCAGTGCATATGAATCATAGCCAAATTTTCTCCGAGGTTCCTTTCTTTGCTCCAAATTTTTATTTTGTAGATATCCTGAATCTGATAAGCAAAAGAAAACAAGCAACTTCCCTTCCTTCTCCCCCTTACTTTCCCCTCCCCTCCCTTCCCCTCTCTTTCTCCCCTTTCGCCTTCCCTCCTCTTCCCTCCCTTCTCTCCACCCGCCCACCCACCCACTCTCTCTCATCTGTACCTGTATCAATTAAATTTCCATTCTTTATCAGTTGCTGCACACACACCCCCACCCCCACCCTGCCGGTTTTCTTTGCAGGAATTGACTCCACACTTGCCCTTCACCAAAGGCTGGCCTGGAGCCAAGGAGCTCTCCAAGGTTCTGAAAACATTTCTGCTACTGAGCCAGGAACCAAACAAAAAACAAACAGAAAACCAGCTGTTTAATTTGCAGCTCCGTTTTCTTTGAGGTCATCAGCCTTAGTATGACCCCTACTCAACCCCCCTTTCTAACCACACAAGAATTAGGTCCTGAGATAATATCAAAATACTTAGACATTTTCAGAAGTGGCAAAGGAGTGGGGAGAGCAAGTGGGGGTTAAATTCAGCCTGGAAAACAAATCAAACCAGCTTCCCAAACTCCAAATACACAACATTTACTCTTACTTAATATACAACTTACCTTGTCTCACAGTTAAGAAACTCTTAAGTTTCCCCCTATACCTTCCAAATTCTTACATAACAAATCGTCAAAGCATGGAGTTTGCAAACCCTGATTTGTTCGTGGATTTTGTAGATTTATGCACATTAATACACGTGACGAGAAATGAGAGGGAGGGAAGGGGGAGAGAGAGAGAGATGAGAAGAGAGAGAGAGAGAGAGAGAGAGAGAGAGAGAGAGAGAGAGAGAGAGAGAGGAAGGAGAGGGAGAACTGGAGGACAAACCGAGTATAGATCACCGCACCCTGGGCTTTACCTGTCCCCTCCAATCCCTGGACCCGTGGAGCAAGTGCAGCCTGCTAGCCGCAGATCTCTCGCTGGGGTCCCATCGCCACCGCCGCCTCCCCGCCGCTCCCGCCGCACCAAGCTCACCCCGCGCCTGATTGACAGCTGGGTGCCCTCGTGCTTGTGCCTCCGAGTTCTGCGCAGCCGCTGTTGCTGCCGCCAAAGGGGCGGGATCCAAGCTGTGTCGGCTAGCATCCAGTGGGCGGGTCCCGAGTGGTGAGTGGGCGGGGTCCCGAGCTCTGAGGTGCCTGGGCCGTCTTCTGGCCAGCACTCAGGGCCTGTACTTCCCTAGAGAGCATCTGCTATGTGAAAGTCTGGTCACTGTGCCCTGAAGAAGCTCATGGTGCTAGGATCGGCCACCTTGTCTGCTTTTCTGCATGTCCACCCTTTTCTTCTCTTGCCCAGCACATTGGCTGGCCATACCAGGCTCAGTACACGTATATTTTTTAATGAATAGAGAAGGTAGACAGATGTCTGATTCTCCACCACCATCCCATTTAGGATGTGTAGAGGCTTCTCCCACCCTGTTTTGTTTTGTTTTGTTTTGTTTTGTTTTTCCTTCAGGAGACATGGGTGAAGAGCTTCTCTGACGCCCAGAGTGCTGCCCAGAGGAAAGAACCTGCTCCCCTCTGTCTGCATCGGGTGCCTTCAGTTCCACATCTTGCCCTTGACTCCAACATCAGGAAGTCTCAATGGATGAGATGGGAGAACAATGAAGGAAAGGGATTAAATGATGATATTTATGAACACACACACACACACACACACACACACACACATACACACGCATGAAGACAACAACACACCAGAAAAATAAAATACCTGTGAATAAATCAGAAAATTTGTGTGGGTATAGACAAGAGATTATATGAATGACCCTAGGTTCATGAGATATTCTGTAGCACTGGTAAGTAGCATTTAATGAAAATTATTCCCAGGGTAGTTAATATTTAAACAACCATTCTACATATAAATAATTACACCTAACATTTACATCAGGGGTGGGGAATGTCCAGCACCCGGATTCATTTGGTCTGGCCCTGCCAAGGTGTTAGGGGTGAGTTAATTAAATGTTTGACCAAATATAGCAGGCTAATTTTTAAGTTGATAATGTTGCATGGCCCATGAATGATGTTATAAATATCCAAATGGCCCTTGGCAGAAAAGATTTCCCCATGCCTGATTTACATAGTGTTTACTATATGCCAGTTATTGCTTTAAGCACATTACCCACACATTAATTACACACATTCTATGTCATTAAATCCTCAGATCATCCCTAAGTAGTAAGTCTTCCTTTTTACCCCAGTTTTACAGATGAAGAGGCAGAGGTAGAGAAAGAAATGACTTGTATCCATGATGATACAAGCTGGCAATTACTCGTTGCAGGCCACCATTAAAGGGGAGAGGTGGGCTGGAATCTACAGGGTTATATCCTGGAGAGGAGTTAGGGTGTAAGTTATATTTTGCCTAAAAATCACAAGAAACAATTATTTTTATTAAACAGTGAACAAACCAAAGCAACTATTGAGCAAATGTTTCAAGGGGAATCAAGGATAGGGATGGCTGTGTCTTTGTTCTACCAGTTCACAAGTCTTACCCCAGTTTCAACACTACAGTAGACCCCCTTATCCAAGTAACATGTGGTCCATGACCCCAAATAGTTGCACTGAACCCTGTATATACCAAATACACACACACACTCACACACACACACACACACACACACACACACACACACACACGCGCGCGCGCACACACACCTGTAACAAAGTTCAAGTTATAATTTAGGATTTTTTCTTTCCTAATTAAGTCAAGAACTTTTACCTTTCACTTAAAGGGAACACTTTACCGGTTTTCTGAGGCATAGTCGAATTGCCAGCATCACTTTTCTTGCACTTTCAGGCCATAATTAAGTAAAATAAGGATTATGTGAGCACAAGCATTGTGAAATCTCAACAGTTGACGTCATAACCAAGATGGTTACTAAGTGACTAACAGGCAGGAGCACCCATAGTGTGAAGAAGCTGGACAAAGAGATGATTCATGTCCAGGGTGGGACAGTGAGATGGTGTGAGATTATGTCATGCTATGCAGAACAGTGTACAACATAAAACTTCTGAATTGTTTATATCTGGAAATTTTCACTAAATATTTTCAGACTTCGGTTGAGTGCATATAACTGAAACCTCACAAAGCAAAACCGTGGATGGGGAGGGAGGATTACTATACTTTTCAACACTACTTAAGTCTGTTAGGTGCCATTTTTTTCTTTCTCCCCTCTCAGTATTCATGAAAGTGCATTTTTTGGAAGCTTTGACAAGTTGCTTGTTGAATTCTCATATTTAGTGTGTGGATCTGTTGAATAATTATTTATTCTTAGATTGTGACATGACCCGTGTGCTTTCCCATCCATGAAAGCCCATAAGAATCAGCACACATGCAAACATCTGGGGGTTCCCAGTGATACTTTTGTCAGAGATTGGGCTGCAAGAAGGGCAGGGCTGACTTCTCAATGTCTACCTTACTGGTTTCTGCTAAGCACCTGGTCTCTTTTGACAACACATGAAGAATCCATCATCCATTAATTCAGAAAGGTAGTTCAAATAGGAGTTGACATTAGACAGACATGGGTTTTAATCCTGACACTGCTAATTCCTACTATTCAATCTGGTCAAGTTTCTTCACCAAACTGTACCATGTTATATTCATCTATAAAACGGTTATAATAATATATATTTCTTATAGTTAGAATTAAGTGAAGTTATTTTTATAAAGTATTTATTACAACAAATATTCAATAAATACTGAAACATAATAGTCAATAAATTATAAATATTACTAGAGGCCCGGTGAACAAATTTATGAATGGGGTGTTCACAGATGGCTGGCCTGGGAGGATAGACTGCAGAAGGAGGTTAGCCACTGGCCCCAAGGAGGGAGCCATCTCTCAGCCTCCCTGAGAAAGGGGCCATGTCCACTGCCACCCACTCCCAGTTGACTGTCTCATCCTGGGACCTGAAGGCCCCAATAGGGTCGGGAGAGAAGGCAATGGTCACCAGGCTGGGCACAGAAAAAATGGATGCCCTGATACCCCTCTGTTTCCCTCCTTCCTCCCCTCCTCCCTCACTGCTGTACTGCCACCACAGTGGGCAGGAGGACCTCTAGGAAGGAAGAGGATGGGAGAAAGACAGACTATAATTTCAAGGGCTGACTTTCAATAGATCATAGCAAGGAAGCTGTTCTGCTACATACAAAACCCCAATCAGGTCTCTACAAATGGTTGAGCACCAGGGGCCGATGGGGGCCAGCAGGCTCGGGGGAGAGGCTGCGGGAGGTTGGCTGTAGGAGCGCACTGATGACCAGGGGGAAACTCCTGTGTTGAGTATCTGCCCCCTGATGGTCAGTGTGCATCATAGTGACTGGTCAACCAGTAGTTCCAATTATTTAGTCATAACAGTGGCTTAGGCTTTTATATATAGATTATTATTATTTAGCTAAATGTGGGAGTCTATGAAAATTTTCACCATGGAGACTCAAATCTTCTAAGTTTGGTTTTCTAAGCACTCTCCATTTGCCTCATCTCTTGTTTTACCAAATCTACTTCCAACTTGTGCCATCACTGGCCTCTCTGAGGAAATTTCTGATGGAGTGGCACAGAAGTGCACATGCCTATCCAGGCACTTTAGGGCAGCACAGGTCTACCACCTTCCACTAGCACGTCTACCTCTGCTTCTCTCTCAACCTGGAGTTGTTGAATTAGTGAGTTAAGATTTACACATTCCAAAATAACCTTAAAATGTACTACATTTCCACCATTATCTCACCTTTCACAAACTACAACTTTTATTTATTAGGTTTGCAAACATGAAGGAACAAAGATGATCACTTGAAACAACCAAGTTTTCATTTACAACATATCACACAATTTCCCTGTTGTATGGAGATTCATTCACAGAAATATTAACCAGTGACTCTCTCAATTCATTATTTCAACACACATTTACTGAATGTCTGCCATTTAGAGCACAAAAGGTGAGATCCAAACAAGCATTATGGAAAGTCACAGAGAAGAGGTCTCAGCAGAGGTTGTAGTTTCCTGGGTGGTTTTCCGAAGGGATGCTGACATTAGGCTTTAGCCTGCCCTGTGATCTTACAGTTCATGATTTCCCTTAAAAGTTCATTTCTTATCATACTGAGTATATTCTGTGTTTTTCAAAAACACTTGTATTTTTTTCCTTCCCTTTATTTACTTTGGTGGTTCTCTATGAGTCTTCCCCCATATATGTGTGTCTCTGAGTATAACCCATTACTTCAAGTCCTAGCATGAACACCTCCTTTTCAATAAAGCTTTATTTGAATATGCTTGAATATGATTCATTGTTCTTTACTTTGAACCCCTAAAGCATTTGGTTATACCTGTCTTATGTACCACTTTGTGTTTTGTTTTTTGTTTTTGCTTTGGATTGGCATTTGGGTATCTATTTACTCTCCCTCATTAGGCTTGTGAAAATCATAAAGGAAGGAATTATCCACAATTCACTTGGTATTTTACAAGTGACTTGTACATTACTTTGTGCAAATTAAGTACTCATTTTTTGTGAATGGACAAATTAGTGAATGAATGATGTGGATCTAGAGGTGAGCCTTGACAGGTGGATAAATTTTGGGAAAAAGCAGGAGAGAAGAGCGTATGTTGATAGGGTTAGGGAATGAAAAGCACTATTCATCATGCAGGCTCAGTTAAGAGATTTGTTCCTGAAATTCAGGGTCCAAAAGAGGAGGATGGGGCAGTGATGGAGGAGTGCCATATGATTCATTCACTTGTTGGTGAGAGGCAGTCTCAAGCCACCAGACTCTTCAATGGTAGACTGCAATGCTTCTGGGCTTACTGCAGCTTTCTCAGCCTCTGTCCTCCTGGTGGACAGCCTGTCCAAGCTGAGGCTACTGTGTTCTGTACGAGGCAGTGGCTTGTAATTAGTATGCTCTCTGTGTTCCCGAACAGAACAGATGTCTGTCTGCTTTTTCTGCTTAATGATGATGGCAGGTTCCCAATTATCAAGATCCAGTTTCACATTTTCTGAAAAACTGTTGCTGAGAAATTCTGTTTGACCATTGTGAGGTCCAGCCTCCCCTTTTGCAGGGAATCTTTGCTTTTCAGATCAGTATTGATGGAAGGTTTAGTGTATGTGAGTGGTGGCAGCACTTAGCCTTAGTCAGGTGAACCAGGTGATAGAAGGAGTACTAGGCATGCTCTTTACCCAAACAGAGTTGCTTTATTTTGCATTTCTTTCTCTCCCATTAACAATAGGACCTTTGTTGATCTTGTAAACCCAGTGCTAGAAGAAAATATTTGGCATTTGAAATAGTTTCTTCTTATAAGTTTCTCTTTGGAAGGGAAAATATATTAGCTTTCCTTTAGTTAGCAGAAAAAGTCAACCAAGTCCTTTCTTAGAATTATTTGGGGATGGAGAAGGAATAGATTAAGGTTAGAATGGAAATGTCTGTTCAGAGCCTGAAGAGCTGTCCCAGGATCTCAGAGTGGTACATCTGCATAGTATGGTTATTTTTCCTGTGTTTTTCATCCATTTTTATTGATAAATAATTGACATATAACATTGTATAAGTTTGAGGTTTACTGTGTTGATTTGATACACATATATTGCAAAATGATTACACCATAGTATTACTTAACATTTCCCTTTTGTAAGTGGTATAAGATAAGAAGTAGTTACCTAATTGCTCTTTCTTTTTCTGGTGAAAACCTTTAAGATTTACTCTCAGCAGCTTTCAAGTACATAATGCAGCATTATGAACTAGAATCACCATATTGTGTATTAGAACTTATTCATCTTATCACTGAAAGTTTGCAACTTTTCACCAACAACTATCCACTTCCTTCATTCTCCAGACTCTGGCAACCTGTTCTCTCTATGTCTATGAGTTTGACTTTTTTAGATTCCGCATGTAAGTGAGATCATATAGTATTTGTCTTTCTCTGTCTGACATGTTTATTTAGCATAATGCCCCCAAGATCTACCCACGTTGTCACAAAAGGCAGGATTTTTAGTAGTTGAATAATATTCCATTGTGTGTATATGTGGGAGAGCACAGAGACTTGGTTGGGAAGTTTAAGGAGGACATTCTGAGAAAAGGGAAGTGTGTGGAAGGCTACCTGAATTGTTTATTGGAATTCCGACTTAGGGCAGACTTAGGGGTGTATCAAAGATGGCACCCCTGATTATTCCTTGACCTTTCCAAACAAGCCTGTGCATAGGCAGACCCCAAGGTGTATACTGAAATCCTTATGCTTAATCCCTGGATGCCTTTGCCTAGAAGACAATGTAAACACATGTGTTCTCCCTACTGGTTGTATCTAAAGATAAAAATTCCAATAAAAGCCTACTGAGGCAGGCAATCAAGGCTAGATATCTCTATTTTTTTTTTTTTAAATCAAATTGTTTGTTTTGCTATTGAGTTGTAAGAGTTCTTTATATATTTTGGATATTAACCCCTTATCAGATATATGACTTGCAAATATTTTGTCCCTTTTTGTAAGTTGCTTTTCATTTTGCTAATTGTCTCTTTTGCTGTGCAGAAATGTTTAGTTTGATTTACTCCCATTTGTTTATATTTGCTTTTGTTGTTTGTACATTTGTTGTCATACAAAAAAATCATTGCTAAGACCGATGGTAAGGAAACTTTCTACTAAGAGATTTGTGATTTTAGGTCTTATGTTTATTAATTTTTATTTTTTTAAAAATATTTTTATTGATTTTTTACAGAGAGGAAGGGAGAAGGATAGAGAGCTAGAAACATCAATGAGAGAGAAACATCGATCAGCTGCCTCCTGCACATTTCCCACTGGGAATGTGCTCACAACCTAGGCACATGCCCTTGACCAGAATGGAACCTGGGACCCTTCAGTCTGCAGACCAATGCTCTATCCACTGAGCCAAGCCAGTCAGGGCAGGTCTTATGTTTAAATCTTTAATCTATTTTGAGTTAATTTTTTGTAAGTGGTATAAGATAAGGCTCCAATTTCATTCTTTTGCATCTAAATATCCAATTTTCTCAGGTCTATTTATTGGAGAGACTGACTTTTCTCCATTGAGTATTCTTGCCTCTCTTGTGAAATACTAGTTGACTGTATTTGTGAGGCTTTATGTTTGGGCTCTCAATTATGTTCCATTGATCTATGTGTCTCTTTATGCCAGCATCATACTGTTTTACTATACCTTTGTAATAGAGCTTGAAGTCAGAAATTGCGATGGATAAAGCTTTGTTCTTTCTCAGTATTGCTTTGGTTATTTAGGATCTTCTGTGGTTCTATACAAGTATTAGAATTATTATTTTTTTCTGTAACAAATGTAATTGGAATCTTGATAGTGATTGCACTGAATCTATAGATTACTTTAGAGAGTATGAACATTTTAACAATATTAATTCTACCAATACATGAACATGGGATATCTTTAAATTTGTTGCATCTTCCTGGGTTTCTTTTATCAAAGGCTTATAGGTTTCAGTGTATAGGTTTTTTAACTCCTGGGTTACATTTATCCCTAAATATTTCATTGTTTTTTATGCTATTATAAGTGGGATTTTTTTTTTCTTTTTCAGAGATGTTATTGCTAGTGTATAGAAACACAATAATTTTTGTATGTTGATTTCATAACTTTACTGAATTCATTTATTGTAACAGCTTCTATTGGGGGGTGCAGCCTTTGGGGGTTTTTTACATATGAGATCATATCATCTGCAAACAAATACAGTTTTACTTTTTTCTTTGGAGGAAAAAGCTTTTATAAGTAGTTGGATGTTCTTTATTTTTTCCCCTTTCCTAATTGTTTTGACTAAACTTCTAGTGCTATGCTAAGTAGATATAGTGAGTAGGCACCTTTATGTTCTGGATATTAGAGGGAAAGCTTTTAAGCTTTCACTGATGAGTATGATGCTATCTGTGGTTTGTCCTGTATGGTCTTAATTATTTTAAGGTATATTTTTTCTATGCCTAATTTGTTGACCATTTTTATTATAAAAAATATTGTCAATTTTTTTCTGTATCTATTGAAATCATTATATAATTTTTATCTTTCCTTATATTAATATGGTATATCACATTTTGTCAATTTTGCTTATTTCTTTTAAAATCCAGCTTTCTCTTTGATCTTTTCTATTGTTTTCATGGTCACTATTGCATTTATTACTGCTTTGATCTTTGCTACTTTCTTCCCTATGCAATCTTTGAGCTTTTTTTCCTCTGACTCTTTGAGGTATAAAATTAGGTTGTTTATTTGAGGTTTTTCTTTTTTGTTGTTGTGAGTGTTTGTTGCTATAAACTCCCCTGTTAGAATTGTTTTTGCTGAATCCATGGGTTTTGGTGTGCTGTATTTCCATTCTCATTTGCTTCAAGATATTTTTTTTATTTCCCTTTTATTTCTTCTTTGACCCATTCATTGGTTATTCATAAATATTGAATTTCCACATTTGTGTACTTTCTTTTTTTAAAAAAAATATATTTTATTGATTTTGTACAGAAAGGAAGGAAGAGAGATAGAGAGCTAGAAACATCGATGAGAGAGAGTCATCGATCAGCTGCCTCTTGCACCCCCCTACTGGGGATATGCCCGCAGCCAAGGTACATGCCCTTGACCGGAATCGAACTCGGGTCCCTTCAGTCCCCAAGCCGATCGATGCACTATCCATTGAGCCAAACTGGTCTCGGCGACATTTGTGTACTTTCTATCTTTCCTCCTGTTCTTGATTTCTACTTTCATACATTTTGGTAAAAAAAGAAAAAGAAAGAAAAGAAAAGAAAGGAAGAAAGAAAGAAAGAAAGAAAGAAAGAAAGAAAGAAAGAAAGAAAGAAAGAAAGAAAGAAAGAAAGAAAGATACTTGGCATGATTTTAATGTTTTTAAATTTTTAAGAGTTGTTTGAGACCTAACATTGATCTATCCTGGAGAATGTTCTATGTGCACTTGAGAAGAATGTGCAGTCTGCTGCTGTTGGCTGGAAATATACAAAATAAAATTTTTTGTATATTTCCATAGGTTCATTTGGTCTAAAGTATAGTTCAAGTCTACTGTGTTTTAATTGATTATTTTTTGAATGATCTATCCATTGTTGAAAGCAGGGCATTGAAGTTCCCTACCATTATTATATTGTTGTCTATACTACCATTAGATCTGTTCATATTTAGAAGTTCTTAGATATTATTTCCTTAAATAAGCTCTAGGAGAAAACATAAGCTGCCTTTGGAGCCGAAGGAACTGGGAAATTACTTCTTTGGGGGGTAAATCAAATAAATCTTGGAAGGCCACTGATCTGGATCTTAAACCATAAGTGAGATTTTTGAACTTATGACTGCAGGGAGGAAATTCAGAGATGGGGCTGAAGAAATACCCACTGTGGACCCCTATAACTCTATATATCTATGATTTTTTACCTCCAGGTTCTTTCTTGCCCCCTGTTTATGTCCTACCTCTCCTGATTAAATTTGAAACTTCTCAAATATTTCTAATTCTTGTTCCTAACACATGTTCAATAAACATTTGTAATCATAATGACTGATTCCTTCTGCAGTTTTATGATGTGTGATAGAAATATGATGTGTCAAGTTTTAATTTGTATCATGTCTAATCTTTGGATGTAAAAGCTTTTATAACCAGTTGATATCATGTGAGAATGGACTGGGATATATTTATTTATGTGATAACAAGGATTGAGAGTTTTAAATACAGGTTTCAGGTATACCTTACGGTTGCTGCTTACAGAAAGGTCATTATACTATGGCTTTAGAGTCAAGGATAAGGTTTTAGTTGAGACAAAAGTTTAAATATATGCATATGTTGGTTAAGCACCATAGTATATGGATATTGGTATGTAAAAGATGTTTGGGGATAGAATATTTCTCAAATATAGTCAAGAGTTTTTGGTTGTTTCTCAAAAAGCTAAAACCCATTCAGTTGCTTTCTGGGGTAGGTCATAGCTAGGCCTGTTGCATTGAAGCCTTGAAAGTATAGTAAGAAATAAATCCTTGTGACTGGCGAAGCATGAAATTCCTCCTATAATCATAAGGAAGAGTGCAGACTTGGCCTTCCCATTCCTGCCAAGTGTTATGTTGTGTGAATGGCGAATGGCAATATGCCCACAGATCTTAGCTTCTCTGACTCGGTGAATTTCTCACCTCACCCTGGCTGCTGAGGCCACCAAACTTTAAATAGGCCTCTGGAGAAATGAGGCATGCTTCCAAAGTCGACATATACTTACCACTGAGAATGTTTGATCACATGCATATTTGCTGCATGGCGTATTAACTGGTTCAGTGGTTAAATGGAGTAATATAGCAATTCACCTGACTCTAAATTGCCATTCTCTGTCCATCTTTATACTTGGACTAGTCTTTGATTATTGTTCTAACTCACCTTCACCATTACTCAATTCATAACTCTGGGGTAATATCAGGAGTGAGAGGGGAAATGCAAACATGGAGTCAATGAATTAGAATTTGTTAGATTATCTCTAGCTCTGCTCTTGGCAGAGGTCCTCAAGTAATTTCATTCAAAAAGCATTGCTTGGTGGATGGAAGGAAAGTGTTGATGCCCTTTTTTTTAAACCTTTGCCTACCAGGAAACCTTTGGACTTGTTACATAGGCTAACCTGGGCTATGTACATATTTCTCAGACTCACTTTTACAGCCTTAGGCAGTTTTGAAAATCATGTCAGATTTAGTTGTTCAGTTTTGAATCATAAGAAAAGTTGCTGAGCCATGAACTGACTTATAGATAATTGGTTCATGTTCAAAGTTGATGGTGATCCATAAAATTATGCTTGGTTGACAGCATGTCTGCTGAAGGAATTCTATGTGACAGGACACAAAATTGGCTATGATTTCCAGGGCTCTAAAGAAGCTCATTGTTAAAAAAAAATCCTTACCCAACTTTTAATTTATTTTCTAAAATATTCCAAAGCATCCCCTTTCTAGTGTATAGTTTTATCAAGTTAAATTTATTACTGAGGGGTTGGCAATTTTTTATATCTATTGGTCAATAAAGGGCCTGAGAAAAATCAAAGGAAATGGCTATATTAGCAATGAGATCAAAGAAGAAATTGTGGGTTATAGGTGGACAATTTCCCTTTTTCTTTTTTTTCATTTTTTGTGGCAAATATAAACACTATAAGTACCAATATTAGTATATTTAGTAATATAAATGAGGTAGTTTAAAAAGCTTTAAATGTCTCTACTTCTTGGGAATCAAGTGACTAAGACTTGGTTTAATTCTGATAAATGAATTCATTTACTTCTTGGAGGAAAAAATGACTGTGTGTTATTGCTCCTTCTTATTATTCTTTTTGTAATACAGCCAATATTACTAATTCTCCAAAATGCATACTCAAGATAGAAGCCAAAGTCTCGAGTTGTCCAGTTAGGAGCCTTTGGTCTACTATGCTGACTAAGTTTCTTCTCAATATCCATGGCCAACATCTGGCTTCCAAATGAAAGGCTTTTGGTCCTTTCAATCACTTGCTGATATGGTGAAACTGCATTGTTATCCACAATGACATGACCTATTTTGAAATCAAACTTGACATCCAGTCTTGCATTTCTAATCAAATTTACAATTTGCCTTTCAGCTTCTTCTGAAATCATGTTCAATTTATCTGCCAACATGTAAATGCTGATACACTGGTGGATGTGATAAAAATCTCAAATATGAAAAGACAAGCCACCAAGAAGAAGTAATTTACAAGCACAGATTCACATTCCCTCAGCTTTTTCTGAGCCCCGTCAAAGTCAAAGTTAACATAAGCATTCAATAAACTCTGTAAGGGGATCTTTATATGTGAAATGTTCCTGTTGAATAAGTTTGCCCAGACCTTTTAGCATCCGCCGGCGCTTTTGAGCATCTCTTTGATGAGACTGCTCTAGTCAAATAGTGAAGAATATGGACACATCATATGAACTGCATTTAGACACTGTGGCTGGTAAAGGAAGAGATTAATAATGTCATAGCGCCTTTTGAGGTGGTTGAAGAAAACAGAGACCATAAATGAGACATGTTTACTACTGAAGACACTTGAGTGGCAAACTCAGAGTTATTATCTATGGTGTTTTTTAACTGTATGAGGACTTCTGTAGTTGCATCCCGATGATTCTGTATTAAGATTTCAGAGGCCAGTTATCTGTGCTATAACTTTTTTTCTCAACTTACCTTGGCTATAACTTTGCCAGCTGTATGCAAATGCCCTAAAAACATTCATGTAACAAAATGGCCTGTACAAAGTAGCTTCTCTCCTTTGTGGAGCAATTAGTGCCAAAGGCTTCCTCTGTTTTAAATTGCTGCTATGGAGACAAATTTTATGTGCATCAGCTTGGTGTTTTAGTCATCAGTTGTCTAAATACCTGGATAGAGTACTTTGTCCTCCAAAATATTTAAGCAGTGAAAATATAAAAAACTATTTCATAATAAATAGCAATTCAATTAGATTTGAAGGGGGAATTCATTCTAAATGAGGTAATCAATGATGCCTAGTGGGACTTTTGCAAGATTATATCACTAGTAAGAGATAAAACTTTAAATAAGATACCTGATTCATATTTCCAATGCTTCCTGGTATGGTGTTTGATTCATTTGCCCCTCACTGAAGGAGGAGGAGGATGGGGTGTCATTAATCATCTTTTGCCTAAGGCCCACTCAAGCATGATGCTATAAAAACATTACAGGAGAGTTATGTGTCATTGATATGACACTCGTATGACCACCAAGACCATAAAGGAGAAATGGAAATTTGAGGGATTGCATCTTCTCTTAGGGAGCAGCAAATTTGAGAAGCAATGTGATTTGCCCAAGTTAGAAACAGTGTGGCTAACTTGACTTGTCAGAAATAATGAATGTGGTTACATAACACAATCTAGTCAGGATCCTCTGGCTCAGAACCTGGACACTGTCTTTGGAAATAGAGAAGAATGAGTATTTTTTGTGATTCTTTTCATGCTTTGGATTCTATTAACCTAATTTATCCAGTATATATGAGTTATTTTAGGTGCTATAGCTTTGTATTCTATTAACCATGCACCCGGTATTTAAGAGTTAGTTCAGGTGCAATAACTTCCATCTCACCTTTTGCCACATGGCTTAGAACTTGGGCATCAGGCCGAAACTGGTTTGGCTCAGTGGTAGAGCGTCGGTCTGCGGACTGAAAGGTCCCAGGTTCAATTCCGGTCAAGGGCATGTACCTTGGTTGCAGGCACATCCCCGGCAGGGGGTGTGCAGGAGGCAGCTGGTCGATGTTTCTCTCTCATCGACGTTTCTAGCTCTTTATCTCTCTCCCTTCCTCTCTGTAAAAAATCAATAAAATATATATATATTTTTAAAAAAAGAACTTGGGCATCAGGACCACAAATTTGGGGGTATTTAAACAGTCCTATAGTTGCTTAGTCAAATCTGAGTAGAAGTATTATTGCTGTGTGAATCCTGGAACCTTAGCAACAGAAAGAATGGAGAATCCTGTCCACTCTTTTTCCTAATTTGGGTGTCCTTAAGTGGTGGCTTATAGAAATGCATCTAAAATTAAGATTTATCCCTTTGAGATCTAAGATTCTATGCTTTTTAACATCCTCTAAGTAAACCATGACTCTGAATTTCTAATCTAATGATATAGTGTGGAAATTTATACACCTACATACAACAACACAGAGTGATAATGGCTATCATAGAATCAAGGTTTATGTTTGAACTGCTTTGCAAATTCCTAATTTGAAAGTCATTAGTTTGAGATTAAAACAGATAAAGATTTCTTGTGGAAAAATTATATCTACAAATGATGTTTAGAAGTCCCTACATATTAGAAGGGTGTATAGTTTGAAGCTACTGGGTATGTAACTGATGCCACAGTGTGTCTCCTGTAACATGACCATGCCCCACTCCCTCCTCATCAGCCTGGCCGTGTGGTCAGCTTCCTCTGGGATGTGGGGGGTGGGGGAAGCCTGTGGTTGACTAGAATGGGGAAGAAGACTGTAGAAGGAGCCAACTCTGTAGATTCTCATTTCTATAAATTCCCACTCCAAAGTGTTGGGGCTTTGAGGAGGGCTTGGTTTAGGATGGAATGGGGTAGAGAAGAAGTATACATCCTGCCCAGTTGGACCCATCTTCAATTCTAGTCATGCTCAGCCAAGAATTTTACTATAGTGAGAGCCCATTGGACAATTTATGCAATGTTTAATTTTTTTTAAAGCTATTGTACTTGTGTTCATTCTATGGTTCTGGAACAGGAAACGTGTTCAAAACATTGGAAGCAATTTAAGCTGAATAATTTTGCAATAAATATGTTATATGACAAAGACAAAGCTTAGGTCAGTGGCCAGACCACACCTTGGAATGAAACTAAGAAACAATGGAGGAGATCAGATTTTAACTCTCAGAACATTGGATTCCTACTCAGAGTCAAGCAAAGAGCCTTGGGGCTGGCCAAGTGGTTATTCCTAAAGCACCAGAGCCCTAAGCTGGAGTGCTGATTAATTCTTAGCCTCAAGAATTTCCTTTCCTGGAAGTGTGTGAACAGAACATTCATGTAAATAATTAAGAGGGCCAGTAAACATATGATGAAAAAATATTAACTTACTAGGTACCAAATAACAATTTAGAATTTGTGTCCTTTTTGTAAAAAACAACAACAGTATATGGTAATTGTATAAATTTCTTAGGGCTGCTGTAATTAAGAACTAAAAACTGGGCAGCTTAAAACAACATGAACTTATTCTCTTCTATTGATAATTCTGTAGACCAGAGTCTAAAATCAAGGTGTTGGGAGGACCATGCTCCATTTATGACTGGGCAGAACCTTTCCTTGCCTCTTGCTCGCATCTGGTGGTGGCATTTATCATTGATGTTCTTTGGCTTGCAGCTGTGCTTTGCCAATCTCTGCCTCTGTCATCTCATGGCATTTTCCCTGGGTCTCTCTGTTTTCACTGGTATTTTCCTCTTCTCAGAAGGACACTAGTCATATCGGACTAGTGTCTGCCTTAATTTAACTGATCTTAACTTAATTACATCTATAATTAAGGCCACATTGAAAATAAGGCCACATTCACAGGTACTGAAAGTTAGGATTTCAATATATCTTTTATGGGGAACACAATTCAAGCCATGACAAAGGGCATCTTATTTTGTCATTCTTTGTTCTTTTAGATCTGATTTTTACTGGCTATGTACTATTTCATTTAAATTAAAATATCTATCAACATGAAAAATTATATGATTATGCTTAGTTTAAATTAAGATTTGAAGAATATATTTACTTGATACAATTCTGCTTGACTGAGTAATCATACTTTCAACCAAAGAAGTGGCTTGAGGGACAGGGCTGAGGGCTGATGTCTCTCCATAGGGATGAGTAAAGGCTCATTTTGCAAACTAATCAGGCCCTGAGCCTCTGACATCTGTAGAGTTTTATAGTCTTTGGGACAGAAAATAGAGTTACTATCATCTAAGTAACAAGCAGGATAAATTCCTCCCCCCCCCCCCCTGTTCATTCCACTTCAGAGAACGTTAGGCCTGAAGAAGATGGTCCCTCTTGTGGGCACTGCCAGCCCCTCTGTGTGCTCTCTGCCCACTCCATTCCACGTGCCCTGAGAATTCAGACCAGCAACTGCATTGACACTGGGTGTTGCACACTTCTGGGCCTTTGGAACTTAGCCTTCACCAGGTGAACAGCACATATGTAGGCAGAGCTTCTAACATGAGTTTCTGAGCTCCTCAAGGGCCAGACCAGTACTGTGCTCATTTTTATATACTCAGGATTAGGACAATGATCTACATATGTGTTGGAACCAAACAAGCTTTTGTGTGGCCCTTTCAGGGTCATTCTTGGAAGACTCTGGTTATAGACAGCTCCTTGTAGAGACCACTGGAAGGGGCCCCCTTTTTACCTTAGCAACACTCAAAGCCAACTCCCTTCCTTCTCACCTCCCCCGACATCCTTGTGTTTTCTGTGTTCCTGCTGTGTGTTATGACTCAAAGGCATTTGGTGCCCTTAAAATAGGCAAATGGGCACCTGAGCTCACATCCAAGCTGAGCCAGCCCTGGTAATGAATGGACAGTCTCCACTGTGTCAGTACAGGCTGTGCCCAGTTGAACTCCCCAGAGTTTTGACAGGCTAGTGAGGAGAATACCTCTGCTCTTCTCTCTCTCCTGGAAAGAAACCAAAAGCATAGGCCATTTTCCTGGGGAAAAGCTCAATTTTTGAGGAAGGGCTGGTGTAGAGTTGGAGAGACACTAGAATGTTCTGGAAAATCTTTCCTTTCTCTTTGTTTCCTGTGCCATTCCAGGACATTTTTAATGATGTTGTGGTAGATGGTTTTAGTGAGAAAGCCGGCCCTGCCCAGGCTCTGCCTGTTGGTGCAGCTTACTTAGAGTATCATGGTAACATTGCCAATGGGAAAAATGCAGCTGAGCTCCTGTGACTGGTGCTGCTCCTAACAACAGGCCTGTGAGCAGACTCCAGTGGGAGATGAGAGTGATAGCAGAAATGATGTTTCCTTTCATTTGCCCAGTGTTTATAGGCTCTGGGCAAAATTGCTCAAGAAAACATCTCCAATTTGAAGGACTAACACTGGTACCACGTTGGAATAGAGATACTTGATTAATAAATGTATGGAGATGCAAATGAACAGTAAACTGGCTTCACTCTCATTTTTGACAATAATCAAGTAGCAAAACATCAGCACTTGGAAGATGTAACAGCAAGCCTTCAATTAGAATACATTCTTCTTACAAGATCCCCAATTGTACCCGTGTGTGAAAGGATGTTAGAAAGGCTGCCTTGGCAGGGGAGAGAAACCTGGGGTGACTCCAGAGTTTGGTTTGGACCTAGGAATTGTCTCTTTTTAAAAAAATTTAATTAATTGATTTTAGAGGAAGAGAGATGCAGGGGAGAAAGGTGGTGAAAGGGAGAGAGAGGGAGAAAGAGGGGGGAGAGAGGAGAGAGGAGAGAGAGAGAGAGAGAGAGAGAGAGAGAGAGAGAGAGAGAGAGAGAGAGAGATTTGTTGTTGCATTTATTTATTTCTTGTATGTGCCTTGATTGGGGATAAAACCCACAACCTTGGTATATTTGGATGATACTTTAACCAACTAAGCTATGGGCCTGGAAATTGTCTTAATGATTTTCCAAAAAGGCAGTAATAGTTTGAGAACCTGGCTCTTTGGAGAGCTTCTTTGAAATAGACCTGTTATCAAAACACTAACCTACATCTGCTCAGGATCAGGTTCCCTGCTCTCTTTACACACACACACACACACACACACACACACACACACAAGCACATATACATACACTTATGCACACACACGTACACACATACATACACACGTATCTTTGATTGATGTGCTCTCTGCAGATTTTTTATGGTAATTCTTTTGATGTTTATGTTACCATGTTATAATTAGAAACTTTAGTGATTATTGAATGCTTGCCAAATATCAGATTCTGTAATTTACTTGCATTATCCCATTGATCCTCTATGTAGCAATCATTAGCATCCCTATTTCACAGGTGAGGAAACAGAGGTTCAGAGAAGTTACATAATTTGCCTCAGTCCATGAAGATGGCCAAGGGAAGAGCTGAGACATGAAGTCAGATTTCTGCCCCATTCAACTATATTTTGATGCAAGAGACATCAGAATCTGAGCAGCAAGATCTCAAGGCATTGCAGTGCCCCAGGGATGCTCCTGGGCTGCACTTAGGGTTCTGTGGGCATTTGTTTGTCTATACTGCAGAGACACTCAGCACTGGACACCACTGCTCTGGCCTAGAGAGTTTGGCTTTAACTAGTACAGGAAATGCATGCGTTAGTTTCCATTCTTGAGATCTGTTTCAGATGAATCACCTCCTGCCTTCAATCTTCTGCCTTCTACCTCCTGGCCATGGTGGGATTGAATGGAAAAAGGTTTTATCAGCAAACAAAAAACCTGGGGCAAATTTGCTCACTTCCTCTCCTTCACTTCCTCTCATATTAAATAAAATTTGAGCAGTGTGTGTGTGTGTGTGTGTGTGTGTTTGTGTGTGTGTGTGTGTGTGTGTGTGTGAGAGAGAGAGAGAGAGAGAGAGAGAGAGAGAGAGAGAGAGAGAGAGAGAGAAAGAGATTGTGATATGAGCCTAGGATATGGTGGGTGAATTGATCAGACAATCACTATTTTCATAAAGTTGACATGGCTTATTCATTTAACCTTTCTGAAGATTTCTTCATCATAAGATGAGAATGACAGTGCCAACTTCAAGAAATTGATGAACATACTAAACTAAGAGAATATATGTGAAAGTACTTTATAAATTTTGAAGTGCTCAAGAAATAAGAGCAATTGCTGTCATTTATATCTTAATGAGCTAATGAGATAGGACCTTGTCTCAACTCCTAGGATTCCTGGCAAGAATCAGCATCTCTTCTCTTTACTGCTTGCTTTCATTTCAAATTCAGTCTTTGAGTTCCTACTTTGCTCAAATACATAATCTTGTTTAATCCCAGAAGGTCTAGTCAATTAGGAATAATTTTCAAAGTTATAGTTTATATCTATTTCCTGCAGCTTATTTTATCCATTTAGTTAATTATATTGGACAAGTTTCCAAGTATATCCCGTTCCAAGTATTTTCAACTTTAAGAGCACTTAGCTCCTTTTAACAGCTGCATAGTATTTTATATGGTTCAGCATTACATATTTAATCAGTCCCCTCTTCATGGGCATTTGCATTGTTTCTAATTGTTTCCATTGCAAACAATGTTGTAAGGAAGATCCTTGTAAACATATCTTAGAGAATCTGTTCGTATTTTTGTGATATGAAAGTGGGACTGTGGGTTGAAGGAATTTATTATTTATATTTTGATAGATACTGTCAAATTGTCAAAAGAAGAGAGTGTCAAATCTTCCAAAAAGGTTATACCAATTTATGTTATTTTTCACTGTGTAGATGAGTACCCCACATTCTTGCCAACATAGGATATAATCATTTTTAAAGACATTTGACAAACTTATGGACAAAATTCACATTTAATTATCTACTCTGTGTTTCTTTACGTGTTAACAAGACTGAGCTTGATTTTTGGCTTTTTTATTTCTTTTGTAAAATACCATTTCATATCTTTTTGCCTCCCCCCACCCAATAGATTGTTAATTTTTTTCTTTGCTGAATTGTAGGAGATCTTTATATATTTTGGATGTTAGAATTTGTTTGATAAGTACACTGAAAGGATTTACTTTTTGTTAATCTTCATTAAACTTTCCCTTACTCCTTGTTCATGGGTATTGATCTCCCTTTTTCTGAGAAGCTCTGTGGATCATAAAATTTCCTCCCTTTTTTGGCGCACCAGGTGCAGAATCTTGGCACTGCATTTTTGAGACGCATCTACCATTTAGGATGATATCATAAGGTTATTGCAAAGAGCATAAATGTTAGAGACAGGAAGTCAGATATTGAGTGTTACCAGCTAAGAGACATTGGGTGTGTTGCTTAATCTCCCTGTCCTTCTGTTTTCTTAGTGGAAGGTGGGATAATAATATTTATTTTCTCCAAGCACCTTTTTTCTCCCTAAAGACTGGAGATGTTTAGAAGTCCCTTTTGAGGGAGGTTAGGACATCTAAAAGTTTTAAGAAGAAAGTGTATCTAGGTAGTAAAGTTATACAGACCAGGAAGATTGAGGAACTATGAACAAAGCTTCTTTTGACAAATTGGAAAATATGGCATTTTTCTTATTTAAATTGAGAAATAACATAAAATAAAACTCATGGATTTAAGAGTTAAATGTGATCAATTTTGACAATTATATATACTTATGGAGTTACCACTCCCAGACATATAAAATTTCCTTTCTACTAAGAAAGCTTGCTGCACCCTTTAGGCAATTTTTACTTTCAACAACTTTTTGACTTATATGGCATTATATTAGTTTTCCCTGTATTTATATACCTATAAATGGAGTCATACAGTATATACTCATTTGTATCTGGTTTCTTTTAATCAACATAATATTGTGACATTCTTTTATACCATTTCTTATATCAATAGACCATTTTTTTAAATTACTGAGAAGCACTCCTTTGTACGGATAGTCTAATCTAATTTATCTAATCTCCTATTGATGGACATTTGGGTTGTTTATCTAATCTCCTATTGATGGACATTTGGGTTGTTTCCAGTTTTGATTGCAATGAGTAGGAATGCTATGAAAATCCTCATACATTTTCATTTCTTTTGGGTACCAGAGTGAACTGGTTGGTCAAGTGCATTGTTAGTTTTATCAGAAACTGCCAAACAGGTTACCAAAGTAGTTGTATCATTTTATAGTCCCACCAGCAATGTTAGAGAATTCCAACTGTTGTTTGAACTTTTTGATTTGGGCTCTGTTAGTTGTTGTCAAATAGTATCTCATTGGATTGGCAAGTTGGAATTTTATGTCTTGATTTTTAATTGTGAGCTCTCTGTTCATATTAATTTATATTTCTTTTTTTCCATGTGCGTTGGTTCTCCAATGAGATTTGAAATTCTGCCTAATATATTTTCTTTACATACTGGGATACAACAAACACAGGGCCTGAAACATAATGGGTGCTTACTATTTAGTAAGGAGGACAGATGAGAAAGAGGTGTCACCATCCAATGCTTTTCAAACCCTTACAATTGTGTTGGTTTTCAAATATCTTAGAAAAGACTGGCTCTGGTTCTCTCTCTCCCTCTATCTCTCTTTCTCTCACACATTCTTTCTCTGATAATTAAGTAATTATGTTTAATCAATAGTCAGGGCTTCTTAGCAGTCCTGACTGGTCAGAAGGGTGTGGGTGGCAATTTTTTTTTGTCAATATCTGGTCAGCAATAACTAGTTTAGGAGGGCAGAGAAACAAATGAGTTGGGCTTTCTTATTTGTTAGCTTCCCTCTTCCACCTCATTTGGCCTCCTTCCTGCATTTTTTCATTGATTGATGCTACATAGTATTATACAAATTATTCTTTCCTTTACCTTTTAGATTTTTTTCTTCTCTCACCTTAATATATTCTATTTTTAAAAACTGAATGGACAAATGAAATTATTTATACTGTTAATTTTTTTCTTCCAAAAATTGGAGAAAATAGAAAACTATTAACAATCTAAAAATTATCTGAAAATTATCATAGATTGCCTAATAACTTGTTTTGCTCTCTAAGTGTTATATAAATTTTTTTTTTAATTTAAGTTCTGGGTGTTCTGGTCCAATGGGGAACACTTCAAGCAGAACTCTTGTACAGGCTCCAGCAAAACCTTTTGTGAGGACTTGAGACAAATAACCAATCTCCCAACTTGCCTTGCATGGAGGAGGTCATTGAAAGGACAAGACACCCACTGAGCTGCAAGCTGGACCTAGGCAATTGGAGGTTCCTTACTCAATCTCATTGTCCTTGGAATATACATTCTTCTCTCTGTTCACACAGTGGGAATTGTCTTCAAGGTCACAACCTTAAGAGATCAATGTGGTGGTGTGACCATCTGGTTGGTATATGTGACTGAACCCAGGGAAGGCCTCTACCTTAACCGTTAAAATTTCTGGCAGGCAGGTATAAACGGTTCCCCATTCTTCCCTCTGTTCACACAGTGGGAATTGTCTTCAAGGTCACAACCTTAAGAGATCAATGTGGTGGTGTGACCATCTGGTTGGTATATGTGACTGAACCCAGGGAAGGCCTCTACCTTAACCATTAAAACTTCTGGCAGGCAGGTATATAAGTTCCGTTTATACCTGCCTGCCAGAAGTATGTGCTCATAGTATGTGCTCATTTGCATCCTCCCCAGACAAGCCAGGTATATAAGTTCCCTTGCATATTAAATTTGCCACATACCATCTGGAGTGGCCTGTCTCTTTCTTCCATCTCTCCTTGTCTTTTTTGTATGGGAACTAGAGGCCCAGTGCACAAAATTTGTGCATGAAGGGGTAGTCCCTCAGCCCAACCTGCATATTCTCCAATCTGGGACCTCTCAAGGGATGTCCAACTGCCAAGCAGTTCGACATCCCTCCTAAAATCCCAACTGCTCACCTGCCTGCCTGCCTGATTGTCCCTAACCGCTTCTTCCTGCCAGCCTGATCACCCCCTAACCACTCCCCTGCCAGCCTGATCAATGCCTAACTGCTCCCCTGCAAGCCCGATTGCCCCTAACAGCCCTTCCCTGTTGGCCTGATTGCCCACAACTGCCCTCCCCTGCTAGACATCTCCTGGTGGCCATCTTTGACCACATGGGGGTGGCCATCTTGTGTATTGGAATGAAGTCAATTTGCATATTACCTCTTTATTAGATAGAATCTCTGAAGTTGTGAACAAACACTTATCTGTCAAACCCCTTACCTATCAGTTGTGAGAGATTTGCAAAATATTTAAAACATCAGAGACTGAGAAAAAAATGGTAAGGTTTTATGCAAGTGTTACTGCCTTTTTTAAACTTTACTTGTGATAATGCATATAACAGTATATTATACTTACTCATTGCTTCTTGTTTTCTTTCCATGTATTCAATACATATCAACTGAATATCCACTGTGTGCAGGGTTTCTGTTGGGTGCTATAGATGTATCTGTGAACTAGACAAGTCTTGTGCCTGGCTTTGTGTGACTCGAACAGTGTGGCATGACTAACAGACAAGCAATCAGAGCATGAAAAAAGAGTGTATGTCATTAGGATTGTGGCAGATGCTGGCCAGAGCTATGAGTCCACTCAGGTCTCAGGGTCAAGACAAGCTTTCCAGAGTAAACTGCATCTGACTAGGATGAGTGAATCAGACCTATTTAGGCAAAGGGACAAGGGGACTATTGTTTTAGTCAGAGATGGGGGAGAGGAGGTTCCTCTAGGACCTGAAGTTCAGTGTCACTGTGGCATGTGGACTGGGGTGGTTGTGATGAAGACAGTGCTAAGGAATGAAGTAAGGATAAAGGGAGAAGCCAAATCATGCTGGGCCTTCTAATGTGTTAATGAGTTTGTCCTGTATCTCAAGAGCAATAGGAATCTTTTGTATGGTTTTAAACAGAGCAATAAAATAATCAGATTTGTTCCTGAAGAAAGATCGTTCTGGGGTGTTATGTGGAAGTTGGGAAGGTGCGGGAAAACCTCCTGGAGAGGGCTGGGGTCAGACTCAGGGGCCTCCAGTGAGTGGAGGGAAAGTGGTGGCTTTCGATGGTTGGGTCCTTTGCATAATTTCCTCAGGAATGGTGGTTGGCCAGAAGACTCAGGAAGACATGGATATGTTGGAAATCCTAATAACTTCTTTCAGCGTCCTGTGTGCTATTGCTGGGGTCAGAATCACAAGTTTAGAGCTGAGTGAGAAATAATACAATCACTAAGATGAATTCCAGGGTGTATGTGATGGTGGGAATTTCTGAGTGTGCCGACATCATGCTAATTGCCAAGCTCCTTCTTCTCTTGAGAGGCATGATGCTAAGGACCAGAACAGTTTATTCCTCTGAGGAAAAAACATGGGCTAGTATTTCAAACCATCAGTTCTCTCAAAGTCTGTTGTCCCCGAGACCCCAGAGGTGATGTTCCTGGTCTATTATATGGCTGCTATTGCTGGGTTACGTTGAGTACTTGGTGTTCAGTAATGCTTCCTGGTTTTTATTTTGCAGGTGGGCATATTGTCCATTAAAATATTCCCTTCCTACCACCAAAGCTGTTATATTGTGTTTTTCTTCATGGTTTCCAAAGGTGAAAGAGGGTCACCCTGTTAGAGTCAGCAGGCTCATTACCCAGGGATGAGCCGGACTGATGCACTGGCAGGAGTTTCCTCTTGAGAACTGGCTTCCCACAGAAAGGAAAAAGTGACAGAAGATGATGACTTGTTGTGCACCTCTAGTTTAATCAAGGAAGTTTGCAACCTGCAGTGTTGTCATGTAACCTGAGAGCAGAGCTGAGAGACCATTACAATCACCAGAGGAGATTGTCAGCTGTAGCCACAGGCTGTGGATCCCCACCTCTTCCCAGCAACTACAGCCTGGTTTGCTTACCTGCGTGGAGGGGGGAGCACCAAGCCTGGGCAGAGAGCATCGCTGCTGTCATGGTGAGCAGCAATCAAAGTCCCCAAGTGCCACCTGGGGAGAGCTGTCCCTTTAGCTCCTGAGCCACTTGTTAGGATTTCAGCCTCCCCCTCCTGCTCCTTCGAGTCTCTGGCCCTGCAAGTAAGTGCAGCTCATCTATTTTTGGCTCACTACATTTTTGTCCTACTCCACTGTGTTGACATTTTGGTTACAGAGTTTCATTTGCCCACTTAGAAAATGCTTCTGTCTTCCCCCCACCCCCACCCCCACCCCCACCCCCTTGCCTCCTGGATTTTGGTTCAGGTCTGTTGTACCTATGGCTGCTGACCTCTTGGGCAATGCCTTTGCTCATATCCAACCTCTTTGTTTTGTGTCTGACATGATAGATACATAAAGTCAAAGCATGAAAGAAGGCCCCTTTCTTTGACTCTGGAATACAGATGTCCACTGGGCTCACCCTGGCTTTTCAAGGTTGAACGGAATTCACTTGAATCTTTCTTCCTCTGGCAGTAGTATGCTTCCAATCTCTCTGGGGGGTTTTGGATGGATGTAGTAAGATGTGCAGTTTTCCTTCCTTAACTCTGTTTATCTGCTTCGATTGAGTTCACTCAGTATATTAGAATTATCTCAGCCTTGGCACTCCCTGTGTGCTGTTCTTTTTCCTTTTCATATTACTCTATGCTGAAAACATCTGCTATGCTCTTACTCACAGGAATCCCATCTCCACAGGATCTAGAAGGTGGCTGACTTTACCTGAAGCTTCAGAGTTATCAAGGGAACTTATGTTTTAACATTGCAAATCATTTAAATCAAATGATCATATCATGTCTAATTTTTTTAAAAGTTCTTAGAGGAGACTGTCACAGGAATTTCTCTTTGGCCTCCTCTCCTCCCCAATCTCTCTACTTACTGCTTTAGTTGCTCTACTCAACTGCTAGCTTCAGTGAACAGAGAGACTGATTGAGTTGCTATTAGGTTTTCTGCCTTTGGGGCTTACTTTCCCCTTTCAAAGAATCCAACCAGAGTCTGTTGTATGCTGGTCATTTTTAGGGGTGGGGAACATCTGGCCTGAGGCCTGTATAAAGCCCAAAAAATGATTTTTGTCTGGCCCTGTCCAGGCATTAGAAGTGAATTAATTAAATGTTTGTCCAAATATAGCAGGCTAATTTTTAAGTTGATGATTTTGTATGGCCCTCAAATGATGGCCTGTGACAGAAAAAAGGTTCCCCATCACTAGTTAAATATTCAGAAATTTGGGAACTATTGGTAGCTTGAAATTAGTCGTAGTAAGAGTATTTACACTATAGAGATTGGCAAGTGCTACAAAATAGTTCTTTGTTTTTGTTAGTCATTTTAGTGGCAGATCACCACTTCAGAATGCTTACCTGTGGAGAAATATCCTTTCACTCCTTACCCTTGCAGGCATAAATGGCTGCTATAAATTGTGACATTTTTCTCTTCATCACATGTTCATGGTTGACTCTGCTGCCATGCTTAGTTGAAATATATAGAGAATGTGCTGGAGTTTTAGATCTGGACATACATGAGACATTGTTGGTGGGAAGACAAACTGAGTCTAGTTTCCTGAGTTAAGCCCCCTTTTGTGCAGATGTAATGTGATGCCCAGTACCAGTGAGGCTAGGCTCACTGACAAGACATTTGTGAAGGTCAGAGACTGCATCACCTCCTCTTCCTGTGTGAGGATAAAGACAAAGACCAGAAAGAGGAACCAGTAGGATGAGTGTTGAGTGCCATACTAAGAGACTTTATCCTTATTTCCTGCGTTACTGAAAAACAGGGACAAGATTGAGCAAGTGGAATTTCACCAAGATTTACCTGTGGATTGGTACAGAATAGGTTGGGATGGGACATCTACTAGAATGAGGGAGACTATGTCCAGAGCTGTGTTAATGGGAAACTCTCCACTCTCCCATGTCCTACACTCTTATTAGTCTGTTTCTTCAAAAATTTCTTCCTCTACCTCAGATGAGGCTAGGGCAGGTCATGTTTTCTTTTTGCTTAGCCCATGCTAAATAGCTCATTAGTATTCCCAAATGAGACTTAATTGTTTCGTTTCTTTATGAAAATCACTGAGGAGAAAATTGCTCTAATGGGAGCCCCAATTAGAACCCACTGACAGTAGCTGCAGGGCCCCACGAATGGGAGATTAAAACTGCTAGGCCTTTGACTTTCACTTAGTGGGTGTAAACCATTGCCCCATCAACTCCAACACTTGGGAAACCTTAGTTTTAGGCCTGGAATGAAGTTCTGTGACAGGATATAGCATAGTGGGTAAGCTAGTGACCTGGGATGCTGGACCTAATCTGTGGTTCCTGGGCTAGGTCTCCTCCTCCGAAAACTGAAAGCTTTTTAGTGTAAACTGACACTGAAATTTTGGGAGTCAATTTCACTGAATCTACCAAAGCAGAATATGTGTATACTTTATGAACCAGAAGTTCAAATTCCTGACATCTTCTAGAGAAAGACTTATTCATGGGTAAGGAGATACGACAGCCTGAGGTACCCCTCAAATTCACTTCAAGAGAAGGCAATAAAATGTAGATGATGAGGTCAGGAAGACCTATCATGTGCCATCTCTTGGGCTTAGCTTTCTCACCTATAAAATGGGAGTAATAATACACAGAGGCTCCTTTTGAGTTTGAGATAAAAGATTCACATAAAGCACTTTGTATAAT
Source organism: Pipistrellus hanaki (assembly GCF_964339955.1). Taxonomy (NCBI): domain Eukaryota; kingdom Metazoa; phylum Chordata; class Mammalia; order Chiroptera; family Vespertilionidae; genus Pipistrellus; species Pipistrellus hanaki. The sequence goes on along the minus strand of NC_140504.1, from coordinate 131,804,577 downwards.
CTCTGACATAAATTTTCAATAAATACCAAGTAATAGTTTTATTTTTATATTGTTTTAGTTATATAAAAATGTATTGTCCTTGTAAAAAGAAAATGGAAATATTACATCTATGGCCAAAGTTTTTGGCTATTCATTCTTTAAGCTGTTAATTCTTTCCAATATTAATCATTCTTAACCTCCTACTTACCTCCCCCCCTCACTGAGAGACAATTACACTTGCCATTTTTGGATGTATCTTTTCCCTTATCTTTTGCTGTACATGTGTCTATCTCTACCTCTGTCTCTATCTCTATCTCTATCTCCTCTAGCTCTAGCTCTAGCTCTATATGTCTATCTATCCCCCCCTCCGAGAAAATATGTAGTATTGTTCTATAGCTTTTTTTCCTACTTAGTATATTTTCAAGATCTATCCAAGTTAACATATGTAGAATAACCTTATTATTTTTCACTGTGCAACATTCTCTTTTACTTTCACAAGCAATGTTGCAACTAACATCTTTATTGCTCATCTGTGTAGGTATGTATTCCTGAGAAATTATCAGGAATGAGATATGTGAAATCATAAGATATATACATTTTTAGCTTCAATCAGTTCTGCACATTGATCAGCAAAATGGCTATATCAGTTTAAATTTCAACTCGCACCACCTTTCCTCATTCTCTTGAATAATCTTGTGGGTGAAAAAAGAAAAGGTATATTATTTGTAGTTTTAAGGTGCTAATTACAAGTGTTGGATGAGTATTTGTTCATATACATATTGGCCATTTAAATTTTTTTGTGTGTGTGAATTGCCTAGTAATAAATATTGCCCATTTTTCTACTGGCTTGACTTTTTTATTAATATCAGATACTAATCCTTTATTCTCTATGTTGCAAATATTTTCTCCCAATTTTTACTTATGTTTCAACTCTGTTCATGGTATCTTTTAAAAATATATACTTTATTGATTTTTAACAGAGAGGAAGGTAGAGGGATAGAGAGTTAAAAGCATTGATGAGAGAGAAATATCGATCAGCTGCCTCCTACACACTCCCTACTGGGTATGTGCCCACAACCAAGGTACATGCCCTTCATCGGAATTGAACCTGGGACCCTTGAGTCCGCAGGCCATCGCTCTATTCACTGAGCCAAACAGGTTAGGGCTATTTATGGTATCTTTTGATAAATATAAGTTGAAATTTTGTTGTAGTTAAATTTATCATTTTTGTGTGATTTTTGCTCTTTTGTATCTTTAGGAGAATTTCCCCTACCCACAAAGTCACAAAAATGCTCTCTAATATTTTATTTTAGCACTTTTATGTGTTTTTTATATTTAGATCTTTAATCCATTTAGGATCTCCATATGAACAACTTTATTTTTGCTTCAACAGAAATTATATTATTCCACATATCAGTTGTCAACTAATCTGCTCTTTCTTTATAAATTTACAGTGTCACCTTTATCAAATATTAAATTCCTACATATACAGGGACCTGTTTTAGTTTTTTATTCTTTCCAAACATTTACTTAATACATTGATCCAATTGGTTCTCTGGCTTTTAATATGTCTTGACACCTGGGAAGGCTGTTCCCAATTCAGTTCTTTTATAAAATTATTTTGGTTATTCTTGCTCTTTTGACTTCTAGAACCAGTGTGAATGTTATGCGAAGAAACTGGCTGAATTTTGATGGAAATTATATTGCATGTATAGATTTATTTTGAGAGAATCAGTGACGATAATGATTCTGTTGATAAGGGTGACAAGGATTGATTTCAGATCTCTGCCAGAGCACTTTCTGGAGTTCCCAACAGGACCAGTTAGGCCACTAAAGATGACAGTGCTGGTGATGAGCCATCTTCTCTGTGTACCATTTCTTTCCTTGGATGAGTCTTTTCCCCCTGAATTAAAACTCCTTAGAACACAGTATAGATGAGATCTGAAGACAGCTTTGATTGAGGTCAGACATCAGTCGGGAGCAGAGTGATGCTTATAGCATGTGCTCCACTCAGCTATCTGACCTGCTCATGTTTTCTGAGGGTCATGTGAGCTCAGCAGGCAGGCTCCATTCCCAATTCTTACACTGGTGCTTGGGCAGTGATACTACCTACCATATGAGGACCCTTTAAAATATGATAACTCTATGGGAAAGCAGATACTCTTCTAGTAATTGTTGACTGAGAATACATATAATTTTTAAAAATGCTACTTGAATGAAGTAATTCATAAATTAAATTTGATTTATTGTTCATAAAATGGGTATATATGTATGGGACATATTACTTACTTGGCTATAGATGGTGCTTTGTGTCTACCTGGATTGCAGAACCCCTATTTCAGGGCATTCTTGATTTAATTTAAGATGAAAGTCTTCTCATGTCACCTCATTTTTTTGGTTACATATTATACTCCCGAGACATCTTCCAAACTAAAACTATGTTCAAAATCACCAAACCTTTATCTTGTGTATGGCTCACCTTTCCTCTCCTAACATGTGTTCTAGGTACCCAGGAGTTAACGATACATGGTCACCTTTTAACCAAATGGCCTAATCATCAACAGATAAAGCTACATTCATGTGTGCACTGACCCCAGGCAATGAAAAAAAAAAAAAGATAGGAATAGTTATGGGTAAGAACAAATGGGCCGATGCACAGAAAGCCATTTAAGCTGTGAAACATTATACAAATGCTGTTTGCTTCTCAGCACTGTAGAAAGTTACAAATGAAATAGCCACCTTGGCTCTGCCCTTCAGACATTTGAAACCAGCTGGAGGCTCAGATCTAGTGGGACAATTAAGGAGAAATCGCAAGGTAACTGGGGAAAAGCTCATGAAGATGCAATGAAAGATTGTAGCCCTAAGTGCCCGTATAGCACAGGGAGCTTCTGGACCCAGAACCAGCTCTGACACCCAGTGCGGGTGCAGCCGCCCACCACTCTGGCCTGGCAGCTGGGTCCCACTACATCACCATCCTCTCTCCCTCCTTTGCCTTTAAAAACTCCTGGAGAACTTTTCAAACTGAACCTCCCAGTGACTTGGGGCCTCTCTTTCTAATTGCTCTTTGCTCTGTGGCTTATTCCTCCTCCCATTTGGCAATATTAAATTCATGCTGCTGGCCGTCTTGGGACTTGGGCTCTGTGGTACTTGATGCTGATGAAAACAATGTGGAAAAGAACCCACAGCAGGCTTTCTGTCCTGGGCTGCAGTTCAGAGTCTGTGTTTTGATCACTTCATTTATTATGCTTGCATTGTGAAATGGTGAGCACTGGTACCCACTGTTCTTTCATTTAAGAAAGTCCAGGGCTGCTGGGCGCTATTCACAGGTAATTAATTTGTCAGGGTAGGAGAAGCAGTCTTACCAAGTACAAGCAGGAAAAAAAAAATCACACCTCATCTAGCAGTTGATTAGTTTTACAAATGATCATGAATAACATTAAAAAGTATGGGTGGGAAGTTGGGTAGTGGCAGGGTAGACAGACCTGTAAATGGATGAGGCTTTACCGCTAAACCTAATGGATTCATATATTTTGCCTCATAAAAGCCTGTAGTTTTGCCTTGTAAATGAATCCCTTGTGGTTACCATATCAGACTCTTAGATAAATAAGTGTGCCTTGTGTGGTCCATGTGTGGGCAAAATGAAAGGCTTGCCTCCCTTCCTCCCTTCCTTCCTCCCTTCCTTCCTTCCTCCCTTTCTTCCTTCCTCCCTTTCTTCCTCCCTCCCTCCCTTCCTCCCTCCCTCCCTTCTTTATTTTTCTTTCTTTCTTTCTTTCTTTCTTTCTTTCTTTCTTTCTTTCTTTCTTTCTTTCTTTCTTTTTCTTTCTTTCTTTTCTTTCTTTCTGCCCTTCTCTTCCCTTCCCTTCTTTCCCTTCCTTTCCTTCCATTCCCTTCCCTTCCCTTTCCCTCCCTCCTCCCCTTCCTCTCTTCCTCCCTCTTTTTCCCTCTATCCTCCCCACTCCCTTCCTTCTTCAGATCAATTATACTTTAAATTGACTCTAAACTAAAGATAACATAAACAAATTTTCCAAACTCAAAATTGAAAGGCATGGTCTGATAATGAGAGAATATTTGAAATCCCTAGAAAACTCAGGATAGAGCATATATATATATATATATATATATATATATATATATATGAAATTTCAGCAGATAGGTTGATTGTTCTTCTAGGATTTGGATAATTGACAAGATTCCAATGTCTGGAATTATTAAGAGTTTAGAACATTATTAGTAAAGTTGCCTGGTAAAATCTATGTAATGAACCTAATGATACTGTTGTAATTAACCTAGTTATTAATAAAAGAAAAGGAGCAAAGGGAAAGCCAAATACTATAGGTGTGTCATCTGGGCAGATTTGCCAGGAAAATACAACTTTACCCTCCCCAGGGACCCAGCTGCATGCCCAGTAAAGTTGGGGGGACCAGGGAAGGTGCTTGCTGTCAGTCACACCTGGCAGCAGAGGTCATTGGTCAGAATGAGAGTGGCCACTGCAAACTAGGGAGGATTTGGGTTATTTAATTCCATGAACAAAGGCATTTGAGCTTTTGGGCTCTTGGTTTCTCCTGTGCTCTGGGAGTGTTGTGTTTGACGCCTGGCATGCAGGGCTCCCTTGCTCCTGTGTTCACTCTCATGGCCCATGGCCACGTGGACCAGCACACAATGGACTAATGAACTGCAACTAGCCTGATGCTGAACTGGACGTGGCTGCAACATGGAACAAAACCCCTGGACCCTGCTTTGCTTTGAGCTCTACTGAATCCCCAGCTATTCTTCTTTCAGGCCTAGGTTAAGAGAAATGGGACTTGGAAACACAGATTTACTTCCATGCAAATAAAAATCACTCATCCTCTATGTGAGTCCCAGAAAATTCCTTTTCTCAAGATATTCTACATACTCCACCCCCAGCACTCAGTGGGGAAAGGGATACCTCACCTTCCCTGATGACAGATAGGACCAAACAAGAGGACTAAAGTGTGGAAAGCATCTATTCCTGGCTCCCTCCCACTCACAGCCTCCAAGTGTCAATCTTACCAGACAGTTTAGGTTGGACAGTCATGGGATGCCATGTTGGCTAAGGTGTCACAGGCCCCTCAGATTCTGGTCTGTGATAGAAAGCTAGGGAGCAAAGAAGGCATTCATACCTCCCTCAGCTATCAAATCTCTACCTTTTCAGAGAACAAAAGAGGGTATAAATGTTATTTATTTTAGGTTTTTATTTCTGAAATAAATAATAATACAATTTCCATTCCTCCAAAGTGCCTACTCTGAAAAGGAATTTTATTCTGGGTTAAAAAAAAAAAAAAAAAGAAAAAAAAAGAAAGAAAGAAATAAGGACTGTCTGCCTCTGAAATGCTAATTCCTAGTCTCTAAGGGTTTTTTTCTGAGCTATCTGTTGAAATGTAGATTCTAAGAAATGGAAGGTAGATAGCCTAGGTCAGTGGTCAGAAAACCGTGGCTCCAGAGTCACATGCGGCTCTTTGGTCCCTTGTGTGTGGCTCTTCCACAAAATATCACGCTCGCAGGCGCGCATGTACAGTGCAATTGAAACTTCGTGGTCCATACGCAGAAGTCGGTTTTCAGCCTGGGTGAGTCTATTTTGAAGAAGTGGAGTTAGAACACTCGAGGGGCCAATGAGCCGCATGTGGCTCACGAGCCATGGTTTGCCGACCACTGGCCTAGGCTATCTGAATCAATTAGTTTAATTCAGTTCTCCAGTGAGTTGCCAAATCAGTGAGTTTTGCTATACACTTATCTCCATGATGTGGTGTGCATACCTTTAATTATTCAACTATTGAATATCAAAAGGAATAATGGTGAAGGGGTGGGCAAGGAAGTCTCAGGCCAATGTCCGAATGATTGAGCAACCAACTGCCTGTAGCAGTGGCTTACACATCTGCTGATTCTCCCTTTTCCCTGCTTTACTCTCCCACTCCTGGAATCCCACTCTGTATTTCTTATACACAGGTCTCTGCCTTGGCCTCTGCTTTCGGGGGAACTGAAGCTACGACAGGACTGTTTGAAGCTATTGCTCTCTGGCTTTTCTTGACAATAGTGTGCACATGGTAAATGTGTTTGATTAAAAATATTCTGGCCTGCGGCTGTTTGACTGAGGTGGTTAAAATGAGGCCAAGATAATGAATGTGGACTCGAGTGACCCAGTTAGCTTCATTTTGTTCCATGGCTAGATTTCCATCCTGTAGATAGGTAACTTCTCCATAAAGACCATTCATTCACTACCAAACTGTTTGAGAGACTTTCATGTTCTTCCCTCCTCCACAATATGGCTATCACCCCACCAGTCATTGCAAATATTTTCTTAATTACACTCTTTCCCTTATCCCAGACATCCAAATATCACTAATTTCTTGGGTTTACATTTCACAAATGTCTTTTAAAATTGGCCTGTCTTTTTTCTTCACAGCCTACAATCCCAACCTTTTCTTCATGGATCATTGTTGCAATCACAGCCTATCTGGTTTTATCGTCTGTATTTTCTATTTCTACTAGAGGTCTGGTGCATGAAATTCATGCACGGGGTGAGGGAATGTCCCTCAGCCTGGCCTGCACCCTCTCCAATCCAAGACCACTGACTCCTTGCCTACCTGCTTGATTGTCCCTAACTGCTCCCTAGTTGGCCTGATTGATGCCTAACTGCTCCCCTTCAGGCCTGATCGCCCACAACTGCCCTCCCCTGCTGTGACCCGCCTCCTCTGCCGGGACTCGCCTCCTCTGTGCTGTGTGGAGCAGTGGGACCCCCAGACCTCACTATGCATAGTGACTACCCAGCCCCACCTCCGCTGTGCGCATGGCCAGTTTCTGGTGGCCATTTTGAGGTGGCCATCTTGTGATGACATCGTACGTGAGGGTACAAGGACTACTTAGGCTTTTATTAATATATATACTGACAACATTATTTATATTTACTGTAATGGTGTTTCAATTTGAATATCTGTGTCATTTCTTATTTTTTAAAGACAAAAACAAACTTAAAAACAAACAAAAAAAAGTCACTACTTGGTCTCATTAATCTACGAGATTAAGTCCAAAAGTCTCTGGTGTGTTTTATAGTGTTTGCAATACCAGGCTTCACTCAGTATTGCCTGCCTCTCCAACATCATGCTCCAACTCTGTGACACAAGCAACCAATTTCCCACTTTTGTTCAAATATGCCAAGCCTTTTTATATTCTCCCTTCTCTCTGCTCAGAATGCTTCTTCTGTTTTCTCCTACTTATACTTGAGATGTAAGATAAATATGGTTGCAGATTAAACAGATTTAGTTGTTCTGCCTTGTGTGTTCCCACACCTTTCAAAAAGTTATTACACTTATTATTGTATTGAGGGTCTCTGCCTTCTTCCTCGATCTCCATGTTAGACTTCTGTGTCAGAGTGTCTATCTCAGAGCTTCTTAGGGGGAATGAATTTCCCTGAGTCCGCTGGTATATTAAACAGTGTCCTTCCTTTTTTTCTCAGCAGGGTCCTTGGTTTTCTTTGGTTTTCTGCAACACTATTAGTAATAGTAATAAAATCACTAATTACAATAATAACAACTCCAATCCTAGGAGTTATTTCACTTATACTTGGAAAAAATGTTTGTGTGGGTTTTTTCTTTCTTTCTTTTTTTCTTTTTGTGTGTTAGTTTTTTGAGGGAAGGGCACGGGAAAGACTGGAAAAATTAGGAAATTTATCATTCCATAAAAAAAAAAAAAAAAAAAAAATGGTGGTGAATCACCAGCAGTGCATTGAATACAATGTAGAAGAAAATCTTGGCTTGAAATCTCAGATGGTATTTTCTGCCATGTCCAGGATTGCTGGTACATAGGCCATTTAGAAGGAAAGCTTGGATGATACCGTGTTTGGCTAACATCTGCTGAGCTGCCATCTATTTCTAGAAAAGGGATGGCTTTTACTGGTTAAATACAGTAACATTCTGCATCTCTAACTATTATACTTGCTTCTAGGCAGTCAGTGCCTGTTAAATGATTGAATCTGTGGCTTAGTAGCCTCAAGCATTTCCTGTGTAGCTGGGAGGTTGTAGTTCACAATTATCTAATCTGGACTCCACTGAGAAGTGATAATTAGGTGCTAAATGTTAACCGGATTACAGCAGGGATTGCTCCCCCCAGTCATTTAACACCTCATCAGGGGTTGGGCCTTGGATGTTGTTTCCTATTTACTCTTCCTATGCAGCTGCCTCTTCCTGACCTTTTCTTTAAAAGTCTATATTTCATCTTCCTGTCCAATTTTTGGGATAGCCACATCTGCTTACCTACTTGATAGAATCAACATTTACTTGTGGCATACAAGTAAAATCTGTGACTCTTCTAAATGGGTAGAAGGAGCCACAAAATGTTCTCCAGGAAGAGAATTTACTATAATCATAATGGCAACCATATAGTGCTGACTTCCTATGTGCGTGATAACCCACACGTTCTGTACAGGATTGTGGTTGGTGATGAGTTATGTGTTATTAGCATCCCCATGTACAGTTGTGGAAACTTGGGCAATAGGCAGTTTGCACGTAGGCTGGATACACTCAGAGCCTTTGTTCTTAACCCCTGTGTGTGCTGGGGCCTCTAACTCAACTCTATCCTGGGCACTTGCCCCAGTTTACTAGGCACCCAGGATGAAAAGGGAATTCCCGGTCCCCTCTTCCCTATCAGGGCTTCAGGAGTGAGGCAGGTGTGTCCTTGCCTGAAGTGGGACAGACTGGGCGTGTCTAATGGGTCTGAGAACAAGTGTTCCCATGAAGCCAGCTGGGAAAATTTCCCAGGTAAAAGGCCATAGCTGGGAATTTCTAAGTATGACAGTCTATTGCTGCCCTTTGTGTTCCTTTGAAAATCCACAGTGCAGGTTGTAGTACAGACTTGTAGATCAGTGGGTTATGCTCCATGGAATGTGAGCTGATTTAGAGAAGTTGAAAGAGCTACAGAGGGAAGTTTAAGGGTATCCATTCAAATATTATATTTATTCATCAGTATCTCAGGTCACTTTAAATGTCATTGGCAGGGTCTATGTGATTTTATTTCTATATCCATTATATAACAAAACTTTACAAATACAGATTTTTTTCCTGATGGCGGTGTATTTTTCATTCTATCTTTACAGTAATAATTTGGTAAATAATTTCCATCATTTTAGCTTTCAACTGTGGACTTCATTTTGTTTTTTGTTTTGTTTTTTTTAAAGAAAACCTTCATACAACTCAAAGCACTTTATTCTTTTGTAGTAGAAAATCTAGCAGTTCTAGTAATTTTTAGTTTCTAACTTATATTTTGTTTTGAAATTTATCAACATTTAGTGTGCCAATAAAATGTATTTTACTATTTTGCCTTTTTTTTTTTTAACCAAATGCACTATGGTTATACATGTTAATTAGGTTGTTTGTTTGGCTGTATATATTTTTCCTAAATATTGGTGAGGGATTGTATTTTTTAAAAAAGTAATTCTAGTCCCCACTGACTGCAGACATTTCCCCTGGTACTGTTTGTTATTCTGAGTTTCTCTAGTCTAGGTGGTTATTTTCACACTTCCTCAGCATGTATTTTCTTAGTGTTAACCATATATCTGGCTTGATCTTGCTACAAACTCACTTAGCATTTTAATCTGAATCTCACTTAATCCTTGTCACTTAGCTGCTATAGACTGCCCATTTACAATGCTGGTTTAATCATTCTGAAAACATTTGGCTATGAATAAAAGAACACTGCATCTGTCTCAACTTGTAGACAGAGCAAGACAATTTTAAGGAGCTGTTCTAGGGGGAAGGGAGCTACTGTAAATTCATATTGACCTTGACTCCTGGTTTGTGAAACAAATATCAAACAGATTGTTGTTGTTGTTGTTTTGTTTGGGTTTTTTTTTGTTTGTTTTTTTTTGTTTTTTGTTAAGCTCCCAAGTGCATCAAACATTTCAATAAAATACTATTTATCTGCTGAGCTCGACTAGTCAACCACAGGAAATTTTTGGCATGTTCTAGGATCATTTTATCTTTTCCTCTTTCATTAAAAAACAAAACAAAACAAACAAAAACTACTTGCACTTGCTTAGTGTTTGAGAAAGAAAATGGTAAAATGGGAGGAATGGAAGGACATGTTAACTTGATAAAAAAATTAAAAAAAATTCCCCTCTGATTCAAATGTATTTGCTGTCAAGACCACATTACAAATGAACCCTGCTAATGTTATATTTTCTAGGGTTTAGTGGTGATGCTTGACCTAACGTTAAACAATAGCTATGGGCCTCCTCTCACCCCTCATACCTTTGTGTGGGAGCTTTCTGCCCCATGATCAGAAACATTGTTGCCATGCACCCTGTTGCTTCTCCCCAGCGCCTCTCTGAGCATTGCAAAGGATGCCTTGAGAATTTGTATATAGCCTATGTATCCATCAGGATAGCTTCAGCTATGAAAAAATAACTGCAAGGTCTTATTAGTTTCATACAACCAAGGTTTCTCTTGCTCACAGAACTCTGTGTTGCAGGTGGTCTAGGGCTCTGTATCTCTCAGGGACTTGCTGAGAGAAGCTCTGTCTGAACTACAAGGCAGGAGAAAGGGAATGTGGTACATGAAGCACCCACCTGGGAACCTTTTTCCCAGATATAAGTGAGAAAGCATTACAGCAAGCCCACTTCCCCCTGTAACCTCTACAGGGGTGTGATTGTCACAAATAGCAGTGACCAAATATTTGGAATTCTCTTTCCAGACACATGTAGGATTGAACTGAAACTTGCAGTCAATGAAATGTGAGCAGGAAGTGATGATGTCACACTGATTTGTGGGGTATAGTATAAAATGCAAATATGTGACTTCTTGTTCAAGAATTATTAAGAGTTTCAAAAAAGTGAGTGCTGTAAGCTAATTCCAGCAGGTCATAAATGCAAGAAGTTCATCAAAAGATTGGTGGACCTTGAGCCTTCAGCAAAGGCTGGAAAATACATATTATTGCCCATGAAAATGGGTAAGGGCATTTCCCCAAACCTGAAAAGGATGCATAAATGATTGCTTGCTGCCAGACAGCTGAGGGCATTTTAATCTGCATATTATTGCCTCCTATTGGCCAAACACCAGAAGAGCCATAGGCAGTTCCACCAGTGTGACAATGGATTCTGTATACTAAACTTTGCCTTTGATATGTTTATCTACTTTGCTTTAGGACAATTTGTGTTAATAAAAAGGCAAGGGGTTCAGAGATTCAGGAGAACTTGGTTCCTGCAGCCAAGCTCCTCTGGCTCCTCAAAATGCCTTTCAAAATTATGTTTCATCTCTAGTCTCTTTAATAATTGACAGCAACTCCTTCTCCAGGTTCCTGAACCCTTCTAGATGCTGAACAAGACCACAGGCAAGTGACATCAGAGTTTTAAACCAAACAGGGCACTCTTCTAAATGTGGTACCCTGTAAAACTGTGCAGATCTCACATCCACAAAAACTGGACCTGCATACAGCCCATGAAGGGATGCAGGAAAAGAGGTCCCTCTATGGAAGCATCTGATGATGCTAATTTAAGGTTGTGTTCTTGCCTGGAGTGGTCACATAGTGTCAAGCCAGTTGTATGCCTATCTCACAGGAGGTGTTTTCAGGATGAGTAAGACAGTGTAAGATGAAGACTTTCCCTTTGCAAAACTCTGGAGGGAGGTGAACTCTAAATTCAAAGCATAATCTTTCCCAACAGTGATTTAATGATCCTAATTACACTACTATAATGGCACTGTATCACTCTTATAATTTCCTTACAACAGAAAGGTTGGGAACATCCTGCCCTACCCTGACTTTATTTTAGGGGATGGAAGTGGAGGGAAATGGTGGTCTGCCAATAAGCATTAGGAAGGATTTCCATTTGACTGTGTCAAGTTCAGCAAAGCTAAATTAGAGAACAGGTTTATTGTGGAGATGGGGAAGAGAACTGTTAACTGGACCTTCTGGTTGAGATGTACCCTTGCCTATTGTGTCCCCTCTTAAAACAAAGAACCCTGGAGAATCTGCCTGGCTTGGGTAGATTTTTCTGATTCAGAAATTTTATTTTGATTATTTTAAGATGTAAGAAGGGAAATTGGCCATTAATCTTTTGGATTAAACATTTTTGGAGTCATGCTCATTTCAATGGCATGAGGAGCAATGCCTCTGCTGTATAGTCTTACTGTCTGATAGGGCTGTAGCAGATGCTATTGATGCCCGGTCCAAATCCCTCAGCTGCTCACTGGGGCTCACCACTCAGAACCACTCCGCCTCTCCTGTGGGACTGCCCTTGGCTTCCATTCAACCTGGAACAGCTCATGGCCCATGACTCACTGATGGGAGAGTACAAAGGACCAGACCCCTTGCCTCAAGGTGGGGACAACTTTGTGGTGTGATTTGTGTTCTAGAGTCCTCCATGAAGCAGGCTAAGGCAATAGTTTACACAAGACACCTTTCTTTTTTAAAAAAAATTATATATATATATATATATATATATATATATATATATATATATTAATTATTGATTTCAGAGAGGAAGGGAGAGGGAGAGATAGAAACATCAATGATGAGAGAGAATCATTGATTGGCTGTCTCCTGCACACCCCTACTGGGGATTGAGCTGAAACCCAAGCATGTGGACTGAAATCAAACCCCACAGTGATTTAATGACATTTAATTACAATTCTATAACTGCACTGAAGTGCTTTACTTCAGTCCTCAGGCCAATACTCTAGCCACTAAGCCAAATCAGCTAGGGTTACCCAAGACACCTTTCTTGCTTAATTCTCTTCGTTTCCCTAACCTTTCTCTTTCTCTTTTAGGTTTTTCATTAGGGACAGTCCCTCATAAGTCATCTTGGCCAAACCCTGACCCAGGCTCTGTTTCTGGGGAACTGCAGATGAGACAAGAGCTATACCTACTTTATGTGAAGGGAGATTCATTCTGAATAGGCAATTGTCACTGGGTCAGAACTTATACTTAAGAACCTGAAGTAGCCGAAACCAGTTTGGCTCAGTGGTAGAGGGTTGGTCTGCGGACTGAAAAGTCCCGGGTTCGATTCTGATGAGGGGCATATATGTTGGTTGCGGGCACATCCCCAGTAGGGGGTGTGCAGGAGGCAGCTGGTCGATGTTTCTCTCTCATTGACTTTTCTAGCTCTCTGTCTCTCTCCCTTCCTCTCTGTAAAAGTCATAAAATATATTTTAAAAATTAAAAAAAAGAACCTGAATTATAGGTATAGTCTCTTCCCAGAAATAAGGACCTGATTTTAATGATATCGAAGAAATAGTCTCTTCTTGTCTTTCCCTAGCATGTTGATGGCTAAACATGCCAGAGATGAAAGGATGGAGATACATATTAACATCACTAATGATGGCTGCTCCTACAAGGTGTGGGGGCTAAAAATATATATACTTTTCTTCCCACCTTCTAAATTATTCTAGTCAAATGAACAAAGATTAAAAGGAGAAAATCGCATTTTAATATATACCCACAGGGAATTTTCATAAGCATAAAAACTCCCAAAGACAGTGAGGAAAAATTGGGAGGAGTAACATTTGGACAAAGGGAAGAATGGGGTCTTAAGCTTCAAAAGTGAAAATGGACAATTTACAGGTAGTTGAGGAAGAACAGAACAACATGGCAGGCAAATTCTTGCTAGCCAACCCAGAAACAATGGGACCCAGGGAGTGAACTGGGGACCAGGCTCCTTGCTGGAGCCTGATATGCTAAGATTTCCTTGCTAGAACAGGTCTTCCCATCTGAGTCTCTTGGACAGAAAAGGAGCAGATTCAAACATTTTTTGTCTGAGTCTTTTGCTTCTTAATAACCAGCTTAAAATCAAATCCCAAAAGTCAATTTCAAAATGGTGACATTTTGGTCCCCTTCAAGTGCAACCGTCCTCACTAGCAGTGCTCCTTCAGAGTGGGTTTCGGGTAGCCATTGTAACTCACCTCCTTCCGCTATCCCTACTATGTGGGCCCAGTCAGCCATTGATGGTGTGGCAATATCATTGCTAGTGTGCACACTGAGTAAGTGCTTTACATCAGTCAACTCCCTGAGTCATCAAAGTCACTCCATCTGGTAGGTCCAAGGCCATAGAAATAATAGGTGGTCCAGGTAGATTTGCACCTATGCCATTTGGCTCTATATTCCATTGCCTTGATGCTCTGCTCTATTGCATCACGGGTAATAAAGGATGATTCTCATCCTCTTCATAAGATTGTAATGATTAAATGATTTCTTATAAATAAAACACTTACCATCATGCCTAGCACATAGTAGGGCTCCAAAAAGTAATAATGACAGTTATTATTTTGTGGAAGAGTTTATAGCGGTACCAACATTTGGAGACATAGAATCAGTGTCATCTTAGTCAATTCCTTTTAAAATACTAATGTTTCTGGTCAGAAGTTCTGTTCCTGCCTCACTGACTTCTGCTCCTCCCTGTGCTTGTGGGCACAGCCTAGAAACAGGTTTCTTTCAGCACCACATTTCACAAGGTGGAGGTGATATCACAGTGTCCCATGTTCTCACGCTTTCTTATAGTCATTGCCCTTTATGGTTTTGGAGTAACATAAAGAAAGTCACAATTCAGTCTGGCTAGAAATGAGTTGGATATTTTTATTATTTCCAAGCAGAAAAAAAGAACCACACAGGAAATGGGCAACAAACTCATAATCTTATAACTGAGTTGGCAGATTGGAAAAACATCTCTAGATAGAACTGTTGCAATGGTGGTATCTTTAGATTTCACAGTGAGTCATCTACATCCTTCACCAAGTGAGTCAGCTGTGCTCTGACTGGCACTGAGCATTTATATTTTGGTTGAGTAGGAGTCCATATGACACCTGTCCTAGTAAATTGCAAACTTGCCATTTATAATGATAACTTACTGAATTGTGGTGTGTGGATTATCAACTACTTAGAGCTTTTGTAACTGTTCATGAAAGACCTAGAGAAGTTGAGGGAGCGATTTGTTTTCTGGGAAGTGGTTAACAATAAAGTCCTATTGATTAATGAGAACCAGGGCAATGAGGAGGACACAGAAACACACCTTGCTGGCTTAGTTGTTCATGGATGCAAATTAGCTCAAGTGAGAAACAGCTGGGCAGTGAGCTAATTTTAAGGTATAATGCTGCTTCAAGTTTATTTTCTCCCAGAACATATACACTGAGTGGTCAGGTTATTATGACCACCCCATCAGTCCTTTGTTGGACCACCTTTTGCCTTCAATACTGTGGCGATTCTTCTTGGCATTGACTACAATGTTGAAAGATGATGCAAG
The DNA here is from genome assembly GCF_964339955.1 of Pipistrellus hanaki. NCBI lineage: Eukaryota > Metazoa > Chordata > Mammalia > Chiroptera > Vespertilionidae > Pipistrellus > Pipistrellus hanaki. The sequence goes on along the minus strand of NC_140504.1, from coordinate 131,789,360 downwards.
GAATCTGAAACCATGCCTAATGAATAGCACTGTCCAGTTCTGTGAGATTTGATGGTTGTGGAACCAGCTGCCTGATGGCTCTTTTAACTTGGTCCCAGAAATGCTCAATTGGATTGAGATCTGGTAAGTGTGGGGACCACCTAAACAAGGTAAAGTCTTCCTCATGTTTTTGAAACCACTCCTGCACAAATATGGGCACCGTGGCATGGCACATTGTCTTGTTGGAAGAAGACATCTCCATTGGGATAAGCCACCAACATGATAAGATGAAGTTATCAGCAACAATACTTAGGTATGTTGTGCTATTCAGACATTATTCCTCACGAATTAAAGGGCCTAAATCATGCCAGGAAAACATGTCCCAAACCATAACATTATCCCCACTAGCTTGAAGGGTTGTACTCATGCATGTGGGGTGCATGCTTTCATGCTGTTTCTGCCAAATTCTCATTCTGCCATCTGCTTGATGCAACTGTAAACTTGATTCATCAGACCACATGACTTTTTTTCAATACTTGACTGTCCAATCCTGTGTTCCTGTGCGATTTGGAGATGTTTTATCTTGGTAACTGCAGGCAGCAAAGGTGTTGGAACAGGCCTTCAGCTTCCATATCCCATAAGATGTAGTGTATGGCTAATTTGCCTACAAACGTCAGGTGATCATAATTATCTGTTCACTCAGTGTGCAGTAATAGTTGACTGAGAGTGAGAGTGAAGGTTGTGAAGGTTTTTGGGGAGAGGATGAGAACAGAAGGATGAAATTATGTATAATACATTATGACATTTTAACTGTAACTGTGAATTCATTAAAACATCCTGTATGATAAAACCCTAATATGCAAATCAACCAAACAGCAGAATGACTGGTCACTACGACCTGCATTGATAACCAGGGGCTAGACACTCAACATAGGAGCTGCCCCTTTGTGGTCAGTGTGCTCCCACAGGGGAAGTGCAGCTCAGCCAGAAGCCAGACTCATGGCTGGTGAGCACAGTGGTGGTGGCAGGATTCTATCCAGCCTCCACTCCAGGCAGGCAGTAAGGAGCAAGGGGTCCTGGTCTGAGAGAGGGCCAAGTCAGGCTGAGGAACCTGCCCTCCCTCCCCCCGCAAGTGCACAAACTTTGTGCACTGGGCCTCTAGTAAGTAAATATAATCTTTAAGATAAAGTGCTCAAATCCCACTCAGGCCAATTTAGTATCTATCTATTTCATTGTCACAATTAGTAGACTTAGTTTCTGATCACAGGACAAGTGAGAGAGAGAGTGTGGGTGGAGCAATTGAAAGGGATCACAGGAATTAGGGAAAAAGTCCAATTGGATATCTCTTCAGTTTGCTGATGACACTTAAATGAGCAGTGTTCACTCAGTCTAGGAGAGAAGCCTGTTCGGTAGAAATGTTACAAAGAGATCCAGTATGGATTGGACCAATGATGAAATTTTTGTTAGGCTAGATTTTGTTTGCTTGTTTTGCTTTAACTGCATATGTCTAAGTGAATCATAGCTAATTTGCTTTGACTATCTGGACATATTCTTTTGTTGGTAGTTTGAAATAATTAATTTATTTTTTATTAAGGCACCCAGTACAATGGATAGGTGATAGAACAGTAACTTTACTGTCTTCAAGTTTCAGTTTCTTAATCTGTAAATGGAGATTACACTTCTGGGTTTTACTATAGGATTAATGTTGACAGTATATGAAATTCCCTGGGTGGTGTGTATTTACAGCCTAGGTATTCACTGAATATTACCTATTAGGGTAACAACTATGATGATAGTGAGAATCCCTCATTTATTTTCTTATAGGGTAGTGAATCCATATAAGGCATGTTCCTTCTCTTTCTTCTCACTGAATGGAAGGTTCCAATAAAGATAGTCGTTAGCTTCCATCGTATTCTTTATAATCTCAAGATCCCTCTTTACTGTGATGATCAAGCCCTCCTTGGCCTGAATATGAGGTATCCACAATGAATGATGACCTGGCTACTTAGGCTGGGCCATTTCCTTTTCAAAATGGCATGGCAGTTTAGAATATAAAAGCTAGAGTTATTAATATAGTGTTTTTCAAATCTGCAGGCATGGTAAACTGCTATGATAAGCTTTGAACAATCCTCTTCTCATAACCTTAACATATGAAACAGGCAGACACAGAGCTACTCTCATTGAGACTATTAAGTATGTTTTGGGAAGGGAGTTTATGGGAGAGATGTTGTTATGTAACCTCTCTGGCCTTCATTGTGTGACATGCTCAAGGCACCTCCAAGGCACTCTTGCACTTAGAGAGCTGGGTGGTGGTCAATTAGAATAACAAACCAAATGGGAAGTAACAATTTAACCTTTATTCACTTCCTCTGATGTTGTAAGAAAGAGGCCAAAAGAAGGGAGGGCTGGTTCTCCCAGTGCCCCATTTTCCCTGGGATCAGCACAGAAGTGGGGAGGGGATCTCACTTTTCAGGGAGCCCCAAATAAAAGGCTTCTGCTATAATATTTTAAGGTCCTGGGGCTTGGCGAATGGAGAACACCACAAGGCTCTGAATGGAAGTGCCTAGGCTAGGAATGCAAACATGTATATGAACAAGTTGTGTGTGTGGGGGTGGGGGGAGGACAGAGTCTTTGATAGTAATGCCCTTCAAAGACTTCAGTGCACAAACCGTGCACCAACTAAAGTGGAGACAGTAGCTTGTGTTTGGCCTAAAAGATTAAACATGGTTTGAAAACTGCTGTAATACTTGATAGAATATAGGATTAATTTATGAAGGAAAGTTATAGTCATTTAGCCTTTAGGGAGAGTGGAGTTTAATACATTTTGTGCTAGTAAATAGTTTATATCTAAGTGGCTTAGTAAACTCACTTTAATATAGCAATAGATATTGCTTTAGAAGATATGCTTTTTACCAAGATGGGTTTCTAGTTCCTAGAAAATACTTTTTTTCACTGTACATGTCCAGACCTTTATGAGTCTTCCAAGAGATAGACTAAATAAGAACTGTCAATAATAGCATAAAATGTTATAGCCTGAAATATGAAAGCTCTTGAAAAGGAGGTGTCAGTCATTGTTTATTAGTCAATTTCATGGCTGCTGACTAATTAGGAGCAGAGTAAAGTCTTGCCAATTAGAGTGCTTTGCCTCTTGAGTCAGATTGGAAATAATGACTTACAATTATTCAGCACTTTTATATGAATAAAATGCAACAATCATTTAAAAAATATTTTTAATGATTTCAGAGAGGAAGGATGAGGTAGAAAGAGATAGAAACATCGATGAGAGAGAATTGTTGATTGTTTGTCTTCTGCACATCCCCTACTAGGGATCAAGCTTGCAACCTGGGCATGTATCCTGGCTGGGAATTGAACTGTGACCTCTTGATTCATTGGTCATCAACCCCTGAGTCACACTGGCCAGGAGATCATTTTTATTAGGGATGACCATGTACCTTTTGGGATTTCAGTACATTTGTGGTTGAGAAGTGTACTCAGAATGGCATGACAGTTTATAATATAAAAACTAGAATTATTAGTATAATGTTTTTCCTCTGTCTATGTAAAAGAAAACAGAAACAACCTTAGGATATGGCATTTCATTTTCCAACTAGTGGCTTGGTGCACAAAATTTATGCATGGGGGGGGAGGGTATCCCTCAGCCTTACCTGCACCCTCTCCAATCTGGAACCCCTCAGGAGATGTCCAACTACCTGGACTATTTGGATTTTATATTCCACATGCTCCATTACCATATTTTATTTTACAATTTTAAAAAGTCAAGGATACTAGTCTTCATCCAGAATTTCTGCCTTAACTATGTGATTAATGTCATCTTCTGTTCATAATTTTGATTTACTATCTAATATCAATAATATGTGAACATGAGGTAGTCCACGTTTTTGTAATTCAATGACATGAATTTTAGCTATTACTTTGCCAAATAAATTGAATTTACATATATCATTTAAAAGAGCATCCAGCTTAATATTAAAAACTCTGACTACCAAGTCAGGTTTGTTTTCAACTTTTTGCCAGTATTGTAAATTGTTCGTAATATCTGTTGATTTGGGGTTGCATGTCATGGTTATGAATAAATTGGGCTTGCCATACTTTGTTACAATTGCCATAGCATCCTGATATCACTGATGCATACTTCTGGGACTACCCTCAAAAGATGATGAAAATATTATCTTTTTACCAATTGGCACATTGTCATTTTCAGATCCAGATGTGAGATAATCCATCAAACCACTATATTTTTCAATTCTCAACATAGATTGGTTTGCTTAATGAAATTTATCCAATTGGCCTCAATATTTTAAATATGAATTGATAATAAAGTGTTAATTTTTCTGCATTTAAAATAGGATTAAATGTGTCCTGCGTAGAGAGATGAAATGATAATAGTGCATTTATGTGACTCATATTCTTACATTTTGTCTAATGTCATTGTTGATTACACTGTTGTCTCTGAGTCTTAATGTAATATCTGTTCTCCAGCCTTTTTTCACCATGTGGAAAAAGAATAGGATATGTCATTGCATCTAATGTAGGAAACAGGATACTTACTTGTTTCATTTTAGTGGCATTCAGATTATTGGGATATGTTTTACAATGAATAAGCAAGTCCCTTTCAAAAGGAGGTTCTCTTCTTAGTTTCTGAGTATGATGGCAACCTCAGTTACACAAGGAGAATTATATCTACCTGGATCACTGTTATGACCATATTTAATGACCATTGTTAGTTCCATGGAAGCAATACCTTTTGCTGCTCCTTCAGATTAGGTTTTTGTTTTTTTTTTTTTTTTTTCTACCTCATGTAGCATCTTGTACAATTTTGTTAATTCATTTATTTCATGCATGAAGTTGTTGATGTTGATCATGAGTCTTTCTAAGCAGCCCTGGTTTTTTGGTATTGCTAATCTTTTACTTGCTGCTTCGGCCACCTCTAAAATATAGAGTTGAACAAACTTCTGAGAAATACCATCCAAAGGATGTAAAGTTCCAGTGCAGTAATAAACTTGTCTGTGTATTCTAAAACAGTATGGCCCATATCCTGATGGCAATGCAATATTTGCACCCATGGAAGCAAAAGCAAAAGCAAAAGCCAGCTGCAGGACCCCTGCAGAGCCACCTCCTCAGCATGTGGGGCTGAGGGGACCCTGGTGGAAGCCATATGAAGCAGCAGCCAGGACCTACCTGCCTCCCCCTCTCCCTCCCCCCATCTGGCAGGGCTGAGGGAACTCCAGAAGAAGCCATGCTTAGTGGCCGGCCCTGCCCCCACTGTGCATACTACCATCTCGTGATGGTGTTACAGCATGAGAGTTAATTTGCATATTATCTATTTATTATATAGGATTTTTAGATACAAGCTTAAATTTAAGTTGAAAATCCTAACTTTAGAATTCACTTGCATATTATTAATAGATTCAAATAAACCTTTGCTGATTTGTTTGTATGTTTTACCAAAATTTGCATATTGGGTAAAACTGTTTTTTTGTAAATTTTGTTCCAGGACAATTAAAGCCAAAATTGCATACATAAATAGCTTAGACACAGTTTTTAGGTTCAATGGAAGCAAATCTAAGTAGTTGTGGATATAATTATTATGGTAGTGTTCTTTTAGTCTCACTGTTGTATATTTAAATGGGTGTAATTCTGAACCTAATTCCAATATGTGGGTCTTAACCCCCCCCCCCCCCCCAACAAACACACACACACTCTGCTATTAATTCTCCAAAACCATCTGGATGTCCTATAATTCAACGAAATTCTGACTCTGTCTCCTTGGAAGTGGCTGCCGAACCCACAGATTAAGGGCTCAGTCCCACATGACTACCCCTTTCCCATAGGGAAACACTGCCGTAGGATATCAGACACCAATCACAAATTCAGGTTGTCAACTGTGCTTCTGACCCAATAGCTATTGGTCCGAAGTTCCAATGACCCCCTCCTCAAGCTAGACTATTTTCTAGAGTAGTTGACAGAACTTGGAGAAACATTTTACTTATTTGACTGGCTTATTATAAAAGGATATAATTTAGCACAGCTAGATGCATAGGGTGAGGTGAGAAAAGTCTCAGAATTTCCATTACCTTTCTAAGCACACCTCTTTCCCAAAATCTCCACGTGTTCACCAATCCAGAAGCTCTCCCAACCCTGCACTTTTGCTTGAAAATCTCAACTAAATATCCAAGTTCATCACTTACAAATTCTGCTTTCCATACAACTGTAAGATACAATCAGCCAAGTTTATGCTGCTTTGTAACAAGGATAACCTTTCTTCCAATTTCCAAAGGCATGTTGCTCATTCTTTCTGAGAATGCTTGGTTATGTTCTACCTACCTCCTCTCCATCTTCACATTGTGTTTTTGGTGTGTGTCTCTTCCAAAACTCTGCCTCTCTCTTACAAGGATACATTTGATTGAATATAGGCCCACCTGGATAATCCAGAATAACACCTCTTTTCAAAATATTTTATCACAAAGATTGCCTTATAAGAGTATTCACAGATTTTGAGGATTAGAAAGTGGATATATTATTGGGAGGGCATTTTTTTTGTTTTTGTTGTTATCCTACTATATGCCTAAAAATTTGTACAATCTCTACAGATTATCCAATTCCTAAAACACTTCCTCACTTTCAAGTATTTGTTATAGCAACATTCCACCTCTGGTACCAAACTGTATTCATTGCCTATGGCTGTTGTAATATACCATAACTTTGATGGCTTAACCCAATAGAAATTTATTCTCACACCATTCTGGAGCCAAAAGGTTGGACATAGTTTGGATTAAACCAAGGCCTGGGCTTGGCTGTGCTCCCTCAAGAAGCTCTAGGGAAGACTCTGCTCCTCACCTCCTCTGACTTCCAGGGGGTACTAGCACTCTTTGACATGTGAAAATATCACTCCCATCTCTACCTCCAAGGTCCAGTGACTCTTCTCTTCTTTCTGTGTTGTCTCCCTCTGTCTCTCTCTCTCTTTATTTTATTTTATTTTATTTTATTTTATTTTATTTTATTTTTATTAAATTATTATCTGTGTACCTATTTTACCATTGTCCCCCCTGCCCCCATACATACCCTCCCTCCCCAGAGTTTTATGTCCATTGGTTGTACTTATATGCTGTATACAAGTCCTTCTGTTATCTCTTATCTCCCCCAGATCTCCCTACCTTCCCTGTTGTAATTTCACAGTCTACTTGTTGCTTTACTGTCTCTATAACTATCTAATAATGTTCTTTATTATCCATAAATGAGTGAGGTCATGTGGTGTTTCTCTTTCATTGACTGGCTTATTTCACTCAGCATGATGTTCTCCAATTCCATCCAGGTTGCTATAAATAATGAGAATTCCTTCTTTTTTATGGCAGTATAATATTCCATTGTGTAGAAGTACCATGGTTTTTTGATACAATCATCTGCTGACAGGCACCTAGGCTGTTTCCAAATACTAGCTCTTGTAGATGAACTGCTATGAACATAGAAGTGCATATATCCTTTCTGATTGATGTTCCTAGTTTCTTGGAATATAATCCTAGAAGTGGAATTACTGGGTCAAATGGGACTTCCATTTTCAGTTTTTTGAGGAAACTCCATACTATTCTCCACAGTGGTTGCACCAGTCTGCATTCCCACCAGCAGTGCACAAGGGTTCCTTTTTCTCCACAATCTTGCCAACACTTGTCATTTGTTGATTTGTTCATGTTGGCCATTCTGACAGGAGTGAGATGTACCGCATTGCTGTTTTGATTTGCATCTCTTGGATAATTAGTTACTTTGAGCATGTTTTCATATTCCTCTTGGCCTTCTTTCTGTCTTCTTTTGAAAATATTCTATTTAGGTTCATTGACCATTTTGTAATTGGATCATTCATTTTCCTTTTATTTAGTTGTATAAGCTGTCTATAGATGTTGGAGATTAAACCTTTATCAGTGATAACATTTGCAAATATGTTCTCCCATACAGTGGACTTTCTTGTTGTTTTGTTGACAGTTTCTTTTGCTGTAAAAAAGCTTTTTATTTTGATGTAGTCTCACTTGTTTATTTTCTCTTTAGCTTCCATTGCCCTAGGGGCAGTGTCGGTGAAGAAGTTCTTTTGGCATATGTCTGAGATTTTGCTGCATATGGATGCCTCTAGTATTTTTATGGTTTCCCGTCTTATGTTTAAGTTCTGTATCCATTTTGAGTTTATTTTTGTGTATGGTGTAAGTTGGTGATCTAGTTTCATTCTTTTGCATGTATCTTTCCAATTTTCCCAACACCATTTATTGAAGAGACTGTCTTGACTCCATTGTATATTCGTGCCTCCTTTGTCAAATATTAATTGTGCATAGTGATTTAGGTTAATATCTGGGTTCTCAATTCTATTCCATTGATCTATATGTCTGTTCTTGTGCCAGTACCAGGCTGTTTTGAGAATAGCGGCTATGTAATACAGCTTGAAATCTGGTATTGAGATCCCTCTTACTTTACTCTTCTTTCACAGGATTGCTGTGACTATTCGGGATCTTTTATTGTTCCAAATGAACTTTTGGAGAGTTCTTTCTAGGTCAGTAAAATATGCCATTGGGATTTTAATGGGGAGTGCATTGAACCTATAGATTGCTTTAGGAAGTATGGACATTTTGATAATGTTGATTCTACCAATCCATAAACATGGTATGTTCTTCCATCTGTTTACATCTTCCTCTATCTCTTTTTTCAGTGTCATGTAGTTTTACGCATATAGGTCCTTTACTTCTTTAGTTAAGTTTATTTCTAAGTGTCTTAATTTTTTTGGTGTGATGGTAAATGGAATTGCATTTTTAGTCTCTGTTTCTGTAAGTTCACTGTTGGTGTATAGAAATGCCATAGATTTCTTGGCATTAATTTTGTATCCTGCTACATTGCCAAATTTATTTATTAAGTCAATTAGTTTTTTAATGGAGACTTTTGGGTATTTTATGTACAATATCATGTCATCTGCAAATAAGGATAACTTTACTTCTTATTTTCCAATTTGGATGCCTTTTATTTCCTCTTCTTGTCTAATTGCAATGGCTAGTACTTCCAGTACTATGTCAAACAGGAGTGGCGAGAGTGGGCATCCCTGTCTTGTTCCTGTTCTTAGAGAGAATGGTTTTAGTTTTTGCCCATTGAGTAGGATGTTGGCTGTGGGTTTATCATATATAGCTTTTATTATGTTGAGGTATGATCCTTATACTTCCACCTTGTTGAGAGTTTTTATCAGGAAAGAGTGTTGGATTTTATCAAATGCTTTTTCTGCATCAATTGATATGACTACATGATTTTAATCTTTCAATTTGTTTATGTGATGTATCATGTTTATTGATTTGCAGATATTGTACTATCCATGCATTCCTGGAATAAATCTTACTTGGTCATGGTGTATGATCTTTGTGATGTTCTGCTGAAGCTGATTTGCTAGAATTTTGTTGAGGATTTTGGTATCTATGTTCATGAAGGATATTGTCCTGTAATTCTCTTTCATTGAGTTGTCTTTATCTGGTTTTAGTATTAGGGTGATGCTGGCTTCATAGAAGGAGTTTGGACGTGTTCCTTCCTCTTGAATTTTTTGGAATAGTCTGAGGAGGATAGGTTTTAGTTCTTCCTTGAATGTTTGGTAAAACTCTCCTGTGAAGCCATCTGGCCCTGGGCTTTTGTTTGCTGGAAGCTTTTTGATGACTATTTCAATTTCTTCCCAAGTCATTGGTCTATTGAGATTTTTAGATTCTTCTTGATTGAGTTTTGGAAGTTTGTATTTTTCTAGGAATATGTCCATTTCCTCCAGGTTGTTCAGTTTGTTGGAATAGAGTTGTTGGTAGTATTCTGTAACAATCCTTTGTATTTTGGCAGGGTCTGTTGTTATTTCACCTTTTTGGTTTCTGATTTTGTTTATTTGAGTCCTCTCTCTCTGTTCCTTGGTTAGCCTGGCAAGACTTTCATCAATCTTGTTTATCCTTTCAAAGAACCAGCTCTTGGTTTGGTTGATCTTATGTATTGTTTCTTTGGTCTCTATGTCATTTATTTCCGCTCTGATTTTTATTATTTCCTTCTTTCTGCTTACACTGGGCTTTTCTTGTTGCTCTTTTTCTAACTCTTTGAGTTGTAGAGTTAGATAATTTGTTACCATTTTTTCTTGTTTTTTTGCAATAGGCATGTAGGGATATGAACTTCCCTCTCAAAACTGCTTTTGCTGTGTCCCATAGATTTGGGATTGTTGTATTTTTATTTTCATTTGTTTCCAAGATGTTTTTAATTTCTTCCTTGATTTCTCTGGTAACCCAGTCCTTGTTTAATAGCATGCTGTTTAGTCTCCATGTGTATGATTTCTTTGGATTATTTTTATTGTAGTTCATTTCCAGTTTTATGCCATTATGGTCTGAGAAGATGCTTGATATGATTTCTATCTTCTTGAATTTGAAGAGACTTTGCCTATGTCTCAACATATGGTCTATCTTTGAAAATGACCCATGTGCACTTGAGAAGAATGTATATTCTGTGGCTTTGGGATGGAATGTTCTGAACATGTTGATTAATTCCATCTGGTCTAGGGAGTCATTTAGGATTGATATTTCTTTGCTGATTTTTTGTTTAGATTATTTGTCCAAAGGTGACAGTGGGGTATTAAAATCTCCTACTATGATTGTATTGCTATTAATCTCACCCTTAATGTCCTCCAGCCGTTTTTTTTTTTTTTTTTTTTTTTTTTTTTTTTTTTTTTTTTTTTTTTTTATGTATTTGGGTGTTCCCATATTGGGTGCATATATATTCAGCAGGGTTATTTCTTCTTGTTGGATTGCTCCCTTTAGTATTATGAAGTGGTCTTCATTATCTCTTGTTATGTCCTTCACTCTGAGATATAATTTGACAGATATAAGTATTGCTATCCAGCCTTTTTTTTTTTTTTTTTTTTTTTTTTTTTTTTTTTCATTTCGATTTGCCTGGAAAACCTTTTTCCATTCCTTTACCCTCAGTCTGTGTGCATGTTTTATTCTGAAGTGGGTTTCTTGTAGACAACAGATATATGGGTCTTGTTTTCTTATCCAATCTGTTACCCTATGTCTTTTGATTGCAGCATTTAATCCATTTACATTTACAGTTATTATTGATAGGTACTTATTTGAGGTCATTTTTATTCTATACCCCTGTATTCCTTCTTCTCTTTCTATTTCTTTGTTTTTACAGTAGACCCTTTAGAATTTCTTGCATTGCTGGTTTGGTGGTGATAAATTCCTTTAGTCTATTTTTGTCTGTAAAGCTCCTGATTTCACCTTCAATTTTGATTGATAGCCTTGCTGGGTACAGTATTCTTGGATTTAGACCCTTCCTTTGCATGACTTTGTATATTTCATTGCATTCTTTTCTGGCCTGATGAGTTTCTGTGGATAAATCAGTTGCTAGACTGATGGGTGTTCTTTTATATGTAAATTTCTGTCTCTCTCTCTGGCTGCTTTTAAGATTCTTACTTTGTCATTGGTGTTTGCCAATTTAATTATAATGTGCCTTTGCATTGGTTTTCTGGGATTTATTTTGCTTGGGACTCTGTGAGCATCTTGGATTTGTGTGGGTTTTTTTCTTCTCTATCTGAGGAAATTTTTCTGTCATTATTTCTTGAAATACTTTTTCCATATCTTCTTCAGTTTCCTTTCCTTCTGGAACCCCTATTATTCTAATATTGTTTTGTTTTGTATTGTCCCAAAGTTCCCTTAGGCTCTCCTCCTGCTTTTTAATTTTTTTTTTTCCAAAAGCTGCTCTAATTGGGCATTTTTTTCCATCTTGTCTTCTAGCTCACTGATGTGGTCCTTGGCTTTCTCTAGTCTACTTTTGATGCTTTATATTGAGTTCTTTACAGTAGCAATGTCATTTTTCATTTCTTCTTGGTTCTTCTTTTCCTCTTGGTTCTTACTCATATTGTCAAATTTGTCTTCCATGCTTTTTAGCCATCTTATGATCATTATTCTGAATTCTTGCTCTGGTAGGTTGCTTGCCTCTAACTCGTTTACTTCCTTTTCTGGTGATGCCTGCTTTTCTTTCATATGCGGGCTGTTTCTTTGTCTCCCCATGATCTCTCTTTTCAGGATGTCTGGTTATGTAGTTCTCTCTCTCCTGCTTTGATTTAAAGGCACAAAATACAACACAACTAGGTTCCACACACAAGGCACTGAACAGAAATGTGTTTGCGATATGAATAACCTCCAATGAAGGTGACTAGAACCCAGCTAACAAAAACATACAATCAAACAGAAAGAATAGGCAAATTAATCTTTCAAAAAAAGCATACAACTTCAATATAGTTAACATTCAACATACAACTACAAAGGGATAGATAAAAAGACTATTTTTTTGTTTTGTTTTGTTTTGTTTTTTTAGGACAGCGACAAGGGAGGTGTGAATGGGCTTGGAGCAGGGGGTTGGAAATTAGATATACACTCATAGGGTGAAATTTTAGGAGGGGGTATACAAAAAGAATAGGGAAAATCTATAGCAGGAAAGGGTTAACATAAATGGGGCACCAAAGGGAGAAGATTAGTAAGAGAGTGATGGCATAAAGATAGGGTTGAGATAGAATAAAGCATTGGAGAAGGAAAGATAAATATAGACTGTAGAACAGCAATCCTGAAATAAGTAATAGTAATAATAATAATAATGATAATAATAATAATAATAATAATAAACAAAAGAAAATAAGATAAAAAAGGTAAAATAGTAGTAGTAATAATGTTGATTATGTATACAATGTAATAATTAAAAAGGTAAAATCAATTGAGGAAAAAGAAAAAAAATAGTTTCTTGAGTAAATGTTGCAAATAATGAAAAAAAATAAGAAACAAAAATTTTAAAAATTAAAAAAAATTAAATTAAAAAAATTTAAATAATATTTGCAGTAATGAAGGTCATTCGCTTCCTCTATTGCTCTGTTTGGCATGCCTGTTTCCCAGTCCAGACAGTATTGCAGTTTCCTGCGTTTCACTGCTCCTCAGTGCAGCAAACCAGTCCTGATTTTTAAGCAGGTCTTGCTTTGATTTTATTCCACAAGGTCAATTTGTGATTTAGCCTCTGGGTGGCAGTGTTTCTAGGTTGACTTCCCAGGCTCTAAAGCCTGTCTAGCTTCCCCCCCCCCCCCCCCCCCCCGGCCCAACTGTGGCACTGATCTATGGAGGGGGGAAAGGGGCAAGTCAGAGCCAACTGTAATCTCCTGTAATTCTCAGATATCCCTCCGAGTCAGATCCAAATGTGTTGCTCTTTAGATATCTCCCCTATTAGGAGCCCTGTCCACTTTCATGGGTGACACCTGCTCAACAGCCAGGGACTTCTACTTGTAATCACCGCCCTTGTCCTCCAGTTTCTGATCGCCCAGGGTGCGCAGGCTTTTGTCTTCGCCTTGAGCACTCACTCACCCTCTCCCCGCAAAGTCTGACCTTTTCGCTGTGTGGTGGGGCACTCCTGTGAGTCCAAGTGTTCATGCCGCCTGGGATCAGCATTCTGGGGTCACAGCTGCTTGGTGGTCGCTGCGGCTGTGGATATTCAGGCCTCTGACATGATCCAATTTCCCTTCCAGATGGTGAGATTTCCCCGTCTAAGCCCGTAGGTAGCTCCGGGAAGGAACCTAGCCCCAACGTGGGTGCTTCCCTGTCAGGGGCACCCTGGTCAGTGGCCCCCCAGTTTCTCCTGGTGTTCAGCTGTATTTTGGGTTGCTAATAAACACTCCCAGCACGACCTTCAGCTGCTCTCTCTTTCTGCTTCAGGACAAGGCTCAGAATCCACCTATCTATTCTTTCACCATTTTGTTTCTCCCTCTAAAGTGTAGTTCTTGTTCACCTATCTCCCAGCCTCTCTCAGCACCTGAAAGGTAACCTCTGAAGGCCTGCCTCCAAGACCCAGCTCCAGAGAGGGACACAGGAGGAGCACATGTGTTGAATGAGTTTGGGACTGAAGGGCTCTTTTCTGATTTCATAGAATGTTATCTAATATATACTGGAGGCCTGGTGCACAAAATTCATGCACAGGAGAAGGGTGTTCCTCAGCCCAGCCTGTACCCTCTCCTGGGACCCTTTGAGGGATGTCCGACTTCCTGTTTAAACGGGCAGTCAGATATTCTTCTCACAATCCAGGACTGCTGGCTCCCAACTACTCATCTGCCTGCCTTCCTGATTTCATCTAACCACTCTCCTTCCAGTTTGATTGATGTCTAATTGCTCCCCTGCCAACCTGTTTGCCCGTAACTTCCTTCCTCTGCTGACCTGGTCACCTTTAATTGCCCTCCCCTTCAGGCTTGATTACCCCCTTGCATACCTTGTCCCTCCCAACTGCCCTCCCTTGCTGGCCATCTTGTGGTAGCCATCTTGGGTTTATATGGGGGCAGCCATCTTTGACCACCTGGGGACAGCTATCTTGTGTTTTGTAGTGGTCAATCTGCATATTACTCTTTTACTAGATAGAATAGAGGCCTGGTGCATGGGTTGGAGCCTGCTGGTTTGCCCTGAAGGGTGTCCCAGATCAGGGTGGGGGTTCCCTTGGGGTTTGGGGCAGCCTGGGCGAGGGGCCTGTGGGGGTTTGCATGTCAGCCACGCCCCCTGGTGACTCAGGTGGAGGCTCTGGTATCTGGAATTTATTTTCTTCTACAATTGAAACTGTGTACCCTGAGGATTGCCAAGCCTTTTGCTGGCTCTGTGGCTTCTGCCATCTCTGTTGGGATTTATGTATCTTCTATCATTGAAACTTTGTAGCCTTGAGTGGAGGCCTAGGCCAGAAAGGGCAGGTGGAAAGCTTGGCTTCCTGCATTGCTGGGAAACCCAAGCCTCCCTCTTGCTCTCTGTGGCCATAGCCATCTTGGTTGGGTTTATTTGCATATTTGCTCCTGATTGGCTTGTGGGCGTGGCTTGTGGGTGTAGTGGAGTGATGATAATTTGCATATTATTGTTTTATTAGATGGGGTTATATATGTCAATATTTAATATATTCAAATATACAGTATATATAATAATGTGTAATAATATTGTTATGGTTATAATAATATAAATATAGATGTATATAAAAATAGTACCAAGCAAAAGGAAATGTATAATTCATAGAGAAATCATTTAGCTTTACATAGAGAAAAAAAGAGTAGAGTGGTAGTTACCAGGGGCTCAGGGTTGGGAAATGGAATATATTGGCCAAAGGGTACAAACTTCTAGTTACAAGAATAACAAGTTCTGGGGATATAATGTGCAGCATGGTGATTATATACCAGTATTTGAGAGTTACTAAGATAGTAGATCTCAAATATTCTCAACACAAATAGAAAATGGTTATGTAATGGAGGTATTAGCTAATGCTATGGTGATAATCATTTTCCAATATATGAATGTATGAAATCAACACATTGTACACTTTAAATTTATACAGTGCTATGTCATTTCATCTCAATAAAACTGATAAAGAGATAAATTTGTGAAGTTTTTTAAATAACAAAAATAAAAGATAGTTCAGCTTTGAAAGTAGAAGTTTCCAGTTCCACTAGAGTTTGCTTTATTTCAGTCCTGTCCAAAACCACGTAGGAGCCCCCAGTATGAGGCCCCACAGAGGGAATCTGTTTTCTAATACTACAGCTCACCTCCGGTTTCCTAGCTTTTGTTGTAGCAAATAACCTCCTCCTTGCCCACTGGCATTGTTCCCAGGGCACAGCCAATAGTTAAAAACACTAGTTATTTTTAAGTTTTGAATCTATGATTTGAAGGCAGTACAGATATAATAGTTTAAAATAAGATGTCTGAGGGAAAAAATTTTAAAAACAACGTATATGAGCTCAAACTGCTTGTATAGAATAAATGTAGTCAAAACACATTGACTAATTGCTGGAAAAGCAATTTAAAAAAATTATTTCAGGTTCCAGCACAGCTCTAGGCAACATAAGCACCCTTGTTATATACACTGAGTGGCCAGATTATTATGATCTTTGAACACATAATAATCTGGCCACTAAGTGTGCTTATGTATAAGGGAAAGCTTGCAAATCTTGATATGGCAAGGGACTAGGAGATAATGGCCCCCAGCCTCTGGCTAGTAAGTCCTCTGCTTCTTTTTAACTACCCACAACACAGTTCTTATACATGGAAAAACCTTATTTTAAAATCCCAATTATGTGGTCAGCTATACTGAGTGGCCAGATTATTATGCACTCAGAGATCATAATAATCTGGCTACTCAGTGTATAAATTCCTAATAAATTGAGAGAGAGAGAGAGAGAGAGAGAGAGAGAGAGAGAGAGAGAGAGAGAGAACACCCAGGTGCCCAATAATGTGTCCATATTAGTCCCTTCTGGGATATGCACATGTTTGAGGAAGTGAACATAGCTTTCCCCAGTGGTAATTTCTACTCTGACCAGATATTGGGTGGACACGGGTTCTGACCCTTAGTTTATGCCGACAACACCTTCAGGATGCCTGCCCCTTGTCATCTATCTTATCCTCTCATACATACCTGCTGTAAGTATGGTCCCCTCATTCCTAAAGGCAAGTGACATCATGGTGAAGGGCATGCCAATGAAGTGGTAACTGGGCCCCAAATATTTACAAATCCATCACAACCTCTTCTAGCAAGTGCACTGTGGATATAATGAAGGAAAATGGCACTACTAGATAAACCTGCTAGATATTACATTCCCTTAGTCTGTGACATTTGCATATGCTCTTCCTTTGTACAATAGTTCAGGACTGGTCAAATATTCAATAGCCATCTGACATGTAACAGCACTTAACACATAACCTTGTTTAAATATTGGACCCATTGCAAAGTCTTATGTCTGCACATCACCCATCTTTTTTTTTTTTAATATCATGTTTCTTTTCTTTAAAAAAAAATATATATTTTATTGATTTTTTACAGAGAGGAAAAGAGAGGGATAGAGAGTTAGAAACATCGATGAGAGAGAATCATCGATCAACTGCCTCCTGCACACCCCCCTCTGGGGATGTGCCCGCAACCAAAGTACATGCCCTTGACTGGAATCGAACCCGGGACCTTTCAGTCCGCAGGCTTATGATCTATCCACTGAGCCAAACAGGTCTCGGCTCACCCGTCTTTTTTTAACTCCTGCACCCAGTCTGAAGCCAGCTGTTTTCACACCAGCCAGTCTCTGCATATTGAGGATCTGGATGCCTTCTCAGGCTGAGGAGAGGGGCCTATGGTACAGTGAGGTCTGGGGTCCTGCCATGATTCCAACTTCCAGTAACCACCACATCACATTCCCTTTTGGGCAGCATTCAAAACGTCTGAGAGCAGAAACCGGTTTGGCTCAGTGGATAGAGCGTCAGCCTGTGGACTGAAGGGTCCCAGGTTCGATTCCAGTCAAGGGCATGTACCTTGGTTGCGGGCACATCCCCAGAGGGGGTTGTGCAGGAGGCAGCTGATCGATGATTCTCTCTCATTGATGTTTCTAACTCTCTCTTCCTCTCTGTAAAAAATCAATAAAATATATTTTTTAAAAAATAGTCTGAGAGAGAAATTATCTTATGTCCTCCTGAAGCCAGCCTTGGGGGTAAGAATGTGCATTCAAAGCAACCCAAGTGTCCCTCAACAATGGATGGGGAAACAAAATGTGGTCTATACATATAACGGAACATTATTTGGCCTTTAGGAAGGAACTCCTGTTGTATACTACTGCATGGATGAACTTTGAGGATGCTATGCCTAGTGAAAGAACCCAGATACAAAAGGATAAATTTGTATGGTTCCACTTATATGAAATACCCAGAGTAGCCATATTCATACAGACAGAAAGTAGAATGGTGCCAGGGGTGGGGCAGGGGGGCGGGGAGTTGGTTAATGGGTAGTTTCAGTCAGGGAAAAGGAAAAGACTTCTGGACAGTGGTGGTAGCTGTGCAACATTGTGAGTGCACCTAATGCCACTAAATCGTACACTTAACACGGTTATAAAATGTACCCTGGCTGGTGTCGCTCAGTGGTTAGAATGTCAATCAGACCACCAAAGGTTTGGAGGTTCAATTCTCAGTCAAGGGCATGGACCTGGGTTTCAGGTTTGATCCCACCCCAGTACCGGGTGGGGTGTGGGAGGCAACCAACCAATGTGAGATACACTGATGTTTCTCTGTCTCCTCTCTGTCTCTCTCTTCCCTTCCCTCTCCCTCTCATACTCTCTAAGGATCAATGGGGAAAAAACAGAAGTGAGAATTTTAGAAAATGGTTAATTTTATGTTATTTATTAAAAATCAAAACATGAAGCCCAACCGATGTGCCTCAGTGGTTGAGCGTCAACCTATGAACCAGCAGGCCATGGTTCAATTCCTGGTCAGGGCATGTGTCCAGGTTTCAAGCTTGGTCCCCAGGGTAGGACATGCAGGAGGCAGCTGATTGATGATTGTCTCTCATTATTGATGTTTCTATCTCTCCCCCCTCTCCCTTCCTCTCTGAAATCAATAAAAATATTTTAAAAATAAAATAAAGTAAAAAAAAAAAAAAAAAATGGGATGGAGACTCATATGGCGCCCACCTCCTGGCTCTGTGTGAGGAGCGCTGGGCAAAGGAGCAATGCCTCGCCAGCACTTTTCTCTGGGGAAAGCTGCCCCTCCAGCTCTCGTCCTGAAGCCAGACGATTCTGTCCCTCCCCGTATGTCGCTGGCACATTTCAAGCTCCTGCCCCAGTGCTGGAGCTCAGAGAGAGCAAATTCAAGTTGAAGGTTTTAAGAACAAAATTTGAGATTTCCCATAGAAGAAAACATTTTTCTTAAGACTGCAGCATCAAGTCCTACCCTACAGATAACAGACTTGCTAGCTGCACTATCATAGGCAGTAGGTCACACTGAGGAACAGACAAGCAATTGGCTTTATTACTTTTCACAGTCTGGCATCCCCTCCATTCTCCAGTGTGAAGCAGATCAAAAGACAATGTTAAATCAGTCCAATGTTTTTCTCTTATCAGTCCTTAATCTGCAAAAAATACACTCAAATTTCAGCTGCTTACTTTTCCATATAACTTAATTTGTAGAAACTGGAACAGCTAAACCATAAAAAATGGGATATCCCAAATGTATGCCACACAATCATTGAAGTGTTACACCCAGATATGGTAGGGTTACTGTGGTGGGCATCATAGTGAGAAAAGTTAGCTTGACGTAAGCATACAGGGCAGGGCTCCAGTGGAAAACAAAGGCAGGTGGACCATAGGTGGGGACAGAAAAGGCAGTTTGAGCAGCCTCACCACAGGAACCAACCATGCAGAAATAATAAAGGGTTTCTGGACTCAAAGCGGGAGGCATAGGAAAATAAGAGAGGGCCCGCAACAATAAGGTATACTGACACATAGAAACAAAGGAAGTTCAGCATAGAAACAGAGAAAGAACACATAGAAACAGGGAGAGTTCAGGTTCGATGCTGGGCAAGAACAATTGAGAGAATCAATCAGGTGACGAAACAAATAGATATAAAAGCAGGCTTAGAGCAAATGTATAAGCTTGGACTACTAGGCTTCACCAGGCACCCATTGTTTCCGCCTTTCCATGTGGTGAGTCTAAATCTGCTTGTAATCAATTTTCCTTACTTTTGCTTCTTAAATCTTCTGGTCTACAGAGCTCATTCTTAGGCATCTCGACACAATCCCAGGAAAAAAACCTCAGCTCACTGTCCATTACCAGCAGGCTGGGAGATCTTTGGACCTGGAACTAGACTTGTCTGCTGTGGTGGGATTGGTGTCGGAGGTTCAACCTCAGCTGCTGCTGATGGGAGGCAGGTGGAACATGGGTTCCAGCAAGTAGAGAATTATTAGGCAACTGGTGGGAGGCCAGGCAAGCAGGGGCCTCAGAGAAGTCCAGAGAGGTGGCAGATGGAGCACAGCTACAAGCTGCAGTATTCAGAGATGCAGGCAGGCAGGCCATGTTAGCAGCCTCTGTCAGTGGGTAACAGTAGCCTACTCAGGTAGCTACTTAATTCTGGGTCAGATTTAAGACTCCTCATCTTTGTAGAGTCCATGAGAGCAAAATTGCACCCCAGGCCTAAAATGACTGAGCAGAATGCCATCTAGATCTATTGAAGTTCCATATGAAAAAGAAAGGGTGAGGATAACTAAGAAATGATAACTTGGGTGGAGGGCCTAGAAAAGGTCTGTACAATGTTGTTTTCTTGTCAGCTTCCTTAGCTCGATGTTAGCATGCAAGAATGAAAGCCAAGCAAAAGTTGCTCAGTGGTTGAGTGTCAACCCATGAACCGTGAGGTCACTAGTCCTTGTCGGAGCACATGCCTGAGTTGTGGGCTCGATCCCCAGTAGGGGGCATGAAGGAGGCAGCCGATTGATGATGTTTTTCTCATCAATGTTTTTCTCTCTCTAGGCCTCTCCTTTCCTCTCTAAAATCAATAAAAACATATTCTTAAAAAGCCAAGCAAAATTTTAGAATGAAGAGCATCTCTTTTTAATAGAATGTGTTCCTGAGGCCAAGTAATTCAGCTTCCAGAGAGTCCTAATGAAGTACATTCACAGCAGGGTCAGAGGAAAGAGCCCTGATGAGGGGGACGAATGAGGGAAGTGGCCTCCTTGGATTTGGTGCTGAGCACAGGCTGGTATGTGCTTTGTGAGGGGGTGGTACGGCTGTAAAGCCACTGTAATCTGGACTGTGAGGTGACCTCTTTGTATACATAGGCTAGTGAGACCTGCAATGTTCAACACACACACACACACACACACACACGCAAGTGCACGCGCAATTGCATACTTACATTTTTATTTCTGTCGTCTTGATACCATTCATGATGTGTTATCCTGATTTATTTCCTTTTAGTTATGGTGTATACATTTTTCTATCTATAAAATCACTTTTTCCATTTCTCAAGGCACTTTGTTTTTTTCAAGTTTTATTCAGGAATAATTGACATACACCTCTGTATAAGTTTAAGGCAGACAGTATGATGGTTGGATTTGCTTATATTGTGAAATGATTACCACACTGTGTTCAGCTAATATCCATCTAAGATGTGACAAACAAAATTGAAATCTCTAATGGAGCAACTAGAGTTAATTTTCTCTTCAAAGTCAAAACCACAATTCTTACATTCTATTGTGCTTTTTTTTTTTTTTTAAGGTTTCTTAGACTGTTTCTTAAATTAGATATTAGATCTTGTGTTTGGATCTGATTTCATAGTTTACCCAGTTTTATACACTAGCATAACTCTATTAATTTATTTCCTGAAAGGAACTACTTTTTAAAAGTAGAAAGTCTACAATGCTTTAGGGTTCATTTAAAAATCAACTCTAAGAATTCTGTATTTTTATAAAATTACATTACTGACAAATTAATTATAGATTTCAGGTATCTAAATAGTGACATTTTTAATAAGGCTAAACTGTTCCTGAGTAAAACCTGTGCGTGGTCAGGGTAGGCTGACTTCCAAGACACATCTGTGAGGGTGGAGATTATTTTTCTTTTAATTTGAGGTCACTTTGTCTGGCTGGTCCTATCCCCATAGCTCAGTCATGGTTTCACTCACAGTGACCTAACGCATAGAGTAGGGATCTGGCAGAGGAGGAGCAGAAGTAGGCAAACCTCAGGGAGCTGAAGGCTTCCCTGAGCTGGTAAAATGTGCAGGCTCTCTAAGTGCTACCTGCAGTGGAACCTGCCAGAAAGTCCTGCTCTTCCCCCGGCAAATTCTCAGTTATTCTGAGCTCCTAGAGGAGGCAGAGAGTTCCCCACTTCTCTCTCTTATTCCTGCCCAGGTGTGTGTGTGTGTGTGTGTGTGTGTGTGTGTGTGTGTGTGAAAACATGTGTGAAGATATGTATAAATATGGATGTCACTGTGTGTGACTAAATGTTACTGTGTGTTTAAGTGTGTGTTACAGTGAGTATGTAGGGGCATGTGAATGTCAACTTGTATGGTTGTAGGTGTGTATGAATATGTGTATGAATGTATGAATTGTGTGACTGTGTGAATGTGTATGTAAGCATATATGAAGGGATGTGTGTGCATGTGTGTGAGGCTGTGTGAATGTGAATGTGTATGAATGATTGTGAATTGGTGTATATGAATGTGCTTGTGTGTGTCTGTACCCTGGGAAGGGAATTCTTTCATTATAACCTCAAGGCCTCAAATGTAGACCTTTGGTCTCCTCTTTAGATGAAGTTAAAATCACAGCAAGAAATGGACAACCTTGAACCATGATACCATCCACTTCTAGCACATGTCCCATAGTGGACATCATCGAAGAAGCCTTGTGAGTCAGTACTTTAGAAAGTAAATTCTACAATTTTCTGTGGTGGCACAATTATCATAGGGAATCAATTATTTGCAGTTAAAATATTTATTGATATAAACATTAAAATAGGCCCCCATTTTAAGCCCTGTTGGCACTTCCCAGCTCTCTCCTCCAAGGGCATCTCGGTGGCACGGTGGGCGGGTGCAGTTGCCATGGGGGTTCCATCGCCAGCTGCAGGCGGCTGTGCTTCAGGTGGGCTGCTGGGCTCCCTCAGGTGTGAGCGTCCCAGGGGCTGGCCTGCTGTGCGCCTCTCTGCACCTGCACACGATGGCGACCCCCACGCAGCTGCCCTGCTTCTCTTAACAGGCCTGTGGGGTAGACAGGAGGGAACCAAGACTTGCCCAGGGTTTCTCAACAGACCTCACACCCCTGGCACTTCTCATCACTGTGTGTCCAGAGGCCTCCTGGAAGCGGGGAATCAGGTGGCCTGAGCACATCCCACCATGGTTCTGTTTTAAGACCTGGCCTTCATTTCCTTTCTCTTTTTTGGATCATTTTATCACAGTGACATTTTCCATTCTCACTGTTTTTCAATCCACAGTGCAGTGGTGCTAAGGTCATTCATACTGTTGTGCAAACCACACCACCATCATCTCCATCACGTCCAATATTCTCCAACATAAACTCGGGCCCCATTAAACAACAACTCTGCAACTCACCCTCCTACTCCTGCCACCCCCAACACCACCACTGGTACCTTCATCTTACCTTTCATCTCTGACTTCTATGGAGCTAAGGATCTCATGTGAGTGGAATCACAGAGTAGTTGTCTTCTTTTGACTGGCTTTTGCACTAAACATGTCAAGGTCCATCCACATAATTTCACTTACCATAAGGCTCTACAGGTCCATCCATACTGTCACAAATAGTAAGATTCCCTTCCTTTTCACAGACAAGCAGTATTCCATGATCTCAATGTACCAAAGCATTTTATCCACTCACCTACTGATGAGCACATGGGATGCTTCCAGATCTTAGCATTGTACATAACACTGCAATGAACATAGCAGTGAATATATTCTTTTCAATCAGTGTGGCTGATTCCTTGGGATACATTCCCAGAAGTGGAATTGCTCTGCCATAAAGAAGTTCCATTTTTAATTTTTGAGGTAACTCCTTACTGCTTTCCATACTGGCTGCACAAAATGCATCCCCACAGAGATGTGTGCCTCTCTGAACAGGATGGTGACCCCCTTGAAGATTCCCCATTTTCTTAATAGGTCAGTTGGGTAGCAAGGGGGGACCAAGACTTGCCCAGGGTTTCTCAATGGACCTCACACCGCAGGCTCTTATCATCACTGTGTATCCAAAGGCCTGCTGGGAGCGGAAATTCAGGTGGCCTGAGCACCTCCAACCATGGTACGTTTGAAGACCTGGCCTTCATTTCCTTTCTCTTTTTTGGATAGTTTTATCAAAGTGACATTTTCCATTCTCACTGTTTTTCAATCCACAGTGCAGTGGCATTAAGGACATTGATACTGTTGTGAGAACAAAACCACCATCATCTCTATCATGTTTCCCATCTTCTCCAATGGAAACTGTGGCCCCATTAAAAAACAACTCTCGCCAAAACCAGTTTGGCTTAGTGAATAGAGCATTGGCCTGAGGACTGAAAGTTCCTAGGTTCCATTCCAGTCAAGGGCATGTATCTTGGTTGCGGGCACATCCCTAGTAGGGGAGTGCAAAAGAAAGCTGATCAAAGATTCTCTCTCATCAATGATTCTAACTCTTTATCCCTCTCTCTTCCTCTCTGTAAAAAATCAATAAAATATTTTTAAAATAATAATAAAAAATAAAAAAGTAAATAAAAAACAATTCTGCATCTCACCCTCCTACTCCACCCCACACCCCCCAACACCATCACCAGTGGTACATCATCTTACCTTCCATTTCTGACTCTGATGGCGCTAAGGACCTCATGTGAGTGGAATCACACAGTAGTTGTCTTCTTTTGACTGGCTTTTGCAATAAACATGTCAAGGTCCATCCACATTGTTTCACTTACCTTAAGGCTCTCCAGGTTCATCCATACTGTCACAAATAGTAAGATTCCCTTCCTTTTCACAGACAAGCAGTATTCCATGATCTCAATGTACCAAAGAATTTTTATCCACTCACCTACTGATGAGCACATGGGATGTTTCCAGAACTTGGTATTATACATAACACTGCAATGAACATAGCATTGAATATATTCTTTCCAATCAATGTGGCTGATTCCTTGGGATTCATTCCCAGAAGTGGAATTGCTCTGCCATTAAGAAGTTCCATTTTTAATTTTTGAGGTAACTCCTTACTGCTTTCCATACTGGCTGCACAAAATGCATTCCCCACAGAGATGTGTGCCACTCTGCACAGAACGGTGACCCCCTTGAAGCTTCCCTATTTTTTTAATAGGTCAGTTGGGTAGCAGGGGAAACCAAGACTTGCCCAGGCTTTCTCAGCACACCTCACACCCCAGGCTCTTTTCATTATTGTGTGTCCAGAGGCCTGCTGGGAGAGGGAATTCAGGTGGCCTGAGCACTTCTGACCATGGTTCCACTTGAAGACCTGGCCTTCATTTCCTTTCTCTTTTGTTGGATAGTTTTATCACAGTGACATTTTCCATTCTCACTGTTTTTCAATCCATAGTGCAGTGGCGTTAAGGACGTTGATACTGTTGTGCGAACCAAACCACCATCATCTCCATCATGTTTCCCATCTTCTCTAACGGAAACTCTGGCCCCATTAGAAAACAACTCTCTCTGAAACCATTTTGGCTCAGTGGATAGAGCATTGGCCTGCGGACTGAAAGTTCGCATGTTTGATTCCAGTCAAGTGCATGTATCTTGGTTGCGGGCACACCTTAGCAAGGGAGTGCAAGAGGCAGCTGATTGATGATTCTCTCTCACCTATGATTCTAATTCTCTATCCCTCTCTCTTCCTCTCTGTAAAAAATCAATAAAATATTTTTTAAATAATAAAAATAAATAAATAAATAAATACAACTCTGCATCTCACCCTCCTAGTCTCCCCCACCCCCACCCCCCAACACCACCATCACCACTGGTACCTTCATCTTACCTTCCATCTCTGACTTCGATGGCGCTAAGGATCTCATGTGAGTAGAATCACACAACATTTGTCTTCTTTTGACTGGCTTTTGTACTAAACATGTCAAGGTCGATCCACATTATTTCACTTACCATGAGGCTTTACAAGTCCATTCCCACTGTCACAAATAATAAGATTCCCTTCCTTTTCACAGCCAAGCAGTATTCCATGATCTCAATGTACCAAAGCATTTTTATCCACTCACCTATTGATGAGCACATGGGATGTTTCCAGATCTCGGTATTGTACATAACAATGCAATGAACCATAGCAGTGAATATATTCTTTCCAATTAATGTGGCTGATTCCTTGGGATACATTCCCAGAAGTGGAATTGCTATGCGAAAAAGAAGTTCCATTTTTAATTTTTGAGGTAACTCCTTACTGCTTTCTATACTGGCTGCACAAAATGCATCCCCACAGAGATGTGTGCCTCTCTGCAGAGGATGGTGACCCCCTGGAAGCTTCCCTATTTTTTTAATAGGTTGGTTGGGTAGCAAGGGGAAACCAAGACTTGCCCAGGCTTTCTCAGCACACCTCACACCCCGGGCTCTTCTCATCACTGTGTGTCCGGAGGACTGCTGGGAGAGGGAATTTAGGTGGCCTGAGCACCACCGACCATGATTCTATTTGAAGACCTGGCCTTCATTTCCTTTCTCTTTTGTTGGATATATATATATTTTTTTTTTTATCACAGTGACATTTTCCATTCTCACTGTTTTACAATCCACAGTGCAGTGGCGTTAAGGACATTGATACTGTTGTGCGAACCAAGTCATCATCATCTCCATCATGTTTCCCATCTTCTCTAATGGAAACTCTGGCCCCATTAAAAAACAACTCTCTCTGAAACCGGTTTGGCTCAATGGATAGAGCATTGGCCTGTGGACTGAAAGTTCCCAGGTTCCATTCCAGTCAAGTGCATGTATCTTGGTTGCAGGCACATCCGTAGTCGGGGAGTGCAAGAGGCAGCTGATAGATGATTCTCTCTCATCGATGTTTCTAACTCTCTATCCCTCTCTCTTCCTCTCTGTAAAAAATCAACAAAATATTTTTAAAATAATAATAAATAAAATAAATAAATAAATAAATAAATAAATAAATAAATAAAAAACAACTCTGCATCTCACCCTCCTACTCCACCCCCCCCCTCCCCTCCGCACCAACACCATCACCACTGGTACCTTCTTCTTACCTTCCATCTCTGACTCAGATGGTGCTAAGGACCTCATGTGAGTAGAATCACACAGCAGTTGTCTTCTTTTGACTGGCTTTTGCACTAAACATGTCAAGGTCCATCCACATTGTTTCACTTACATTAGGCTCTCCAGGTCCATCCAAGTTGACACAAATAATAAGATTCCCTTCCTTTTCACAGCCAAGCAGTATTCCATGATCTCAATGTACCAAAGCATTTTATCCACTCACCTACTGATAAGCACATGGGAAGTTTCCAGATCTTGGTATTGCACATAACATTGCAATGAACAGAGCAGTGAATATATTCTTTCCAATCAATGTTGCTGATTCCTTGGGATACATTCCCAGAAGTGGAATTGCTATGCCATAAAGGAGTTGAATTTTTAACTTTTGAGGTAACTCCTTACTGCTTTCTATACTGGCTGCACAAAATGCTTTCCCCACAGAGATGTGTGCCACTCTGCACAGGATGGTGACCCCCTTGAAGCTTCCCTATTTTTCTTAATAGGTCGGTTGGGTAGCAATGGAGAACCAAGACTTGCCCAGGCTTTCTCAGCACACCTCACACCCCAGGCTCTTCTCATCACTGTGTGTTCAGAGGCCTGCTGGGAGAGGGAATTCAGGTGGCCTGAGCACCTCTGACCATGGTTCCACTTGAAGACCTGGCCTTCATTTCCTTTCTCTTTTGTTGGATATTTTTTTATCACAGTGACATTTTCCATTTTCACTGTTTTTCAATCCACAGTGCAGTGGTGTTAAGGACGTTGATACTGTTGTGCGAACCAAACCACCATCATCTCCATCATGTTTCCCATCTTCTCTAACGGAAACTCTGGCCCCATTAAAAAACAACTCTCTCCGAAACCGGTTTGGCTCAATGGAGAGAGCATTGGCCTGTGGACTGAAAGCTCGCATGTTTGATTCCAGTCGAGTGCATGTATCTTGGTTGCAGGCACATCCCTAGTAGGGGAGTGCAAGAGGCAGCTGATAGATGATTCTCTCTTATCGATGTTTTTAACTCCCTATCCCTCTCTCTTCCTCTCTGTAAAAAATATATAAAATATTTTAAAAATAATAATATAAAATAAATAAAAAACAACTCTGCATCTCTCCCTCCTACTCTTCCCCCCCCCCCCCCCCCGCCACACACCACCACCATCGCCACTGGTACCTTCATCTTACCTTCCATCTCTGACTCCGATGGCTCTAAGAACCCCATGTGAGTAGAATCAGGCAGTAGTTGTCTTCTTTTGACTGGCTTTTGCACTAAACATGTCAAGGTCCCTCCACATTATTTCACTTACCGTAAGGCTCTCCAGGTCTATCCATGGTGTTACAAATAGTAAGATTCCCTTCCCTTTCACAGCCAAGCAGTATTCCATGATTTCAATGTACCAAGGCATTTTTATCCACTCACCTGCTGATGGGCACTAGGGCTGCTTCCAGATCTTGGTATTGTACATAAAACTGCAATGAACATACCAGTGTATATATTCTTTCCAATCAATGTCTCTGATTTTTTTGGGATACATTTCCAGAAATTGAATCTCTGGGCTCCTTGGAAGTACCATTTTTAATTTTTAGGTATCTCCTTACTGCTTTCCACAGTGGCCGCACCAAATGCATTTCCCACAGAGGTGCACCTCTCTGCACATGATATTGACCCCCACGCAGCGGCTCTGATTTTATTAATAGGCTGGTGGGGTAGCCAGGGGAACCAATGCTTATCCATGGTTTCTCAATGCACCTCTCACCGCAGGCTCTTCTCATCACTGTTTGTCTGGAGGTCTGCTGGGAGCGGGGATTCAGGTGGCCTGAGCATGTCCCACCTCGGTTTTGTTTGAAGACCTGGCCTTTATTTCCTTTCTCTTTTTTTGAATTGTTGTATCACAGTGAAGTTTACCATTTTCATTGTTTTTCATTGCACAGTGCAGTGGCATTAAGGATATTCATACTGTTGTGCAGCCCACACCACCATCATCTCCATGACTTTTCCCATCTTCTCCAACCGAAATTCTGTCCCCAGTAAACAATCCACATTCCACCTTCTCCCTACATCTTCATCTTTTTCACCCAGACTCACAGCCACTTTCCCCTCTGATAACTGTTAATCTGTTCTCTTTCTATGAGTCTGTTTCTATTTTCTATGTTAATCTATTTTGCTAATTAGATTTCACATACAAGTGAAATCATATGGCATTAGTCTTTCTCTGACTGGCTTATTTCACTTAGCATAAGGCTCTCCTCACTGTCACAAATAGTAAGATTCCCTTCCTTTTCACAGCCAAGCACTATTCCATGGCGTCAATGTACCAAAGCATTTTTATCACTCACCTGCTGATGGGCACATGGATGCTTCCAGATCTTGGTATTGTAAATAACACTGCAATGAATATAGCAGTGAATATATTCTTTCCAATCAATGTTGCTGATTCCTTGAAATGGAATTGCTGAGACATAAGAATGTTCCATTTTTAATTTTTAACTCCTTATTGCTTTCCATACTGGCTGCACAAAATGCATTCCCCACAGAGATGTGTGCCTCTCTGCACAGGATGGTAATCCCCTTGAAACTTCCATGTTTTTCTTAATAGGTCGCTTGGGTAGCAAGGGGGAACCAAGACTTGCCCAGGGTTTCTCAACGGACCTCACACCCCAGGCTCTTCTCATCACTGTGTGTCCAGAGGCCTGCTGGGAGCGGGGATTCAGGTGGCCTGAGCATGTCCGACCATGGTTCTATTTTAAGATCTGGCCTTCTTTTCCTTTCTCTTTTTTGGATCATTTTGTCACAGTGAAATTTTCTATTTTCACTATTTTGTCAGTGCACAGTGCAGTTGTGTGGCCCACACCACCATCATCTCCATCACGTTTCCCATCTTCTCCAACCAAAACTCTATCCCTAGTAAACAACAACTCTGCATTCCACCCCCATTTCCTCCACCTCCAGCACCACTGGTACCTTCATCTTCCCTTCCATCTGTGACTCCGATGGGGCTAGGGACCTCATGTGAGTGGAATCTCACAGTAATTGTCTTCTTTTCACTGGCTTTTCACAATGTCCATCCACGTTATAGCTTCTATCACAATATTTTCCTGTGATTTAAATTGAATCTATTGGTTAATAACATCATGTGGGATATGCTTCTTGTAAAGCTAACTAGATCCTGCTCTGATATCATCTGAATCTGGCCACTTGGGCCTCCTGGGACGGACTCTGGTGCCAGCCAATGTCAGATGCATCCTGTGACTGGCCATGGGCAACCTCTTTGGAGCTACAAAGCAATTCACAGTGTGTGGCTACCTCTGCCAGGCCTGAATGAGCACAGTTCTGCATGCCCCAGTGCCAGCTGTGGTCAGAACAGTGACAGAGGCAACTGGAGGAAGAAGACAGGACATTCCTCTCCCAGCAGTGTAACACCATCACAGACATGATTCTGTCTAGACAGCTGACTACTGCTGGAGCCCTTCAGACTTGAGCCCTTCAGACTTTTAGACATGATCTGATTTATATGTTTTAAAGATCACTTTCTGATTTATCATTATATGTTTATTATTTTTAAATTTCATTTTTAAAATTAATTTTTTCCCAATTAGAGTTGTCATTCAATATTTCAAGTTTACAGCGTAGACATATATAGAACTTGCAAAGTGATCCCTGGAATAGTCTAGTATGGGGTTTCTTTTAAAAGGGTTTTAATGCTATTGATGAGAGCTCCACCCTCATGATCCAATCACCCTCAATGGCCTCCACCTTTTATTTATTTTTAATTGAATTTATTGGGTTGACATTGGTTAATAAAATTATATAGGTTTTAGGTATTCACTTCTGTAATGCATTATGTGTATACTAGAGGCCTGGTGTACAAAATTCATGCATGGGGGTGTGTCCCTCAGCCCAGCCTGCAGCCTCTCCAATCTGGGACCCCTCCAGGGTTCAGACATCCCTCTCAAAATCCAGGACTGCTGGCTCCGAACTGCTTGCCTGACTGCCTTCCTGATTACCCCTAGCCACTCTGCCTGCCAGCCTGATCACCCCCTAACCACTCTGAGGCCAGCCTGATTGATGGGTAAATGTTCCCCTGCCTGCCTGTTTGCCCCCAATTTCCCTCCTCTGATGGCCTGGTCAGCCCTAAATGCCCTCCCCTACAGACTTGGTCCCTCTCAACTGCCTTCCCTTGCAGGCCTGGTCCCTCCCAACTGATCTCCACTGCTGGCCATCTTGTGGTGGCAATCTTGTGTCCACATGGGGACAGCCATCTTGTGTGTTGGAATGATGGTCAATCTGCATATTACTCTTTTATTAGATAGGATAGAGGCCTTGTGCATGGGTGGGGGCCAGCTGGTTTGCCCTGAAGGGTGTCCTGGATCAGGGTGGGGTTCCCTTGGGGTGTGGGTGGCCTGGGAGAGGGGCCTGTGGTGGTTTGCAGGCTGACTATGCTCCCTGGTGATCCAAGCAGAGGCCCTGGTATCTGGTGTTTATTTAACCTCTACAATTGAAATTTTGTAGCCTGGAGTGGAGCCAAACCTTCTGCTCGCTCCGTGGCAGCAGCCATTTATGTTGGAATTTATGTATCTTCTACAATTGAAACTTTGTAGCCTGGAATGAAGGCCTGAGCAGGCCAGGGCTGCAGAAACTTGGCTTCCTCCATCGACCTAGTCTCCTACTCTTTCAGCTCCGTGGCTCTCGCCATTTCTGTTGAAATTTATTTACCTTCTATAATTGAAATTTTGTACCCTTGAGTAGAGGCCTGGGCTCACCAGGGTGTGTGGAAAGCTTGGCTTCCTGTATTTCCAGGGAAACCCAATGGCATCCATCTTGGTTGGGGTTCATTTGCATACTTGGTCTGACTGGCTGGTGGGTGTGGCTGGTGGGCATGGCTGGTGGGCGTGGCTGGTGGGTGTAGCAGAGTGGTGGTTAATTTGCATATTACTCCTTTGTTAGGTAGGATTGTATTGTGTGTTCACCACCCCAGGCAAGTCTCCTTTCATCACAATCTATCCCCCCTTTACCACCTCCTACTTTCCCCCAACCTCATCCCCTGTAGAGATCACTTTGTGATTTGACATTAAAAATGATATTTGAGATGTGCCTTGAGAGCACAGGTGGGATTTATACAGATGAAGAGGGTGAGAATGTGCTTCAGGTACAGAGAGTGAGCACATCACCTGGAGTCAGGAGAGATGAAGACCGGAAAGACCAGAGCACATGCCCCTCAGATGTCTGTCAATGAGGGGACATGAGAGGGAAACAGAAGACTCTCCATGCTGAGGATAAAAGGAACCAACCACAGAGTGATCAAACAAGGGAGATTGTGGGTCCTCCATGGGAAGGCAGGAAGAGCAGGGGACCATGGGACGGGGCAGGGCTGGGGGAACAGGGAAACCTTCTTGGGGGGGAAAGGGGACCCTCCTTGGAGGGGGCAGTATCCCATCTCATCCCTACCTCCTCTACTATCCTCCCTGCTCTGCCCCCTCCATGGAGGGTCCCTGTCCCCCCTGCCCTAAGCCCTTCATGGAGGGACCGCTAACCCCAGTCCTTCCCTCTCCATGGAGGGTCTCCAGTACCCCCTGTCCTGCCCCCTTTATGTAAGGTTCCCTGTCCTCCCTGCCCTGAACCCTCCATGAAAGATGTCCTGTCTGCTCTGGCAGACCCCATCCGTGGAGGCTCCACTATTCCACCTGCTTTTCCCACTCCATGGAGGGGGCAGGTCAGGGGGCACTGGAGACCCCCCATTTCCTCTGCCCTGCCCATCCCTGAGATTCCCATGTCCCCACTCTCCTGCTCTATCCATGGAGGGTTCCATGACCCAATGCCATGCCCTGTTTCTTCCATGGAGATCGTCCTGTCCCTGCTGCTCTGCTACATCAATGGAGGGTCCCCTGTTTTTCTGTCCTGCCACATCCAGGAAGGATCCACAGTCCCCCCTCCATGGAGGGTCCCCTGCCCCCCCTGCCCTGTACCCTCTATAGAGGGTCCCCTGTCCCTCCCAGGGGTCTTCAAACTACGGCCCGCGGGCCACATGCGGCCTGCAGAGGAGTCTGATCCGGCCCGCCAGGTTTTTTGGGCAGTGAGCGCAGCCGAGGTGTTACAGTAGGAATTACTAGTTCATATAGTCCGGCCCTCCAGCTCTCTGAGGGACCATGATCTGGCCCCCACTTTAAAAAGTTTGAGGACCCCTGCGCCTAACCTGTATCCTCCATGGAGGGTCCCCCCCCCCCCTTGCCCAGTACCCTCCATTGGACAGCTCCCTACCCCCTGACCTATACCCTCCATGGAGGGTCCTCTGTCTCCCCTGACCTACACCCTCAATGGAGGGTCTTCTGTTTCCCTGCCCTGTCCCTCACTCACCGGCCTCTGAGAGGTGTGTGCTCAGGTCTCCAGCGTTCATCTCTCCTGCCTCCAGGCCATGTTCCCACTCTCTGTACCTGAAGCACATCTCACCCTCTTCAGCTGTCTGGATCCTACCCCCTCAAATATCATTTCAAATGCCAAAAATCACAGTGACCATTAAAAAATATAAACTTGATCATGTCATTCCCCACACAAGGGCCCTTTACTCACCCGTCCTCTCCTGCACCCAGCCAGCCTGGTTCTCCCTGCCCTGGGGGCACTTGCTGTCCCTTTGGTGGTGGCTTCCCCTTTCTCCATGTGGCCACCTCTGTCTCAACAGCCGAGACTGAGTTTAAATATGACAAGATCTTGGGGAGCTCTTTCTGAGCCTGCAGGGGAGTCACCCTGCAGTGGCTCCAGCCCAGCCTTGTGGGGTGTCATGTGGCAACAGGTCACAGAACTAAGACAGGTCACAATGGTAACACAGGTTACAGAGGTAACCTGGCAACTGTCCTGGGTTGGGCAGATAGTGAAGTTAACCAGGTGTTTCTTTGTGTTTAAATCAGTGATTGGACATTTATTGAGCACCAAATTCCAGACCCTGTACTGAATGTGCAGAAGTTGTGGCCCCACTCTGAGGTCCTGGCTCTCAGTGACCAGGTGTTCTTGAAAGTGGGAAGTACGCAGGAGGTTGGGTCAGGAATGCCATGGGAGGGACTCAACACACATCGCTGGCTTTGAGGCTAGAGAAAGGGATCACCGACCAAGGTTTTTCCAGAGGCCTCTGGCAGCTTGCAGTGGCTTAGGCAGAGACATGGAACAGAATGGTCCCATAGGAGCAGATTCTGCCGGCACCCATGAGCAGGGGACGGGCTGGGTCTCCCAGGGCCTACAGGGAGGAGCACAACCCAATGCATCTGCCTCAGGTTTCTACCCACAGCACCTGCCATCACTCTTCCATTTGAGGTCATTTGTTAGGGCAGCAACAAAAAACCAAGACAGTCCCTGTTGCTTCCTAGTCACAGCACCTAAGTGTTTTCTTCATGGCTGTGAGTATTTTCTGAAATAAAGTGTAGTTCCTTTTTTTTAATTTTATTTTTTTATTAAATTATTATCTGTGTACATATTTTACCATTGCCCCCCTCCCTTCCCATAATACCCTCCCTCCCCAGAGTTTTGTGTCCACTGGTTGTACTTACATGCATGTATAAAAGTCCTTCGGTTGATCTCTTATCTCCCCCAGATCTCCCTACCCTCCCAGATGTAATTTGACATTCTGCTTGTTGCTTTACTGTCTCTATATCTATCTTTTGGTTCATCAGTTTATAATGTTCTTTATTATCCATAATGAGTGAGGTCATGTGGTGTTTCTCTTTCATTGACTGGCTTATTTCACTCAGAATGATGTTCTCCAATTCCATCCAGGTTGCTGCAAATGATGAGAATTTCTTCTTTTTTATGGCAGCATAATATTCCATTGTATAGATGTACCATAGTTTTTTTATCCAATCATCTGCTGACGGGCACCTAGGCTGTTTCCAAATCCTAGCTATTGTAGATGTGCTGCTATGAACATAGGAGTGCATATATCCTTTCTGATTGATGTTTCTAGTTTCTTGGAATATAATCCTAGAAGTGGAATTACTGGGTCAAATGGGAGTTCCATTTTCAGTTTTTTTGAGGAAACTCCATACTACTCTACACAGTGGAGTAGTATGCATTCCCACCAGCAGTGCACCAGGGTTCCTTTTTCTCCACAACCTCGCCAACACTTGTCATTTGTTGATTTGTTGATGTTGGCCATTCTGACAGGTGTGAGATGGTACCGCATTGTTGTTTTGATTTGCATCTCTCGGATAATTAGTGACTTTGAGCATGTTTTCATGTGCCTTTTGGCCTTCCTTCTGTCTTCTTTTGAAAATATTCTATTTAGGTCCATTGCCCATTTTTTAATTGGATCATTCATTTTCCTTTTATTTATTTAGTTGTATAAGCTGTCTATAGATGTTGGAGATAAAACCTTTATCAGTGATAACATTTGCAAATACGTTCTCCCATACAGTGGGCTTTCTTGTTGTTTTGTTGATGGTTTCTTTTGCTGTAAAAAAGCTTTTTATTTTGATGTAGAATCACTTGCTTATTTTCTCTTTAGCTTCCATTGCCCTAGGGAAATGAAGAAGTTCTTTTGGCATATGTCTGAGATTTTGCTGCATGTGGATGCCTCTAGTATTTTTATGGTTTCCTGTCTTATGTTTAAGTCCTGTATCCATTTTGAGTTTATTTTTGTGTATGGTGTAATTTGGTGATCTAGTTTCATTCTTTTGCATGTATCTGTCCAATTTTCCCAACACCATTTACCGAAGAGACTGCCCTGACTCCATTGTATATTCGTGCCTCCTTTGTCAAATATTAACTGAGCATAGTGATTTGGGTTGATATCTGGGTTCTCAATTCTATTCCATTGATCTATATGTCTGTTCTTCTGCCAGTACCAGGCTGTTTTGAGAACAGTGGCTTTGTAATACAGCTTGAACTATGGTATTGAGATCCCTCCTACTTAACACTTCTTTCTCAGGATTGCTGTGGCTATTCGGGGTCTTTTATTCTTTCAAATGAACTTTTGGAGAGTTCTTTCTAGGTCAGTGAAATATGCCATTGGTATTTTAATGGGGAGTACATTGAACCTATAGATTGCTTTAGGAAGTATGGACATTTTTTTAAAAAATATATTTTATTGATTTTTTACAGAGAGGAAGGGAGAGAGATAGAGAGCTAGAAACGTCAATGAGAGAGAAACATTGACCAGCTGCCTCTTGCACACCCCCTACCAGGGATGTGCCCGCAACCAATGTACATGCCCCTGACCGGAATCGAACCCGGGACCCCTCAGTCCGCAGACCGATGCTCTACCACTGAGCCAAACCGGTTTCGGCAGGAAGTATGGACATTTTGATGATGTTGATTCTACCAATCCATGAAGATGGTATGATCTTCCGTTTACATTTTCCTCTATCTTTTATTTCAGTGTAGTGTAGTTTACTGCATATGGGTCCTTTACTTCCTTAGTTAAGTTTATTCCTAGGTTTCTTAGTTTTTTTGGTGCGATGGTAAATGAAATTGCTTTTTTAGTCTCTGTTTCTGTAAGTTCACTGTTGGTGTAAAGAAATGCCATAGATTTCTTGGCGTTAATTTCGTATACTGCTACATTGCCAAATTCATTTATTAAGTCAATTATTTTTTAATTGAGTCCTTTGGGTAATTTATGTACAATATCATGTCATCTGCAAATAAGGATAACTTTACTTCTTATTTTCCAATTTGCCTTTTATTTCCTCTTCTTGTCTAATTGCAATGGCTGGTACTTCCAGTACTATATCAAACAGGAGTGGCGAGAGTGGGCATCCCTGTCTTGTTCCTGTTCTTAGAGGGAATGGTTTTAGATTTTGCCCATTGAGTATGATGTTGGCTGTGGTTTTATCATATATGGCTTTTATTATGTTGAGGTATGATCCTTGTACTCCCACCTTGTTGAGAGTTTTTATCAGGAAAGGGTGTTGTATTTTATCAAATGCTTTTTCTGCATCAATTGATATGACTATATGATTTTTATCTTTCAATTTGTTTATGTGATGTATCATGTTTATTGATTTGCAGATATTGTACCATCCTTACATTCCTGGAATAAATTCTACTTGGTCATGGTGTATGATCTTTGTGATGTTCTGCTGGAGCCGATTTGCTAGAATTTTGTTGAGGCTTTTGGTATCTATGTTCATGAAGGATATTGTCCTATAATTCTCTTTCATTGAGTTGTCTTTATCTGGTTTTGGTATTAGGGTAATGCTGGCTTCATAGAAGGAGTTTGGAAGTGTTCCTTCCTCTTGAATTTTTTGGAATAGTCTGAGGAGGATAGGTTTTAGTTCTTCCTTGAATGTTTGGTAAAACTCTCCTGTGAAGCCATCTGGCCCTGGGCTTTTCTTTGCTGGAAGCTTTTGATGACTATTTCAATTTCTTCCCAAGTCACTGGTCTATTGAGATTTTTAGATTCTTCTTGATTGAGTTTTGGAAGTTTGTATTTTTCTAGGAATATGTCCATTTCCTCCAGGTTGTTCAGTTTGTTGGAATAGAGTTGTTGGTAGTATTCTGTAACAATCCTTTGTATTTTGGAAGGGTCTGTTGTTATTTCACCTCTTTCTTTTCTGATTTTGTTTATTTGATTCCTCTCTCTTTGTTTCTTGGTAAGACTGGCTAGAGGTTCATCAATCTTATTTATCCTTTCAAAGAACCAGCTTTTGGTTTGGTTGATCTTATGTATTGTTTCTTTGGTCTCTATGTCGTTTATCTGTGCTCTGATTTTTGTTATTTCCTTCCTTCTGCTTACACTGGGCTTTTCTTGTTGCTCTTTTTCTAACTCTTTGAGTTGTAGAGTTAGATCATTTGTTACCGTTTTTTCTAGTTTTTTGCAATAGGCATGTAGGGATATGAACTTCCCTCTCAAAACTGCTTTTGCTGTGTCCCATAGATTTTGGATTGTTGTGTTTTTATTTTCATTTGTTTCCAGGATGTTCTTAATTTCTTCCTTGATTTCTCTGGTAACCCATTCCTTGTTTAATAGCATGCTGTTTAGTCTCCATGTGTTTGATTTCTTTTGATTATTTTTATTGTAGTTAATTTCCAGTTTTATGCCACTATGATCTGAGAAGATGCTTGATATGATTTATATCTTCTTGAATTTGAAGAGACTTTGCCTATGTCCCAACATGTGATCTATCTTTGAAAATGACCCTTGTGCACTTGAGAAGAATGTATATTCTGTGGCTTTGGGGTGGAATGTTCTGAAGATGTCGATTAATTCCATCTAATCTAGGGAGTCATTTAGGATTGATATTTCTTTGCTGATTTTTTGTTTAAGTGATTTGTCCAAAGGTGACAGTGGGGTATTAAAATCTCCTACTATGATAGTATTGCTATTATTCTCTCCCTTAATGTCCTCCATCAGTTTTTTTTAAGTATTTTGGAGCTCCCGTATTGGGTGCATATATATTTATGAGGGTTATTTCTTCTTGTTGGATTGCTCCCTTTAGTATTATGAAGTGGCCTTCATTATCTCTTGTTATGTCCTTCACTCTGAGATCTAATTTGTCAGATATAAGTATTACTACCCCAGTTTTTTTTTTTCATATTCATTTGCCTGGAAAACCTTTTTTCATTCCTTCACCCTCAGTCTGTGTGCATCTTTTTTTCTGTAGTGGGTTTCTTGTAGACAAAAGATATGGGTCTTATTTTCTTATCCAATCTTTTACCCTATGCCGTTTGATTGGAGCATTTAATCCATTTACATTTAAAGTTATTAGCGATAGGTACTTATTTGGGGCCATTTTTATTCTATACTCCTGTGTTCTTTCTTCGCTTTCTATTTCTTTATTTTTACAGTAGACCCTTTAGCATTTCTTGTATTGCTGGTTTGGTGCTGATAAATTCCTTTAGTCTGTTTTTGTCTGTAAAGCTCCTGATTTCACCTTCAATTTTGATTGATAGCCTTGCTGGGTACAGTATTCTTGGATTCAGACTCTTCCTTTGCATGACTTTGTATATTTCATCCCATTCCCTTCTGGCCTGATAGGTTTCTGTGGAGAAATCAGTTGCTAGTCTGATGGAGGTTCCTTTATATGTAACTTTCTGTTTCTCTCTGGCTGCTTTTAAGATTCTTACTTTGTCGTTGGTGTTTGCCAATTTAATTATAATGTGCCTTGGCATTGGTCTTCTGGGGTTCATTTTGCTTGGGACTCTGCGAGCATCTTGGATTTGTGTGTGTTTTTTCTTCTCTATCTTAGGAAAGTTTTCTGTCATTATTTCTTGAAATATATTTTCCATGTATTCCTTAGTTTTTTTTCCTTCTGGAACCCCTATTATTCTAATATTGTTTTGTTTTGTATTGTGCCAAAGTTCCCTTAGGCTCTCCTGCTTTTTAATTTTTTTTCCAGAAGCTGCTCTAATTGGTTATTTTTTTTCCCGTCTTGTCTCCTAGCTCACTTATGTGATCCTCTGCTTTCTCTAGTCTGCTCTTGATGCTTTCTATTGAGTTCTTTACAGTAGTGATGCCATTTTTCATTTCTTTTTGGTTCTTCTTCTTTTCCTCTTGGTTCTTACTCATATTTTCAAATTTGTCTTCCATTCTTTTTAGCCATCTTATGATCATTACTCTGAATTCTTACTCTGGTAGATTGCTTGTCTCTAACTTGTTTCATTCCTTTTCTGTTGATGCCCGCTTTTCTTTCATATGCGGGCTGTTTCTTTGTCTCCCCATGATCTCTCTTGTCAGGATGTCTGGTTATGTAGTTATCTCTCTCCTGCTTTGATTTAAAGGCACATCATACAACACAACCAGGTCCCACACACAAGGCACTGAACAGAAATGTGTTTACGATATGAATAACCTCCAATAAAGGTGACTAGAACTCAGCTAACAAAAAAAAAAACATACAATCAAACAAAAAGAATAGGCAAATCAATCTTATAAGAAAAGCATACAAGTTCAATATAGTTAACATTCAACATACAAGTATAAAGGGATAGAGAGAGTCTGTTTTTGTTTTGTTTTTTTTAGGACAGCGATGAGGGAGGTTTGAATGGGCTTGGAGCAGGGGGTTGGAAAGTAGATTTACACAAGTAGGGTGAAATTTTTGGAGGGGATAAACAGAAAGAATGGGGAAAATCTAGAGTAAGAAAGGGTTAAAATAAACAGGGCATCAAAGGAAAAGTTTAGGAAGAGAGTGATGGCATAAGGGTAGGGTTGAGATAGAATAAAGTGTTGGAGAAGGAAAGATAAATATAGACTGTAGAACAGTAATCCCGAAATAAGAAATAAATAATAAATAAATAATAAAAATAAACAAAAGAAAATAAGATAAAAAGGTAAAAGCATAGTAGTAATAATGTTGATTAAGTATACAATGTTATAATTAAAAAGGTAAAATCAAGTGAGGAAAAGGAAAAAATAGTTTCTTGAGTAAACTTTGCAAATAATGAAAAAAAATTAATAATTAAAATTTTTTTTAAATTTTAATAAAATTTGCAGTAATGAAGGTCATTCACTTCCTCTATTGTTTTGTTTGGCAAGCCTGTTTCCCAGTCCGGACAGTATTGCAGTTCCCTGCGTTTCAGTGCTCTTCAGTGCAATAATCCGGTCCGGATTTTTAAGCAGGTCTTGCTTTGATTTTATTACACTAGAGTCAATTTGTGATTTAATCTCAGGGTGGCAGTGTTTCTAGGTTGACTTCCCAGGCTCTAAAGCCTCTCTAGCTTTTTTTTTTTTTTTTTTCCCCTCTCTGTGGCACTGATCTATGGAGGGGGGCAGGGGGCAAGTCCGAGCCAACTGTAATCTCCTGTAATTCTCAGATATCCCTCTGAGTCAGATCCAAATGAGTTGCTCTTTAGATATCTCCCCTATTTGGAGCCCCGTCCACTTTCATGGGTGTCACCTGCCCAACAGCCAGGGGCTTCTACTTGTAATCACTACCCCTGTCCTCCAGTTTCTGATCGCCCAGTGTGCGCAGGCTTTTGTCTTCGCCACGAGCACTCACTCACCCTCTCCCCAAGAAGTCTGACCTTTTCGCTGTGTGGTGGGGCACTCCTGTGAGTCCAAGTGTTCATGCCGCCTGGGATCAGCATTCTGGGGTCACAGCTGCTTGGTGGTCACTGCGGCTGTGGATATTCAGGCCTCTGACATGATCCAATTTCCCTTCAAGATGGTGAGATTTCCCCGTCTAAGCCCGTAGGTAGCTCCGGGAAGGAACCTAGCCCCGCCTTGGGTGCTTCCCTGTCAGGGGCACCCTGGTCAGTGGCCCCCCAGTTTCTCCTGGTGTTCTGCTGTCTCTTGGCTTGCTAATAAACACTCCCAGCATGACCTTCAGCTGTGCTCTCTTTCTGCTTTGGGACAAGGCTCAGAAGAATCCATCCATGTATTCTTCCTCCATTTTGTCTCCTCCCCCTGTCTCTCTCTTATTAGAGTTCTTGTGATGGCACTTAGCAACCACCCTGATAATCTTGATTTAATTTCTACACCAGCATCCTCAACTTAATCATATCTGTAAAAGCCCTTTTTACAAATATAATTCCATTGATTAGGATGTGGATGTCTTGGGGATAGGAATTGCACATTTTTCAACTTACATTAAATACTATCATAGTCAACCTCCTTTTTCTACAAAAAGTACAAAAAGACTTGAGAAGGTAAGTCAGCCTCTGGGAAT
This sequence comes from Pipistrellus hanaki, assembly GCF_964339955.1. Taxonomy (NCBI): domain Eukaryota; kingdom Metazoa; phylum Chordata; class Mammalia; order Chiroptera; family Vespertilionidae; genus Pipistrellus; species Pipistrellus hanaki. Next base: position 131,748,262 of record NC_140504.1, on the reverse strand, counting down.
TGGTTTATACTCTTTGAATAAATAGATAGGGCAAAGAAAACTTTCAGCTTCTACTATAGTGAAAGGGTGACTTTTTCCTTGCCTATGGTTTATGAAGTTGATATTTAGAAGTAGTAAATATACTACTGGGGATTGATGCTATATGATCTTGATTAAATCTTGCTATATTTGGCCCTTTATCTTAATATGTTCACTTATGTTGGGTTTACTAACAGTGGCACTATTGACATTTGGATTGGGTAATTCTTTTTGGTTGGCAGAGGCAGGGAGGGAGCTATCCTCCTGCATTGTAGGATGTTTATCAGCATCTCTGGCTTCTAGATGTAATAGTACTGCTTCACCCCTTTATGAAAACTAAAAAATGTCTCCATATATAACCAAATGTCTTAGGGGGTGGGGTGTGGGTGAAGTTATCATGAGTTGAGCAACTACTCACCTATATGGGAGCATTTTGATTCAAGGCATTCTTTTTTTATTTTAAGCTTTTCATCTCCTCATTTTATTGAAAATCATCTTAACATATAAATGTAATAAATTTTTAAATTTTTTTTTAAGAAACAGGACTGAGGTAAAAGCACTGCAGATCACAATTACCTTCTTCCTGATGGACTATAAATTGACTTTTGGAGCCAAGTTTTCAATCCACCTAACAATATTATCTAGCTTACATCATTCATGAGGGTCCTTTGAGAGTGCTTGCCAAATGCCTTGCTGACTTCAGATCCTAAATCGACTGCATTTTAATGATAATTGTTTTAAATGATAAATAAGTTTGACTGAACTTAGCCTGTTCTGGCATCTAGTAATTGTGGTTTTCTTTTTGAAGATCTCATAATCATCTGATTACTCATCTGTTTTAGAGTACTTTGGTGCTTCTGTTTGCAAGAAATGTATTTTTATTGATATCACAGAATAAGGGAAAGGGAGAGAGAGATAGAAACATCAATGATGACGGATGACAATCATTGATCAGCTGCCTCCTTCATGCCCCTTACTGGGGATTGAGCTCAAAACCTGAGAATGTGCCCTGACCAGCAATGGAACATTGACCTTCTAGTTCATAGAATGTCAACTGCTGAGCCACATTAAGTAGGCTAGGCTGGAATCAGCTTCTTTCTCTTTAAAATATTTGTTAACCCTCATTCTTTTGGTATTTAATCCTTTAGTGCATGATTCCTAAAAGCTTAAAAACCACAGATATAAGGTATTTCTCTTAAGATCTATGTATATTTATATTCTTTATGCATAGATCTTAAGAAATATCTTACATGGCCAGATTATTATGATCTAGAGGTCCGGTGCATGAATTCATGCATGGGTAGGGTCCAGCCAACCTGGTCAGGGGGAGGGGACATGGGCGGTTGGCCGGCCTTCCTTCTGGTCAAACTCCTGGTCAAGGGGACAATTTGCATATTAACCTTTTATTATCAGTGTATATCAAGCACCAAAAGGCTTTCTTTCTTTTGAAACCTTGCCTCCAGATAGCAGAATTACATATCCAACTGACTTTGTGACATCTTCACTTGAATGTATTAAACATAATTCAAATTATCTTGAACTCATGATTTCCACATCCCAATTATGGTTTTCTTCACTGTTTCTTAGCTTGGTGAAGATTACTAACCTGGGACAGCAGTAAACAGTCATATGGACACCTCCTTCTTACTCCATGTCCAACCCACCAAAAAATACAATAGATTATACCTTCTGAAAATATTTTTCAAGTCTTTCCCTCTCTCACACCAGTTCAAAGTTTACCATTTCTCACCTGGGCTAATGCAATAGCTTCGTAATTAGATATCCCGAGTCTACTCCTAATGGGCACCAAACCTTTTTAAACATATGCATCTAATTATGTCATCTCAATGAATGCCCTTTGTTCCAAGATGCAAGTTAAAATCCTGACCATGGCTTAGAAATCCCAGTCCAGGCTGGAGCTACCTATCTCCATAGCTACATCTCACTCTGCCTTCATCTCCATGCCTGGCCACACTGGCTTTCTTTCAGTATGTAACCATGCACACCTTGTTTCCCTGCCATGAGACTTTTGCACTCATAATTCCCTCTTCCAGGTAGGCTTTCTCTCTGTGTTTTGATCCTAATTCAATTTCTATTCATCATCAGGTCTCAGCTTGATCATCCCTCCCAAGGAGACCTTTCCCAACCACTAATTCAGACATTCCTTTGTGTCTCTAAATCAAATCTTCCTAACATATATTGCCATAGCACCATATACTTCTCAGCATCTATACTAATAAAAAGGCTATATGCAAATGGGTGGGACACCCTCACACATAATGAACAGTCAGAAGGCTGCAAACACAGCAGGCACCGGTGGGCAGGGACTTGCAACGTCTCAGACTTGTATCACACCATCACAATCCATCACCAGGAGGCCTAGGGCCTGGCAGAGGCATGCCTGCGCCAGGGGCCCGGAGGCCTCCGAGTTCCTGCACTGGGGGACAGGAGGCCTCTGCGTGGCCCAGCCCAGGGGCAGGCTCTGGCAGAGGCCTCTGAGTGCCTGCACTGGGGATCCAGAAGCCTCTGCATGTCCAGGCCTGGGGGCAGGACCCGAAGGAGGCTTCCACATGGCCCCGAGGTGGGACCCCTGACTCCGGCCTACCTCTTTACGGCAATCCATCGAGGAGTCCTGAATGGGTGGGTGGGGCCTACCTTTTTGGGGCAATGGATCCCAGGGCTTCTGTACTGTGATAGGGCACAGGCCAGGCTGGGGGACAACCCCTTCCTCGAGTGCACAAATTTTGTGCACCGGTCCACTAGTTTTGGAAATATAATTTTATATTTGTTTGAGTGACTATTTTATTTTATGTTTTTATTGTTAAAGTGACTATGGAATTAAATTTCTCCTACACTAAATCAGTAAACTTCTTGAGGAAACAGGTGCAGCCTCATTTTGCTTACCTTTAGATCCTTGCCACAATTTTATCTTTCATTAGGTCACGTCTGTATCCCTTGCAAAGTATCTAGCATATTGTATAAACCTAACTTTTTGATGATGGGTGAAAGAATGAATGAATATTAGGTTCTGTTCCCTTGTAATGTGTTTGTAACGTGTAAAATTTTTCAACAGAGAATACAGAATGAAACCTGAAGTGATTTTGCTTCCGCTGCTCTGATTAATATAAAATCATTTGCCTTTAGAAATAGATAAAATCCTCATTCTTTTTTCTCATATAATATAAAAGCCATTTTATTGCACTATTTGTTTATAGTCATTATTATTATTATTATTATTGCTGTTTTTTTTGTAGTCATATTTCGTTCTAGGGTTTAAAATTTCTGAAATTATTTAAATTATAGGTCTGTGATTATAGGTTTGTGATTGGTATTTAACACTGGAAGTCTTTCTCATTCCAACTGTTGCATGTAGGCTTTACAAGCTATTCCTCCAGAGATCTATGTAACCATCCTTATTCTCCCCTTCCTCAAATAGAGGTCTGTACTTGCTTTCATTTAGACAACCTTTCTCATGTATTTTGCCAGCTTTCTTAAAATATCAAATTCACCTCAAAGGTGTTTCAGAATTCCTTTCTCTAGATATCAAGGACTCTAACAGATTATTCATTTCTCCCAAAGTTATAATCACTTCTATTCCACCAACCAGTTATTTATGTAAGACCTGTGTCTTAGGTATAAGGCCTCAGGTAAGGCCCATTGCCTGTCAAAGTTCAAGTTTATTATCTGTTGGAAGAGGAAAAGAAACTAGATAAAGTTCTATCATATTCAAAATCTTCAAAGCAATCCAAGTATATCATATTGAAGAATCCATTTTCTTTTATTCCTATTGAGGTTAGAATATGATGAAAAAGTAGTTGTTTTATAACATAAAGGTTTTAAAATGAGTCCAAAGGAGGGGCTACTAAATATTGAGGTTTCCCGCTGAAACCGGTTTGGCTCAGTGGATAGAGTGTCAGCCTGTGGACTAAAAGGTCCCAGGTTCGATTCTGGTCAAGGGCATCTACCTTGGAATACATCCCCAGTGGGAGGTGTGCAAGAGGCAGCTGATTGATGATTCTCTCTCATCAATGTTTCTAACTATCTCTTTCTCTTCCTCTCTGTAAAAAATCAATAAAATCAATAAAATAAATATTGAGGTTTCCCAATACAAGAATGGATTGAATAATTAACAGAAGAAATGGGAAGACATTTTCTTCTTTGGAGTCTATAATAAAACTATCATTTATTTTTCAAATATGGTTTATTGTTCTCATGCTTAATGGTAATAGAATAACTTATTCCTGAGGGTAGTGGTGATGATTAGAACATGGGTGGTATTGGAAGGTAATCGAAAAATTGACTGTTTTCTAAGCCCTGAGGTGTTCAGTATCTCTTCATAGGAACACTGGTCTGAAACAGAATTAGAATGAGGTTTTAGCCCTCTGGTTTTCTTGCTGTTCTTTTACATCTCAACTCTAATACATCCTGTTGTCTCTCTTCTAAGTATCTATTCAGACTGGGTTCTCTTTGGGCTCTGTCTTACAGCCCATATCTTTATGGCATGTCCTATTGAACAGGAAAAAAGTTTGGCTATGATGTATAAGGTCGTTGTTATATACTGACTGACTGGCCCCCTCTCACACCAAGATGTTCTGGAAGAAGCTGAGCTGTTCTGTCTAAAAGAATGGGAAGCTCTGGATCTGCATTTCAACTAGGTTAGTTAGAGGACAAAAATGATACCTCACCTAGCATAGCAGCCACTAGAAATGTTCACAGAACACTATACTCAATTACCTGTCTATTGTGTTATTGAAAACTGGCTTCTCTGATCCTTCTAGCAGAAACTGGTAAGTTTTGCTTTCTTATTTTTACTATGTAAATGAAATGATCACTTCTCTTCTTTCTGGCTAAGCAAATCTTACCATCCTTCATGAACTCATTTAGGGAAGTTCTGTCTTTTACTTATAGTCCCAGTCTATATTTACCAATGCTGCTATGAATTCCTATGGTAGGTATTATCTGGATTAAGCCACAACACTTTTATAAAAAGTCATAAACATTTTATTTTTAAAAAAATGTACAATAATGCTTAGTTGTAATAAATAATACAGAGAGACCTCCTGTAACCTTCACTTAGTTTTGCTTAATGGTAACCACTTACTAAAATCACTATCATATAAAAGCACAACTAAGAAATTGACATTTTTATAATTCATCTTATTCTGCTGGTGTGTGTGTGTGTGTGTGTGTGTGTGTGTGTGTATGTGTGTATTTAATTCTATCACATTTGTAGATTCATATACTCACAATCATAATCAAGGTCCAAAACTAATCTAGCAACTCAAGAATTTCTTCTCTTGCTCTCTATAACCACACATCAGCCCCTAATAGCTCATCCCTAAACTCTGACAATCACTAATGTGTTCTCCATTTTTATAATTTTGTTATATCAAGAATAACATATACATTGAATCATACTGTTTATAATCTTATGAGCTGTGTGTTTTTTTCACTCAGCATAATTCCCTTGAGATTTATTCAAATTTTCATAAGCATCAATAGTTTATTCCTAATTATTGTTCAATAGTATTTATTGTATAGATATATTATTTTTTCTCAGTTTTATTTAGATATAATTGAGAAATCATAATATATATGAAGTGTATTACATGATGATTTAATATATGTATACATATGTACAAATCCCCACAATCAAATTAGTTCCCACATTATTCACTTCACATATTTACTTTCAGTGTCCCCCCCCCCAATTGTTTATTTATTCACCTATTGAAAATCTGTGTTGTTTCCATTTTTTTTGTCTGACAATAATAAAGCGAGCTGCTATCACATTCATGTGTAGGTTTTTATGTAAATACTAGAGGCGTTGTGCACAAAATTCATGCACTCTGGAGTAAAGGGGGGGTTTCCCCAGCCTGGCCTGCCCTGTCACAGTGTGGGAGCCCTGGGATTGATCTCCCCAAAGAGGCTGGCCCCCCGTCCACCCATCTGCGGCTCCTCGATGGATTGCCCCAAAGAGGTAGACCGGAGCTGGGGGTCTTGCCTCTGTGCCCTGTGGAGCCGCCAGACCCCTGATGTCACCACATGGAGCCTCCAGGACCCGCCTCTGTGGCTCTGTGTGGAGCCACTGGGACCCACTTTTGCACCATGCATCAAGTCCCCACCCACCTGCACATGCCCACTGTGCACACAGCCTCCTGGTGATGCATTGTTATGGCATGAGGGCATCATGGCGTGAGGGCATGACAACCACATAGGCTTTTATTAGTATAGATATAAGTTTTCATTTATTTGGAGTGAATGCCTAAGATTGCAATTGCTATATCACATGGTAATTGTATGTTTATTTCATGAAAATGGCCAAATTGTATACCACAATGTCTTTACAATTTTATATTATCATCAACAGTCTATGAAAGATTGATTTTTCTCTGCAATCATGACAGCATTTGGTGTTATGATTTTTAATTTTAGCCATTCTAATAGTTATATGGTGATATACCTTGGCAGTCTTAATTGTAATTTTTTTAATAGCTGGTTATATTGAATTTTTTCATCTTATTTGCCATCTCTATATTCTCTTCAATGAAAATTTCCTTTATATCTTTTGTCCTTTTTCTAATTGAATTATCTATTGTTATCCAATTTTGAGAGTTCTGTATATAATGTAAGTACTAGTGCTTAGTCAGATATGCCTTTTTATTCTTTTGATTTTTTTTCCATCCTTTTAGTAAAGGCATTCACATAACAAATATTTTAAAAATTTGATGAAATCCAATTGTTTCATTTTTTTTTTCTCTTATGAATTTGGTTGGTGATGTCAAGTATAAGAACTCTTTGCTTAACCTCAGATTTGAAGATTTTTCTCCTATTTTTTTTTTCTAAACATTTTATAGTGTTTTTTTGTTTGTTTCACAGTTAAGTTTGTGATTGATTTTGAGTTAATATTAGGATAAAGTTTGAGGTTTAGGTTGAGTTTCATTTTTTGCCAATGGATATCCAATTACTTTAGCACCATTTGTTGAAAAGGGTATCCTTTTCCCATTGAACTACTTTCGCACCTTTACCAAAAAACAGTCAAGCATAATTGTGCCTGTCTATTTCTATATTCTAAGTTCTATTATTTACATTGATTGTTGTGTTTATCCCTTTGACAATACCACACTCTCTCAATTTCTATAGCTATATAGTAAGACTTAACTTTGGATAAAGTGATTCTGCTACTTTATTTTTCTTTTTTCAAGATTATTTCAGCTATTCTAGGGCCTGAATATTTCCCTCTAAATTCTAGAATAAGATGATCTCTGTTCACAAAATATCTTGCTGAGATGGAAATAGCATTAAATCTGTAGATCAATTAGGGAGAATTGGCATCATTACTATATTGAGTCTACCAATCCAGGAAACTATTTATTGCCATTTATATAGGTCTTCTTTAATTTACTTCATCAGCATTTTATAATACTCTCCATATAGATTTTGTACTTGTTTTGTTAGGTTTATACCTAAGCATTTCATGTTCTTAAAAGGGATTTTAAATAATATTGTGTTTTAAAATTTTGATTTCTGCATGGTTGTTATAACGGTATAGAATTGCAATTGATTTTTATGTGTTGATTTTGTATCCTGTGACTTTACTAAACTCACATATAGTTCTAGGCTTTTGTTTTTTTCTTCTTTTGTCCCTTGTGATTTTTCTACTGAGAATATTGTGACAATGTCTTTTTTTCTGAATATGTATGTGTGTTTTTTCATCAACTGAATAAAGGCTTTGGGGCACTGTATGTTTCTATGCTACACAAATAGTGGAGGCTTAATATATATTTTGTGTAGGAGTTCCGCCAGCATTAGCACCATGACTGTGACTCTCAGTGATGTTTAAAAATACCTCATTTTGTTTTTGTTTGTTCCTTTTTCTTTTTCCTGAAAGAGCTAATTCACAATGCATTTATCTGCATGTTGAAACTGCTGTTTTTCCTTGGAGTGCAATGCACTTAATCTATTTAGAGCAGTTCTTATTTATTTACAACTTCAAGAGAACAGTGTCTCAGTACAGATTGAAACTGGGGTTTAATTAATGTCTTTACACAGTACTTGGATACTAACCTCTTTTAACTACCAGGGAAATACCTCTATATCTGATTCCATTTAGAGTCTTTAGCAGGTACACAAAGTGCTGTCAACAGTGTTGTTGTTTTTTCCTATGTGACACAGGCAATAATTAAAGTGCTAAAAGTGCCGAAACCGGTTTGGCTCAGTGGTAGAGCGTTGGTCTGCGTACTGAAAGGTACTGGGTTCGATTCTGGTCAAGGGCATGTACCTTGGTTGCGGGCACATCCCCGGTAGCGGGTGTGCAAGAGGCAGCTGGTCGATGTTTCTCTCTCATAGATGTTTCTAGCTCTCTATCTCTCTCCCTTCCTCTCTGTAAAAAAATCAATAAAAATATATTTTAAAAAAAATAAAAAAATAAAGTGCTAAAAGCTGTGTATTGGCCTTTTTTCAGAGTTCACTTGGGATTAATTGTTGTTCATGGTTTGGTTGAGGACCCTCATCTGGTATTTTTTATTATGTGTGCAATGTGTTTGTATGGATATCATGTTTTTCAAGTATGTGTCATCATTTTTTTATAAAAAAACGTCCTCATTTCATTTTCTAGTCTTTAGAAAAGATAGTTAATACTGGCAGAATGTACAAATGAAAAAGAGAACAGATATGAGTGAAGAAATTCTGTGATTTAAAGGTAATAAGCAAAGGAATAAAAAGCAACCACTTCCTCAGAATACCTACATTGTAAATGATTAATAAAACCTAATAATATTACCTTTGCTTTACTGAAGCTTAATATTCTGCGAATATCTATAGCAAAAAGTTAATATCTAACTTTGTCAAAGCAAAACTGATGGCACTAGATGACAAAATCTAAAATGTTCTTATGGCTTGCTAAGACCCCCTTAGTGTAATACTATATATGAAGAAATACAGGGAACTCAGGAATTCATAACCCAGAGATCATCTTCCTAAAATAAGATCCCCCCAAATAAAACCAAGAAAGATTGAGTATAATTTAACATCAGACCTTTAAGATGAAATGAAGGTCAACTTAATTTGACAAATGTATATTCAGTGTATTCCAGGATTTATGGTATATTCTAAGGCTACAAAGAAGTACAAGACAGATATTTTTCTACATCTATTAAAACACTTAGATATACCTGAGACCAACTGGCATTAATAATAAATGAAGGGAAGTTAAGCAATAATGTCTCTGAATCTTATCATTCTGAGTATGATTCAGATTCATAAATTTTTGAAATCTTTGTCTTGAGCACCAAAACTTTATAAATGGAGCAGTCAGCAAAATATGAACATAATCAATGCAAGTCACATTTCTATGTGTTAATTTATGGAACTGTTAAGCTAGATATTATTTTTTTTTCAAATTGGAAAAAGATGTTATTGTTGATATTTTGAACAGATTTACTCAGGTGGATGTTGGTATGACATTATTAAAAGACTAGAGGCCCAGTGCACAAAATTCATACACTGGGGGTCAGGATGTCCTTTAGCCCAGCCTGCAACCTCTTCAATCTGGGATCTCTCACAATCTGGACTACTGGATCTTCATAACTCACCTGCCTGTCTGCCTGCCTGAATGCCCCTAACCACTTCTGCCTGCCAGCCTGATAGCCCCCTAACTGCTCCCTTATCGGCCTGATTGACATTTAACTGCTCCCCTGCTAGCCCAATTGCCCTCAACTCAACTGACCTACCCTGCAGACCTGGCACCCCAACTGCCCTCCCCAGCCAGCCATTTTGTGACAATGTGGGGTCGCTCTCTTGTGACAACATGGGGACAGCCATATTGTAACGATGTGGGGATGGCCATCTTGTGATTATGTGGGGATGGCCATCTTGTGGTGGCCATCTTGTGACAACATGGGGCAGCCATCTTAGAACAACATGAGGGAGTCTATCCTGTGACACAAGGGCATGAGGGTCAATTTGCATATTACCTCTTTATTATATAGGGTATTAAATTTGTGATTTTAAAGATTTGATAGATAAAACAACCAGAGGAGAGAAAATCCTACCCCTATGGTTTTCCAAATGAAGCCAAGTGAAAAGGTTCAGGTGAAAGAACTGTTCATTTCCAACAAGGTCTCTGTGTGGTTGAGCATCCACTTGGGAGAAATGAAGACAAGTATGTCATAACTGATGCCTTCAAGAAGTTTAAAATTCAGTAGGACAGATAGATTCATGTGTGAGGAGTCTGGCTCCATGTTAAAATCCTATATATGACTTCTCAGGCCTAGCCACAGGCAATTGCAAGGGCTTTATCTGACAAGCTTCATGGGGAAGCTGTCCTCCTGACCCCAGACCAGGACCACAGCTAGGGCACTAGAGTCCCCATTAAGAACTCAGACACCCTCCCCAGTAAGGATTTTTCACATGTTTACATTCCTGTCTGCAGTACCTTCATTCCTGGTCTCTACCAGATGTCCTCCCCAGGAACCTCTGCCGAGGTCTCTTTACTGGAATGGAGGGGAAGTTTTGAAGGCACTTTTGTCCACTATGACTCACTTGCTCCCACTTCACCTGCTTCTGGCCCACCTCAGAGTTCATAAAACAAAAGTCAAGAAACAATGAGGGGACCCCCAAGTCTACGCTGCTCCCCTTGACCCTTAACCTCTGCACTGATCCATGGGGGAAAGTGGAACAGGGGAGTTGATGCTTTCTCCAGTTTTAGACTCTTACTTATATGATCGCAGTAAGAGATTAAAGCCTGGGCTCTTTTATTTCTGGCTTGTTGCTTTAATGGACTACTTCACTTTTGACAGCTCAGCTCTATATCTCCCAGTTTAACAGAGTTTTGGCAATGTGGACACAAATAATCACAACAGAGTGAGAGAAGTATAAATAAGGGCATGTGAAAGAGCTCTGAGAGTCCAATGGATGAAGAGATAGAGAGGCTCAGGAGAGTATAATTCTGCTTGGGCTCAAAGGTGTACACTGAAACAAAGACTCCCCGGGCCAAAGAAGCAGCCTGTGCAGAAGCCTAGGGACTTAGCTACATGGCCTACTGGGAATTGTCAATAGAAAGTATAGAAATCATTGGGAACCAGTAGTACGGATGAGGTCAGACGTGCAAGCAGAAGGAATTTGGATTTTATACTCACAGGAAGCTACTGAAAAGAAAAGAAAAATAGATTTATCAGAGGAAAATAAAGATGGCTTTATTTACATTTGAAATGACAAGATTTACAGCAATAATGTCTCTAGAAGATATATTATCATTACCTAAAATACTTCACTTGTCCTGTTATCTCTAAACAAAATTAATTATACTGACTTTAGGGAATGTAAGAGGATAAAGTAATTGCCCCGTTTATAAGCTGTTTTGTCTATTTAGTATTTTAGCTTGTCGTGTTTGGATCAATTTATTAAAAATAAAGTGAACTTGCCCAGTCAGTGTGCTCAGTGGTTGAGCGTCAACCAAGAAGTCACCAGTTTAATTCCTGGTCAGGGCACATGCCCAGGTTGTGGGCTTGCTCAATCCCCAATAGGGGGCATGCAGGAGGCAGCCTATGGATGTTTCTCGTGGATGTGTCTATCTATCTCTCTCCCTTCTTCTTTCTCTAAAATATATAAGAATATATTTTAAAAATAAAATAAAGTGAACTTTTTAATGATTTTATTGGCAATGCTGAATATTGGGTAGCTCTTTTAACATAGCAAAAAGGTCACCTTTTGGGCAAGCAGAACAAGATGACAGAACCTCAGAGTCCCAAATGCCTTATTTCCTGTGGCATTGTACACACACACAGGCTTGTGGAGCAGGATTCCTAAGCCAGTCTCCTGGAAGAGGTAGTTAGCATTACCGTTAAGTGCACAAGCCAAAGATGAGATCCTCTGAGTTCCCTGCCCCACTCACTGGTTACTAGCTGCAAGACTGAAGAATTTATGTAATATTTCTTGGCCTCATTTTTCACTTTCATAAAATGGAGATAATAATAGTGTTACATTTCCACACTGGGCGTTGGCCATTCCCAGGCATGGTCTGGGACCCTTCGCATGTCAGTCGGCCTCCAGGTTCTTGATTTGCACAGGAAATTTTTCAAAACATGAGTCCAGGTGAAAGTGAAGCTAAGTTCACTAAATTTCGGGACAGTGAGGCAAAGGAAGGAACCTTGAGGACAGGATCAGGGGTAAGCCTAGGGGCTACCCCTGCCCATTGCTCCCTGGGTGCAAGTCTAGCGCTTAGGTTAGAAGAAGCAAAGTAAACCCCTGAGGAAAGGGGTGTGGGTGTGCCAAAGAAGAGCACACACTGGAGTTCTTTGTCCTGAGGATTTTATCTGTATCTTATAGGTGGGATTTTTAGGGGCAGTCCTAGGGGACAATTACATCATAATATTCATTAGAGCTCTAGGTGTGTCGTTTAGTATGCTCATGTACCCAAATGAGTGTAGAGTGAGGTAGGGGTCATTCTCTGGTTAGTTTCACTTCTATCTTGGACTAGCATGACTCTAACTTTTTTGTTTTGTTGTTGCTATCTATCTCCCTGACTAAGGAGATTTAAACCACCTGTTCTTAAGTGTCTTTGGTTCGGAAGGATAGGTTTAAACCACCTGCTCTTAGGTATCTTTGGTTAAGGAGAATATTCTTGTGATTTATCAGCTGGCTGTTAATCACGCAGCCTTTCTGAGGCCATTTGTTCAACCATCTGTCTCAGTTTTCTCATTCCATGTGCCAGGGAATTTTCCTAGTTTTTTTGTTTTTGTTTTGTTGTGTTTTGTTTTGTTTTGTTTTTCCTAACTTGCCTCAATCATACCTATCTAATAGGATTGTTGGCATAATTATGTGAGTTAATAAATGTAAATAAAGCATTCAGAACAGCCTAGAAGAGAGGAGATAAGTGGTTACAGAATGTGATGTAGGAGAAGGAGACCTCTGTTTCTGTAGAGGTTTGTGGTTTAGCAACTTAGATTTTCAGAACTGGCAAACTGGTGATGAGAGCGGATCTGAAAAAGTTCCAGTGGGCAGAGTTGGGAGATATAAGGAGTGAATGTAATTGGAAAAAGGCAGAAGTGATCTGGCCTCTTTTCTTGAAATTTCAGGGTTTTGAGAAAGTTAGACAATTTTAGCTTCCAGAAACAGTGCTACTCAGAGAAGTTTAGGACAGAAGAGTTCAGCTTGTTTGAAGGTGGAGGCAGGGGGAAACAATCAAATAGAGGAGAATTAAAGTTGCTTGAGAAAGAAAATGGTTTTAAAATAATGAGTAAAAGATTTTCAGTTCATTTGTGATTTTTAAATTTTTTAGTATGCATATTTTCAAATAACTGTCAACATTTCCCAAAACTTGTTTTATCCTTGAATTGGATAAAAAATGTTGCTAAAGTATTTTGAAACATTCCAGACACTATATGCATTTATCTCATAATAACTTAGTATTCATCTCTAAACTAATATGGGCTTTTGTTTTCATAAGCATAATGCTATTATCAGACCTAAATGCTAACACCAATTCCTCATGATCTCAGTTCACATTACGTGTCCTTCGTTGTCTCTAGATGTCTTTTTTCAAATGGCTTGGTCAATGCATCAATATAAGATCAATACATTGCATTTAGTTATTTCCTTAAGTGTCTTTCAATCTCTAACAATCTCTTTCCTCCATAATCCTTTTCTCCCATGCCATTTATTTGTTGAAAAAACAAAATAATTTATATTGTAGAATGCCCCACCTTTTGAATTTGTCAGATTATTTCCTTTTTGTGTCTTCTGATTTATTGAAAGGTAATACTTGGTGCCATAGATTCAGAGAGGAAATGTTTTTCCCCCAACTACAGAAGCAAGAAGGACAAAATGATTGAGATGGAGAGAAGAAAGCTATGCATTTCATATTAAAGGGCTTCAGTCAATTTAGTAAAATGGCATGTAAGGTCATTATTGAGATAACAATCTGAGGGACTGTGGCTATGAATTTGAGGGCCAAAGATTTGGAATTGAGTTTGAGGATTGGTGATTGAGAATCAAAATGAGATGTATTAAGGGCTCACCAAGGAATAATGAGAACTACACAGAGTTGATTAGCATTGCTTTGTGGACAAACAATGATGTTGTTTTCTTGAACTTCTTCATTTCCAGTGAGTGGCCTCCAGCTGTAGGGTTCACTCAGGATTGATGAGTGCCAGAGTGGGTAGAGATGTGGAACTGGAAGCAGATTTGTAATCATCAAGGGTGCAGCTGAGTAAAATGCTGAAATGGCTGAGGTGGGAAGAATTTTGTGCTAAAGATGCTGATGGACTATGAGAAAGAGGAGATAAAGGGCCAGAGGACTCAGTGGAAGAAATGCAAAGGTAAACATGCTGCTCAGGAGGGCTCACCATCAGTGAACTAACTTCAGCTATTTATGAGGTTGATGCGTGACTGAAGATATGAGTGCCTGACAGAAATTTGGAAGGAAGGAGTATGGGTAGTCTGAAGCCTGCCTCCCACTCCCACTTTACTACCACTTTGCCTGTGACCTCAAACAGTTCATTTATTCTCTCTGAATCTCAATGTCCTTTATCACAAATTGGGAGTAGAAACCACATCACATCAAGTTGTGAGAAGAATGATTGAGATATAGTATGCACAGCTTCGATGGGGCTGACTTAATAAGCATTAACAAAACATCAATTGCTGGAACTGACAAGGTCAAGAAATCATGAGGTCAGGGTGTCCTGTAGCCCAGGAGGTAAGCTGCATGTTTAAGGATTGTTGTCCATTATGAAGTCATTAGTACTTTTGAAGGGAAAGCCAATAAAAAATTAAAAGAAATTAAGAAATCTAAATAATAATCATCAGTGACAATTCCGGCAATTTGAAATCAATAAAGCTAAAAGAAAAAGGACTGTTGTTTGTTCACATATCCTCAAACACACATACAGTGTGCCCATTCACACTGTATTTATGCCTACAAGTCCATGCTTTCATGTGTTCCAGACTGATGATGGTTGTTTTGTAATCTCCTCTGATTTATAGCCATGCAATCAATAATTAGGTATTCTGGCTGGGTAAGCCAGATAGTCATGAATGTAAATCAAGGCTGTTTTTTAACCAAATACCCCCCCAAAATAAGCCTGTTTGCAGCTTCCACTCTCTTATCTTTCAGTATTTACAATGTAGCAGGGAAATCCAGAAGAACCTCATCGTGGTAAGAGTTCATTGAATATTCAGTACATATGGGAAGTCACAGAGAGCACTACAATTTAATCAGGCACTTCTGATTAAGGTAAACAATAAACAGAACATCTCAGAGAAGAGCTAATTTCTGGCTAAGGCCGGGCTCTTAGGGAAGGTTTAATAGGGACTGGTGAGACGAATCCAACAGTTTCCAGCTCAGGCATTTTTTGAAACACTGGAAGACTGATCTGGGAGTTGATGAATATAAATGTACCAGACAGTCATCTCATAAGCTGCACAAATGGTCTTGGCTGCCGCTAAGTGGGTGGGAAGTGAACAGGAAAGAAAGAGAAGGGGGCTGCCTTGTTTGTGTGGCAAACAGTCTCCGGCTGATGAAAAATGCTGGCAAGGTTCCATGTTTTGAGAGACTTGCAAGAATCTCCTGCCTGCGTTTTATCTTTGGGTGTTGCCATGGCTACTGATGGAAAGAAATGAAACCCAAAAGGTGGAGGGAGGCAGACAGACTAGGGGGTGGAAGAAATGGGGAAAACAATCTCAGCAGCCAAGCATCTGGGAAGATTTATTGTTGAAGGTCTTGATTGCTTATCCCGCTGCATATACTGCATGTTCAAACATCTGTTCTGACGATAGTGGTTACCTTTTAGAATAAAGCTCCATAAAGGACTGCACTGCAGATTAATCCACCTGCCCTGGAGCATCTTTCCTTACATTTCTTATCAGGGAAGGTAAAAAAGTTAGCAAACTTACCTTCAAATCTCAGCTTTGCACTTCCCAGCTATTTGTTTTTGGCCAAGTTATTTAACTTCTTGACATTATGGGTTATCCACTACTTCTCAGTGTTGTAAAGAAATCATATGTGTGAAAGCTCTTAGCACAGCACCATGATTGTAGCACCCACTTTAGGTCAGTTTTTATTCTGTTCCTTATAAAGTAGTCTATGAGTTGGTTGTGACAAGACAGTCCACTTGTCTGTTTCTCCAGTCTTCCTTTAGGGCCATGCACATATGGAATCGGTTTTATTAAAGTGGTGTGTTATGGTTCATAAGAGCTGGTGAGTGAATAAATTATACCCTCAGCTTATCCCTGGGCAAATCTCCCCCTCTGGTCAGGCCTCATTGAGGAACAAGGAATACTCTATCACTGCTGGCTGCAGCATTCCCACCCAATCCTGGTACTTTGGGATATAAATAAGAGTTTTATAAATGGGAACATCTTTCCATAGAACATCTTTTCTGTTACCATACTCTTATCTTCACTTCTGATCAACAGGAAATTGGTGGTGGTATTTAGCCTAGTTTCCCTTTAGCTGGTTCTGCCAAGTGATTAATTTTATTAGCAACTTAAATTCAGTAAGATCATTATTTATATTTAAAAATCTTTTCATAAAGTGAGTACTGCCTTTGAAATGTGAATGGTTATCTCCCCTCATCTCAATTTGTTAGTTTATAAATATGGGTTTTCATATGCCGTACTAAGTTTTCGTAAGGTGCAAGAGTGAAGGGTGTCCACTATTTTGAGCATCTTATTAAAATAGACACAGAATGTACTCCCCTTCTCTTCACTAGGGTAACCCATTATTTTAAAGTGTGCTGTTACAGTTATTTTTTATTTTTAAAGAAGTAATCTAACATCTTCTGAAAAGTGATAGTAATTCATTTTTTCCACATATGTTTTCCACTTACATCTGATAAAATGTTTTCTCCCTTTTCTGTACTGTCAACATAACTGCTGAATCTTATCGTTAGGACATACTCTGGGATGCAACCTGCTTGTGAGCTATGGAATCAATGTGGCGGTTGCAATGAGAATTTTTAAAAAGTGAGTGGATAATAAGAATGGATAATACAGAGTCCATTATACATGGAAGGTTAAGTACTGCTTCTTAACATTTTGCTTTAGTTATATACTCTCTCACACATGCACATGTGGATTGAGGCTAAAACAATTTCTTTCTTTCTTCCCTTTCTTCCTTCTTTCCTTCCTCCCTTCCTCCCTCCCTCCCTCCCTCCCTCCCTCCCTCCCTCCCTCCCTCCCTCCCTCCCTCCCTCCCTCCCTTCCTTCCTTCCTTCCTTCCTTCCTTCCTTCCTTCCTTCCTTCCTTCAACTGTTGACTTCTGGGATGTAATCCAAGGCAAGTGGGGAGGATTATTGGAGTCAGGCAAGGTTAGGATTTCGGAACAAAGTTTTCATCTCCCTCATGGTGTGAGAATTTGTGATACCTATAAAGTACAGACATTCCTTTGGTACTGGAATATTTCTTAGAATTTTCCACATTCGTTTTGGACATGCTACCATTTGGCCAGTTACTAAGGTTCAAAACATCAGGGTCTCCTTTTCTTCTTTTTCTGTTTCTAATTATTGATTTCAAATCTGTTGCTGGATAATGATGACTCTACCCTGCCTTACTCATCACAACTCTACCTTCTCTACCTTCTTTGCTCCACCTGATTCCCTCATCCCCCTCATTCCTGGGTTATGATAGTAGCTTTCTTACAACCTCCAAATTTTCTGCTGCCCAATAAATTATCCTAAAATATAGTTCCAAATTACCACTCCTATGCTTAAAAACTTTCAGAGCTCCCCTATTACCTAGTCATTTTCACACTTTATTTCCTGGTATTGAAGGACATTATGATCTTAGGCTAGCTTATCTTTCCAGTCTTATCCATTGCTCTTGTGGGCCCAAACACCCGCCAACTGGAACTTCTTGTTGTTCTCCTTTGTTTTTTCCCCATCTCCATAACTCTTTTTCCACATGGTTCTTTCTTCCTGGATACATGTTTTCTTACATCATTTTACTCCCAATTCCCTAAATCCATAACTTTATCTCTTGTTCAAGTTTATGGCCAAATACCACTTTTCTCTTGATTTGTTTCTCCAGGTAGGAGCATCCTTCCCACCTTTAAACTCTCTCTGCATCTTATCTATATCACTCTGAGGAAACATTTAGGCTATTTTGATTTTAGTTGTTCATGTACATGACTTGTCTGCCTTTAGATGAAATCATGCTTCTCCATCTCCTATTTATCACAGAGTCTTGCAATAAATAGCACTAATTATGTATTTTCTGAGTATGTTTATGGTCTAAAAGCATTAAGTATTTCAAAACTACCTTGGATAGTACCAGAAATTATTCATCATATTGGAAGGATGAAAATCATACAGATCTGAGAATAACTATTAATCCTTTTAACTGCTTTCAGAAACCTCCAAACTGTTGCCTGACATATTGGTCCTTCTCAACCCATTCACACATATAATTAGTCCTCTTCAGTCAGTTATGTGGCATCCTGTCGCATCATGTTAATATGACACCTACCAGGGTCAACAGCAGAGCCTCCTGCAAGATTTTAGTATTGTCTCTGGCTTGAACTTTTGGTGTTTTGAGTGTTTTCAAAGTCTTGTCCCTGGATTAGCAGCATCAATAGTACCTGGAAATTTTATTGGAAATGAAAATTTTCTGCCCCCAACCCCAGACCTATTTATTGGATGGTCTGGCACATGGCTGAACGATCTGTGTTCCAAGGGATTCTGATGCTTGCTGAACATTTGAGCACTTCTGGTTTAGACCTCCCACTTCTCTCCCCCACCCAACCCTCTCTCTCTCTCTCTCTCTCTCTCTCTCTCTCTCTCTCTCTCTCTCTCTCTCTCTCTGTCTCTCTCTCTCGCTTGTATGAGTTCTGAATACCATTACAATGTTAACAAGGGCCCCAAGTCAACCAATCTCTACTCATAGATGATTATGCATCAGAAAGAAAAACAGTATTGCAAATATACTGAGAATAAGGAGAGCCAAAGTTTAGAAAGCAAAATTCGATATAACTAATAAACCTATTTTATCACTCACCAGAAGTTTTAAAGTTTCCAAAAAGCCTTTTCAAAATCCTTTTTCTTAACCCTCCTTTTTAAATCTACATTCTCTGTGTACTACCACTCAAGATAAATGACTTCTCATCCAATATTGTCCATTACTTACTCCCTAGTTGTGTAACAGAATTCTGTTTTCCATCACTAATTTTAGAATATTAGCAACATTGTAAGTTGGGCTGGCTTTTGTAGACTTGCTTAGGGCTCTAATTTGCAATTAATATCATTGATTCTACAGGAAAATGTAGTCTCAGTTCCAAAAATCTGACTCACAAACATTGAAAGGTGGCATTGGGAACTTGATGTGCTGGGAGAAGATATTGTGCTTTATCAGGTTATTGATTTTATATTTCAGGTGTGAAAAATTGACATCAAAACACACCTTTCACTGAGAATATTGAGGAGGCATGGGTAGAGCAATAGTCTATGTCAGAATCTTTTCCTTAGGTGCAAAGAAATGCTGACTACCACTTCTCCTGGACCTTTCCTCATTATAGTTAATCTTTGTATCCTGGTGAACTATAAGGACCACTGAGGGAATGGCATTTTCAGGTCTTTTTAGTTAATTTTATCTGAAGTTTTTAAAAGAGAGAGTAAATGTGAAGGAACTGGGCATCTGAGTTAGGGATGCATTGCCTCAGGGCCTTTGCACCCATTGTTCCCTCTACTGGGAACACTTTCTCCTTCAGTCTTTGCTTGGTTGGGTCCTATTTTTATCATTTTAGACCCACCTTAAAGATCATAAGGAAGATCTTACACACTACTTATCTTAATTAGCTCTCACTTCCAACTTTATTTTCTTCATAACATTTATCTCTACCAAAATAATTGTATTTTCTCTTACTTGATTATTGTCTTTCTTCTATACTGTGATGTAAACTTTATGAGCATAAGAACTTTGTTGGTTACATTTTCTGCAACTTTTTTACTGCTTAACATATTCCAGACTTACTGTAGATGATCTATAACTTAAAAAAAACACCCTAAATAAATAAAGAGATGAGAAGAAATAGGAAAAGGCACTTTCTGACCCCACAGGCTTTAGGAATCCATCACAGAGAAGTGACTTTGAGAACTGATTCACATTCTGCATTGATATAGCTTTGAACACTTGAACCTTAGTTTTCTTATCTGATGATGATTATAAATACTTTGCAAGGTTGTTTTCAAGCTAGGGATAGCATACAGAAGATGTTTAGTATAGTGCTCATATCAGCTATTGCTACTAAATGTTTATTCCTCATTTATTCTAGAACACAAACTAGTGGACAAAGATGGCCTCATCTGTAAAAAATTTGTAGATGTGTTTATTATTCTGGTACCATTTTTAAAAAAAGAAATTTATTTGACATATCCCTTGAGGGTAGAAGTTGAGAATAGAATGTCATGACATTTCTTACCTTCTTTCTTTTAATATATTCAGACCAGATTCAGGTGTTCCAGAAGAATTGCAAATGTTTTTTCATATACAAAAGCTCTACTTGAGTCAGATATAAATTTCATGACAGTTCACATCTCTGAATATGTGGACTGTATATGGACAACAGAAATATTTTCCCATAGAACTTAGAGTAGTCATGGTTCTAGGATTTCATTTTAAGGGGACTTTGGAATAATAATGATATTGTAGAAATTGAGGATTAGAGAACTTTTTTTTGAACTTACATTTGCATATGAAGCACATAATTTTTTAACTAAGATCTTCTTTACATAGGATAACTGAGGCAACAAGTGGCGTATTGATAGATATTATGAAGGTAGACTAAAGTCACCTGCTAAGCAACTCTTTGTCTCTGTTCCTGGTAATAAGTTAGGTCAACTTACTAGTTGCCTATAAGAGAGCACATGTTCTAATTAGACAAACAGAATAAGATATACCAAGATCCTAAGTTCTCCATAATGCAGTTTAAATACCAAAGACAACAAGCTATCCATTATCTCTATTCAGCATTTTACTGGATGTTCTAGACAGTGCAATACATCAAGAAAATGAAATGAACATTCTAGAAGAATTCAAATAAATAAAAGAATTAAAAAAGAGTAAAAAATGTCCTATTTGTGAATATGATTATGAATATAAAATACTCAACACTGTGTAGATACATTATTTGAGTTAATAATTAGCAAGTTTTAAGATACAAAAACAATGAAAATTAACCACATTTCTATATTGCAAGGAAACAGAATAGTACATGGCATTTGAAAAATAGCATAGTCCAATGTGGATTGGTAGTGACAGGGTTTGGGGATTGCTTCTTCAAAAATTACTTTGAGTTGCAGTCATCTTCCATCATAGGTGCTACTACCTATAGGATTTATCTTTCTCTGTTTGCAGATAGGAAAAGTAAGAGAAAGATTATTTGGTGGAGGAGGGGTGGGGGTAGGGGAAGAGGGGCAGCAATCTTTATAGACCACATTCCATTGACTAGAAGACAGTGACATCTCACTATAAGGGAGTCTGATAAATTTTGTGTAGTTATTTGGGCAGGAGGGAAAGTAATTAGGTTTTAATCTATAAATAAGAGTTTTTATTGTAACTTCTCTTAACAACTTCATTATTAGATAGATCCCCTGTGGATATCAGGGAGAAGAAAAATACACAGTTCCTGTAAGCTTAGGAGAAATATAAAGCACTCTCGATGACTGATCTCTGCATTAATTCTTCCATATGATTCTGTTTACAATTCTAACAATTTTCATGAGGACATCAATGCATTTGTGGGCTAAATTGTCTATTTAAGAACTAAGTGAAAGCTCCTTCTGTGTGACAGTTACTATGCATAGATTTGGTTTGTTGGACATTAATTCCACAGCAGCAAAAAACATCGATGAATGTGTTTCTGTGTGTGTTTTTTGTTTTTTTAATGGATTGAAACCAATTTGCAGAATGAAGCCATATGCTAATTATTCTTGCTTCTATCACTGAATGAATTAGCTTGTGAAAGTATTTCCTGAGCTAATGAGGCAAACATTTTCTTGAATTCAGCTGGAGAATAAATCCTTAATATTATTATCATTTCAAGAATGAGGAAAGCAATGAGAATAACATCATCAAATTTGCTAAAGCAACCACCATAGTTATGGACATAAGTTTTTGGAATCACCAGTAGAACAGTGACTATGTGATAATAACTAGAAAAACTAATGAGCAATTTAAAAAGCCTTATTAAAATGCCCTAGCCCGTGTGGCTTAGTTTGTTGAGTGTCACCTCATGTACAGAAATAAGGCCACCAGTTTAATTCTTGGTCAGGGCACACACCTCAGTTTTGAGTTTGATCTGCAGTCAGGTGCATTTGGGAGGCAGCCAACTGATGTATCTCTCTCTCTCCCTCTCTCTTCCTTCATCTCTCTTTAAAAATAAATAAAAACATATGTAACAAAATTTAAAATATTATTAGAATGGGTGTGAGATAAGAATAGTTAAATGTAGCACCATGAAAGAGAGTCCAAATAAAGTTTTGGAAATAGATTATTTGTTTAATAAAATATTATAGATTTTGGAAGATCCTCCCCCCCCGCCCTCATCCTATATAAAGAGATAATATGTAAATTGACCCTCATGCAAGATGGCCACTACCATGCAATGTGATCAAAGATGGCCACTATAAGATGGCTGGCAGGGGAGGGTAGTTGTGGGCATCCAGGCCTGCAGGGGAGGCCAGTTAGGGGTGACCAGGTCAACAGGGGAGGGAGTTAGGGGGAACCAGCCTGGAAGAGGAGGGAAGTTGGGGGTGGTCAGGCTGGCAGGGGAAGGCAGTTGGGGGTGACCAGGCCTTTGGGGGAGGGCAGTTGGAGGTGACCAGGCCTGCAGGAGAGGGCAGTTGGGGGGAGAAGTAGACCTGTAGGGAGGGCAGTTAGGGACAACCAGGCCAACAGGGGAAGGCAGTTGGGGGCAACCAGGCTGGCAGGGGAGAGCAGTTGGGGGTTACTGGGCCAGCAGGGGAGGGCCATTAGGGCTGATCTGACTGGCAAGGGAGGACAATTGGGGGTAATTAGGCCAGCAGGGGAGCAGTTAGGTGTTGATGAGGCTGGCAGGGGAATGGTTAAGCGGTGATTAGGCTGGCAGGCAGAGGTCCCAGATTGGAGAGGGTACAGGCTGGGCTGAGGGACAACCTCCCCCCCCATGCACAAATTTTGTACACTGGGCCTCTAGTATTTGAAATAAAGGTGTTGGAAAGGAGAATGAAACTTGAGGGCATTATGCTAAGTAAAATAAGTTAGGCAGAGAAAGAGAATTACTATGTGACATCACTTAAATGTGAAATCTAAAAACAGCTGAACTCAGAGAAACAGATTAAGATGATGATTTCCAAGGGTTGAAAGTTGAGGCAGTGGAAAAGGAATATGTTGATAAAAGAGTATAAACTTCCAATTATGAGATGAATAAGTTCTGAATAACAATGTACAGCATAGAGATTTTGATTAATACTGCTGTATTATGGTAAATACTTAAAAGTTGCTAAGAAGGTAAATGTTATCATTTTCTCACTAGGAAAAGGATTTAGTAATTAGGCGACATGATACAAGTGTTAACTAATACTGTGGTGTTAATCATTTTGCGATAGAGAAGTGTATCAAATCAACATGTGTATACTTTATACTTACATAATGTTATAAGTCAACTATATTTCTATAAAGCTGAGAAAAAGGTGACATTGGTTTTTGTTTGGTAAAATTGTATTTAGTATTTTCATCAATCTTTAAAATTATATTTGTGATTTCCCTTTTGTACCATCTTTGATATTCTGCTTGGACATCAATGTTGTAATTGCTTTATAAAAATAATTTATAAGATTTTTTATATGATATTCTATGAAAAAAAGTAATATTGAGTTTTGAAAATTTTATAGAATTCCTTATGAATTACTTTATTTCTGGTGTTTTTATGGGGAAGTTTAAAAAAATATTTTACTTCTTCTGGAAATTAGGATGGTTAATACTTTCTATACTTAATGGGTTCCATTTTGGTAGACTGTACTTCCCTAAAATATTATCTACTTCATTGATTTTTGTGAATTTATTTGCATAGAAGTCTATAAAGTAGCATTTTGTTTTTACAGTTTCTTTTGTTTTAATCTTTTGTAATTTATTAATTTGTGTATTTGTGTTTTCTTTCTCTTGATTTTCTGATTAAGTTAGCCAGTGATTATTTTGTTGAGTTAAATAATGTTATAATTAACATGTTATTATTATTTAGCATTTTATGTTCTCATATTTATTGTTACCTTCAGCTTGATTAGTTTTGTTTTACTTTGCTGTTCTTTCTCTAGCTTTTATTAAAAATTTAATTCATTTATTTTTATTCTTTGTTACAAAAATATTCTTTAGAAATTCTGTTATCTTAGTTTTTATTTCTATTTTTAATCAAGAGTTATTTAGTAGAAAAAATTCCAGGTGATATGTGTTTAAACATTTTTGTTCATAATTGGTAATTTTTCATTGTAGTCCAATTGCAGCCATTTCATAATATTTAAACTTTATAAACTTGGTAGTGCTTTCTTTTTAATGTAATATATGACAATTTTTATGAATGTTCCTTGTACATGAGGTAAAGTAGTATTATGAATGTTCCATGTATTATACATGAAGTAAAGTAGTATTCTTTGTTATCAGAGGATAAAAAGCAAATAAATCCATAAGATTGGTTATATTATTTAGGCTTTCTATATCCTTATTTATTTGTTTTCATGTGTTTGATTTGTCTTGTACTGAGAATAATGTGATAAAGTCTTCTGTTATCCATATGTTTCTTTACATGTCTACTGACATCTCTTATAGCTACTCTTTTACAAAAGTGCTTACTTTAAAAGGTGTTAATATATGAATATAACAATATTTATAAATGTTTTATTTTCAAAATTAGTTGTCATTTTTAGAATTAAAGTGTCCTTCTGGATTATGTTAATGCTTTTTGATGGAATTCTACTTTATCTGGTATTAGGATTACAGTTTTTGCTTTCTTATTGTTTGTACTTGCCTGGTATACCTTTGTCCATTCTCATAGTTTTGCCTTATTGGATATGCCTGAGTGTGTCTCTTGTAATCAATATATATCTTTATTATATAAAGATATTAATCAAGTGGAAAATAATCCTTAATATATTAGAGGAAATCATTCAATTTTATTGGCTGTTAATGTTATTTGGTATATATATTATCTTATATTCTCTCTACATAGGGCGTCCCCCCACCCCCCCAAAAAAAGTATAGATACTTAACAACTGATGGTTCAATTGATATTTCTTTCTTTTCAGATTTAACCCATTGGAATTAGTAATTATTCTAAGTGTATACATTTTTGGGGACACCCTATATTTTTTCTGTTCAATTTCTAAAGTTTCTTTTGAAATCTAGAAAACCTTGTATATCTAGTTACCTTTATATTTACACTTGTCTTCAATTAAAAAAAAAATCCCCAGGTTCCTTATTTTGTTTAACCTTTAATTTGTGGTTTGTCAGTTGTAAATGGTATTGTTTAATTCCCACTTATTGATAGAATCAATGACTTTATTCTACTTTTCTCTATCTCCCTATACTTTTACTTTGCAAAAATAATAATTGTACCATTTATATTATTCTATAATCCTTCTTCTATCTTTAATTTATTATTGGATCAACCATTAAACCTATATGGTCTTTTTACCAATGTAATTGGTTTATATCCATTGTTTTACTCTTCAGTGTAAAAGTATTTTAAGCTGAGAATTTAACTCTGATCATTGCTTTAAATGGAATCAGAATCTGATATTCAGTACATTCATTATTCTTATTCTTTAGAAACGTGTAGTTTTTGTTGGCAACGTATGAGGTCCTATTCCCCACTAGGTGGTGCAGCCTAGTCATCCCAACTTTACTGGGCATGTGCCTGTCTACCCTCTGCCAGTCCCCTTCCCCCAATGTTTTGTCTATATTGTCTATATTGTCTGGCCTTTCATTTTCTCCTTTCCAATTATTGATTATTAGCTAATTATAATGGATATTTGGACAAGGTTTCTTCAGCCATTTCTTGGTTTTATATAACTTAACTTTAAGTAGGAGTTATGGACATAGCATTCTCTGAGTTCTTGCAAGTTTAAACTCTAATACTGTAGCCTTGAAATTTTTTTTTTTTATAAACAAACATGTTTAAATATAATATTACTAGAGGCTCAGTGCATGAAATTCGTGCAATTGGGGGCCTGTCTCTCAGCCCAGCCTGCACCAGCTCTAATCTGGAACCCCTCAGGGGATGACCAACTGCTGGTTTAGGCCTGATCCTGTTTAGGTCCTGAGGGATCAGGCCTAAACTGGCAGTCAGACATTACTCTCACATTCGGGGATTGCTGGCTCCTAACCACTTGCCTGCCTGGCTGCCTGATTGCCCCTAACCTCTCTGCCTGCCAGCCTGATATCCCCCTAACCACTTTCCTGTCAGCCTTATTGACACCTAACTGCTGTCCTGCCAGCCCAGTCATCCCCACCTGTCCTCCCCTGTAGGCCTGGTTACCCCCAACTGCCCTCCCTTGCTGACCATCTTGTGACAATGTGGGGCAGCAATCTTGTGATAACATGGGAGAGGCCATCTTGTGCTGACCATCTTGTGACAACATATAGGCAGCCATCTTGTGATGCAAGGGTGTGGGGGTCAATTTACATATTACCTATTTATTATAAAGGATTGGTTCACACTTTTTTTTTTCTTGGTCTTTGTATAAGGGCCACTTCATTCTTGCCTTGCTTTGCATACTGATTTCAAGAAATGTGGTGACAGTTAAATTCTCTTGCCCTTGTAAATTATTTATTCTGGAGCTCTGAAGAATTTGTTTAAATATCTAAATTTGATTAGCTTTACTAGAATAAATTTTAGAACTGATCTTCCTAGATAAATTTTCTCAGTAATTATTTGGCTTGTATGTAGATTAAGTTTTTTATTTTATGTTTCCAAAGGTTTTTTGAATTATCATCTAAAATAATAGACCTGTTTCATGTCATTGTTCTTCTTTAGGGTCTCCACTTATACATATGTTGAATTTTTATTGCCTGTTTTTCATTTCAACCCATTTCTCTCAGCCTCATTTTAAAAACATTATTTTTATTTTCTTTGTTGGTTTTATATTTTTACTCACTGCTCCTCATAATAATTCAAATCTATTTTGGATATTATATAAGCACCATATAATTGAGCTTACTTTATTATAGGATATTATCTTCTACTTCTTTCCTGAAATCCACCATCTCTTGTTTTATTTCTTCTTATTTTAGCCCCAATTTTAATTCTTAGATTTTAAAATTTTAATTTTATGTCTTTATGTATCTCCAATAGCCTAAGGATAATAATTTGGCTTTGTTTGTTGTGCCAGTTTAAATTTTATAATTATTTATTTGAAAATTCTTTTAGCTAAAATTTTTAATTTAATTTTTTATAATAGCTTTGTGTACAAGAAACCAACATGTATCCATATATTTGATTGGCTAATCTATAAGAGTGGGGTCCCATATTCCTTGTCCAAGGTTGCCATCTTCTGTTAGAGTAGAAGATTGCAGTTTCTTTAATAGGTGGTGTGGGGGTGTGGCAGGGAGGGGCCGTAAGGAACAGGGTTGTGTGTGTCTTTCCCATTTCCCTTTAAAAATGTTGTCTGGAAGGAGTCTAACAAAACCTTTATTTTTTTTTTCTTTCACCAATTTATCTTTCTCTTTTATTCTCTTCTTAAAAAACATTTCAAGACTGTCTCCTTCTTAAGCACTTCATCCTATTTGAAGTTCCTTCCCTGTAGTCAGTGCTCTGATCCTCCTGTACTTTATCAATATTTCATAACTTAGGGTGATTCTAGCTTAATTATCCCCACTTCTATCTTCTGCACACTTTTTCTAGATGCTCTTCCTTTTCCCTTTCTGCTCATCCCTCAATACTGCTCTCTGAATGGGCTGGGAATTGGTAATTATTTTTCTAAATACAGATACTTTGAAATTATTGTGACATTTATCCTCTCTATATGCTGAAAGTGTAATATTTGTGTGGATTTATTTGCATTATATGTTTGTCTGTATAGTTCTTTTCTGAGGATGTGTGATATAAGATTCATATTTAGGTAGCTGCAATTATCTTGGATTTCCAGAATCAGCCTCCTTAACTGCTACAGCCCTCATTAATACTGATCCTTTAAATTTTACCTGCAGTTTCTCTTTTGATAGGCTCTGGTATAATTTTCGTGAGCTCTGTTTATAAAACTGGAGAAATTACTCACTTTGCATATACTCTCCCCATGGATATATGCAAATTTGCCTTTTTTGTAAGCTTCAGATAAAACACTGCACTGGAATATACAAGCAAAGCAGACAATTAAAGAAATCCATTCAAAACTTATATGCAAATCTCAGATACCTGTGCATGCCAGTTTAGGTTAACGCTGGGCTGTGCTGTATGGAATCATGTGCCTCCTCCTGATTGCTGATAGACTCTGCTAGAATAGACTGCTAGAAACTGTATGGGTGGGTGTGTGTGTGTGCGCGCGTGTGTGTGTGTGTGTGTGTGTGTGTGTTGGCGGGGGGGGGGGGGTGGTACAGAGATGGTCTTAGAGGGAAGGTGACATTTGACTTCTAATTGAAAGGGTAAGCTGGATCCTTTCAAAATGAACAGGAAGGGAACAGGAAAAGACATTTAAAGCAGAAATTTTCCTTGATGAAAACCATGAAGGTATAAAATGCTTGGACTGTTTGCACAGGTAATCTCAAGTGGCTTTAACACAAGTGGTTGAGAGTGAGGTGGCAAGGTGTGGGAGGCCTGGGGGGAAAGAGCTGAGAGATGATGCTGGAACAGTGGCTGGAGACAAATGTGAAAGTCTTTGCTTGCCGTATCACTCACTCACAAAGAATAATATCATCCAGGATTGTATTTATTTAACTAAGAAAAATGAAAAAAACTAAACACCTGCTGCTAAACCTGACATAGTGTTAGGATGATAGATTTGTAACCTTAACACAAACTGTTTTTCAGGGAAAACAAAAATGTATCGAGTAAGTCTATTTTCAGAACTAAGTGAACAGTTTTTTGTTTTATTTTTAACAAGTGGATATCAGTTCATTGTTGTCAAAAGCTGGTTGATAAAGTTTTATAGTTTATTTTAAATACCAGTTTGGAAAATCAGAATGGCAAGGCGTTTGAGCAGGGGATCTTTCTCACTTAAACAAAAGTCCTTCATTGAATAATTCCATAAGTCCTGTGGTGTTGACCTCTTTAACCTTGTATCCTCAGTACCCAGCGTGGTGTAGACCCTAAAATAATAATAAATATGAATTTAAAGAGAGAGAGAGAGGGAGAGGGTGAAGGAGAAGAGGGAGAGAGAGAGAGAGAGAGAGAGAGAGAGAGAGAGAGATTCATGTCTGCTATAACAATAAAGCTTGCCACTCAGAAAATGCAGGGTGCCTTAGGTTGTCTGCATTGCAGGAGTTGGTACTTGCTGCTCCAACACTCTGGCTGCTTGTAGCTGTGCATCCACTTCAGAGATAAATGCTATCAGGGTCAATACTCTTTCCCCTTTGACCACGGTGGAGGAGCTTTTCTGTTCCTTCCTAGGCTGTATTATTGCTCTGGATAGTCTCTTTAATGGGATATAACCCAACCTTGAGACATTACTTTTGTTCAATTGACTTGGAAAATCATGGTATGGTTTGTTCTCCCTCTTTCTTTTTTCCTTTTCTTATCTCCCCCAAATGCAGGGAAAAGAAGAAAAATGATGAAAGCTTAGAATTAACAGGCACTGGAAAGAGAGACTGAGATCATGAGTTACTAAACCAATTTTTCTGCCTAGAGGGTGTAATTCAGTGATATTTTTATAAACGCGATTCAAGCTGTGGCTTCTGTAAGAGATCAGGAGCAGCATTATCAAAGAGGGACGGAGGGTCCTAACTGATCACCTGCGAGATGGTCCTGCTTTCACTGGTGGGTATTCATCTACAAACTACTCAGCTGGACAACGACACCAGGACAATTAAACAAAAAAGAGCATGTACCTACCCTTGTTGTTGGAGGTTGAGAGCAATATGAAATATCTATGCCTTGGTGTTCAGTCTGAGCAGAATCCTGGGCTTTGCCTTAGAAAACCTGATTTGCTTATGAGATCGTTAAACATGTGGTTTTATATCTTGATTTTAGCTTGGCTTTACGTTTATTTGGTCAAAAGTTAACCATGTCAGGGTAGAAAAACATAACTGTTTTATTTTTCAGGTAGAAAATCATTTTATTAATTTAGGATCATAAAAATGTATTATGTATAAGTTGACTTTGCTGCAAATTATCACAATCAGTATATTATATTTCCAAGTGTCATTCTAGTTGTCAGGCAATAATTTTAAATCTGTGGTTGACTTTTAATTTATTAAATTAAAAAAAAATAAAGCTTTAGCTGTTCAATTTTTATTTATTTATTTACTATATTCTTATTGGTTTCAGAGAGAGAAAGGAGAGGGAGAGATAGTAACCCAGGCATGTGCCCTGACCAGGAATTGAACCGATGACCTCCCAGAGCATGGAATGACACTCAACCAACCAAGCCACACCAGCCAGGCTCAGCTGTTAAATGGTAAGGAATCTCTTCAATTTGCCTGTTGAAAAAAGCAGTATCTCCCACACCAACAACAAAAATGTTATAGGTAGAAACATTCCCTAAAATTGTGATGCCTGCATCCCTCAAATAGCTGAGTTGCTTTGGGAAATCAGCCCAAGTAAGTCTTTAAGGTGACTGACTACTCCAATGAACACATCTAACCAATAGCAATGTTTAGTCAGCCCAACTTCAGAACTGGCCTATTATAATATTTGGATACATCTTCCCTCTCCCCACCCCCCACCCCCACTTAGCCCTGGAGCATACAAAGGTACCTTGACTGATTCTCCGTTGATGCTGAGGATTTATTACTGTCTAAGGTAGTGTTACATGGTAGTTATGTGCTTAAACTCTGGAATCCGATTCACTGGGTTCTAATTTCAACTCCACCACATATAAACCATATGAAAACTTAAAATCACTTAACTTCTCTAAGTCTCTGCATTTTGATGTGTCAAAAACTTATAACAATAACACCTACCTTGTAGAGTTTTTAAGAGGGTGATAATGCATATAAACATTTAATGAAGAAATTGGCTCCTAATAAGCATCCAGTAGGCACCGGCTACTATAATCACCTCTGTTACTATTACCCTCCCTCCTGAGGCTGCTTGTTCTGTATCATATGCATTAGCAGTTCCATCTCTGTCCAATGCAGAGGCTTCTCCTCCCATTTCTTCCCGCCTCGCTTTAATAAGATATAATTGACAATTGTATATATTTAAGGTACTCAGCTTAGTGATTTGCTACACATATACACTATGAAATAATCACTAAATCAAGATAATTAACATATCCATCACTACCCATAGCTACTCCCCCCCCCTTTTTCTTTGTGGTGAGAATACTAATGATATATCCTCTTAGCAAACCTAATTGTACAATACAGTATTATTATATATAGTCAAATTGGTGTATAGTAGATTTTCAGAATTCCTTTTAGCTCGCAAAACTGGAACTCCATACCCATTAAAAAACAAACAAACAAACAAACAAACAAGCAAACAAAAAACCTCACCATTTTCCCTTTATCAGCCCTCTGCACCCACTGTTTCACTGCTTACTTTTATGAGCTTATTTTAGATTTCACATATTAATGAGATTGTGCAGCAGCCGTCTTTCTGTGTCTTATGTCTTGAAATGTATTCTTTTTTAAAAAACAAAAACCCTCACCTGAGGATATGTTTATTGATTTTAGAGAGAAGAAGGGAGAGAGAGGAAGAGAGAAAAATAGATGTAAGAAAGAAACATCAGTTGGTTGCCTCCCCTATGTGTTTCAACGGGGGATCGAACCTTCTTCTAACTAGATATGTGCTCTGACTCGGGAATCAAACCTGCAACCATTTGGTCTACTGGCCCATGCTCTAACTAACCCAGTCACCCAGCCAGGGTTTGAAATGCATTTTTTTAAAAAAAAAAAAATCTGCTTCTTTAATGAGTATTGGTGCTTTCTCAGTCTTGAGCTGTTTTGCACAATTGTTAACATTTTAGGGAGATTTTTCACTTTCTTTATTTGCAAAATGGTGATAACAATAAAATATATCAATTTGCACAAAGTAAGCACCCAACAAATGTTAGTAAACAAAAAAAATTTATAAAGTATAAGCCAACATACATTTGTGCTTAAATTTCTAATATTGGCAACTTTATTTCAGGAAGTATATCAAATTATACTTGTACCAAATGCTATAAAACATTTTAATTGCTGACAATACAATAGATGGAAAATGGTATGTTATAATTTTTATTTGCATTTCTGTTTATGTGACTGATATTTAGTGTCTTTCCATATGATCAGAACATTCTATTTTCTTTTCCATGAACATTTTATGAAACTTTGCATAACAATTTTTTTTAGGAGATCTTTATATATTTAGGAAATTTTTGGCCCTAGCTGATTTGGCTCAGTAGATAGAGCATCGGCCTGAGATGCTCTATCCACTGAAGGGTCACAGGTTTGACTCTGGTCAAGGGCACATGCCAAGGTTGCAGATTCAATTCTCAGTAGGGGGCATCCAGGAAGCAGCTGATCAATGATTTTCTCTCATCATTGATATTTCTATATCTCTCTCCCTTGTCCTTCTGCTCTGAAATAAAAAATTATATATTAAAAAGAAGGAAGAAGAAATTTTGGCTTCTCTTTTCTTTCTCACTCCTCCCTTGCCCTGGTCTTATGTTTTTGGACTTTAATTATAATACTCATGTTTTAGCCAAAAATGTGTATTTTTCTGAAGTCAAATTTATTCTTCCTTTATGGATTCTGGGGTTTGTATAATACTGAGAAACATCTTTGTCACTCTTCTTATGCTTGTGTAGTTTCTTTATCAAGATCAAATCTTTAATCCGTTACCAAAAAAAGAGGGCAATGAATATAAACTAAGAGGAACAAACTCTTTTATAGTTTTTCCAAATCAAACCAATATAATTTTATTGTATTTTTGTTCACTGTAATGGCAATTTTTTACAAGATTCATATTATCAAGTAGTGTGGGGAAGTGATTAAATATACTGTAATCCCTCTGCCTATGGTTGTGCTTTCTGTGGTTTCAGTTTCCCATGGTCAACTGTGGTACACAAACATTAAAGGGAAAAGAAAATCTTTGAGCATTACAATTTCAATCTTATTTTGTGAAGTAAAGAATCCAATACATTTTTTCCAGTTGTCTACCCAGTGGTCAAAACACCACTTAAAGAATAATTAATCTTTACCTCAAAATATATAACATCATATTTTATACTACTAAGGGCCCAGTGTATTAATTCATGCACCTTGAAAGGAACTGTGGGCCACGAAACTGTGGTGGGCAAGGTGGGGGGATCTCAGCCCATCCTCCCCACCCCTGCCTGGCCCCTCCCACCACAACCTTCACCCTCTGTCTGCTAGCCTACCCGCTCCCCGCCCCGTTCCCATGCACTGATGGCGCTGGCCCTGCTTGCACCCGCATCCACTGACCATGCAGAGTGACTGGGGTGGCGCCAACAGCGATGCGAGTGGGGCTGGCACCATCAGTTGGTGTGAGAGGAAGCTGCTGATCGCCCCTCAGGAACAGGGGGAGGTGGAGAATCCTTGAGGAGTGTTCAGGGCCTGAAGCCACCCTTGCACCTGCTGATGGCACCTAGCGATCAAGACCAGCACTGGGAGCCTGCAGCAGGTGGCAGCAGGGCTGGTGCTGGCAGCAGGTGCAAGCACTGGGCAGGACTTTGGCACATGGGAGCAAAGAATTTTCAGTCACCACCAGAGGCTCACCCCAATAACAATGACTGGTGTCCCGCCTTGACCTGGAACCCCCTCTTACCTGCTCCATCATTGGCCATCGCCTGCCATGTTCAGCACTCTGCCACCTGCTGCCGATGCCTGCCATGTTCAGCGCACATGCCCCTGTGGGTCAGCTCATGTCATAGCGACTGCCTGTTTGGCTGTTCTGCTGTTCAGTCTGTTTGTATATTAGGGTTTTATATATAGAGACTAGAGGCCCAGTACATGAAATTTGTGCATGGGAGCAGAGGAGGGGGGTTGTCCCTCAGCCCAGCCTGCACCCTCTCCTATCTGGAATCCCTCTCAAAACCCAGGACTGTTGGCTCCCAACCACTTGCCTGCCTACCTGATTGCCCTTAACCACTTCTGCCTGCCAGCCTGATCATCCCTAACCACTCCCCTGCCAGCCTGATTGATGCCTAACTGCTCCCCTGCTGGCCCAGTTGTCCCTAACTACCATTCCCTGCTGGCCTGGTCACCCCTAATTGCCCTCTCTTGCTGGCCTAGTCCCCCACAACTGCCCTTCCCTGCAGGCCTGGGCCCCTCAACTGATCCCCATTGATGGCCTGCTCACCCCCAATTGGCCCCCTCCTGCTGGCCTGCTCATCTCAACTGCCTCCCCCCCCCCCCCCAGCCTGATCATCCTGAAGAGCCCTCCCCCCCTCCCAATGGCCTGCTCACCCACAGCTGTCCTCCCTTCTTGGCCCCTAACTGCCTCTACCTAGGCCCTACCACCATGGCTTTGTCCAGAAGAACATCTGGAAGGTCTCCTGAAAGGTCTCCCAGTCTAATTAGCATATTACTCTTATTAGTATAGATAAAGGCCTGGTGCATGGGTGGAGGCCTGCTGGTTTTCCCTGAAGGGTGTCTTGGATCAGGGTGGGTGTTCCCTTGGGGGGCGGGGAGGCCTGGGCAAGGGGCTGGGGCAGTTTTCAGGCCAGCCACATCCTCATGGGGTGAGGGTCCCTACTGGGGGGCATTGCAAGTCTGGGAAAGGGGCTCAGGAACATTTTCAGGCTGGTCACACCCTCTTCAGGGTGGGGGGACCCCACTGGGGTGCCTGGCCAGTCTGGATGAGGGGCAGTTGGCTGTTTGCAGGTTGGCCATGCCTCCCAGCAGGGAGCCTCATTTTATGGGGGCATGGCCAGCCTGGATGAGGGGCTGAGAGCCATTTGCAGGCCCCTCCTTTGGTGTCCAGCCTGGGCGACCCAAACATTCTGTGTGCTCAGGCTGGCACCCTGGCCATCACCCACAGGCTCCTCTTTCAGCTGCTGGCCCAGGCAGGTGGAAAGTTTGACTTCTTCTGTTGCCAGGGGTGACCCAAGCCTCCCACCTGCTATTTCTGTGACTATCACTATCTTTGTCTCTTTAATTTGCATATTCCCTCTTGATTGGCTGTGTTCATTTTCTGAGTGACATTAATTACCATATTTCTCTCTTATTATTATAGACTAGAGGCCCTGTGCATGAAATTCGTGCATGGGGTGGGAGAGTGTCCCTCAGCTCAGCCTATACCCTCTCCAATCTGGGACCCATTGAGGAATGTTAAACTACCTGTTTAGACCTGATCCCACTACGATCAGGTCTAAATGGGAAGTTGGACATCCCTCTCACAATCCAGGACTGCTGGCTCCCAACTGCTCACCTGCCTGCCTTACTGATTGCCCCTAACTGCTTCTGCTGCCAGCCTGATCACCCCCTAACTACTCCCATGCCAACCTGATTGATGTCTAACTGCTCTCCTGCCAGCCTGTTTGCCCCCAACTTCCCTCCTCTGCCTGCCTGGTCACCCCTAACTGCCCTCCCTTGCAGGCCTGGTGCCCCCAACTGCCCTACCCTGCTGGCCATTTTATGGTGGCCATTTTGTGTCCACATGGGGGCAGGATTTTGACCACATGGGGGCAGCCATCTTGTATATTGGAGTGATGATCAATCTGCATATTACTCTTTTATTAGATAGGATAGAGGCCTTGTGCATGGGTGGGGGCCAGCTGGTTTTCCCTGAAGGGTGTCCCAGATCAGGGTGGGGGTCCCTTGAGATGTGGGGCAGCCTGGGCGAAGGGCCTGTGGTGGTTTGCAGGCCAGCCACGCCCCCTGGCAACCCAAGCAGAGGCCCTGGTATCTGGGGTTTATTTATCCTCTACAATTGAAACTTTGTAGCCTGGAGCGGAGCCAAGCCCCCTGCTCCCTCTGGCTGCTGCCATTTCTGTTTGGTTTTATGTATCTTCTATAATTGAACTTTGTATCCTTGAGTGGAGGTCTGGGCTTGCCAGGGTGTGTGGAAAGCTTGGCTTCTGTTGCCAGGGAAACCCAAGCCTTTCTCAACTGCTCTCTGTGGCTGCAGACATCTTGGCTGGGATTAATTTACATATTCTCTCTGACTGGCTGGTGGGCGTGGCTGGTAGATGTGGCTTGAGAGGAATAATCGTTAATTTGCATATTACTCTTTTATAAGGTAGGATATCCTTTCTACATTCATCTCTTAAATTTTCTCTTTTCTTTATAACAATCTGCATGGTGTGCTGGATAATTTTATTAGATTTATTTTCTAAAAGACACATTCTCTCTTCTATAGTATCTATTCTGCTATCCTTCCAATGCATTTTTACTTCACTAACCATCCTTTTCTTGTTAAACATCACCTGATGAGATTTTTGCATTAATTTTAGAGAGAGTGGAAGGGAAGGAGACACACACACACACACACACACACACACACAAATTGTTTGCCTCTCACATGCACCCTGATTGAGGTTAGGGATTGAGCCTGTAACACAGTTAAAACAATCTTTTTTATTACTATAATTTATCTTTTGTGTTTTGTTTTAATCAAGTTACCATGTCATTTTGAAAATCTCTTCTACTTGTTTTGCCTTTTTATTCCTATTCTTAATTTTATACCTTTGAATATTTTGTTTTATTTTTTTTCTCATTTTTTTTAAATTAAGGTATTATATGTGTATATACCTTACCAATCCCCACCCACCCCCACTCCCATACATACCCTCCCTCCCCAGAGTTTTTCATCCATTGGTTATGCTTATATGCATGCATACATGTCCTTCGGTTGATCTCTTCATTTGAAAGTCTCTATAAAGAGAGATTTAGGTTGTTGTATTGATTGCGATTCCTCAGGATTGTAAAATGTCACTCTGAACACATCTTCAGTGATGATTGTTTGCAGTCCAAGTTCTCTAGGAGTATTCCTACAGCTCAGTTGGACATTTGCTTTCTATAGGAAGATCTCATGGACTTCACAGGAACCTGATTCATTTTCCTGCTAAATTCTGAACTTTGAATCATACAGTGAATTTGGTACATATTTGAAACTCACACAAATATATGGTAAAGATAATTGGTGAAAATGTGTGCAATTGACTATGTTTTTATCTTCAAGCAGTAGCAAGCATCTCTGCCTAATATAGGCTGGCATGGGGGAGTTTTTCTGGACCCTGTTTCAGAGACAGTGATTACTGCTGGTACTTCAGTTCCAAGTTGCTATGCTTACAGAATCTGCAACCGAGGCATCCAGTTCTGCCTGGGGAGATATGAGACCTAAACCTCCCTTGATGTCCTTAAGAATCATCTGTGCTTTCGTTTCTCATTTGTCCTTTGACTTTCATTTCCTCCTCATTTCTGGAGCTTGAGGATGATATTGTGTTTCCCATTTTGAGTTTTAAAATACATTATAAAGTTTTTTTTTTCTTTCTTTTAAAATACATTTTCAGCATTCTGGAATCCTGGGAGTGAGAAGGTGGTTTCTTCTCTATCAACTCCAACATACATAGTGATCAGGCATGGATTTGCAATTAGACAGTTGAGCAAAGCAGAATATGTGTTTCTGATTTTGAACACATCTCTCTCTCTATTTAGGTATCAGTGTTATTAACAACAAAATTAATTAAGTATTAGGGGTTTTGTGCTGAAGACCCGGTTAGCATAAACATTTGTGACATGACCTCTTGTGCAGATTTTTATACCCAATTTCTCAGGGAGTCTTTTTGAGAGAGCCTTTCCTTCTGATGAGTGCTTCCAGTGCCAGTGCATGTATCTGTAAGAAAAAAGCAGACCAAACACTGTTATTATTCACTCCACGGGAAACTCTGGGAAGAGCTCAATGAAAGAAATGGCAGGCTAAAATTAAAGATCCATTTGGTGTACGTGGTGTGTGTTCTTGACATGTATTTTTAGCCCTGCTATCAGTAAACTAGATGACTAATATTTTATACAATGTTACAAATATAGAAAGAAAAGTTGGAATCAGTGTAAGACAAGAAGGTAAAAAATCATTCATAAATCCAGGGATTCAATAAGTGATAAAGATGCTGCGATGGTTTGTAAAGGCTTCACTCTGATGTTTCCAGGTACCATCTTTTATGCTGCTGCTGGGCTTATTGATGCTCTGTACAATGTCAGAAATAATCCCCTATTGCTCTTCAAACTCTGATTTTAGCTTCTTGATTTATCATCTTACGTGGTTAGTCAGGGCTGGGTTGAGTGAACAAACAATGAGGGAAGATCCTAAACAGCTAAATTTATAGTTTACACACCCATGAATGTCCATTTTCTGTATGACACAGTAATATGCTTTTTTATGGATGACAAAATAAAAAAAAATGGGAGAAGTTGGATGCCTTGTTTAAAAAATAAGAATAAAACAATAATAATAATAGTACTAATAGGGCGTTAAGTGCTTCCTGTGTACTAGACATTTTTGTAAGTGCTGAATTCTCACAACACTTAATCCTCACAACAATCCTGAGCAGTGTTTGTGAGAAGGATAGGTAGGAATTTGAGCACTCTGAGCACAAGGTGTACAAAGAACTGCTAAACATCTTGGCAGGTGTGGAGAAAAAGAATAGTGTTCAACTTGAAGTGTGGAGAGATGAGAAGAAGGGCCAGACCAGGAAGATCTCATGTTTGTTGAGGAGTTTGGAACTTGCCTTCTAAAACAGGAGTAGATAAACATTTTCTTTTAAGAGCCAGATAGTAAATATAGGGTGTCCCCAAAATGTATATACACTTCAACAGCTGATAGCTCAATTAAAAAAATGTGTTTTAGTAAATACTGCCTTTATAATTATTCAAAGAGTGTGTATAAATTTATTTTTTAAGACACCAAACATGTTAGGCTTTGTGGGCTATGTCATCTTTGTTATAGCTGCAAAGTTCCGCTGCTATCCCATAAAAGTAGTCACAGATAAATATGTAAACAAATGGGCATAGCTGTGTTTCAATAAAACTTTATTTCCAAAAACAGGTGGTAAGTGAACAGCATCTGGCCAATGGCCTATTATTTGCTAGCTTGTATTCTGGAAAATGGTGAACCACTAAATTTTAAAAGCAAATAAAGCATGAGGCATGTATTGCTTCTTCAAAGAGAAGGTGTTCCCGACATCATGTTTAACTACTGCCATTAAAGTAAGGCAAATGTAAATTATTTTTCCCACTCTGACAAAGATGAATGATTCCATGGGAGTGATGGTTAGGGCATTTCTTTAGCTAGAGTGACCATAGGTCCACATTTGCCTGGTGCTCAGGATTATAATTAATAGCACTTTATTTCACTTCTAAAGTTTCCCCCGTTTGGAGAAGTCACTTTATTTTAAACCTAACAGGGGGTTCATTTTAGAACCTCTAAGTAGAGATAGCCACTGGGGCTCATCTTTCATGGATGTGTCCTAGGTAAAAGCAATGGTCAAGTACAGTTCCACCTGAAGAGGAGTCCCGGCCAGCTCTGCTTCCTCTTGACTGTGTGATCTTGGGTTAATGCCCAGTTACTACAAGGCAAGATTTGTTTCATTGAAAATTGGGAGTAATATGTCCTTCATTAGGGGTATCTGAATATAAGAGAAAGATGTTTGTAAAATTTCATGGGGGGAATCTACACTAATAAAAAAGAAAAATGCTAATTGACCGTACCTTTGCTATGCCCACAGCCAATCAGGAGTGATATGCAAATTAAACCAACAAATATGGAGGATAAATTTGCATATGCAGGAGGGGCAGGCTGCACCTGATGCTGCCAGCTGGGACCAGGCAGGTCAGGCCTGCAGAGCCTGATGTTGCCTGCTGGGTCAAGGCTGTTATAGGAGTTAGGGGGAGGGCAGCACCTGACTATCAGACCCTGGGTAGGCTGGGGTGGCCAGGGTCTCTGGGATCACTGTCTGCCCCTGGGCCGCAGACACCAGTGGAGCAGGCCAGAGTTGAACATTTTAATGAAAATGGGATGCCTGTGCCCTGGCCCATCATGCTGGTCCCTGGCGAGGAGAGGGCAGTGGGCAGTTAACAGGCACTAGAGTTTGGAAGGGACTGGGAGCAAACTGCAGGCATGCTACCAGGAAGAGGTGCTGAACCATGATGACACAGTGGGGTGGCTGATAGAGTAACGCAAAGGTGCAGATGAGGTGGCTTTCGCTGACCCTGAGCTTGAAAAGCACACCAACAGCCTGACGAAATAAATCGCCTTTCTGAAGAAGGTGCATGAAGAGTAGATCACTGAGCTGCAGAAGCAGATCCAGTATGCTCAGATCTCCGTGAAGATGGACATGTTTTCCAAGTCCGACCTCTCTGGAGCCCTCAAATATGAGAAGCTGGCTGCCAAGAACATGCAGAATGAGAAGGATGGTACAAAAGTTGCCTCACCATGCTGACCGAGAGCACTGCCAAGAACACCTATGGGGTGTACGCCGCCAAGGACGAGGTGTCTGAAAGTTGCCACCTGCTCATAGCCAAGACC
This sequence comes from Pipistrellus hanaki, assembly GCF_964339955.1. Classification (NCBI taxonomy): domain Eukaryota; kingdom Metazoa; phylum Chordata; class Mammalia; order Chiroptera; family Vespertilionidae; genus Pipistrellus; species Pipistrellus hanaki. Next base: position 131,707,653 of record NC_140504.1, on the reverse strand, counting down.
CTGGAGATCAAAGCATGCTGGGGCATGAACTAAACTCTGGGAAAGCAGCTGAGAGTGCTGGAGGATAAGCCAACTCTGATGTTAGTGCTATGCAGGACACAATGAACAAATTAGAAAATGAGTTGAGAACTACAGAGAGTGAAATGGCATGATATTTAAAAAATACCAGTACCTCCTCAATGTGGCTTTGGACATTGACATTGAAGCTTACAGTAAACTCTTGGAAGGTGAGGAAACCCAGCTCAGTTTCACCAGCATGGGAAGCATAGCCAGTGGCTACTCCCAGAGTTCCCAGATCTTTGGTCGCTCTGCCTAAGGTGGTTTACAGACTAGCTCCTAATTGATGTCAGCTCACTTCTTCCCTTCTTAATACATCAGCCACATCCAGGAGGAGCAGATTGAGGTGGAGGAGACCACTGAGGCTGCAAAAGTCAAGGAAGCTAAGGATGAATACCCTTCTGAAGGAGAAGCTGAAGAGGAGGAGAAGGAGAAGGAAGTGGCCAATGAAGAGGAAGGAGAGGAAGAGGAAGAAGGTGCCAAGGAAGAATTTGAAGATGCAAAGGAGGAAGAAGAAGGAGGTGAAGGTGAAGGAGAAGATGCCTTAGAAGCTGAGTACAAGAAGAAAGATGAAGGAGAAAGCAACCAAAAAAATACTGAGACCTTCTTTCTTTAATTATTTCAGGAATAATCCTCCTGAAACCAGGTCAACCCTGTCATCAACCAAGCAGTTGAGTTCCTGATACAATATGAATTAAGAAGTCAATATATATAACATTCTGAGGTGACTCAGGTTGAACATTAAATGTTGGGCTATAACTTTTCTCCTTATGCAGAGTATCTGTTTTCTTATAGAGTGGCTTTCTGGCTTGCTGCCAGCCTGTGCATGGTCCATGCTCATGAGTTCAGGATCTATGACAATGTGAATAATTCAGATGTTTACAATAAAAACACATGAATACTTGAATGCACTGATGTTAATGTTAAACTTCATGGAAAAAATAGTTCTTTGAGTCTTTGGTGGTTAGAAATTAAAGACCTCAGCCGAAACCGGTTTGGCTCAATGGATAGAGCGTTGGCTTGGGGACTGAAAGGTCCCGGGTTTGATTCTGGTCAAGGGCATGTACCTCGTTTACGGGCATATCCCCAGTAGGGGGTGCGCAAGAGGCAGCCGATCGATGATTCTCTCTCATCGATGTTTCTAACTCTCTATCTCTCTCCCTTCCTCTCTGTACAAAATCAATAAAATATATTTTAAAAAAAAGAAATTAAAGACCTCAAATCATGTGCGATAAACAGTAAATAAAGTTACACTGAATGATAAAAAAAATAATAATAATAATACATTAGGGACCAGGAAGTGTTCAAAGAACTGGGGAACCATTCCCAAATCAGGAAGGAAAGTCACAGGGTGTATATTATTGCTATGAGTGCAGTATTTCCTATCACTTACAACTAATACAATGTAATGTATTAGATGCCTTCCTATCACATGATGTATTCTCATAGAGTAATATTGGTACATGTGTTATAGTTATGGCAATATGTCATATCCTACCTATATTAATAAAAAGGTAATATGATAATTAGACCATGAGACCTTCCATAAATCCTTCCAGACAAAGTTATGGTGGCAGAGGCAGTTAGGGGTAATCAGGCCAGGAGAGGGGAGGGCAGTTGAGGGATGAGGAGGCTGGCAGGCAGAGTGGCTAGGGGTGATCAAACAGGCAGGCAGGTGAGCAGTTAGGAGCCAGCAGTCCCAGATTATGAGAGTGTTGTCCAACTGCCAGTTTAGGCCAGATCCCACAGGGGTCTCAGATTGGAGAGGATGTAGGCTGTGCTGAGAGACACCTCTCCCCCCCACATTGCACGAATTTTGTGCACCAGGCCACTGGTTATTAATAAAATGCAATCCAAGTCAAAGAGAGGTAGAATTATGGGGTGGGAAGGGCTTTGGGTCCAGATTGGGAGGACTTAACCCATCTCCACCATGTAGAGTTCATGAAAGCTTGCAGAAACCACAGCATCTCTCTGAGCTGTAGAGCCTCATTGGGGATAATAATGCCAACTCTTCAGAACTGTTGCAATTGTTAAGATAATGTGTGTACAATGTCAAGCACAGTGCCTGGCATATAGCTAACACTTGGTAAAATGCAGTTATTACTTTCCAAACAATTACATGCCATATTGAAGCTATTATGTATCTTTATTTTGGTATGTACCTGAAATTGTTTACCCAAATTCTGATTATGATATTGATGATGACGATGATGATTATAGTAATAGTAATTTATTGAGCAATTTTAGGTTATAGGCATTTCTAAATGGAGCATATATTATGTGTAGTCAAATGTGGCTTCATCTGACTTTTGAGGCTTTGATAAGCAATACACACACACACACACACACACACACACACACACACATATTGTATATTATAAAAGGCTAATATGCAAATTGACCAAACAGTGGAACTACTGGTCACTATGACATGCACTGACCATCAGGGGGCAGATGCTTAATGCAGGAGCTGTCCCCTGGTGGTCAGTGCACTCCCACAGGGGGAGTGCTGCTTAGCCAGAAGCTGAGCTCACAGCTGGCAAGTGCAGCAGTGGTGGGAGCTTCTCCCACCTCTGCAGCAGTGCTGAGGATGTCCGACTGTAGGCTAGCCAGCAGTCAGACATCCCCACAGGCTTCTGGACTGCGAGAGGGTGCAGGCCAGGCTGAGAGACCCCTTGAGTGCATGAATTTCAGGCACCATGTCTTCTATATAATAAAAGCCTAATATGCTAAGTGTTTGGTTGTTCATTCAACCAATCAAAGTGTAATATGCTAATGATATGCTAAGACCTCTCAACTGCTCACTAGGATGTGCACTGACCACCAGGGGGCAGATGCTTTGACTGGTGTCCGGCTAATGGAGACTGAGAGATGGACCAGACACTCCCTAAAGCCCTCTCATTGTCCCTCCCCAGCTGGCTAACCTCCTGCATCCCTACCCAGCCCCAATTATATATCATTGGGGTCCCTTGGCCTGGCCTGTGCCCTCTCACAGTCCAGGACCCCTTGGGGGATGTCAGAGAGCTGGGTTTGGCTTGATCCCACAGGCCAGGGTGAGGAACCCACTAGTACATGAATTTGTGCACCTGGCGTCTAATATATATATGTATATATCCAAGAGAGGAAGGGAAAGGGAGAAATAGAAACATCAATGATGAGAGAGAATCATTCATGGGCTTCCACCTGCATACCCCACACTAGAGATTGGGCTTGCAACCCAGGTATGTGCCCTGACTGGGAATCGAATTTTGACCTTTTGGTTCATTGGTTGACCTTCAACCACTGAGCTTTGCTGGCCAAGAAATAAGCACTTTTGAACCTTTGATTTCTGGGCCATTCTTGGGTCCTGGCATAACTTCCCTTATTAGGGAAGGCCGGATGAAATCACAGATTGAGGAAGCAGAGCCATGCACATCATGCTATTACTCTCCTAATGATTCTATCATGGTTGCTTGAAGACCTGAAAATAATTGGTTGAAATTGTTACCCACTTTTAGCCTTTTATCCAAGTAAGACAATTATGTGGCTCCAAATAACACATACTAAAAATGGCTTGAATCTAATAAGTAGTCTCTTTGGACATGAGATCTGTTGTCCTTCCTCCTTCCTTGAGAAGGAAATTACAATCTTCCAAGATTCTCCTTCTATTTCTATAGAATGTGGGTGCTAATTTGAAAGCAGGATCATAAAATGGAAGCAAATAGGCTAATTAGAAATATTTATGGGCCTCTTACTGAATATATGTCTAATTGAAATAACAAGACTCTCCCAGAAGGGGAAAACATTACTTTAGTTGCAGGAATAATTAGCTTGTGCTGTTAGACTGAAATAAGATAAAACCCTTTTTATTCAGATAAAATTCAATTTTTCCTTGGTCAGACCAAGGTGTCTCCAGGAGGATTCATTAGTATTTTTATTATTTAATTTTTATTTATTTTATCAAAGCCAGACTTGCACATTTCATATTCCTCTAAGATACTCACTTCTAACTTATCCAGTTGATTATTTTGGTGTTTACCTCCATATCTTTAAATATTAGATTTATATTACATTTTTTACATAAGTTCAAGTTTTTATTTTTTATTAAAATTATGCACATGCATATACTTAAAAGAGTCAAATATGTATACATTGCTTATAAGTAAAACTAGCATATTTATGTTGCACCACCCCCTTCCCATCTTCCTAGAGGAAACCACATTTAGTTCTACTTCCATAACTCTATTTGACATGATATTTTTGCTACTTATTGACCTTTTGTTTTAAAAATTACCTGTTGACTTTGCACTCTGGAAAATAAGAATTTTCTTTTATACATATTCTACCATGTTTCCCTGAAAATAAGACATCCTCCAAAAATAAGACCTAACACATGGAAAGATAAGACATCCCCTGAAAATAAGACCTAGCGCAACTTTGCAGAAAAAATTAATATAAGACACTGTCTTATTTTCGTGGAAACAGGGTAGTAGTTCCATTATATGCATGCATCCTTCCCATTCCCCCTGCCTCCCAATAGTTTTACCCTAATTTTGGATAGATCATTATTCTGTACTTATGTTATCATGACTATATGAAAACTATTCATAGCTGAGCCATGTAATATACTTTTTAAAATTATTTTTGCAACCCTGCAAAATATTTGTATTTTTATAAATATTATAGTTTTAGATTATCTTAAAAATGCATTTGCTTGATTTCTTTGGATTTAGCATTAAACTCTCCCACACCGCTATATTAATCTGTGCTAAGTAAGTTCTTTCACATCTGGTATTCCTTCAATTTGTCTTCTGGAAGAAACATTTCCCAGAGCCCACTGACATGTCCACATCTGGATTAATTTCTTTCTATTTCTGTTGTCATACAGAGATTTTACTCCACCTCCCACATTTTCACCTTTGCCTTCCTCATGTATTGAACCCTGTTTCCTGGATCCACAGTCTTTCTCTTTATTGACTTATTACCTCATTTTGATTGATTATAATTTCAGTAGTTTCCTTTAAAAGGTAGAAAACTATATGAAAGATAGGATATTTGATATTGTGCATGCTTGAAAATGCATTTATCTTATTGTTGAACCTAATAAAAAATTGGCCAGATTAGAATTCTCAGAAATACATTTATTAAGAATTTTAGAATACATTTTATTATGAAAACTAGAGGCCTGATGCACGAAGATTTGTGCAAGAATGGGCTTTCCTTCTCCTGGCTGCTGGCACCACCTTCGCTCAGTCCTGGAGCCAAATTTTCATTCTGGCCTGGAGCTGCCTTTCCAGCTGCCCAGAGGCCTAGAGTGGCTGAGGTGGTGCAGAATGCCTGCATCATTGCCATGGTGACTATGCAAGCATCCCACCCCACTTCGGGCCACTTGGTGCTTTGCATATGCAAATTAACCTTCCATCTTTGTTTGGTTAATTTGTATACTCACTCCTGATTGGCTGGCGGGCATCATAAAGGTATGGTCAATTTTCATCTTACTCTTTTATTAGTGTAGATATCAGAACATATCAAAAAGCAGATTTCAAAGAAATCCTATGTGTTCATTAAGATCTATCTACCAGTTTCCATAACTACTAATATTTTGCCTATTTTTTTTTAATCTATCCCTCCATATACCTTTTGGTTTGTTTTGCTGGAGTATTTTAAAACAAATCCTAGACATCATATTATTTTACCTTTTGCTGATCCAGAATGAATCTTCAAAATAAAATAAAGGGTGTTTCCTTGAACAAGCACAATGCCATTGTCACACCTAACAAAATTAACAAATTTTTTATATCACCCCCAAACAAATCCTTATTTAATCTTCTCTGGTTGTGTGGGAGTCAAAAAATACTTTCCCTTTTACCTTTCTAAGTTATTCTGACTGGGCTAATAATCAAATTAACATGAGGCAGATTAACAGGGGAAAAATCTCCAAAATTTATTATGGATGGAGATGCTGAGATGCCATAAGATTGTGAGTTGAGACCTGAGGACACAGAGGGCAGAGGAGGCTGACATGTCTTCCTGGAGCTAAGGAGAAGAGGGAGGGATTGTGGTTTGGGACTTCAAAGAGCAGGAAGGCAATTCACAAGGAGATGGAAAGTGAATGTTTGGTAAATAAATATTTGCTGGGCCTTCTTTAACAATGGGACAGAAAGATAACTTTGAACAAATGTGTCTTGCTAGGTTCCTCTATGTCACATATTAGTTTATATTAAACTATAATTATCTATTATGCTATCTCCCTTCCTAGAGCAAGTCCTCTAGCTAAATTTTCTTTTAGGCAGAAGAAATGTCAAAGATATTTTCTAAATCCTCTATTTCTTAAAAATAACCAGCTTAAAATAGTCAATATCCCAAAGAAGTGTCAAACTGCTCCTCTTCCTTTGTCTAGAAATGTCTTATAGATGCTTTGTTTGAATCAAACCCCCCCCCCCATTCCAATTTCTACTCATTGTATTGTATTGGTCATTATATTTTTGAAGTCTCTTTTAATTCCCACAGTCTCCTCTTCTCACATAGTATACCCCCCATACAATTGGCATGAATCAGACAAGCCACCTTTTTCACATTTATGTCCAGAAGGACTGTAGACCCAGGCATTAACTGAGGAGCAAGCACTGCCTTCAGTTCTATCAGTCAGCTGCAAGTCAGAATGGACTTCTACCCAAAATTGGGTCTTTCCATTTAGAACTTCTGGCCCCTAGTGAGTTTGGGGTTGTTTATTTTTTTTTTGGGTGTGTGTGTGTGTGTGTGTGTGTGTGTGTGTGTTTTTCCCTGCTGATATTTCTAGCTCCAAGCTTTCATATTCCTACATCTTGTCCTGTTTTTATATTTTAAGCTCAGGGATTACAGCCACTGCAGCTGCTAGATGAAGTTAGGCAGATTTCATTTTGTCTGGTTGGTTTTCAAATGAGGTTGGGTAAATTAAATTATGGTCATCTGTAGAGGAGTGGATGAGAAATAATAATTTGGATGCCTGTCATAATGTCACAGCAGCACAGGATTCTCTGAATCTTTTTTATTTCTCTCTCTCTCTCCCTCTCTCTCTCTCTCTCTCTCTCTCTCTCTCTCTCTCTCTCTCTCTCTCTCTCTCTCTCTCTCTCTCTCTCTTTTTCTCCCCTCCCCTACCTCAGATGAAAGAGTACTGTATCTCTTCTCCCCACACAAGCCACCACAAGCCAATGTCCAGCTTATAATAGGAAACGGTTACTTTTACAAACCGGGTGTGAAGTAAAAGGCATCTGAGGGGCTCAGCTAGATGTTTTTTTCAACTTTTTTTTTTTTGACAGCTTTAAAGGGCCTTTTAAAATTGCCAGGAGAGTAGATTCATATTTTTATCATTCCACCTGCATAGCATTTTAGACACCTTTATATTCCTGAAAGCATAATAATACATAACATTTAGCATTTAATTTATGACTCCTGCCACATCTGGTATAAAACTCCTCTTGAAGCAATAAATCAACCTCTTCATGTCAAATTGCCATTCATTCTTTGACCTCCTCCATAATTTATGGTTTGTGAGTGCAAAATGGAAGAAGAAGCTTAAACCAAGTGGATTTTAATTAACAATCTTAGAAAATTCAGAAGAATATTTGCAATTTATTCATGAGGGGAAATGACTGTTTCTAGGAAGAAGGGGGTGGGGGTAGCAGCTCATTTCCATGGGTATAAATTGACATCTATTCTGGTTGCTTCAAAACCACAACATGATTTTTCTCTACTTAGAGTTGGAAAGACAAAGTGATTCTGATAGGAAAAGCTGTCCATGCTCCTAGGACAGAAACCTATTTTGTAGCAGAGATTTTGAAAGAGAAGAGTAGGGGGAGACGTGTAACCATCTTCCGCTTACAGCTGCCTTTTTCAGAGCTGCCTGGCTGCTGACACGGTGGGTGCCTTTCATGTCAAACAATTTTATTTCTAAGCTTTTCACAGTTTGTCCTAAGTAGCTTCTATTAGCATTGTCCTGTCTGTTTCCTTGGCAACAGAGCTGGTCAATTTAGACACCATTTAAGAGCTGTGGAAAAAGCCACAGCCAGCAGTGTGATGGGCAAAATTACAGAGAACAAGCTGAATACAATCCTCGCCTGAGGAGATGCATTTTCTTCCTGGGCTCATTTTATTTTAATTAAAATCAGAAAGCTTTTTCAAACAAGGCCCTAGATTAAACACAGGCCAGAGTAATCTATTGTACAACCATTGCAGCTGCATTCCTTAATGTTATCTCTTTAACCTAATGGATTGCTTGCACTTTTTCAAATAAACAAGGAGAGAAAACCTGGGAGCAACAGGGTAGCTTCTTATTAATGGATAATACGTAGAGAATGAAGAGACACAACTTTTTCATGGTTGGAGCCATGTTTAAATGGAGCACAAGAGAACCCACAGCTCTTCGTACCATTGTTATAGTTTATCGTGCATGAGAAAATAAACTTTTATATCATAGGTGGCCTCATTTGCTATTTACCTCATTTCATTGGTTGTGGTGACTTTATGTAGCCCCCTTTCCCCCCTCAGTGAGCTTATACGAATCATTTTAAACATGGAGCCAACTAGAACTCTGAAATTGTATGGACTGAGTATTATGTTGATAGTTAGCATGCATCCACAGATTTTTGTGTTTTATCAGGATAAATCACAATCTACTGGAGGGGCAAACTCTTCTCCCAGGAGGGAGTATGTTAAAAATGCCTTATTGTCTGAGATGAAAAAAAAATTATTTTAATTTATATGTGTGTATATTTGCAAATTCAACAAGAAGATTTATTACTTTTATTAGGACTTGAAGATAGCTTTAATATCATTATCACTTTAAGAAAGTTGGACAAGAGAGTTTATATTTATGAATAGGGAATTTTTATTAATGCTGTCTGTACTATGGTGTGTACCCAGGGATATATCAGGACTTATATCTTTTAAGCTTTTAAATTAGTCTCATCTAAATGGAACCCTGTAAAGCAGTGAATGCCTCTTCATTGAAAATATTAAAGCAGAGACATAAACCTCGTTGCTGGAAATATCTTAAGTAGGATTCATGCCCTAGTAGAATGCTAAATTTGATGACTTCTAAGCTCCCTTCTTACACTGACTTTTCCGAATCTTTCTCAGGATTCTTTCAGAAATTGTACATATGCACATTCTCCATAGGAGCCCATGAATTAGGGAAGGAAAATGCCCCTGTACATCTTTCACAGTTATCAGGGATTACCCTTCACCTCTTTCTACAGGGATCCTTTGCTTTTCTGAGGAAAATACAGAAATGTCCATCTTCAAGCTTTTTGTATTCTTCTCTTACCTTATTAACAAATAAAATTAATGGCTCTGTGTCCATGAAAGTTCTTTATCAAATGCAACTCTGATCATAGAGTTTTGCAGTGTCTCTGCATTTCTCTCTTCCTCCCCCACCCAATTTGGTAAGAATCAGCCTGAATCATGTTTTCCATTGAAAGGTTTACTGGAGCCTTAAAACCATTCCAATCAGGATCTCCATGGCTAGACAACAAAGATGCCAATTAATGTTGGTTTTAAAGGGAAGCAGCAGGGCTCACCAGTCATTTTCCCATATGGCCCACAGGAACAATTAGATACATGGGCTGACATTTCATCTGAGGTATTTACATAATACACACTGTGGTGACTGATAGGAAGGAGGTACATGGATGTGACAGACTGACAGAGGATAAGGGCAGATGTCGTCTCTCTTTTTCATTGTGATGACTATTTTAACGAACAGACCAACTCATGTCTGCAGTCCATTAAATTGTTTGACAGTCTAAACATCTGGAGAGTAGCCCTGGGAATTAGGTTTGTCAGGTGAGGACTCTGGCTGGCAGGGGGTGTTTGGGGGGCCTTTCTGGGGCTGCAGATTCTAGGGAGAACCACAAGCTGCCCATCATAGGAGACCTCGCTGTCCTTGACACCAAGGGCTCAGGTGTAGAAAAGATTTCTGCCACCAAGATGGCATCCAGCTGAGAGCACTCGTCTGTTCTTTCACATTCTTTCAGAATTCTTCTCTCCAGTGTCCGGTCTCTCTTGGTTTCCTGAGCTCTGAACCACATTCATTGAATAACCTTGAGAAAATGACAACCTTCCTAGCCTCCTGTTTTCTCATCTGTGAAATGAGGATTCCCTCCAACTCCCAGTTCCCTCTCCCAGTGGAATAACTCTTTCTGAAAAGCATTTTGATCTCCAGAGGGGAAGGTGATATATAGCAACATAGATTTATATTTGATTCTGTGCCACCCACAAGTTTAATTTGTTGGTCCCAGCCTGCCTCCATAAACAATCGAAGTGTTTCTCAGTGTGTGTAACTAGTAACACCTGAAAGAGAAAGCTTTACATTTCCAAGTGACAACTCACTGTCTTTTTCTCATGCCCTTGTCCATCTAAACCTGGATTTCTCAGCGTTGGCATTGCTAACATTTGGGGATGGATAATTCTTTGCTGTGAGGAGCTATCCCGTGTATTACAGACTGTTTATTACATACCACTGTCAGCCTTCCTTTCTTTCCCAAGTTGTGACAAGCAAAAATGTCTCCAGACATTGCCAATGTCCTCTGAGGTGCAACATTGCTCCCAGGTGAGAAATCTGATTTAATATGTGCTTGAATGGTCATCCCAGCAACTTGAGATGGAGCTTGTGCTTGAATCTGGCCTATGCTGGTGCTTGTATAAATTAGCTGGTAGCTTCCAAGGTTTGAAGCAAACCAAAGACAGCAAAACAAACAAACAAACAAAGCCCCATTTCTGTGATTGTGTACAGCTATTTCTATGATAGTATCCTGGCATTTCCCCCAGTAGATTACTGCTGTCTTTCACAATGATGAGGACAACAAGCAAGAGGTGCTGTCCTTGGTGCCCTGAGCTTTTCTTAGAAGAGACTAAAGGAACTGTTAAGTTCTATGGATTTGAAATCTGTGGATTGAAAAACAGACGTCCAGTCTTGCTATATGAGACACAGTCTGCTCCACTAATGTTGTTGTATGTTTTCTTGGAAAAGCTTCCTGCTTCACAGTTGTATCCCATTAGTTGGTTTTGTATCCAACAGCATACTCCATTGATTATCCTCATATTCTGGGTTTGACAGAAAAGCTTGCACTGTGTTGGCTTGCATAATCTATAAACATGTGTAATCATTGTAATTAAGTCATAAAACAATCATGAAGGACCCTGGTGAAGTAACTAAGAGATGAAATATTGCATCTACCTCAGGAGGCCAAATTTAGAAATTTGGTTAATTATTCTGTCTGCTAGCTGAAAATGCTAGGAATAGTTTTTGAGATGCAAAATTAAATATATTTGGAAGGGGATTCCTTTTCTGAAAGAAGCCAAACAACATACAATGAAACAGTTTTACCACAGGGTAATAAATATAAACAAAAGTTAAGTTTCTATGGCATCTCATCAATGTGAAGTGACATTGAATGAAACAACTTTATTTGAGGACCTGATGCAGTTGTCTTGAGTTAAATAAGGTACTTATTATATACTAACTACAAACAAGAATATCTGACACAGATAGGCATTCTACAGTTATTAAATATATACTATTAGTGCTGAGAAAAACAACTGAGGTTTTGGCTCATGGTATATTTTGGATATACTTAAAAAAATACAGAGATTGCTTGTAAAAAGGAAAAGTGTTCTTTTAAAAATGTCCACCACTGTTATCTTCAGATGGTTGTTTCATTGTCATACTATAGCTTTTAAACAGTTCTGTGAATTTTGGGCTTACAGGTTTGGGGTCATAATAATGATCTCTGAGGACTGACACTCACCCCTGTGGTCTGTAACACCATGTCTCTGGATCTGTGTTTACTTCAATCAGTTCTTGGGGGCCAACACCTTAAACTGGGCCTTGCTTCACCATCTTACAAATAGTTAGCTTGTTCAGGTGAACACACTGATGACAGGGTAGACAAGCCGGTCTCTATTCATTCACCAACACTGCTGGAGGAACTACTCAAAGTACAGGATGTTAAAAAAAAATTAACAGCTGGTAGCTCAATTTTTAAATGAAATGTATTTTAATAAACACTGCCTTTATAATTATTCAAAGAGTGTGTGTACATTTTTGGGGGACACCCTATATATTCTTTAAGTGGTTGGTCAGTTGTTTACCTTTTAAAGATTGACTAGGACTTGGACCTTATCACTCAGCTGTTTGGTCAGGTTATTGTTCAAGAACTCATCTTATTGTTCTTGACTTCCAGAGGAATGGTTGCCTTTATTGATGATGATGATTATTTTAAAACCTTTTTTTTTTTTACTAAAATTTTTCTGCCCCTGCTAGTTACTGATTCTGTTATTCTTAGTAACGTGCTTTGGGAATCCTTTAAGAATGTTGCTGGGTTAGCTATGTCAAGAAACAGATGATAAATTGACTTCCAGATTTAAAAGTGATGTGGCAATATTTTCTCTCTTAATCACCTTTGCATCATTAAACTCCATGTGCACCCAATGTGGGACTGACTGGGAATCGTTTTGCCTTAACAGGTCAAGGTGTCAAGTCAGGCTTCTTTATGACTTTTGAATGCTGGCAATTCTGCCCAAAAGTCCTAAAATAACAAGGGGCTCCAGGATGAATCATCTCAACTTATTTTAGGCTTCCGGTTTCCACTGAATAACTTTTATAATTCAGTTCATCTAGCTGGGGAGAAGCCTAGCCAGGAGGGCTGTGACCAATCAGGGTTGGAAACTCGATAATGAATAGAAGGACTTGGTAAAAGCAAACTTTTTAATTTTAGAAACAAGGTCAGCTTTCATTGTTGGGCCAAGCTAACTGTCATTCATGCCGAAAGAGGCTGGGTGCCTGTCTGAGAGCAAACGAACCACAGTCAGAAGCTGCTGGATTCATGAGTTGCTGTGTTGACCCATTTCATGTAGTCAGAATTAGTTCTTTGGAAAGACACATGTGGAGCAGCATAAAAGTGTCCAAAACGTGAACCTATTTTTACTTATAAAACAATAAGTCATTTGGTAGAAAAATCAACACTTGCTTTTTGTTTTGTTTTCTTCTGCTCTTGCTTTATTCCTCTTTGAACTGGTACTGCTTTTCTCCTTCCTCATTAATAAATCTCTTTGTTTCCTATGGAGGAGAATAAATAAACCCTTCCTTTCTTCTCACAGAAAAGCCTACTACTTATATGTATGTCCTTCACTCACTCCCATTAACCCCACAGTGCCCTGTCCAAACCGCTGATGGGGAGATAGGAGCTATCTCCTGTAAGCATGTGAAAGCGTGGTCACACATTTTTTTTTAAATATATTTTATTGATTTTTTACAGAGAGGAAGAGAGAGGGACAGAGAGCTAGAAACGTCAATGAGAGAGAAACACTGACCAGCTGCCTCTTGCACACCCCCCACCGGGGATTTGCCCACAACCAACGTACGTGCCCTTGACCAGAATCGAACCTGGGACCCCTCAGTCCGCAGACCGATGCTCTACCACTGAGCCAAACCGGTTTTGGCCACACATTTTTTTAAATATCACCATTTCATAGGAATATTGATGGAGTGATCACTCCCAGCTGTTCCTCTGAAAAATAGTCACTTTTGAAAATCTCATATCATATGGTGGTCGCTTGAGATTAGAAATTAAACTGAAGTCCTGAGCTCAGAAATAAAACTAAGAAAAAGTCTGTTAGACGGTTAAGGGAGATGACCTCCTTTCGTGGTGTGCAGTAGAGTCTCATTCTTTTGTGCTAACCAGGCTCCTTAGAAATGTCCCAGGCCACCAACTTGAGTTTCTCCTTTTTCCTCTGTGCCCCACTTGAGCACATATCCATCTTATCTATTCCCTCAGCACTGATGTGCTGCGTCAGCACAGCCAAGGGTTTGCTAAGCCTAAGGGAGGGCCATGAAGGATGAAGAAGACAGGGAAAAAGCTGGGTCTAGGTGGATCTTCTGTGCCTGGCTGAGGCCACAGAACAGATCCAGACTGCAAAGCTGATGCTTTATTTACAGTCAGGGGCAACAAGGTAATTTACAATGTTCTTGTAAGTTTCACTTGTTTTGGCAGCACTTGCTGCCCCTCCCACAGCACACTAATTGCCCAAGAAAGATCTTGGGAGCAGTCTCAAGATCAAGCTTAATTATGCTTATAGGGCTGTGCCCTCCAATCTGGGACTTGTTTGCGACTTTGCCAGCAGGTCAGTCGGAGGCTTAATCCTATAACCACTCCCTACACACTGGTCTTTATTTTACAAAGTGGCATCCATCTAAACTGAGAAGTTATGCAGATAAAATTTACATCTGCAAGACTAACAAGGAATTATTAGTCCAGCCTTTCATTTTATAGAAAAGAAGATCAAACAAATAAGTTAAAGACTATGCACAATATTTCATGACTTCTAGAGAAAACCCTAACCTTGGAGTCTAGGTCCAGGTCTCTGCTCTTCTCATGGCTACGTTAGCCTTTCTGATTTACCTGTGGCTGTTAGTCTCCTTACCAAGGACTTTTATATATCAAGAGGGTGGATTCCAGAGCATACATTCCTGGAAACTGAAGGAATGACTCCAATGGCAAGAACTTGAGAGATAGTAGCAGGCTGATTTGGGTGCTCTTTTATCAAAGAACAGCTAGTTTGGAGAACAGGATTTGGGATGCTTTCAAATTCACACTGCCTGGTGACTGTAAGATCTGCCCAACCCCAAGGTTGGCCACAGGAAGGTGCTTCTTAGTCCTGGCCATTGTTCTGTAATAAACTGTGGAAACTGTCCACCTAGATTTCTTCCCATAAAAAAATTACAACCTTTGACCTTAAGTTTCTGGTAATTAAAATTGAATAAGGCAACGTTCCCTTCCCCCCGCCCCCCAATTCCCTTTGTTTCTCAAAATATTTATTTATTAAATATATTTATTCTTTGTAGAAAATTTGGTAATACAGAAGAGTTGAAAAAAAAATAACAGTGAAGCCAATCACTGTTAACACTGATATTTTTCATTCCTGTTCTATTTCTATTCCTTTTCAAGTTAAAAAAAACTAATGGCAATATTTTCTTTTATTTCTCTGGGTGTAAAAGTAATATATGCCAATTAAAATTTGGAGAATGAAGATAATAATAAGAAAAATATATCACGAATAAGCTTGCGCCCAGAGCTAGCCTGAGTGACACATTTCTTTCTAGCCTCCTAACAATAACAAAAATACATCTTTCCCCATTTCAGTCCTCAGTCCTAAATTAACCAGTGTAAAGCTAAATGGAGTTTCTGATGTTTTCCACTTGGGTAATATGAAGAGCTTTCAATTAGTTGCTAAAAATTGAGGCAACACTGAATATAGGTGAGCTCTCATTTCAAGAGATGAATTCAGTCCAGACTTGATAATGGTTCACATTTTAAAGCCTATGACAGAACATCCTGAACACAGCAGAGGTGCATTCTAAAATGTCAAGAATAATTGTAGCTTCTTTCAGCTAGGTTTTCTTTTAAGAATGCCTGGAGACAGGGCAAGCAGAGTCTGGTTATAGGTGGGACTCTTGGTAATATATAACATGAAGGGATCTCTTATAGAAAGGATGCTCATAGCTTAAGTGCACTCCAAAGACTCTAGCCTATTGCAGCTGCAGGCTGTATCTGAATGAGCACACACTCTTGTTATTCCCGGAACACCAATGTCTTATGTGTTTTCTCACTTTTCCTCTGCTTGTCTCTCTTCCTTCCAACTAAGAGGACAAAGTGCATTTGAACACAATTCCTCTAATAGGGCCAGACTCTTTTCCAAATGTACATTCTGTTCAGCTTGTATTCTCAAAGTGGAGTACACTTGTTTATCAATGGATCACATACAACATTGAAGACAGCGTGAAACAATCCCTGCTCATGCACCCAATAGGGGTCTCTCTCCTAGTTCCAGTGGCAAATTCTATTTTTATTACTTCTTTGGCACTGTTTTTTATTGGGGGAAATAAAGCTTAGGACACATATGGAGATTGTTCTTCTACCTCCCCCTTCTCCATAGAAAGTTGTGAATCCTATACTTATTTCCCCCACTTTTCTAAATTTCCAAAGCCTGCATTGCAGTAGAGAGGAAACTGTATTTTATTCTCTCCCTACTCAGTACCACAAGGGTGTTGCAAAATTTAACCCAACTCTATGGCAATCAAAACTCCCATTCTCCTTCCTCTACACATAGTTTGGTAGTTGCATCTTTGGCCACATAAAAGGATGCTCATTCAGATATCAGTGAGATCCCCGTGTGGGCACAGCCTGCTATGTCTTCCCTGGATGGGATGTCATGGGCTTTCAATTGGTTCCCACGTTAGCCAAAAGAGTGAGTCCTCTCTAACTCATGTTGGGATAATAATAACCTGTCCCAAGTGTTCTGACAGAGAATATATGGACTCAGTGGGGGAAGCTCATCATTCTCAAAATGTATCTCTGTTCCCATCTTTCCTCTGACAGCCCACCTCCTCCACTACGTTGACTTCCTTCTAGTGAAGAAAGAAAATCACTGGTCGAGTGTCAGTGACAGATAAAATAAAGGGCAACATTTTCTGACATTTGCTGCTAGGATCACCAGACAAGTGAATTAGACTAAGTCAATGGTGACTATTTCCTGATTGAGAATTGAGAGGATTGATGGGTTCCTGAGAACTTGACATGTACTGTCTTTGACACATATTTCTTCTGCCCCAGAGCCAGTGTCATGAGCAGCTCTGGCTTTGGATGGTTGACTTTCAACTGATCTTGCATTTCACCCTTAATATGCTTTTTACAAGTATCTATCTATCTTCTTTCTTTCTTTCTCTCTTTGTAGCTACTTATCTGTCTCATCTATCTCTTCATCTATTTTTAAATCCACTATTGGGTTTATATAAACTCACTCAAAAATTAAAGTATAAAACAGATGACACGTGCAGAATTTGTTAAGAGGAATGAAATGAGTGTCTGTGAGTTATTCCTTGTTCCTTGTCATCTGTGCCTTAATTTATAGTGGAGACCACCTGGCAAAACCAGCTCCAGCTCTATTCCTGGATGTTTTCTTTAATTTTGCTTTTGTATTTTTTAGAAACAAGTGAAAGATCAGTCACTTTGAGTCATTTAGTTTTACTTCAGTTGTGTGTTGAATTGTAAATCTCTGTTTTTATATCTATAATGCAATGGACAGGGGGAGCATCCACACAACACATGGTGGGATGTGTAATTTAGTACATTGCCAAGTGTCTGTGGTCAAACTGGTATTTAGGATCACAGAGAGCTACCCAGAGAGGTGAGCAGTCCTTTAGAGGGTCTGATCAATTGGAAATGGACAATCTGATCAAGTGGAATATCTGACTAGTGCAGATGCTGAGTAACTCTTCTTCCTGTAGCAGCAGATCCATAGCTCTCTTTAATAGAATAGAGAGGTATTTGCCCTTATGATTTAGATAATTATTTCTACTATTCACCTTTCCTGGGACAAGGCATAATATGTTCACCTTCTCTTTAAAACATTAATTTTAAATCTTAGTAATTGTGATTTCTGTGACTAATCTTGATGACCTCAGGCCTTAAACAAAGATCTAAGTTGCTTTGGGTTTATTGTCTTCCTAACAATTTGGAAGACTATGATGTTATATTCTGTAATATTCAGCAGTGTGATTAAATGAGTATAGATAACAAGTGACCAACATACTAATGTGATTGTTTATGAGAACAAAGGCAATCTATTTATTCTTAGGTGCATTAACTTTTTTTGTGTCCTTCCCAGGCATCTGCCTGCACAATGAATAGGTAGGACTTTCTAGAAGAGAATAAAGGCTCTTTAACCAGGGATATACCTACCTACAGTTAAACCTGAAATTAGATCTGGGACTACAAGCTAATTAAAGTATAAATCATAGAAATAGGCAAATTCTGATCATAAAGCCAGTTAAGCTCAAAAAGGGCTTTCTTTGAGAAATCCTCTACATTACAGGATCTAAAGCTGTAATTTAAATAAGGACCCAACATATTAGGGATGGTTCTTAATTATATTCGTTTTGGAAAATAATTAATAGGAATATATGCACACCATGCAAGTTATCTTGTGTGTAGTGATTTGCAGGACCATTTAATTCATGGTGAGCCAGAGTTCATGGATCCACAGAAGGCTAAATTGTATTGCTTGGAATAAAATCTAATTGGGCATTTCTAAGTTTTATGACCTCCGGCACTATATGCTTCTAGGAAATGAAAGTGGAGTGTTCTGTTACTCAGAGATCATTTTATGGAATACCCAGTATATCCTCCATACCTTTATAGTGACTTTCCTTTCTGTTATTCTCCTTTTCTTTCAATGCAAAATATAGAGAGAATAAATAAACTATTGCAATTGTTTTTGAGCTTTATAATTAGCAGGTTTAGTATAGTGTAAGAATTTTGGAACCAAAAGATTTGTACAATGAACAGTATTTTTTCCGTACTGTAATAATACCAAAGGATTTTGATATTAATTAAGAAATGCAGATTTCATTTATTGTCTTCTTGGTTAGTAGCCTACATTTAAGAAAAGTGACATAATTGAAATATTAAACTAAAGGGGAATGCTGATAAAGGATTTGGTTTTGGTGCATGCTTTATTTTGTGATACATCAGTAACCTTTGCAAAAATCTCCTCCTGTCAGTAGCAACATTCAATCTCACACAGCATACAATGCAATTTGTGTCACTCTAGATGCTGTGCTAAGACGACATTGCCCTAAGTGCTCTGAGCAGTCAACCTTTACTGCAAATGAGTTGGTTCAATATGAGCAGGCTGGAATAAGAGCTGATTTAGTCCCATGATCCACCCAGAACCTCGGGTATATTCAAAATAAACTATGGACTGCAGGATGCTGTTAAAAACATGCGGCTCACTAGGTTAGAGTCATATTTTTAAATAAGCCTGCTGGGAGTGAGCTGCCATTCATGGCTCAGTGATGCTACAAATGGCTTTTCAACTGGAAGTCACTTCCTGTGCTATTTCCAAAATACTGTAAAAGGTGTAAAGAGCAGAAAGAGAGGGGAGCTTTATATTTTAAAAGGTATAACCTGTGAGAGAGAGTTTTGGACATTTGCTTTGAAGCATTTCCATTCTGAGGCCTCCTGAGAGGACAGGGACTGCCTTTCTCTCTCATTAAAACTGCAAGGACAGCCTTCTGGAATTCACTAGTGATTGAAACTGATATTTGCTTCCTGTACTCTCTTGTTTTAGACTAATAAGTTTGACTCCCTCCTGTAATTTTGAGTGCTTTTTCTTTATCTATATTTTATTACGTGCCAATGGGATGAGGGGGTATATTAAAAAAAAACAAAAAACCATGAATATTGTCATTAAGAAGCTTATGAAGCAGTTGTCTTGGTCAAGAAACATTGAAGTCCAACATCTCTATATTATACTACAGATTTTCCTACCTGGTGTATACTTATTTACTGAGAACTACAGTGGGTGGAAGACAGAAGGCAGATTTGGAATCTGGAATTTGCAATCAAGGTGAAATAAAGAGTAGAACTTGTCTCCTCACTTTCTGTCACCTGCTATCATAAGTTTTGGTTGGTTCTTTGAAAATAATGATTATTGTTCTCTAGAGCCTACAAAGTAATGTGTGAAGAAATTAATCAAGAACATCTGCAAAACTGTAAAGATTGATTTTTTTTTTTGAGGGGGATGGTTTGGTACATGAGTGCACAGCAATTGTCAAAGTTTTCCTGTTTCTGTCAAATATTGGTGGTAGGGGACATAAAATATCTAGTTTTGATGCCAGTTACAGTTACTCTTTGCACTAAAGTGGATGAAATAATTTTTCCATTTAATATGTTTATTCAGGCATGTTTATTGCCCACCTATTAGTTGTTGGGCTGCCTGAAGGGCTACTAGATGAAATAGTTCCTTTTCTTGGATCTTATCTGAATATGACACCCATGATTGATGACAAAAAAACAAGGATATAAAATTAAAGGGAAGTTACTCCCAGCTGAAGATACAATGGCAGATAGCCTACTTTGCAGAGCACATGGAAAAGGATACAGCTATATTCTTGGTACAGAAGAGGAAAGCTGCCTCAACAAAATTCATGTCACATTTTGTAAAAGTTAAAATCTCAACCAACAAAGAGATCTTCAGTGTTGGAGTCTGGTGGACAAATACGGTGATTTCTTTATATATGTCCAATGTTTTACTATTTGAGATAACATTGTGACACCTTTATAGATCCATACCATTCATTAGATACACACTGTAGCCACCTTCAAATGTAGTTCTTATGAATTATTCTCACTATGACCACACAATTTTATTACTCAGACTGACCAGAAAGCAATTCTTAGAGGGTTATACTTATATATAAGGGAAAGCTTGCAAATCTTGATATGTCAAGGGAGCAGGGGATAGTGGTCCCCAGCCTCTGGCTACTAAGTCCTCTGCTTGTTTCTAACTACTCACAATGCAGTTCTTACACATGGAAAAGCCTTATTTTTAAAATCCCAACTCTGTGGTCAGTCTGTTTTCCCAAAGCGATCTCTAAGCTATTGTGCTTAATTGTCAACTAAGGAGGGTCCCATTATGGCAACAGAAACATGAGGTAAGCCAGATGTATGGGAAGGAAGGGAATGAGAAGGTCCTTCCTTTAAGTAAATGGGTTATAGATATCCAATGAGTTCAGCCATAAGAAGTACTCAGAGATAATGCTCTATACACTCCTGCTTGAGGAATTTCTGTGGTAAAATGAATATAAAATATTCTGTTTTTTTTGTGTTTTTTATTTTTATGAACATGTTTTATCTTATTCATAAAATCTCTAGAGAAGGATTGTGGACACTCTGAATTAGAATCAACCCTATCTAGTTTGATACTTTAGTGGTCAACCACATCTGTTATAGAACTATATCAGTCAGGCTTCTCCAGAGAAATAGAACTAAAGGACAGATAGATGATAGATGATAAATGATAGATGATAGGTAAGTAGATAGATAGATAGATAGATAGATAGATAGATAGATAGATGATAGATAGATAGATAGATAGATAGATAGATAATTATGAGGGATTAGCTCATGAGTTATGGAGACTGAGAAGTCCTACAATCTGCCATCTATAAACGGGAAGCTTAGGAAAGCTGATGATGTAGTTCCAGTCTAAACCTGAAGATCTAGGGCCCAGGAGAACCAATGGCATAAGTCCCAGTCTGAGTCTGAAAACCCAAGAATTAGGACCCTAATACCTGAGAGCAGGCTACTGGAGGCTAAAGCAAATAGCAGTTAGCATCAAAAAAGGCATTGGAAGACAAATAGACTTTAATATTCAGCAAGCCCTGCTGTGATTGCAATGGCTCCAGGCTTTTTTTTCTGACCTGATAATCCTTATATTGTATATCAAACTTTACTTTGATCTGCCTGTATGCATTGCTAAAAGGCAAATGTCTATTCAAAGTGATTAAAAAGGAGAAAGGACATACCTCTTCAAGAAAACGTTCCACCTGGCCCCCAATGCTTTCTAAATTTATATTTTGTGTGTAGTGTATTTATTGTGTCATTGGCCCTCCTTCAAGTCATCCTGAAACCACTGTGAAGGTTGACTCACATGACCCACATGACCCACAATCCTACTAAGGACCTATCTCCCCTCTGGCACACAGAACTGAAACAAATGTTTTAGAAATTATATTTACTCATATTATGTAATTCACTCAAATATTTTCAATTCTATTCTGTTTCAAACTTTTAAATGCTAATTAAGACACACCAAAGTAATTTTATCATGTATTAAAGGGTTAGACAGCAGTATGAAAAACACTGCACTTAGCCAGATGAAAGACAGATTCTATTCTGGTGATAGTTTGGATGGTCCACAGGGATCTCAAACTGTTAAGGACATTTACCAAAATAATGGCTACAAGAGTTATGATAGTTAATTTTTATTCTTTTTCTTTGTTTCTTCCAGGATCTTCCACATCTTCTAACATAAACACTATGTCATTTGACAACCCATGCACTTCATTAAGTTTGTCAATTATTTTCCTTATCTCAGCTCAGTGAGTTTAAACTTTAGTCCTAATTTTTTTCTCTCTTGAAAATTAATAAAATGTTGACTCATTCTTGAAAAATTATTTTTCCCATTAAAATTTTTCATATCTGTTTGCTAATTTTTCATTTAAATATAAAAACAGAATACACAGGGGAATAAGCAACAAGACAGGACTTACCTGAAGAAAGGCCAAATGTGAACTGGTGGTCATTCTGCCCATTCTGCTGATGGTATTCCAGAGAAAGGCAGAATAGGAGAAGATAAATCCACATTCCAGTAATGATAGAAAACTTTATTTTCTTGACAAAGCAGAAGTTACCTTTAATGCATGCAGCATACTATGGTATTTTCTGTTTATCCTTCTTGTTTCTTTGTTTGTCTTTAATTTAAATTCTTTTTAAAAAAATATATTTTATTGATTTTTTTACAGAGAAGAAAGGAGAGGGATAGAGAGTTAGAATCATAGATGAGAAAGAATCCTCTGTCAGCTGCCTCCTGCACACCTCCTACTGGGGATGTGCCCTCAACCATGGTACATGCCCTTGACTGGAATTGAACCTGGGACCTTTCAGTCCGCAGGCTGATGCTCTATCCACTGAGCCAAACCAGTCCTGGCTAATTTAAATTCTTTATTGTTTAAAGTATTACATATGTCTCCTTCCCCCCCACCCCCATCTCCTGGCCGCACGGCCACCCCCTGCAGCATATGCCTTCACCCCCACTCTGTGTCCATTGTTTATGCTCATATGCATACATACAAATCCTTTGGTTGATCTCTTGCCTTCCCTTATAGGTTGAACAGTCATTTCAATGCTTCTACAACTCTGGGTCTCTTTTTGTTCATCAGTTCATTATATTTCACAATGAGTGAGATCTGTGATATTTGTTTTTCTCTAACTAGTTTATTTCGCTTAGCATAATGCTCTTCTGTTTCATCCACGCTGTTGCAAATGGTAAGAATTCCTTCTTTTTACAGCAGCATAGTATTCCAATGTGTAGATGTACCAAATTTTGGTTTTTATGAATTAGAACAAAGGATCCATTTGGAGATAGTTATCTTAAGTCTGCAGAGGAACTTCCCAAAGAAGCTGTTCCCTCAGAGAGTGCTTACTAAGTAGGAAATGATTAATGAAGCATGACTGTTATTCTTCAATATTGAAAAAAATATACTTCATACCAGGTTTCACTTTTTCCTTTTGCTTTCTGATTTGTAAAAATATAATTTAAATTTCTAGTGGTTGATATTCATAATATATTATTAAGCAAGATAATTTTGACACAAAAGATACATATAATGATTATAATAGAAAAATGACCAGGAGATCATTTACCAAAATAATAACTGCAAAAAAAGTCATGGCTAATTTATATTCTTTTTCTTTAGATTTTCAGTATTTTTCATACCTTCTACTATAAATATTTACTTATTTGATAATCAGAAGACTAAAAGTAATTTGGCCTTTTGATAATCTTTTGACAATAATTTGCTTATTCTTTTGGCAAATTTTAATAAAATCACTAAAAAAATATAACATGAAATAAAATGATTCTAGAAAAGGTTGAAAATTTTTATTTATTTACCTGTAAGCTATAAAGTAATAAATACTTTGAGACCAAAAGTTGTGCTCTTATTTCTAAAAATTTCCAATTGTCTAACCTAGCACCACAGATTTACCTCTTTATAAGTGGGCCAATAATGTCAAGTGTAATTGAAAGTCAGGATTTTATTAACTTCTACTTTTTCTAAATCACCAATTCTCTAGTTCAATAATAAATAAGAAGTTTGAATTGAAAGAAGTTTGTTTAGTTTTTAAACACACCTACCAAAATATATAAATTGAAGAAAGCTTTTACATATTCCTACTTCTACACTCTAATTATTTGCACTGCTCTTGTTCACATCTGTAAATCCAGTCTTAGACACTCCTTGAGAGCAAGTACATAACCAATACTTGGGTGCAAATATTTTAACCAATATTTTATATATGGTTTTATCTATCAGCCTTGTCTATGAAAGATCTTTGACAAGTTCTAAAACAAATAAAGTCACATATATCCACAAAGGATAAAAATTAGCTCCAGTCCCTTGCCTTTTCTCAAGTACACCATGTGTATTTCCTGCTTCCAAGATTTGAGCCTTTGGGTAGGCTGTTGTCTTTCCCATTCTCTCTCTGTAAGTCTTACTTGTCCTTGGAGGCCAAGAAACTCATGGTGAAAACAAGCTGTGATCTTCTTTATGCTGCTATAGTAAGTAGTTTACCATTTATTTTACCACCTATCTCCTTTTTCAGTACATATTCATGTGTAGTTTCATTCTTCATATAAAGTATAGATTTTTTGATGTTTGATGATTTATTCTACTTTGAGTTTTCAGTGCCTATGAAAATATTTTGTTTGTGGTAATCTGTGACAACTATGTTTTGAGTAAATTAAAATTATATAAGGATAATGAAACTGAGGCTTATTATATATGTAATGAGTAATAGAGATATCTTTTAATAAGTGTGTAATTTTCAAGTTTACTACCTTGAAGGAATACAATATTCATAAAAATGTTTATATTTTTAAATGTGAGTTAAAATATTGTTCTATGTTTAAATGTCTTCTTAATGAATACTTGCTCTGGGCAAATCATTGTACTGGATATCATGGGACAAAATTTAGTTTCTCTTCCCAAATATAGCTTAAGAAGTTAATAAATTATTCACATGAAAATAACATTGTATATGTTAAGTACCAACGAGCATAATTTGTTCAGAGAATAGAAAATCCAATTTAGGAATAGGTATATTGGAGAAAGCTTCTCCAAAAGAGGAGAGAGACTGGGCTTCAGAGGAGCTAAGGAAGTGTGGAAGACAAAGAAAGGCAACTAGTAGAAGATAGTTCTTTATTCCACTTTTATAATGAACCGTGTGAATGTTTGAAGACACAAGGGAGAGAGTGATGGATGAGATGCAAACAACACTTACTCTTTTCTGAGTGAGCTGAGATGATGGTCATTGTGGAAAGCTTAGAGATTTCACAACCACCAATATCATTTATAGACTCAAGCATGCTTAATGCTAATTTGGTTTGCTAGTGCTTTTGTAAATAGTTCCCTTCTAAGTACTTACAAGAAAATCTTGTGGTATAAGGAGTCAAAATGAGCTGAGTTCCTCATGGCTCTAACAGGTAATCATGGTAGGTCACTTAGTCTTTTGGAGGCTCAGTTTCTCCTCATGTAAAAAGTAGAGATTACATTTACCTTCTAGAGAAAATGTATTCAAATGCCTACTGTTGTTGGTACTTAGAGGCACACAATAAAAAGGTACAGAAAATGACAATTAAGATGACAATAATAATAATGATCCATCAAGTGGGTAATTGAAGGCTGTCAGGATGTTCTATTTGAGTTAGTGAGATGTGCTCTCCCTAAAAGAATCTTGGGTTTTATGTGACAGTATCAGAGTCCCAGTATGAACATTCTCCCCTGCGGCACATGGCATGCCTGTGGTCTCTAAATGGCAGGATTGTGGTGGGCATTCAGGAGTTGACCAATGGTACACCCCACGTCCGTGGTGGGCATTCAGGAGTTGACCAGTGGTACACCCCACGTCCGTCTACACTTGGTTCAGCTGTTTAGAGGGCATATGCCCATGTCTGGAGGAAATATAAAAATGTCCTCTCAGTTTTCTAACTTCTTTGAGGCACTTCACACATCAAGGAAAAGTTAAGTAGTCATCTGTGGCTGCTCTGCAGGCAGCTGCCTCCCACACACAGCGTTCAGAGTTGAAGGATGAGATTCTGACCCACCTTTCACTGGAGTTGAATCATTTTCTTACATTTATTGGCACATGCAAATACAGAGCTTCTACAGGACTTGCAGATGATTTCCCTTCACTTCAAAAACAAATTGAATTTGAGGTACATTGAAAGTTCACCGTGTAACTGAGACAATGCTCTATTATCGACAGAAGAACGCATTCCTTCCTTCACCGGTTCATGCTTAGCAAATGTTAAAGTCATCTGGGAAGGCAATGGATTAAAATATTTCTTTAAAAATACTGAAACTGAAATAAAAAATGGAATAGGCTGTATAGGCATAAATGGATCAAAGTTTCAGTGAGATTTACTGACACTTGTTGATTAATGAAATTATATTATTTTTTTGTTTGTTTGTAAGAAACTTAGCCATCAGATGTATACCAGGCAATGTTTGGGAAGAGGACTGAGCTGTTGGGAAATGTGGCTATAACACCACCAGTTAATTTTTGAATCTCAACAGCCCCGAAGGGAGGTCTTTTTAGATAATCACTATCTTTTTTGCCTATTTATTTTTGAATTACATTTATAGTTTGAGTAAAAAAAAACAAAAACATTCATATGGTTTAATGTTCAACTTATAAAAGTTATACAGTGGAAATATTTCACTCACAACCCCTTTCCCCAGCCTCTCAGGTTTCTTTCTTTGTGTATTTTTTCATCTATGCTTTATGTGTACATAAGACAATGTGGGTGTTTATGTGTTTTTGTTAGACATTGCCAAAACACTCTCCATAAAGGTGGGGCCAATGTATAATACCACCCACATAAAAGCTTCTATTTCTTTCCATACTTGCAAAATTTATATTACTCCTCAGCTGGCCAGCATAGAATTCTGCCTTTGTCATTTCGCCCCAACAAGCCCCCGCTTAACCCCCACACAGAAAATGTACCTAGGTCTTCCCTCTAAAAGTTCTGTGTCTTTCCTGATGTTTTCATCCTTTGAGGATATTTTATGTAATATCAAAGGAGTGGCTTTTAAAATCAGAGCTTTTTAAAAATTCTAAACAGTACAGCACATTGAAAAACCTGGGCTCTGGAGGCAGGTTGCATGGATTTGAATCCAAAGTCCAATACTTACTAGCTGTATGGGCTTAGCATCATTCTTTCACCTCTTTGAATCTCAGTCCCTCATATAAAATAGGGAAAATGACTTGCCTTACTGACATTGTGTTAGGAATAGATGAGATAATGCATAGAAAGCATATGGAACTTGGAAGATACATAAAGGATAGTTGGTGTTGTGAGAGCTATTATTAATAAAATCTGTGCCACATGCCATTCAGCGAAGAATATGCTATATATAAACAGGCTTAGGTTACATGTCAATAGCAACAAATGGGGTTCACATTTTAAAGGAAAATGTTTGTCCTTGCATACAAAAGACCATGTGATGAAGAATCAAGGTTAAAGAGAAGACAAACAGGCACAAATTTGGGGGTCACGTTGTATTTGTTGGCTGTGGAAAAGCCACCAGCAAAACCTGATGATGGAGCAAAGCTAATTTTATTAGATTTACTGCAATAAAGAGGGAACACTATGTAAGATTTCCTCAGGAATGTCTCAATAGCTGCCAAGTTAGGGAAGGATATTTATAGGGATTTGGGAGCCTGGCTGGGGACTTTTGCCAGTTGTGATTGAATAGAATTTATGACATAGGCTTTGAATTGGTGACCATAGTGAGACAGGATCGTGGAGTAAGCATTATAACATGTAACCTCCCAGGTGTATGTATTTGCTAGAGCAAATAGCTATTATTTTTGCCTGTGTCCAGTATTGTTTAGAAAATTGGACATGGGGAATTTAGAGATTGGGATGTTTTGGAAATCAGGAAGAATGTTTGGTCCCAGCACTGCCTTACACAGGGACAGGGAGGTATGCTTTGTCTTGGAATTGGTTAGCACAGTCAATTAGGTTGGCTTCTGTTCTTATCCCAATTTTGTTGCAAATAAGACCTGTCACTTTGGGCAAGGTACTCAATATGCCACATACTTGTTCCCTCTTTAGTGTCCAAAGAGCCTAGTAGCCCTGTCTTTGGAGGAAGATGACACTGAGGGCAGGAGGTCAAATGCAGAGAATCCTGGGCCAGTGAGGAAATGAGAAGTGAAGAAGACCATATCATATCATCTGAGTGGAGATCTAGAAATAGTGCTGCTCAATTAAATGAAAAATTTGAAGAGAATAAAAATGTCAAAAATAGGGTAGAATCAGGTGGAACAGTTGGGGTGATTGTTCAGAATCAAAGACTGACTGCAGAGTTTACACTGAGCCAGCATTCTTCCTGCTATCATTATGATGTTTTGGAGGTTGTTCTGGTGATTAAAGGAGCCATTCAACCTGAATACAACCTCAAGGCTCATTTTGCTTATCTGAACAATGGGTATGATATGACTTAACCTACCTAACTGGCATTGGTTGAAGAGATCAAAGAAGGTAAGAAATGGAACATGCTTTATCTATAATAATAAAAGCATAATATGCTAATTAGACCAGACAGCCGAACAATCTTCTAGACATCATTCGGTCATCCTTCTGGACAAAACCACCACGTCAGGGACTGAGGCAGAAGTGGCTGGGGGTGATCAGGCAGGCAGGCAGAGTGGTTAAGGGGGATCAGGCAGGCAGGGAGAGTGGTTAGGCGGTATCAACTAGGCAGACAGGTGAGCAGTTAGGAGCCAGCGGTCCTAGATTTTGAGACCGATCTCCAATTGCCAGTTTATGCCCAATAAGCAGGCAGTCAGACATCCCTCAAGGGGTCCCGGATTTTAAGAGGGTGCAGGCAAGGCTGAGGAACCCCCTTCCCAGCACGAATTGTGTGCACTGTGTCTCTAGTATATTATAATGTTCTTTAACCTAAGATGTGAATATTAACATTTTAATTTTGTGTCTGTTATTAAGGAGAGTTTTTGAACTAGGGAATTTGTTTTGTATACCTTGGGCAACATCATACATGGAGCTTCCTTTCCTAATTGTATAAGACCCCTCCAGGTTGTAGGATAGGGTACAAATATGGGGAAAGATAAAAAGTCTTTGATGTTCATCAGACAATGCATGGCTGGGAGAAGTAAGCAGCTGGCTGAGTTTGTTTAAATTTCACCCACTTACATCAGGAATAATGATACATTTTTAAAAATTCTGAATCAAATAACGTTTATTGAAAATCTGTACATGTTACAGCACTGCACTTTTTATATCTATTATCTTATTAAATTCTTACAACTGTATGTGGGGTAGGCATGATTGTCATTTTTTTGAAACAGTATCTTGAAATGTTTGCTTTGACAAGGATATTTCCATTGTTAAGATTCACTGCCAGGAACTGTACGTGATGTTTTATTCTGTCTTGAAAGCCATTTTTCTCATGCTATATAGTCATAGGCTTAAAATGTCATGCCCTGGACTTGGTTCATAGAGCAGCAAATGGCAGAACTGAACAGAGA
The DNA here is from genome assembly GCF_964339955.1 of Pipistrellus hanaki. Lineage (NCBI taxonomy): Eukaryota > Metazoa > Chordata > Mammalia > Chiroptera > Vespertilionidae > Pipistrellus > Pipistrellus hanaki. Next base: position 131,678,401 of record NC_140504.1, on the reverse strand, counting down.
CCAACTGTGGAGCATTTGACAATTTACTTTAAAATAATGATCTCAGACTCTAAAGGGAAATGGCTTCAGATATAAACAATTTTGCTTGGTGAAGTCCAAGGACAAGATAATGTTTATTCAGTCACTTTTGGCCCTCTGGAGTATAAAGATAGATGATCAAGAGAAAGGAAAGAGACATTCAGACAGGTCAGCATTCCCTAGCTCCTGGCCCGAGTGTGGCTTTTCCTTTTTTCTCATATCTCCAGCAGTATTAAATAAATAAAAGCCTATTTAGTTAGCACTCTAAGTAAATTCCATAAAAAAGGATGGTCACATGCTCAGGGCCTGATACAGGAATTTTGCTGTATTGCCTTTTTCTGTTCTAAAAGAAGAATGTTATATTTCTGCTCTTCAACTTAAAGAGTGTGTTGTATTTTGTGTGTGTGTGTGTGTGTGTGTGTGTGTGTGTGTGTGTGTGTGTGTGTGTGTTTAAGGAGAGAGTAAAAAAAGTTTGCATGATTTTTTTCTTAGATGGTTGGGGCATCAGTCACACTATTTTGGGGAAGTAACATTTTGGATGTGCATACAGGTAAGACTTTTAACTACATTTTTTAAGTGAAAGACAGTCCTGATCACTTGGCTGCTATTAAAGGCTAGTGCTTTGAAATTTGGATGTATGCTATATATGAACTGTGAACCTACCTGTAAGTTATCACATCAGTTTGTGTTTTCATTTTCCCTTCAAAAGCTCCACTCTCATTAAATACTACCCCAGCAGTGCTTCCAAAAGGATATTCTATGACCCAAAAATAGAAGCTGCATAGAAACAGAGTGTGATGATTAAATGTTTTAAAAAAATATTAGGTTAAATTAATTTGAACAGATTTCTTTATGTCAAAATTACTCAAAGTGCATTTTATTTTTATCTGCACTTGGAGCTCCAAGAGTAGAGAATTGGGTGTAGTTTCCCCCCCCCCCCAAAAAAAAAAAAAAAATCTGTCTCTGATTCCTAACACAATTTTTTTTTAGGAATTACTATAAATCATTTTTTAAGGAAATGTTACCGTAAAACAAAAGCCAGATGAATAATTCCAATTTGGGGTGCTCTATTTAATTGTGTAGAAAAAACTAGCTTGTTTACCTGGCATTTGAAAATATGTTTGATGACTTTTACATGCATTGTACTATGGGCTTAAGTTTTACATATGCTATTCCACAGGCTATTGCTCCCTATGTTCTGACATTGTATACACTTCCTACAGATGGAGGAGGTGCCTTGATTATTTCTTCATGACAGATATTATTGGAAGAGTAAAGAAAGTACTATGTTTCTACCCAATGATTGTTTTTCTATAAATAAAAAATATTTTATTGAAATATGTATCCTCTTAAAAGCTTATAATATTGTGCAAATAAATAAAACACAATGATATAACTCAAGACCAACAACTTCAAAAGTTAATTGTTTTTTACTAAAAACTCTGCTAAAACCAACTGAGATTTTGATTTCTAGGCTTAGCAGTTTGTATCCACACTACCACATAAATTCATATTTGATGAATTACTGATTGACTGGATGGAAATATTGACTTCATAAAAAATATAGCCTGCATATGTCTCTTCTGGTTGAAAAGAGACCAATTAGATGAGAAATAAGAGTATTATGAGCCGAAACCGGTTTGGCTCAATGGATAGAGCGTCGGCTTGGGGACTGAAGGGACCCGGGTTTGATTCAGGTCAAGGGCATGTACCTTGGTTGCGGGCATATCCCCAGTAGGGGGTGTGCAAGAGGCAGCTGATCGATGACTTTCTCTCATCGATGTTTCTAACTCTTTATCTCTCTCCCTTCCTCTCTGAATAAAATGAATAAAATATATTTTTTTAAAAAAAGAGTATTATGAAAATATAATTTATGAACAAATTTGAAAACTTGGGTAAAGTGGCATTTGTAAGTTATTATGTAAATACACATATATATAGAGAGAGGGAGAAATTAAAGAAGAAATAGAAAATATTAATAAAATAATCCATGGCAAATAAATTAATTTGATATTCCAAAATCTCATAAAATAATTCTGGTTCTGGAATTTTCTTTTTTACTTTTTTTATTTTTCAATGAAGCTGCCATTCAATATTATTTTATATTACTTTTTTAAGTGTACCATATAGAGATTAGATATTTATATAACTAAAGAAGTGATCCTCTCAATAAATCTAGTACCATATACATAGTTATTGTACAATATTATTGACTACTAGAGGCCTGGCGCATGAATTTGTACACTGGTGGGATCCCTCAGCCTGGCCTGTGCCCCCTGGCAATCCAGGACCTTTTGGAGGATGTTGGATAACCGGTTTTGGCCCAATCCCCACAGGTATGATCCAGACAGGAGGGAGCCTGATCCTGTACATTGAGCGTCTGTCCCCTGGTGGTCAGTGCGCATCATAGTGAATGGTCAACCAGTTGTGTGGTCACTTAGTCCTTTATATATATGGATACTCCATGTGCTGTACTTTATTATTACCATGACTATTTTGTAACTACTAATTTTTACCTCTTAATTCCTTCAACTTTTTTTAACCTAACCCCTCAATCCCCTCCTATCTGATAACCATTAATTAGTTTGTTTTCTGTATCTATGAGTCTGTTTCTGTTTCTTCCCCCTCTTTTATTTTGTTCCTTAGATTCCATATACAAGTGAAATCATATGGTATTTGTCTTTCTCTGTTTGACTTATTTCACTCAGCATAATACCCTCTAGGTCCATTCATGTTGTCACAAATGGTAAGATTTCATTTTTTTATGGCTGAGTAATATTCTATTGTATACCACTTCTTTTTCCAATTATATATTGATCAGCACTTAGGTTGCTTTCAAATCTTGGCTATTGTAAACAGCACAGCAATGAACATAGGGGCACATATATCTTTGAGTTGGTATTTTGAATTTCTTTGGATAAATATCCAGAAGTGGAGTTGCTGGGTCTAAAGACAGTTCTATTTTTAATTGTTTTAGGAACCTCCACACTATTTCCATAGTGGCTGCAGTGCTCGAGGGTTTCCTTTTCTCCACATCCTCAACAACACTTGTTTTTTGACTTACTAATGATTGCCATTCTGACTCGTGTCAGCTGGCATCTCATTGTAGTTTTAATATGCATCTCCCTGATGATTATTGGTGATTATCTTTTCATATGTCTATTGTCCATCTGGATGTCCTCCTTGGAGAAATGTATATTCAAGGCCTCTGCCCATTTTTTAATCAAATGTTTTTTGTTTTTGTTTTTTTGTGGGTGTGTTAACTTGTACATTTCTTTTATATTTTGGATATTAACCCTCTATCAGATGTATCATTAGTGAATATCTTCCCCATTCAGTAGGTTGTCTTTTTGTTTTGTTGATGATTTCTATTTTTAGTTGATGTAGTCTCTTGTTTCCTTGCCTGGAGAGATATAGCAGCAAAAATATTGCTGAGAGCAACATCAGAGAGTTTACTGTCTATGTTTTCTTCTATAAATTTTATGGTTTTTACGTCTTACATTTACATCTTTAGTCCACTTTGAGTCTAATCTTGTATATGGTGTAAAAATGTGGTTTAGTCTCATTTTTTTTAATTTGTCTGTTCATATAATCTACTGTTGATTTTCTCTAGTGTAGTCTTCATTGCAGTTATTGTATTTCTGAGTGTTTTTAATTTGTGATTTATATGCCCTTATTTATGCTTATTGCTACATCTTTGTTGAAGTTCTCATTAAGTTTCTTGAGTATTCTTAATTAGTGTTTTGAACTTTGTATCTGGTAATTCACTTCCCTCCATTTTGGTTAGTTCTTTTTCTGGAGATTCCTTCTCCTCTTTTATTTGAAAATGTCTCTTAGTCATTCCCTTCTCTTCTTTTATTTGAAAATGACAAAGGCATATCTTAATCTCCTATTTTGGTTGCATCTCTGTGATTGTTTCTACGTATTAAGGTAGACCAATCCTGGCAGGGTGGTCTTATGTGGTAAGTGTCCTATGTGCTTCAGTGGCACAATCTTTTTGATCACCTGAACCAGATACTCCAGATGTGTTTCTTGTGTGGGTCCTGTGTGCCCTCCAGTTGTAGTTGAGTCTTGATTACTGTTGGCACAACAGTTGGTGGGGCTAACTAACCCTCAGGCTGACTGTGAGTATTGGCCACAACCACAGTGAATGAATTGTTGTGAGGCCTGACCCCACAGAGCAGGACTCTCCCCAGCAGGCTCTGGTGTGTGGCAAGATTAGCCTCTGGGTGTTCCACTTGTGGAGCTAATTGGGCAGTTCTCTGCTGTGTTCTGAAACTGGTCACTGGGTTTATTGGTTCTGGGGCCTTTTGGGAGGGGCTCCAGTGCAGACCAAAATCAGTTGCTGCCTGGTAGGGGCTAAAGAGTGATCTGTGTTTGGTAGCTGCACGTGCTGGGCCTGAAGGTGTGTGCAAGAGGTCATTCTGTGAACTGGAGCTTGCTGCCACCAATACAAGTCTTGGGGCCACTCCACTCAGGGCACTTGAGGCCTGCTATTTCCTGCTGGCTACCTGTAAGGCTTAGCCACTAAAAAAGTATTTGCAAGTGTGTGAATTGGTTGAAGCAGGGAATCACCAGGGTAGAGTGGTTGATGTTCACCATATTAATGCAGATTCTGATTTTACCAGGTGTGAGGAGACCTCAACACAGGGACAATGGCAGCTTTTCCTCCAGCTGTCATCCTGAAGCTACATAACTCAGTTTCTCCCTGTTTCTGGTGCCCCCTGAGCTGCTGTCTTTCTACTGGAGCCCAGGGTGAATCCTTGGAATCAAGTGAATCTGTTCATGGGCCCTTTAAGAGGATGCCTATTTCCAGAAGCCTTCTATCTCACCTGGATGAATGAAGTTCCTGCTGATTTTGCAGTCAAATGTTGTAGGGGCTCCTCTTTTTAGCACTGGTGCTCCAGGCTGGGAGCCCATGTGGGGCTGGGACCCTTGCTCCTCAATGAAAATTTCTGCAGCTGAGATATCCCTCCCAATTCTCAACCACCACATGTGGGTGTAGAACTAGTCTGTTTTGCATCTTCATCCTTCCTACCAGTTTCTATATAGCTTCTTCTTTATAGTCTTAGTTATAGGACTTGTGTTTGGCTAATCTTCAGATGGTTCTCCAGGTTGATTGTTCTATAATTTATCTGTCATTTAAAAAATATATTTTTTATTGATTTCAGAGAGTAAGGGAGAGGGAAAGAGAGATAGAAACATCAATGATGAGAGAGAACCATTGATTGGCTGCCTCCTGAACGCCTGATCTTGGGGATCATGCTTGCAACCCGGGCATGTGCCTGACAGGAATCAAACTGTGACTTCTGGTTCATAAATTGATGCTCAACCACTAAGCAACACTGTCTGGAAAGCTGTTGTTTTGATGTGGTTATGGGAGGAGGCAAGCACAGTGTTCACTATCTTGACCAGAATTACTGGTTCAGTAAGTTTTATATGTGAATTTTGCTAGAGTTGTAAAAAAATAGGTAATTCCTGTTCTGGGGAAATTTTTAAAAAAAGGTGAAGAAATATGTAGCTTATTTTATTAGTTGGTATATATTTTACAATAGTGCATAAAAATAAAATTATAGAACAGTATTATTTTTAACATAGATTCAGAATCCTAAATAACACATTAATAACAAAATATAAAGGTTTAAAGAAATGAACAGAAAGTAAAATAGGATTACCCTGCCCAGGTGGCTCTGTAGGTTGGAGCATTCTCCCATACACCAAACAGTTGCACGATCAATTCCAAGTTAGGGCACATATCTAGGTCATGGGTTTGATACCCAGTTGGGAAATGTATGGGGGACAACCAATTAATGCTTCTTTCTCTTTATCCTTTCCCCTCTTTAAAATCAACAACAACAAAACAACAACAACAACAACAATAATAATAAACACATATCCTTGGGTAAGGATTTTTTTTTTAAGTAAAATATGATTCTATAAAAGGAATGGAGCCGAAACCGGTTTGGCTCAGTGGTAGAGCGTAGGCCTGCGGACTGAAAGGTCCCGGGTTCGATTCCGGTCGAGGGCATGTACCTTGGTTGTGGGCACATCCCCAGTAGGGGGTGTGCAAGAGGCAGCTGGTGGTCGATGTTTCTCTCTCATTGATGTTTCTGGCTCTCTATCTCTCTCCCTTCCTCTCTGTAAAAAATCAATAAAATAAAAAATAAAATAAAAAAAGGAATGGAAATTTAGTTCACATCAACAAATTTATTAATCTAATGTAGCTAATTTACGATTAAAGAAAAAATTATATATAGTTATTTTCTCCAGTTACAGAATAAGCAACAGTTAATAAAACTTGGCATGTATTTATGGTAAAATCTCTTGCAAATTAGGATTAGAAATGGATGTGCAAAAAACTATGCATAGTATTTAATGGTAAGACTTTAGAAGCATTCTTATTAAAGACAGGAGCACAATAACTGATTTTGCCCTAATATTATGTTAGAGAGAGACTATTCATAAATCTATATTAATATTTTAGTCGCATGATAGATAAAATAGATAGCAAATGCTTAGATCCAAGCTGCATGAAACCATAATCATTTCAATAAATGGTTTTGAGATATTTGACTTTCCATAATAAAAAAATAAAATAAAAATGACATTTAAAATGTTAGAATAAAATATCCTAAAACGTCGTGAATGACCACAGGATAGGATTTCTTTAACTAGATAACTTAAGAAGTTATAAATAAAAAATAATTTATGTGTTCTAAATATACAATTAGTACTATAATAGGCTTAAAAATTCCAAACATTCTAAATTTATTTATATTTTCATCTAAAAATATATTTAATATTATTGAATTGCTTATATATAAACTTTAATTTATATAAATTGACACACTTTACAAAATTTATAAAAGTCATAAATATACATTAAAAACTTTAATATAAATTAAAGTTTTAAACATTAAACAATTCAACACATGTTAGAATTAAAATAGTAAATATATTTATGATTGCAGGATAAGAAAGGATTTCTTAAACCAGATACCTCAAGAAGTTATAAATTTAGGCATTTGACACATTTTATAAAGATTAAAAAGTTCTGCTTCGAAAATACATCACAGTTAAAATATGGGTAACAGAAGATATTTGCAGCAAAAAAACAGATCAATAATCATAAGCCACAAAAATATAAATATGTGCTAAACTCTGAAAAAAAAAAAGATAAGCAACTGAATAAAAAATGGGCAACATATATGAATAGAAACCATAGAAGTGAAACTTGAAAGTGGTAACAAATATATGAAAATATCATTGACTTCATTAATAATCAATGAAAGCAAAATGAAACATTGATTTTTTATTTTAAACCCAATCAAAGAACACATTACAAATGCACAGAAAATCCAGCATTGGAGAAAATTTGGGAAATAGGAACTCTCAAGCTAGGCTAGTGATAGTGTAAAGTGTAGAACACCATGGTAATATCTTAAATAATAAACGTCAATATAATAAGTGTCTGGTTGTCTGGTTGGCCACTCAACCAATCAAAGTGTAATATACTAAGAATATGCTAAGGCTGCTCAACCACTTGCTATGACGTGCACTGATCACCAGGGGGCAGACACTCCTACTGGTAGGTTAGCTTGCTGCTGGCGTCCAGTTGATTGGGGCTGAGCAAGATGGGCTGGACATGCCCTGGATCCCTCCTGTGGTCCCTTACCAGCTAGCCAACATCCTGCGTTCCTCCCCAGTCCTGATTGTGTACTGGTGGGTTCCCTTGGCCTGGCCTGCATCCTCTCGCAATCTGGGATGTTGGAGAGCCAGTTTCAGTCCAATGGTGGAAGGACTGGTCACTATGATGTGCACTGACCACTAGGGGGCAGATGCTCAGTCCAGGAGCTGCCCTTTGGTGGTCAGTGTGCTCCCACAGGGGAAGCGCTGCTCAGCCAGAAGCCAGGCTCACACTGGCTAACACAGAGGTGGTGGCTGGAGCCTCTCCTATCTCTGTAGCTGTACTAAAGATGCCCAACAGCTTAGGCCACACATGTCAAACACAAGGCCCGCGGGCCAAATCCGGCCCGCCAGGCCTTGCAATGTGGCCCACACCGCGCTGTCATCACTGCACTCCGCTGCGTTCCATCACAATGATGCGCGGTGACATAGGAGGCTTGTGATCTCGCCGGCTGGCCGCCATACTTGCTATCTATTACACATGCGCATAGATAACAAGTCACGCGAGATTCAGGAGGCGTGACCTATAGTCCGGCATCCGATGTGGTTGTGCGGGTGGCAGAGCAGAGGAGAGAGTGAGTGTGTGGGCATAAAAAATACACAGCAGAAGCTGCCAGTTCCTGGCATAAAGTGCAGGCATAAAAATCGCAACAGAATCTGCTATCTGTACCCAGCCAGGCATTTATTGACTGACTTTTTTTCTCTCCACTCCATCTGCCAAATCAAGCTATCCCTGTGCAGTTTTCAACTTTTTCCTTCTAACGCAGATTTCCAATAAACTACATCTTTTACTGCCAATATTGATCCCAAAATGTCCAGGAAAAGAAAAGTTGATGGTGAAGGCAGACAATTTAATGACAAATGGGAAAATGAATACATGTTTGTGCTTAGAGAGGGCAAACCAGTGTGTATATTGTGTTATGAGACAGTGTCGGTGATGAAAGAGTACAATATACGTCGTCATTTTGACACCAAACATAATGTTAAGTATGGCAAATATACTTTGGAAGAAAAGCATAAAATTGTTAAAGAACTAAAAGGCAAACTACAATCACAGCAGCAAATGTTTACAAAGGCTACAGCGAAAAATGATGCTGCAGTGAAAGCAAGCTTTATAGTGGCTGAAGAAATTGCCCGTACTTCAAGGTGTTTTTCAGAGGGTGCCTTTTTGAAGCAATGCATGCTAAAAGTGTGTGAGCAAGTATTCCCAGACCAGATACAGAGTTTTCAAAATGTCAGTTTGTCAAGAAACACCATTGCAGATAGAGTTCAAGAACTCTCAGGAAATCTATCATCACAGCTGGCCGAACAGGCATGCAGTTATCTCGCTTTTTCACTTGCTATTGATGAAAGCACAGACAACACTGATACAGCGCAGCTGTCCATCTTTATACATGCTACGAAGACCGACCTCTCTGTCACTGAGGAACTTTTAGATGTAGCTGCCATGCATGGGACGAAGACTGGTAGAGATATATTTGAGGCTTTGGAGAAATCTATAAATAATTTTAAATTACCCTGGGAAAAGTTGGTGGGGCTAACTACCGATGGCGCACCTTCAATGTGCGGAGAAAAGAAAGGCTTGGTTGGACTAATGAAGGAAAGAATGCAAAAAAGTCACTGCCACACACCCTTGATTACTTATTATTGCATTATCCACCAAGAGGCTATGTGTGGAAAAGTTCTGGACATGAATGACATAATGACCACAGTCATTAAAACTATTAACTTTATACGGGCACGTGGCCTGAATCATCGCCAGTTCCAGCAGTTTTTACAGGAGGTGGGTGCAGAGCATGGAGACGTGCCATACCACACAGAGGTAAAATGGCTGAGCAAGAGTGCAGTCCTCAAAAGATTTTTTGAGCTCAGAGAACAAATTGCTCTTTTCATGGAAAGTAAAGGAAAGCCCTTGCCTGAACTGTCGGATCCCGCCTGGCTATGTGATTTTGCTATGATGTGTGACATATGCGAGCATCTCGCCCAACTGAATCTGAAGCTGCAGGGACGCAAACAAGTCATCACGAAGATGTCTGACATGATCACAGCATTCCAGCGTAAACTTCAACTATGGAAGTCTCAACTGGAACAGGACAATCTTGCCCACTTTCCCGTTTGTTTGAGTATCTCAACCACTATTTCTAGTACTTTTCCTTGCAGTCGGCTGGCTACCAAAGTTAGCTGTTTACTAAGTGAATTTGAGCGGCGCTTCTCTGACTTTAGAACACAGCACTCAGGCTTTGAAATCTTTGCCAATCCTTTTACAGTTGATGTCAACAATGTGCCCCATCACCTTCAGATGGAGATAATCTAGCTTCAGTCTGACAGTGGCCTGAAATCAAGGTTTCAGGATGTTGAAATTGAGGACTTCTACCCTCTACTGCCCCCTGACTCAATGCCAGAGCTCCGACTTCATGCTGCCCGTATTCTATCCATGTTCGGGAGCACCTATCTTTGTGAACAGATGTTTTCAATAATGAATCTGAACAAAAACAAGCACAGATCACGCATTACCGATGACAACCTCCATGCTGTTTTGCGGGTTGCTACAGCCCAAGAAATAAAACCGAACATTGACTCATTGATCTGGGGAAAACGGTGTCAGACATCTAGCCAGAAAACAAAACAATGAGCATTTTAGGTACATTCCAATATTACTGTTTTGCTTGATACCAATATTACTGTTTTGCTTGATAGCATGTGAGTTGGTTAACAGCACTGTTAAGGAAAAGATTGTTCCACTCATTTTAAATTCACATTTCTGGTTAACATTGTCAGTTTATGACTGTTCAGTAAACCATTCGGCCCACGATTTAGGCTGGATTTTAGATTTTGGCCCCTTCTCTGATTGAGTTCGACACCCCTAGCTTAGGCCCTCTCTGCAGAAAGCTAGCCTAAGCCATCAATCGGACATCCCTCGAGGGCTCCTGGACTGTGAGAGGGCGCAGGCTGGGCTGAGAGATGGCCCCCGGAGTGGGCACACATTTCATGCACTGGGCCTCTAGTTTATTATAGTTAAAAATGCATGTTCACTATGACCCAACTATTAAATTTTTGAACATACTTCCTAGAAAATTCTAGGGTACATAACTGTGCAATTGACAACATTATTGTAAGAGGTGCAAACTCTTCTCAATTCTCATCAGTGGGAAAATGGGAAATAAGTTATTATTTAAGGTACATTACAGCAAGGTGATTAGTGATCAATGCTGGGGATGGAGGGAGCATTATAGGATTGGGGCAAAGTTTAGAGAAAAGGTCACTTTTATCAGTGGTATTTTGTATCTTTTAAAAAAATAAATATATGAATCAAATATTATAGAATGTTAACATTAACTCTTAGTGGCAGGCCCACATGTATTTGTTGTATTAGGTTTGTTAATATTCTGGGGAAAAACGTGTTTTAAATTACAAAAAAGAGACAGTCATGTATCAGCACAATGACACATTAGGTTGAGCCTTTAAAAATATATATCATTTTTCATTACTTCACTTCCCAACACAATTTCAGTGTATGCTAGCATCTCGGTCTTTTAAAGCCAGAGTTGCAGTTGTAAGTCTTTTAGAAACAACTATTCGATTAGTATATATAACCCTCCTCTACTGGCTTCCTCAACCAGCATCCTGTAATCTTCCCTGGAATATGGCTCCAGTTATCTTATAAATGCCATCTCTTCTCAAGCCTGCATGTACCTCAGCATGCTTTTTTTTAATTTTATTTAATAATCCTATAATCCAGGATTACCAGAACAAAGTTGTTTCTTTATAGAAGTACAATACATATCAAAGGAACTATAAAAAGCTTACTTTGAGTGTCTCGAAATAAAGTTAGGGAATATCACTTGGGTGTTGTGAAAAGGAAAATAATTTTTATTGATTGTTCAGTGCAGTTGTTGAAATTTCCTGTGAGGCCAAAGAATGACAGATCATAACACTAAGAAATTTAACACGAGGCTTGGAAGTGTGCAGCTTTGAAGGGAAATAGATCAGTGTTGTCTTCTTTTATTTGTTTCTTGGCTATAATTTATAAAATTCTCAAGTCTGAACAATACTACCTTTCTCTCCAAAAGATACACCTGTGTGGCAGTTAGAGTTTCAGAAGAGAAAGGGCTATTCTTGAATCAAGAGCTAGGACTCTCCCAATTCAGAATAAAGGATGGGACTTCTTTCTGGTCAATTTTACTCCAATATCTGATCAGTTAATTTCTGAAGGGCAGTTTCTCTCTCTGTATCATTTTATTTCAACCAATTTTTATGAATTTCCTAGTATGACAAAGCATTGCACGTTAGTATAGAGTTAAAAACTCCTTTTCTACATTTCAGATATAAGAGTGGTTAATGCAGGGGTGAACAAAAGTAGGTTTAATGTTGTGAGTACATGAAACAGTTCATTCTTGTATTATGAATTGTTATATTACCTATGGTGAACAACAGTAAACCTACTTTTGCCCTCCCTGTATTTTGTAAAGGACTTATTTTGGGGATTTTGATAATAAAAAGAAAGTAGTAAACCAACAGGGCTTCACAGTCCTCACTCTTCAATAGTGAATATACTCGTTAATCCAACTTAATGAAATGGTACCAAAAATGTAGCAAATAAGGGTAACGTTTACTTCCTTAACATCTATTTTATTGGAATATTTCCCCAATTTCCTTGTGCTGAAAGCCATAGAATTAGGCAGGAAGGAGGTTTACAGATCCCATCAGATTTCTAACTGTAATCCGGGGACTTTTTATCGATAGTATTATTTACCATTTCTTTTTCCTACAAGGCTTCATAAGTGAAGCCTCCATCCTGTTGTAAGGAACAAAGGAAATAATAGGGCATCAGGGATTATTGCTTAAGAAAGAACTGCAGAATTTGACCTTGCTTGTTTTTAAAAGCTAACACTTAGCCTTCACCGATATTTTATAACAGGAGAGCCCTCCGTTTTATATCAGGAAAAGACCTTCAGGTCTGTACCACCTGGGGCTCCATCTGTTCACTTCCTATTATGATGAGAGACTGGGGCCCTTCTTACTGGGCTAAGCTAAACAAAAGGTATTTCTCCAATCATCAACTATAGAAAAAACTGAGCCTCACTGAAAAAGAAAAATCCACCTAACTCAAAGCCGCCATACGTGTTTGTGATTTCCACTATTGTGAGCCAACAGTTATGCACATTCGCACACGTTTGGATCTAGGCCAGCAGGCCATTTGTGCCCGGCATCCTTTTCTCAGAAGGCTGAAAGCCTCATGAATGGCGAGGGCACAAACCCCAGGCTGTATTCTTGCTGTGGAACCTTTGTGGGTTTCATTCAAACTGATAGAGCTTTTTTAATTTTTTTTTTTTTATGGTTTCAGTTTCCGAGGTTTTATTGATAAAGATAACTATATGAAGAGCTATCTTAGGGCAGAAAATTTTCTTTCAAAGAAGTATTTCAAAAGCCATTATGCAGGAGCTAGAGAGAGAAATGTCTGCCTAGTCTCTGTTAACTGGGTAGTAGAAAGTGTTACATTGTCATTCAAAACCCAAGCACACCTCCTTCCTTTGCCTTTTGGAGCCCAGAGAAGTTCTGCACTAGTAAATCATGGAGTAGGAATAGCATCTTCAGTGGGTTGAATTGTGTTCTCCCAAAATTCATATCTCCATGGTAACTCAGAATGGGACCATTTTTTGAAATAAGGTCTTTGGCAGATATAAATAGTTGAGGATCTGGAGATGAAATCATCCTGAATTTAGAGAGTCCTTATAAGAAGAGAAGACAGTGAGACACAGAGAAAGCTGTGCGAAGATGGAGGCAGAGACTGGAGTGAGGCTTCTATAAGCCAACTACTGCCCAGGGTTGCTGGCAACCATCAGAAGCTAAGTAAAGGAGGCACCAGACAGTTCTTCCCTCAGACATTCCAGAAGGAACCAGCCTCTTGATTTTGGACTTTTGGTCTCCTGAAATGAGACAATAATTTTTTCTTGTTTAAAGCTGCCCAGTTCCTGGTAATTTGTTATGGCAACCCCAACAGTGAGGGTGGGGGTGGGGTGGGGGAGAGATTCGTCTTCTAAGGAAACGTCTTGACCCCTCTCCTCTCCCTTCACATTTTTTGGGGATATGATATCTCAGTGTTCTGGGATATATTTGGCTAGCAGATCACAATACAGAAGGCCTTATCTTTAGCTTTGATTCTTTAAAGATACAGTCACTAAATCTAAAAAGGGAGTGGGAAGATGCTATTTGAGAGCTTTCCTTCAGTGGTGCATCAGCCAATTAGTGCCATAGGATCCCGATAACTGAAAGTTGCATTGCCTAGGGTTTCCATTGAGAAACCTCTTTCCAGTGCCACACATGTGTAAAATTGGGTATTGGTTGTTTGGCTCAGACACACACACAAACACTCAGGGAAGGAGGGAGAGGGAGAACGAGATAGAGAGAAAGAAAGAAAGAAAGAGAGAGAATGTAAAGGAGATAGTAAGCTTACATAAAAGCATGGAATATAGAATACTCAATACAATAACTATTATTATAGTGTTGCTATTGTCCATTAGCCATTCAATCAACAAGTAAATATTAAATATCTACTCTGTGCCAGATGCTGCTTCAAATTGTTAAGATGGAATAGCTAACAAATGTGAAGCTTCTATTCTTGATTAACTCATTTTCTAGAGAGGAAACGTAGCAGCTAGAATAATGGTCCCCCAGATATACACATACCCTAATCCCTAGAACCTATGCATATGTTAGGCTATACTGTATTGTAAAGTGGAATTAAAGTTGCAGATGGAATTAAGATTGTTGATTAACTGACCTCCAGCCAGGGAGATTATCCTGGATTCTCCAGGTGGGTCCAAGGTGTTCTTTGAAGGAAGGAGGAAGGAGGAAGAGGAGAATCGGTGAGAAAAAGCTTTGGTTTCCACTCCATGATGAACACTAATGTTCTTCCTCAATTCCAAGGTCACCAGGGTCAGACAAGTAAAGCGGGAATGTAGTCTCTTTATACAGAAGAGGAAACAAAGAATTTAAACAGCTCTTCTGTGGAGAGGCATTTGATAGAAGAGGAAGGTTGATTTAATGCTAGCTATAAGCTCACTTTCAGTCCTATGTTTTTTCCACTCTTTCATACTTTATCTCACTGTCCAACTAACTCCTCCACCCATCCAAAAGAACCAATATGAACTGGATGTGAAAATGGATTTTGTCTGGTTTAGAAAGAAATTATTCATTTGAGGGAATAGAAAACTATGGAGCTGTCAGGGTGCCTTTAGAAACCCAAACATTTTTAAAACCTGGAATAGGATAATAGGGAAACAATTTGAGAAATGCAAATTAAAACTATAATGAAATATCACTTATAACTCTCAGAGTGGCTACCAGTAATAAATCAACAAACAACAAGTGTTGAGGATGTGGGGAAAAGGAAACTCTCATTCACTGATGGTGGGAGTGTAGATTGGTGCAGCCACTATGCAAAACAGTGTGGAGGTTCTTCAAAAAATTAAAAATGGAGCTGCCTTATGACCCAGCAATTCTACTTCTAGGTATATACCTGAAGAAACCCAAAGCACTAATTTGAAAGAATATATGCACTCCTATGTTCATTACAGCGTTATTTATTTATTTATTTTTAAAATATATTTTTTATTGATTTTTCACAGAGAGGAAGAGAGAGGGATAGAGAGTCAGAAACATTGATGAGAGAGAATCATCAATCAGTTGCCTCTTGCACACCCCCCACTAAGGATGCACCTGCAACCAAGGCACATGCCCTTGACCGGAATCGAACCTGGGACCCTTCAGTCCCCTGGCCGACGCTCTATCCACTGAGCCAAACCGGTTTCGGCTACAGTGTTATTTATAACTAGTGGCCCGCTGCATGAAAATCATGCACAGGGGTGGGGGAGGTGTTCCTCAGCTCAGCCTGCACCCTTTCCAATCTGGCACCCCTCGAAGGATGGTCGACTGCCTGTTTACATGGATTGGGCCTAAACCCCAGTCAGACACCTCTCTCATATTCCAGGACTGCTGGCACCTGCCTGCATGCCTGCCTGATTGCTGTTAACCACTCTGCCTGTTGGCCTGCTCGCCCCCAACTGGCACCCCTGCACCCCTGCAGACACACACACGCACACACACACACACACCCGCTGTCCTGATCACCTCTAACTAACCCCCACTGATGGCCTGCTCACCCCCAACTGGCCCCCTGCTGGTCTGCTTACCCCCAATGGCCCCATCCCCCCATCAGCCTGATCACTCATAACTGCCATCCCATCCTGGCCTGATCAACCTCCAGTGACCCAAGTTCCCAGCCCCCCTCTTTTTTTTTTTTTTTTTAGTGCCTCCTTGAGCTAAGACCAGGGCCAGCTAGAAGCAAGTATTTGGGGATTTATTTATTTTTTTATAATTGAAACTTTGTAGCCTTGAGCGGAGGCCAGGGCCAGCCAGGATGGGCAGAAAGCTTGGCTTCCTTCATCGCTGGGGGAAACCCAAGCCTCCTGCTTGCTCCATCTCTGTGGCCGCAGCCATCTTGGTTGTGTTAATTTGCATACTCATTCCTAATTGGCTGGTGGGTATGGCTTGTGGATGTAGTGTAGGTACAGTCAATTGCATGTTTCTTTTTTATTAGTGTAGATAACCACGATATGAAAGCAGCCCAAGTGCCCATTACTAGAAAATTAGATAAAGTTTTGAGATATATATATATGGAATATTATGTGGCCATAAAAAATGAAGTCTTATTAAAGCATGGATAGATCTAAAGGGTATTATGTTAAGTAAAATAAGTCAGTCAGAGAGAACAAATATAATCTGATTTTACTCATATGTGGAATCTGAAGAACAATATAAATGAAAAAACAAAATAGAAACAAACACATAGACCCAGAAAACAGACTGATGGTTGCCAGATGGAAGGGGGTTTGGAGTACAGAGAGAACCGTAGAAGGGAATAAAAAGTTCGAAGTGTCTCTGGTGAGGGAAATTAGGAACTTCCTGATGTTTCTTGGGTAGAGGACCCTAGAAGTAAACTTTCAGTGACTTGTGTACTTCATCTCTGTCTCCTGCCCCAGGGATTTCCACCATGTGATGTCACCTTGCTTGTCTTTTTATAGCCATGTACTAGTATGTAGCAGTCTAATACCTTGAGCACTTGGCTGGCCATTCTTTGATCTAGACCACTCAACGCACCTCTGACTTGGGCTGACAGTAAATATTTATTCCTGCTCTTAGCAGTCTTTGAGAACATTTGAGCTATTTTAGCTGGGCCTTTGTTTGTAACAGTACATTAGCGCCTCAATATACTTTTCTGTCAGCTCTCCTGTTGCAAAGACCATGTGCGTAGACTTAATGACCTGTTCTTTTTTTCTTGGTAAGTTCCTTACTGTCTCAGGATTACTTCTGATACTCTTTGTACTTTACTTCTCTTTCTGCAGAATTACTTGCTTTCCTTTTGTGCTGTATACCTGATTGTATTAAACTTTCACTCTTTCAATTGGCTCAGAATAAAAAAATATATATTATTTATTTGACTATGGATGGGGACTTATCGGATCTATTGCCTAATTTAGCACTCCATCCTTGTCTCTTAGTTCTTCCCCGCTGTTCACTAACTCCCACCCCTGCTTGCCTTCTTTCATATTTTTGACCAGCTGAAGTGCTTCCAGCCTTAAAGCCTCTCCACTGTCCTTTTCCTGTGCCTGGATTACCGTTTCTGTTGACATCATCTCATCCCTGATGCATTAGCTGCCCTAACTCCATTATGTCAAACAGACTTTTCTCAATTACAAAACCATTCCCATCTTTCTCATAATATTTAATATGATTATTTGTTTGATGAATTTGACTCTCCAATACTAGCATGTAGTTCCATGAGGATAGGGACTCTATCTTGTTTCCTGTTTTATTCCCAACATAATACATGGCACATGGTAAGTGATCAAGAGCATGTGATGTCTACAAGTAGAAATATGGATCAAATATTTTTACTAATAATGGTTATCAGCTGTGTTACACACTATACAGGAAAAGTTATAGAGCTTTGTGGACATAAACAGGGAGCTAGAGATGGCTTCCCTGACAAAGCAATGTTTATTCTGCCACCTGAAGAATCATAGTAAAGGCAGAGAGCATTTTCCAAGTGAGAGGAAAGAGCACATGACCTGGGATAGGAGGGAGCATGTGCTGACGTTCAGGGTGCCAGCTGAAGACAGTCAAAAAGGGGAAGATGAACAGACTGTGCAAATAACTTTTCTCTCTCAGGAGATTACAAACTTTCTAGATGGGGCCAGTGAACTGCAGGGGATTAGGATGGGTGGGCAATGTTTATTTTCTTGAATCTCCAGTACAATGCCTGAGGGATAGAAGGAGCTCAACTAATATTTAAGAATAAGGTGATTGAAGTTTAATAATTACTCAGAATGGAGAATAGCTATGTCTGTAGGGAGCCTGACACCCATAATTGTTGGTGAACAGTGTCATCAATTGAACCTAGAATTCTGTATGCTATCAGCAAACCTTTGTCATCACATCATTTTGTTCCTTATCATCTCAGCAGTCTCAATTTTTAGGAAATGTCCAAAACGTTAAGTGAGATAATCTGGCTAATCAGTGAATGTCATGAAAATTAGACTTTGGCTTACAGTTTAGAAGAATATCTAGTATTCAACGGTTAAAGGTAAAATAAAGCTCTGGTTTGTGCTTTGGTTAAGAAAAAATAATTCAAGTTACTACCAACAAAAATCTCTCTCTCAAAGTCTCATTTATTTATGTTGTTAAAATTATTTCAAATAGTCAAATACATTTGCTTAAAATGAAACAAAATAGAGATGAAATGTTTTCCTCTTAAGTCAGACATTGCATTTTATTTCTCAAATTGCAGTTCTTTGAATATGTTCTTGCTTAGTTAAAAATTTAAGAAGATTGGGAAAAGCCAATAGATTCAGGTACCAAGAATTAGTAAGAACATGCAGTCAATTTATTGTTTGAGTAATAGTAAGGCTAAAACATTTTGTAAGAAGCTTTGCTCTAGAAGCCACTCTCAATTGATTTAAAAGTGGAAGGTATTAACATTCACCAAATAAAGGGATGTTACACATTTATTTTAAAACTCGTTTCACTTGGTCATTGCTATGAAGGTCAAATTAGCTATAGTCAAGAAATGCATTCTAACAGGACAAAATGGAATTGCACACTCCTATTGCCATGTTTAATTTGTGCTATACACCTTAACATTCAATATGATAGAATGTTATTAAACTATGAAGCTGGCATTAATGAGGTCACCTGGTTCATCCAAGGCTTTTGTGTGGCATTTATTGTCTTGACTGACTTCAAAAATTATACTCTGAATAATATTTTAAATGGAAGTGAATAGAAATGTTCTCATTTTTCATCTTGAACATGGAGTTTTAAAGGCTTAGAAGAAACCCTTTATCCCATTTCCATTTTAAACAAACTTTCTTTTTTCTTTCATTTTTTTACTTTCTTTTTTCTTTAATAACATGCCACCAAGTACTCATAAAAAACTTCAAATAGAATTTAAACTTACAGTTTATTTTGTGGTGTTATTTTATTATACAGATTGTATTTTTTAAAGTTCTGATAATGATCAGATAGAGATTAGTTAAAATAGATTATAAAATTCTCATAAAATTTACTAGTAACTAATGACTGTTACTGCTATCTAAATTTGGATTAATGCCAAAGAGAGAAGGTTGAAAAATAATACTTTTATTATAAACTTGATTTCCTGACCTATTAATTATTTCCCTCTCCTGTGTTTCTTTTTCATTTAGGTATGACAAATCATTTGGCATATAAATTTTAGTGGGTATATAATTCAATCTTCAAAGCATACCAATAGACAAAAAAAAAATCATCTGTTTATTAAGTATAGTGATTGACCAAGATTGATTCAAATCATATATATGTAAGTGCAAATAATTTTCTTGCTCAGAAGACTATCTTAATACTACCAAACTCTAAGACTGAATGGCAATATTTATGACTGACTTAGAAAAATGATTTTTATATTTGGAGAGCAAGATCATTGCTTTTCAGTGAACTAAATGTCATAAGTGTGAAGAGTGGCTGACGTGTGGTGGGTACCCAATAGTTAGTTTTCTTCTTTTGCTCTAGTATCATTTCTCAACTTGTAGTCCCCAGACCAGCATCATCAGCATCATCTGGGAACTTGTTAGAAATGCAAATTCGCAGGCCCCACCCCCCATGTACTGAATCAGATTCTCCGGGATTGAGTTCCAGTGTTTTAACAAACACTCCAGATAGTTTTGATGCTTGCCAAACTTTGAGACTCTCTTCTCTAGAAGTTTAATTGTATTGAGCTTTCACTAATTTTATATCCCTTAGGAAAAATGAAGTTTAATTCTGTTCATTTTCTTACTTTCCTAACAGAGTTAACGTTGGTTGAGTTTATCACAATGTGTTATATATTGAGTTAATCTTAGATTACCTCATTTAATTCTTGTTACAATATACTATTATTATGGCTACTTTAGAGGTGAAAAATTTGGACTTGAAGAAGTTAAATAAGTTGCTGAATGTCACAGCTGATAAAGAGAGCTGGGATTCAAATCTAAGTAGAAGTAGTCTGATATTTTGTCTTAGTTATTGCTGAAGCTACTAATAGTACTTGTTTTAACAAAACTATTAGATCCCCCTTACACACTGCTCTTTCCAAACACAGTCTAAAATGAACAACTGCATTCTGGTACTGCATTCATTTTTTATTTAATATACACATATTTTTATTTTTCAGTTACAGTTGGTATACAATATTACATTAGCTTCAGGCGTACAACATTAGACATTTATCATTTTTGAATGAGTAAACTCCAATAAGTCTAGTGTCCATATGGCACCATACAAAGTTATTACAATATTATTGATTATATTCCCTATGCTGTACTTTACATTCCTGTGACTGTTTTTATAACTGGCAATTTATACATCTTAATCCTCTCACCTTTTTCAAACACCCCTTGACTCCCCCCCCCCCCCCCCCTCCTTCTGGTGTCATCAAAATGTTCTCTGTTACCTATGATATTTTTTGTTTGTTCCTTTATTTTGCATTTTAGATTCTTCCCTCCCCCCCTCACTTGTACTAGCTATTGTGGTTCAAATGAACATATCTCCAAAGATGGAGTTGATAACCTTAAAAGCATACCAGCCAACAACTTCATTTTGGCTTTATATTGAAAACAAGTGTACATGGAATACAGGTATTTTGTTTCTTGGAAAACAGATGCTGACTCCACAGATTAGTAACAGGTAAAGCAGAGAGGAGGAAACAGCAATTCAGGGAAACTGGGGAGTTTGGAAATAGGGGCAGATAACAGAAGGAAGGATGCCAACACATACTCTAGGCTAGGGAATAAGATTAAGCACAGTATCCTTGTTAGAAGTGTGGCCTGGAGTATGGCACTGAAAAGTCCCCATGAGCCATAGCAAAGCATTCTGATACTAGACCCTGATTTTTATTTAATGGCTCAAATGTGAGAAAATTATGGAAAGGGAGGCTTCAGAGGCCCTTATGAAAACAGAATAGATGACTGAAGGGTTCTGCAGAGGAAAAGTCTCTGCTGTTCATGTGCCTTTTTCCTTTACATTCCCTCATTCTTTATATTTTAGGTTAACTGTCCTCAACTTCCTTATGTGTCCTTGGGATTTCTGTGTAACGTTGAATTTGTCCTCTGTTTGTCACTTGTCAATGACTGGCAATGATGTTGGAATTCAGATGGGGGAAATCTATCCAATTACATCTGGGGGCACTTCAGGTCTGCCATCAGCAGCGGGGTTGGGCTGCTACCAGCCTGTTATGAAGCTCTCCTCTGCCATCAGCTCCTTGGCTTGTGGAACCTCCTCAGAGATCCCTGGTAGGTCAACTCTTCAATCATGCATTTCAGGCACAGGAGCCACAGGGCACACGGAAAGGCTTTGAACAACTGACTGTAATCTTTTTGATGTTATGTTTTCCCCAGGATATCACCTAATTGCTTTGTAAATGGTCCTGGTTTTTGCCTCTAACAATTTTGCATGAAAAATAATTACAGCGATTTTTTTTTAATGTGTCTAATACTTTCTCAGGTTTATTTCTTTCAACTTTTACTTATGCTGTCCCATTATAAAGCCTGGAGAGCTTGCAGTTATTATTCCTTGTCATCTTCCAAGGTATGTCCTTCATTCTTTAAAATGTTCATGTTCTCTGATGAAGAGGTGAATTGCTGGGTGGCCACATCTGCTGTGCTTGTGTAGCTTGTTACTGAGGTGGAAGGGGACTTGCTCACTTTAAGTGTAATTGACGTTGCTCTCCATGCTCAGATCTCTGTTTCTAAGGTTGAACAGCGGCTGAGGGTAGAAAATTTGGAAGCTGTGAAGACAAACAAGATGCCAAAATGACCTTCCTGGAAGCTATAAATTCTTAATTGCTGTTCAATTTTCAGAACTGGAGTTGCTCCTTAAAAGCAAGATGCACCTTTCTTCTCAGCAGCACAGCAGTCTGTGCCGGGGGCCTGGAAAGTCTCTGTATGTCAAATCTACTAGGCAGACCATTAGGTCTCAGTCCTTTTCTTCTCCCTTTCAGAGCACTGACCCTGTTCTTTCCTCCCCCCCCCTCCCCGCCCCAAATTCTCTATTAATCCTCTACCTCTAGAAGCCAGCTTCCATCCCAGCTCTTTCTAGCCTTGAATCTTAATTATTCTGCTCACATTGGCTTGTCTGTCTTCCTATGAACCTATCTTTTATTATTTGAAGAGTTCATGAAAAGGAATCTGGATTTCTTGCCTTTGTAATTAAAAGAAATCTCTGAGATTATGCAAGTCACATTACTTTGCCCTTCAGAAAATTATAATTGTTGTATGAAACAATATTTATGTTCTTTCCATTACTATTTCTTGGTGACTGAATAGCACTATGAATATTTAAGACCATTAAGAAAAAAAATGCAGTTATTATCTGTGTAAAAATTGCATTATAAGGGATTTGGGTGTGTTGGTTAATTTTCTATCTTTTTTAATTTAATATTTTTCTCTATTGATTGAGGTATTACATATGTGTCCTTATCCCCCTCACTGTCCCTCCCCACTTCCACATCCCCACTCTGTGTCCATTGGTCAGGCTTATATGCATGCATACAAGTCCTTTGGTTGATCTCTCCCTCTTAATCCCACCCTCCCCTATCTTCCCTCTGAGGTTTGACGGTCTGATCAATGCTTCTCTGTCTCTGGATCTATTTTTGTTCATCAGTTTATGTTGTTCATTATATTCCACAAATTAGTGAGATCATGTGATATTTTTCTTTTTCGAATTGGCTTATTCCACTTAGCATAATGCTCTCCAGTTCCATCTATCCTGTTGCAAATGGTAATAATTACTTCTTTTTTTTTTAACCACAGCATAGTATTCCATTGTGTATATGTGCCACAGTTTTTTAACCCACTGATCGGCAGATGGGCACGGGCTGTTTCCAAATCTTAGCTATGGCAAATTGCGCTGTTATGAACATAGGGTGCATATATCCTTTCTGATTGGTGTTTCTAGTTTCTTAGGATATATTTCTAGAAGTGGGATCCCTGGGTCAAATGGGAGTTCCATTTTTGTTTTTTTGAGGAAACTTCATACTGTTTTTCCACAGTGGCTGTAACAGTCTGTATTCCCACCAGCAGTGTACACAAGGGTTCCTTTTTCTCCCCATCCTCGCCAGCACTTGTCATTTGTTGATTTGTTGATAATAGCCATTCTGACAGCCATGAGATAGTACTACATTGTTGTTTTGATTTGCATCTCTCAGATGATTAGTGACTTTGAGCATGTTTTCATATAGTAATAATTAATGTCGTTTTTAAACATTCGTTTAAAATCTTGCTTGGCGTTGACTTGTATTGACATAACCTTCAAACATGTGGTATCTACAGAACGTGTGAAGTGCAATTAACAAGTTTTGCTTGAAAAAGTTTGTGTTTGGTTTGGTTTTTGTTGCAAAACTAGGGCTAAGAAGATGGCGGATGAAGAGCATATTCGGCACTGCATGCTTTACGAGTTCCAATTAGGAAGAAAAGCAAGTGAGGCTGCAAAAAACATCTGTAGTGCTCTTGGTCAAGATGCAGTTAGCGCCAGAAAATGCCAGCGTTGGTTTGAGAAATTTCGCGAGGGAAATTTTTCATTAGATGACAAGAGTGGTCGAGGCCGTGTGTCCAATTTTGATCAAGAAGCTCTTCAAGCTCTTTTGGTGCAAAATCCTCAAATTACGCAACAAGAGCTTGCGACAACTTTAAATTGTTCACAAAAAACAATTTCCAATCAATTGTGTGCACTTGGCAAAGTCCAAAAGTTTGGAAAATGCGTTCCTCATGAGTTGACCGACAACAACCGTAATCAAAGAGTCACAATTTGCAGTTCGCTCCTCTCTTGTCAAAACCGTTTGCCGTTTTTAGAGCAAATTGTTACCGGAGATGAAGGATGGGTGCTGTATGTTAATTTGAAAATGCGGCCTCAATGGTTGGACAAAAATGAGGCTCCGCAGCCCACGCCAAAACCTGACTTGCATGCGAAAAAAGTGATGTTGTGTGTTTGGTGGAATTTTAAAGGAATTCTTCATTATGAACTTTTACCATCTAACCAAACCATTACAAGTGCAGTGTATAGTGCCCAATTGGAAAGGTTAGCCCAAGCTTTAAGAGAAAAAGAACCCGCGCTGACTAATCGGAAGGGCGTAATTCTTCATCACGATAACGCACGACCGCATACTGCAAGAATCACTGCTGAAAAACTGCGCCAGTTGGAATGCGAAGTTCTCCCTCAACCTGCATATTCTCCTGATATTGCCCCTTCCAATTACCATTTGTTTCGTTCTTTGCAAAACTTTCTTCTTGGAAAAAAATTTAATAATGAAGAATGCCTCAAAAATGCATTGACCGAATTTTTTGCATCAAAATCACAAGAATTTTACAACAGAGGGATTAAAATGCTTCCTGAGCATTGGGCACAAGTAGTAGAAAACAACGGCAACTATATTGTTGATTAAATTTTGTTGTATTGTTTAAATAAATTCGATTTAAAAAAAGTATTATAAAACGACATTAATTATTACTAGACCTAATATCTCTTGGCCTTTCTTATGTCCTCTTTAAAAAAACAACATTTGGTTAATTTTTTAAAAAATATATATTTTATTGATCTTTTACAGAGAGAAAGGGAGAGGGATAGAGAGCTAGAAACATCGATGAGAGAGAAACATCGATCAGCTGCCTCTTGCACACCCCCTACTGAGGATGTGCCTGCAACCAAGGTATGTGCCCTTGATCGGAATCGAACCTGGGACCTTTCAGTTCGCAGGCCGACACTCTATCCACTGAGCCAAACCGGTTTCAGTTGGTTAATAATTTTTGTTTCATATATTGTTTTAATTTACACAGAAGACAAAACAACTATGCTGATTTGTGAAAAACCCATTTGGATTTAAATACCTTGTTTTTGAAAAGTATAACAGGACCTATGTCTTTCCCCCCATTAATATATGACATATAAATATATAATATATATTATTAATAAGATAATTTTGGCTCTATATATCAACATATTTCCATTTGAACATTAGGATGCTAGGGGAAATCCAGGGACTTGCAAATCGCAAGACTTGAACTTTGACCAGGCTATGCCTTTAGCCAGCTACTAGACTTCATCTAGTCACATAACCTCCCTGGACCTGTATTCTTTTCATCATACTAAAGAAGTCCTACGATGTGCTATGTTTCAGTTTCCAAGTCTTGATTCCTTGTTTTTATGTATCCAATGATAATGGGAATACTGATAAGACCCAGCTAATGAAGAGCCTCCTGGAGCTTGCTTTTCTTGTTATACTGAGCTCTTTGCAGAATTCAGTGATGAAGCACACAGCAGCCTTCAAAATGGCCAGACTGGGTCATCTTATTCCTATTTTTTGAAGTGTGAGGCAAATGAACTTGAGGTAACTTGCCATATTTCCATTGGTTTAGGAAATGAGTGGTATAACTGGAAGGCTCATCTTTTCTGGTAATGCCAGTGAAGTAGTAAATCAATATATCATCAATAATTTCTCCATAAGGGGAATGAATTGCAAATACTTCAGTGTTATCTTTCTAATATTTTCATCAAATATTTATATTGCTTATAAACAAAATAACATTGGATGTAGAGTTAGGTATCTTGCTCTGTTCTCTCATCTTTATATTGTATTATGGAAATTCTCAAAAATATTTATTTTTTTGCACCAAATTTTATATGTTAAACTGTATATTTTAAAACTGTCTTAGTTTAATTTTCAGATATTGTTTTTCATGTTTCATGTCTTGGATTCACTGAGTACTTTCTACCTGCCAATTACTTTAAATATATGATCTCACTTCATATTTACAAAAATAATATCATGTAGGTATTATTATTATTGCCATTTTACAGATCTGAAAATTAAACAACACAAACCTTAAGTAATTTGCCTAACGTTACCCAACTAGTAAGTGGGAAAGTTCGATCCACATAGAGTATCTGAATCTAGTTTATAGGTTCTTAGCAACTACCTTAAGGAATGTATCTGTCTCTGTAAGTTGTATTAGAGACTCCTTATTCTTATTTTTTTTTTAATCTAATATTTGCATAATTAATAGATGGCCACTTGACCTCATAGACAAATCATTTTACTTCTCTGAGTCTTGGTTTTCTCATCTACAAAATGAGTAGTGTCTTAACAATTCTTAACTCAAAGAACTGTTGTGAAGATTGAAATGATGTGTAAATACCTTAGAAAATGACAGCAAAGCATCTTTCTCAGGGTGGTTGTTCTGTAGTTTAGTTGTATTTCCAGTTTTGTCCTGGGAGAGCATCAGTGTAGCTTCCACTTATTCTGCTGCCATTCCCCGCCCCCCCCCCCCCCCCCCCCCCCGAGCAAAAGCATCTTTCTTTCCAGAGATTCTCAACAAATGGCTTTTCAATGATTCTGAACCCTGAGACTTTTTGGCAAGAATGACCCTACAATTAAAATCAAATTTTTGCTTTTGAAAAAAGCAGATATTTCCTTGACTTTTAGATTTTGATGTGAAAACAGATGTTTCTTGATTTAGGATGGGGTTATGTTCTGATAAACCCATTGTAACTTGAAAATATCCTATGTTGAAAAAGTATTTACTACTAAACTGTAGTGTACCATTTGTTTACCCTAATGATAATATGGCTGACTGGGAGCTGTGGTGAGTTGTATCTGTCACTGTCCAGCACCATAAGACAGTAACAATCACATATCTTAGCTCAAGAAAAAAAAACTCCAATTCAAAAATACAATATTCACTGAATATGTAACATGTTTTGCACCAAAATAGAAAAACTGCAAGTCAAACTATCATATGTCGGGGCCTGTCTGCATTTGAAACTATAAAGACTCTTTGTTATGTTTTCTTTTTTTTAAAACCTCACCTGAGGATATTTTTCTGTTGATTTTTAGAGAGAGGGAAAGACAGCGAAATATCGATTTGAGAGAAATACATCAATTGGTTGTCTCCTGCATGCACCCTGACCAGGGCTTGGGCCTGGGCCGGGGAGGAGCCCTTGACCAGAATCGAACCTGGGACCCTTTGGACCACAGGCAAACACTCCTCTACCCACTGAGCTGAGCTAAACTGGCTAGGGTGTGAAACTGTAAAGAATCTTTGTAAAAAGAAATTTCAACAAGGCATGAATTTGAATCGTGAAATTCAACATGTCACAAAAGGTTTGAGAGCTCATTCAACATGTAACAAATATTCCTTCTGTGTGTTACGTTCCCAAGATGCCGGGCACCAGCATGTGCTGGAGCCACCACCACCACACAGCTCCCTGTGACCATCTGTCATCAAGGCTTGCTAAGAGGTATTTTAATAAATGTGACAGGCAAACCTGAGCTTATCGCTTTACAGATGAGAGAACTGAGGCGCAGCGATATGAGAAGATGACCGAAATTGACCAACTGTCAGTGACAGAGATGGAACTAAGTAAAACCAACCCTTCATCCCTTGCTCCCTTTCATACCAGCTAATGATGCCTCAGGTCATAGATGAAGTAGATGGAGAAGCCAGCACCATTATGCTCTGAAGGTATTAGGTGGTTATTTGTGTAAACGTGCTGTGGACTTTTCCTTCCATTTGAATTTGCACAAACACATACCTGCCTTTCCTGGAAGCTTGTTTTGGGCGTGACAAGCCCGAGTTTGCTGCCCTTCTCATCATTATGCTGCCAGCACCATTCCCCTAATCGCACATTCACTTAGCGTACTTCTTGGCCCCTGGCATGTTGTTTGACATTTATTCACATTTATCTGCATTTTCCATCTTTTAAGACTGCATATAACACATACTGATGCAAATTCTTGGCTTCTGCTTGGCATTTGGGTATCTTATTATTTACTCTGCTTGCTTCCCCCACTGTTTAATGTAGTCTGTAAATCTTGTTCTCAGTACGAAGTCATTTATGTACATAATTAAAATATGCAGTCCCTTCTTACACTGATCCTTGTCATATGTCTTACTAGTAATTTCCTTCCCAGATGGTAACTGTTTCGCCTTATTTACCAGTATTTCACTCCTTGGAAGGAGATGGGGCAGAACAGGCTCTGTGATGTTCCAGAAGCCTAGCCCTATTCTTCATAGTCTTAAAGAATCACAAAATCTTTAGCACTTACTCATTTGCTGAGTGATTTCTAACATGTTTCTTTTTAACACAAAGAACATCTGGCCAGTAATGGATGTAAACATATATTAATGGCACACTTATGATGGGAAACCATTTCTCCCACTTGGAGGCTGTGTAACTGGAAATAAGATTTGAGTCCATTCTCTCCATGTGCCAGAGTGCTCATCGTTCTCCTCTCTAATGGCATGCAAGGACCACTTCTGGATAATGAATATTGCACCATATAACTAAGACTGAGATTTCAATGGCTCTGAAGTTGTAAACTAGCGGCCTGATTGCATAGGGACCTAAAGTGAGCTAACTCTCATAGACATCTGGCAAATTGCTTCTCAAGCAGCTATTGCATGGCTGGGGGATTCTCTGATGTTTGAAACTTTCTGCTAGTTGAATAAGGAGTATTTAAGAGTGTGAACTAATGAGGCTGTCCTCACTGGTAAGCAAAACTGTCTATGTGGAGTTGTCTATAAGCCCCCCCCCCCGCCCCCACCATGCACACATACACATACATCTACACATGCATTTCCAAACTTCTTAAACTTCTTTCAACAGCTTAGCTGTTTCACAGGTGTCATATATCTGCCATTGCTCATTAGGTAAGTCTTTAGTATGCATGTACCTTTGGGATAGGTAATAGATTGATTTAAATGAGTGCTGATGTGCACAATAACTGATTTCCAAAGTGAAGGGCTTACAGGAAGGGTTGAGAAGAGAAGGGTACCCTGTCAGACCAAAAGACGGTGTGGAGGGATGGGGAGGGAGAGAGATAAAACTAGCATAGTTTGTGACAATTTTTCCTACATGCAGGTTTCCTGATGAGGGAACATTAAGTCTCCAAAAGCCAATGCCATGGACTTCACTGTGCTACTTCAGAATTCATCCTCTACATTTGCAAAAGTTACCTTCACACTCAAGGTTGTTGGTCAGCCTACTGAGAGCAAATTTTCCCAGAGGTTTTGGTCTGTGAGGGGCAAGTGTAAAAGGCAGGGATAGAATAGTAAACAATAGATAAGGTTCCTTTTCTCCTCTGTAGCTCCCACTGTCTCTCTCTCTCAAAAGTAAAAAGCCATGCCATTTGTTTCTGGGTGTCTGGGACAAGAAATGTTTATTTTTCAGACAATATAGGCTCTGTGAATCCTTTAGAAATTTTAACCTCGGTTTTCTATTAACACCATTGGCTCTACTTAGGGAGTTACCATCCTATGAGATGTGTCCTAAGATTCTCCTTTGTCTTTCATTGGAGACAGACACAGTTCATTTCTCAAATTTCTCCTGGCCCTAAAGAGACAAAAGAAGCCAGCAAAGAAATCAAGCACTTTCCGAAGTAGATAAAGATTTAAAAACATAGTTTATTTAGCTATTTATTTTTTTCCCCCTCATAGGTATTTGTCTTATTTAGAATTATTATTCAACTGGTACACATACATATGGCCATGTAAATAGTTAAAAACTTTGTCAATTCACATAATCTTTTCTTCTTTCATTTTTTTTTTAAATTCACACACACACAAAAATTCACTCTTTTTGAAGTACAGTCAATGAGTTTTGACAAACAATCAAGATGAAGGCCTAGTCAGTGTGGTTCAGTGGTTGAGCATCAACCCATGAGCCAAGAGGTCACCGTTTGAATTCCCACTCTGGTCAGAAGCCTGGGTTGTGGGCTCAATCTCAGTAAGGGCTTGTGAGAGGTAGCTTATCAATGTCTATTTTATATTTCTTTATCCGTCTCCCTGTAATCTTGTTGAACTAAGTTATTTAGGAATATTTTGTATTTTCTACATGAACAATCAAGTTATATATATTTTTTAAATATATTTTATTGATTTTTTTACAGAGAGGAAGAGAGAGGGATAGAGAGTTAGAAACATTGATCAGCTGCTTCCTGCACACACCCACTGGGGATGTGCCCACAACCGAGGTACATGCCCTTGACCAGAGTCAAACCTGGGACCCCTCTGTCCGCAGGCTGATGCTCTAGCCACTGAGCCAAACCAGTTTCGACAAGTTATCTTTAAATAAAGACAATTTCAATTGAATTTATTGGGGTGATATTAGTTAATAAAATTATATAGGTTTCAGGTATACAATCCTATGACACGTCATCTGCATATTGATTGTACTGTATGCTCACCATCCCAAGTCAAATCTCCTCTATTACCATTTATTCCCTCTTTACCCTATTCTACCTCTCTCACTTCTCTTTTATTCTGGTAATCACCATAATGTTGTCTGTGCCTAAGAGGTTTTTCTAATTTTTTGGTTAATACTTCACCTTCTTTTTCACCCATCCCTCAGACCTTCCTCCCCTCTATGTCAGTCTGTTCTCTATATCTATGAATCTGTTTCTATTTCATTTGGTAATTGTTGTTATTGTTTTTTTCATTAGATTCCACATAAAGTGAAATCATATGGTACATGTCTTTCTCTGGCTATTTCACTTAGTATAATTCTTTCCATGTCCATCCATGCTATTGTAAAAGGTAAGATTCTCTTCTTTTTTATCGCAAAGTAGTATACCATTTACATGTGGTACATCTAAATGTACCACAGCTTTTTATCTACTCCTTTACTGATGGGCACTTGGGCTGCTTCCAAATCTTGCTTTGCAATGAGTATAGGACTGCATATATTCTTTTGAATTGGTGTTTCAGGGTTCTTCAGATATATTTCCAGAAGTGGAGTCACTGGGTCATAAGGCAGTTCCAATTTTAAATTTTTGAGCTAACTCCATACTGCTTTCCATAATGACTACATCAATCTGCATTCCCACCAACAGTGCACAAGTGTTCCCTTTTCTCTGCATCCTCATCAACACTTGCTGTTTATTTTACAAAGCTTATATATATATATATATATATATATATATATATATATATATATATAATTGACTTCAGAGAGGAAAGAAGAGGGAAAGAGAGATAGAAACTTTAATGATGAGAGAGAATCATTGACTGGCTGCCTCCCACACAACCCTTACTGGGGATGGATCCTACACCTCTGAGTATGTGCACTTGACCAGAATTGAACCCTAGAACCTTCAGTCCACAAGCCGATGCTCTATCCACTAAGCCAAACCAGCTAGGGTGACACTTGTTGCTTATTAATGATAACCATTCTAAAAGGTGTGGATAATATTTTGCCATCTTAATTTGCATTTCTCTGGTGACTAGTGACATTTAGCATCTTTTCATATGTCTATTGGCTATTTGTATATCCTCTTTGGAGAAGTATCTATTCAGGTCCTCTTTCTTTCTGATCTGTATGACTTTAATTTCTTTTTGTTATCTTATTGTGTTTGCTTGGGCTTATAATATTGTGATGAATAGCAGTGGTGAGAGAGTACATCATTGCCTTTTCCCAGCTCTTAGGTGGAAAGTATTCAGTCTCTCACCATTAAGTAAATGCTGGCTGTTTTTGTCTTTGCAAATGCACTTTATTTTCTTCTACTTGTAGTTTTCCAAGTTTGTTTTTTTTTTTTTTTTTTTTTTTTTTTTTTTTTTTTTTTTTTTTTTTTTATCTTAAAAGGATGTTGAATTTCATCAAATTTTTCCTGCACCTATTGAGATGTTAATACAGTTTTTTCCTAGTAGATTACATTGACCTATTTTAAAATGCTGAACCAGACTTGCATTCCTCAGAAAAACCCTGCGTGACTGTGAGGTGATCTTTTTTTTTTTTTTTTTTTTTTTTTTTAACACAATGCTGGATTTGGATTTGCTAATATTTTGTTGAGGTTTGGGGTTTTTGTATTTATATTCATGAGGGATATTTCCTCTAGAGTTTTCTTGTATTTGTCTGTTTTGCAAGTTTCACAAAATGACTTGGGAAATGTTCTTCTATTTTCTGGAAGAGATTGTAGAATTGATATAACTTCTTCATTGAAAGTTCAGTAGTTTACTCCTTTAAGTATAAAACATGGAAATCTTACAACTACATATGTTCCAACTTCAGCTTTACTTGCTCAAAGGAAATTGTTGCATTTGATTTTTTTTTTTCTTTCCAGTTCCCATGAGCTAGAGCATGGACATACCAAAATCATGCAGAAATGGACAAGGGTCTGGAATAATGAGACAATGTGAAGGAAGAACTCTATATATTTGAATGACCATCAGTAGCAGAGCCACCCTGCCAACTATGACTCATCTTTGTTTGAATAACAAAACAAACAAACAAACAAACAAAAGCACACAAAAACCTACTTTTTTAAGCCACTATGATTTTGGGTTTGTTTTTTTTTTGGTTAGTGTCTTTTCCTTATCCTATTTGAGCTGACAGAGAAGGTCCTTTTGTCTAAACTTTATTGAGATTCACCTGCCAGAAGTCTAATGGGATTAAACACTGGAGGAAGCTGTGAATAGATTCAACTTCTGCCATGGGAAAGATTAGAAAAGACATGGAGTCACAGACTATCTTTCACACACATTGAAATCTCCTGCAACATCTTCCTCTCTTGGGTCAATTTAGAGATCTGGCTGGCTTAGACTCCATTTTTCTATTTATTGGGAATGGGCAGAAAGGAAAGTAATATTGGGTTATATTTGATAGGAAATAAGAAGACATCTAAAACTTTTTGGTGGTTCTTTTTTATAGTTCCTAAAATTTATATTTTATTACATTTAAAGAAATTACAGATAAACAAATACAGATAAGGCAGTCTTGCCTGATTCTAGACAGACCCCAAAACCTGATGCCTGCAAAAAGCTTCAAGTAGGTAAAATATAAAACAATTAGAAAATATGTGTTTGTCTCTTGGGCCAAAATGGTTTGAATCTGAAAAGAACATAATAAAAAAAAATTCAGTAATCTCCAACAGAATGGAATTCCTCAATGCATGGCAATGACCCAGCTATAGGATGAACTGCTATCATCGAAGGCCTAATAACAGTGGACACTTAAATCACAAAAATAAAAAAAACATAAATAAGATTTTTTAATCCATACAGACTTTCATGACCAGAAATATAAATGAATAGTCCAATGTTCTCCTTCTCTTCTTTCTCTCCTTGCTCCCTCTAAATTCACTATGGCAATTGGTACTAACCCTTCAAAAAACAAAAAAGTCTTAGGGCATTTGTAATACCAGTGAGATGAGTAAGTTCTATAACCCAGCTATTTCTCAAATAACTAGGAGTATGCATATGCACATTGATCTCAATAGTGTTATTGTTGTAGTAACCCAACGTGAGAGGAACCCAAATGCCCAGCAACAGTAGGATGGGCAGACAGTTATGTTTTATTCACACGGAAGTATATTATAATGCAATGAAAATAAATATATCTCAGATACACCCACCTTGAATTTGTCTTGCAAATATAATGTACACTGAAAGAAATAAGAATTAAAATAATACAGTCAATAAATAAATAAATAAATAAAATAATACAGTAATATAGCATTCATCTGAAGTTCTAAAACTTAATTCAACCATGTCTATGGGATGCATTCATGAATGGGTAGTAAGACTATAAAGAAAAGCAAAAAAGTAATTATAAGTGAAAATTATGATATCTATGGTGGGGATAGAGGAGTCTTTAATTGGAAAGGGATAAAAATGAGACTTTTGGGTTGCTACCAATGTTCTATTTCTTGACTTACGTAATTGTGTTTACTAGGTGTATTTCTATTGCTGCATAATAAATTATTTGAAAACAGATATTTAAAACAACATAATTTATTATATCACAGATGGCATGTGTTAGAAATTCAGTCCTCAGCTTCAGGTTCTCTCAAAGACTGAAATCAAGGTGTTGGCTGAGGCTGCATTTGTCTCAAGGTTTAATGGGAGCAAGCTTCTCTTCCAGGTTTATTTAGTGATTATTAAGAATTTTAAGTTCTTGGTGGTTGTTGGCCAGAAGCCACTCTCAGATGGCTCTGTCCATCAAAGCAAGCATGGAAAAAGAGCCAGAGAGAGAGACAACCAGTAAAATGGAAATCAGAGACATAGAAGCATGAACAAACTGTTGAACCTCAGAGGGAAGGCAGCGGAGGGTGGGTGGGAAGAGATCAACAATGAACTTGTATGCATATATGCATAATCTATGGACATAGACAATGGGGTGCTGAGGGCCTTGGGAAGGGTTGGGAATGGGGATGGGGATGGTAGCAGGCTGGAAGAGGAAAAAGGAGGACCTATGTAATGCTTTCACAATAAAGATTTTTTTAAAACATGGAAGTCATAGTCATTTATAAGTTAATTTTATAGTTAACATTCATTCTATCACTTTTGTGATAATATATTCATTAGAAGAAAATTCCTAGGTCCAACCCATACTCAAGGATATTCACAAGAATGTGATTATCAGAATCTGGGGATCATTGAGAATCATTTTAAAATTGTGGGTGCTGCATTCTGTCTTTATAATTATTTGTGAAAAAATATGTTCACCTTTCATACACATTTCTGTTGGTATGTTTTATTTCATAACAATGATATTAAAGATAATGTCAGGGACAAGAAGGTACAGTAACTCAAATGGCCCATTTCTTGTGAATCTATCCTCCCCCACCCCCTAGAACAAATGATGTCTGCCACATACAAGACATGAAAACGTATTTGCTGAATGAATAACCTAAATTTTCACACCCATGATTATATATATATAATATAATTATATATTATATATATATAATCATTATATATATATCATTTTCATTGAACCAGTCACAAAAGAATTCCTTTGAGTATAATGTTTAAAAAAATAAGGGCATGGAAAATATATTAGGCAGTGGTAAAAGTCTCTATGAATGGAAAATAAATGTGTTAAATGTTAAGAGGAAAATGATTGAGGATAGGAGAAAGGAATAAAGACTAAACATGGGGGGAAATGGAATGGCAAAATTGGGATAGCGCTTTGGAAACGTATCTTGCAGTCTGATTTTAAGTAACTCTTGAGACAGTACCTCACATTATCCTTGGGTTATTAATTCATGATCAAGTTTACTTTATCCCTATAGGTTTAGTTCTGGGAACATGTTCTGGCTTAGATATTTGCAGGCCTCAGAAAGTTGGCTTCAAATTATTTGATTACATCATCACAGACATAAAGTATATGAGTTGGCCATCTGTATCTTTTTAAGAATTTGTCTTTCAGTATGATGTTAAATTCAACAGAACAATTCAAGTTTACTATATTATGGCAATGGAAGAAGGACTCAGAGATTAAGTTGAATTGGGATGACATGGCAGGGCCAGGTGACAAAAAGGGAGTGAGAGGTGTCCATAGGACACCTACAGGGTACTTGTTATTGGCCTGGTCTTAATGATGAAAACCAAAAGAATGATGTTTCAGGGGGCCTGTCCACTGTGCTTTGCTTCTAAGAGATGTGAACCTTTGTGAAGGAGCTAGAGAAAGTCACGTGTACATGTTCGACATCAAAGGATTTAGACCCTGACATGGGCATTAGAGATCACCGCCTGTGGTCACTCCATTTAAGAGATGAAGTTGGAGTCCCAGAAAAGTTGTAAGGCAACTGAAACAAATGGCCAATTATTTTTTGTTGCTGTTTTGTTCCTTTACTTTTTATGCTGTGGTGGATCACATGAGTTTAATACTTCATTTTACTTAAGCAATGTGTTATTTGATGTAGATATTAAGCTTGATAGAGATATTGCTTAAATGTCTATCTTAAATTCCGAAATGGACTACATTAAAGCAGCTCGGTAGAGGTAATGAGTTTGGAGAAAATCGTTGTTTTAATTATGCATGGATTTAGTGAAGGTATAAGGTTGAAATGTAACTTCTTCAGTGGCAGATTCTGGTCATTTTGATCTCTTCTACATCTTGACCTTTGGCAGCCTCTTCTCTTCTCTTCTGGGATCTGGTCTCAGTTAAAATTCCTTAATCCAGAAAGAAATTCAAGGTACTGGCAGAACATACACACTCCCTACTACATTTTTCCCTTGGAAGTCTTATGTTGAGAATCCAAGTTCAGTACAAAAAGAGAGCCTATCAATGGCTTTTGATCCCTGTATGTCCTGATTTCTAGATCCTTCCTAAAATCCCCATGTTTACTCTCCTGCTCCCAAAATGGTGTATTTTAGCCTTTTCACAGAGATCAAAATACTGAGTAGAGAAATTGATCCCAGGTGCATATCTCTGCGAACTTGGCCTCTAGTAGGAAAGCTCACTTGAAGAGAGGGGATTTATTCAGTTTTTCAAGAGCCTTGGGATCACTAGCAGCACAATAAATACTTCCAAAGGAAAAAAAAAAAGTCAATGATATAACTTATATTTCACTGCCAAGGTGAATATCACTATTCTTTTGCAGGCTCTTACCCAAAGAGTGGAGAAGAAGAGAAAGTAACTATGAGTATACTCAAGATTATAATTAACTTCTCTACCTACTATCAGATTTCCATTTCTTAATCTATTCAGGAATAATATCATTATAATCACAGTCATTATCATTATCATCATCAGCATCCTCTTCACAGAATTTGAATTTTACCATATTTCAGCATCTCCCATCATTATCTTACTACTAGAGGCCTGGTGCAAGAAATTCATGCACAAGGATGGGGGGTGTCCTTCAGCCAAGCCTGCACCCTCTCCAATCTGGGACTCCTCAAGCAATGTCTGGCTGCCCACTTAGGCCCGATTCCACCAGATCGGGCCTAAATGGGCAGTCAGACATTCCTCTCACAATCCAGGACTGCTGGCTCCCAACTGCTCTCCTGCCTGCCTTCCTGATTGCCCCTAACTGCTTTTGCCTGCCAGCCTGATCACCCCCTAACCACTTCCCTGACAGCCTGATTGATGTCTAACTGCTCCTCTGCCAGCCTGTTTGTCCCCAACTTCCCTCCTCTGCTGGTCTGGTCACCCCTAACTGATATTCCCTGAAGGCTTGATCACCCCCAACTGCCCTCCCCTGTTTGCCTGATTGCCCACAATTGCCCTCCCTTGCAGGCCTGTTGCCTCCCAACTGCCCTCCCCTGCTGGTCATCTTAGGGGGGCAGGATTTTTGACTACATGGGGGTAGCCATCTTGTCTGTTGGAATGATGATCAATCTACATATTACCTTTTTTTAAAATATATTTTTTATTATTTTTTTACAGAGAGGAAGGGAGTGGGATAGAAAGTTAGAAACATCAATGAGAGAGAAACATCAATCAGTTGCCTCCTGCACCCCCCCACCCCCCAACTGGGACGTGCCCACAACCAACGTACATGCACCTGACCAGAATCAAACTTAGGACCCCTCAGTCCGCAGATTGACACTCTATCCACTGAGCCAAACCTTTTTCTGCTACATATTACTCTTTTATTAGATAGGGTAGAGGCCTGGTGCATGGGTGGGGGCCAGCTGGGTTTCCCTGAAGGGTGTCCCGGATCAGGGTGGGGATTCCCTTGGGGCATGGGGTGGCCTGAGTGAGGGGCCTGTGGTGATTTGCAGGCCAACCATGCCCCCTGGCGACCCAAGCAGAGGCCCTGGTATCTGGGATTTATTTACCTTCTACAATGAAAACTTTGTAGCCTGGAGCCGAGCCAAGACCCCTGCTCACTCTGGCTGCTGCCATTTTTGTTTGGGTTCATGTATCTTCTATAATTGGAACTTTGTATCCTTGAGTGGAGGCCTAGGCTGGCCAGGGTGTGTGAAAAGTTTGGCTTCCTCTATTGTCAGGGAAACCCAAGCCTCTCTCAACTGCTCTCTGTGGCCACAGCCATCTTGGTTGTGGTTAATTTGCATACTTGCTCTGATTGGCTGGTGGGTGTGGCTGGTGGGCGTGATTTGAGCAGAGTGATGTTTAATTTGCATATTTCTCTTTTATTAGGTAGGATAATAAACATATTATGCAGGTGTTAGGGGAGGAGCACCTCTCCCACATACCCCTGCTTTTCAGAGCACTTCTGGTTTTTTGAATAGTCCTTATCCCTCCCTACCAAGGTGGAAGTATTTGTGTAGATGATGAGCAACTGTTATGAGTACACACTTTCCTATTTGTTGGATTTAGTCTTTCAAACACCATTTTCTAACTCCTTCCATTTCAGACCATACTGAAGAAAGATAAGAGAGTGTTTCCCATATGGGATGATACGAGGCTCAGACTTCCCCTCATAATTCAATAGTTAGTGCATTACCCTGGCTGAGTGGCTCAGTTGGTTGGAGCACCATCCTGTACGAAAAGGTTGCAAGTTTGATTCCCAGTCAGGGCATATACCTAGATTGCAGGTTCTATCTTCCATTGAAGCATGTTCAGGAGGCAACTGATCAATGCTTTTCTCACATCAATGTTTCCCATCCTCTCTCTCTGAAATCAATAAAATGCATACCCTTGGGTGAAGATTAAAGAAAAATAGTGCATTTGGGAAACCTTGAGGAATAGAAAAAGACTGGGATTTTGGGAGCACAGTAAATCTTAGACATTTAAATTTTCGTGTAGATGAGGCTATGTGGAATTAAATCTTGATGGTTTGTAATAAAGCTGGTGTTGCATTCATCCATTTGGCCTTTTATGATTATGACCTGACTGGGATTGAATGTTTCAGGCCATGCTGCATTTTACTTGGGCAGTGATGCAGTCAGTGTAGGACAGCTGAGTCCGCAGTTGGATGACTGTTTCCATATGGACCTTGAGCAAATGCTCAAGAGAACTAAGCAGATACACAGAGTTCAGATGATGGTGGTTGTGACAGCCCTTCATAGCATGAGACCTAAGAAATCATAATGGTTAGTTTGTGTCACAGTAGACAAGATGTGTCTGAAGAGTTGATTCTTTTGGAATTCTCAGAAATTACTGATAATTTTGGGGCCATTTGAGATCTTGCTCCCAGGCATATGTCAATTTGGCTCAAATAAACATAAAAATTCTCTACAGTTTTGATATGGCATTTATTTAGTATTATTGACGGGATTCCAAGGAAGCCCACCCAGGACCACCTTGCAGACCTGGACCTGATGCTAGGTAGGAGCAGAGTCCATTGTATTCCACTGACTTCCCACTCTGCACTGGGTAACTTGGGTGAGTCTCTCTCGGAATCCAGAGCCCCCTTGTTTTAAGTAGCATAAGCTATGACTTTATTTGAGCTGTTCTTAGAAAATCCTTGAAGAGGATATGGGTTGAGATAAACCAGGAAAAGAGAACAAAATGGAATGTTGCCTTTAATTTGGGGTTTTAATTGGATTGTTCACTGAAATTCTGAACAAAATCTCTGTTGTTTAAATGAGGTACTGAAGTCTATTTAGCTCCAAAAAGAAAGGACACTTGCTTACCCAACCTGAATAGCCAATGGGTGACAACAGTTATTCAGATTCCTGAATTCAGAGTGGCAGGGATTGGTGCCAGGAGTTGTCCAGTATGGTAACACAGCCAATCCAGGAGAAGCTTGTGGGAACTCCAAGGGGAAGAGGAGAATACCCTGGAATGGGTTCACCCTGAGAGAGGGGCCAGTGAGAGGGCCTATACCTTGGAAAACATCAGAGTTCTCGCAGCATCAGTAAGCTCTCACTGGGCCCTGTTCAGGTATTCTTGGAGGACTAAGAATCTTTGTGGAGTTGCCTGAGGAAAAATTCTCCCCAGGGCATAGAACAATTCTATAGCCATATTCACTGCCTTGGCTTGCATGTAAAGGATGGTTTTCTCTAGAAGTTTGTTCAGGCTCTACAGATCTTAACAATACCAAGGAAAATGATGCCTTCCAGACTGACAAGATCCAGTACAGTCAGCCTTCCCATATATGACTAAGATGGCTGAGTTGAGGATCCTTTGATATTTCTGAATTAATCTTTTATGCCCACAATTATAGAAAGTTGGGTGTAAATTAGACAAAGTGAGTTAAAAAAAACTATTAGAAAATGTCTCAGAACTTAAAAAAGGCCTCCTCTAAGCTAAAGTGAAATGATGTAAAAAGATTTACAGAGCCGAAACCGGTTTGGCTCAGTGGTAGAGCGTCGGTCTGTGGACTGTAAGGTCCCAGGTTTGATTCCGGTCAGGGGCATGTACGTTGGTTGGGGGCACATCCCCAGTAGTGGGTGTGCAAGAGGAAGCTGGTCGATGGTTCTCTCTCACTGACGTTTCTAGCTCTCTATCTCTCTCCCTTCCTCTCTGTAAAAAAATCAATAAAATATATTAACAAAAAAGATTTACAGAAAAAAAGGGAAAGATATCAAAACAATAATTTGAAAGAATATATGCATCACTATGTTCATTGCAGTGTTATTTATAATAGCAAAGATTTGGAAGTGTCCATTAGTAGAGGAATGGATAAAAAAGCTATGGTACATACATACTATGAAATATTACTTGGCAATAAAAAAGAATGAATATTACCATTTGCAGTAGCATGGATAAGCTATTGTATTAAGGGAAATAAGTTATTCAGAAAAAGACAAATACCATATGATTTCACTTATATGTGTAGTCTAAAGAACAAAATAATTAAACAAACAAAATAAAAACAGGCTCATAGATACAGAGAACAGACTGATGGTTGACAGATAAAAGGAGATTTGGGGAGACTGAGTAAAAAAGTTGAAGACATTAAGAAGTACAGATTGTTATTTACAAAATAGATATGGGGATGTAAAGTATAGCATAGGGCCATGGTCTGCAAACTGCGACTCAAAAGCCACATACAGCTCTTTGGCCCCTTGAGTGTGACTCTTCCCCAAAATACCATGGCCTGGGCGAGTCTATTTTGAAGAAGTGGCATTAGAAGAAGTTTAAGTTTAAAAATTTTGGCTCTCAAAAGAAATTTCAATCGTTGTACTGTTGATATTTGGCTCTATTGACTAATGAGTTTGCCGACCACTGGCATAGGAAATATAGTCAATAATATTAAATAACTATGTACTATACCAGGTGGGTATTGGAAATGTTGGGGGAAACACATTGTAAAGTATATGATTGTCTGTACACCTGAAACTAATAAAAATGATCTTGAATGTAAACTGTTGTTGAAAAGTAAAAAAAAAAAAAAAAAAAAAAAAAAAAGAGAGAGAGAAAGAGAGAGAGAGAGAGAGAGAGAGAGAGAGAGAGAGAGAGAGAGATAAAATATTTGAAGAGATCAACCTATGATGTCATTTAGGTGTCAACCCAATTCTTTGAGGTATTTAAAAATGGCTGTCTTTATTTTAAAAGGAAGAAAGACATTTGGAACTGGACTTGTCAAGGACATATATAAATTGTAAAAGGCCTCCAAAACAGTATTTGAATCCAACTGTTTTCTCTTTGTATCTGCCTGTGTATATTTACATTCATATGTATGCTATGAATGTAAAATCATTTTACCCTTTAGGTGGTTTGTAAAATTTAATTTAAAGGCAAGTATTTGTAAGAATTGGAAATTTAAAATTTTCAAAAATATAAAAAGAAGCCCAAAAGCTTTTCAAGTTTATGGTGATCTAAGATTAATTCTTAGTAAGTAAAAGCTAGCTTAAGATTGTTAGTTTAGCTGAAACCGGTTTGGCTGAGTGGATAGAGCGTCGGTCTGGGTACTGAAAGGTCCCAGATTCGATTCTGGTCTAGGGCATGTACATTGGTTGCGGGCACATTTCCAGTAGGGGGTGTGCAAGAGGCAGCTGGTCAATGTTTCTCTCTCATCGATGTTTCTAGTTCTCTATCCTTCTCCCTTCCTCTCTGTGGAAAATTAATAAAATATATAAAAAATAAATAAATAAGAAAAGATTGTTAGTTTAAATAAAATAGACATCTCTTTATTTTGCTCAGGTTTTACAAAAATAAGGCCATTTTCCCCAGCCACCATGGCTCAGTGATTGAGCATCAATCTATGAACCAGAAGGTCATGGTTTGATTCCTAGTCAGGGCACATACCTGGGTTTCAGGTATGATCCCCAGTGTGGAGCATGCAGGAGGCAGCTGATTAATGATTCTCATCATTGATCTTTCTATCTCTTTCTCCCTCTACTTTCTCTAAAATCAATAAAAATATATTAAAAACTAAGTCTATGAAATAATTTTCACATCTATGAAAATGTTTCTAGGTATTATAAAGTATCTTAAATATACTTACCAGTGAAAGAGCCTATGTTTTTAGAATTTATAAAATGTCATCATAAATC
Organism: Pipistrellus hanaki; assembly: GCF_964339955.1. NCBI lineage: Eukaryota > Metazoa > Chordata > Mammalia > Chiroptera > Vespertilionidae > Pipistrellus > Pipistrellus hanaki. Next base: position 131,635,997 of record NC_140504.1, on the reverse strand, counting down.
GGTCAAGGTAAAGAATGCAAATTACTTACTTCTTAGCTTTCATTAGAAATTGGGGTTCCACAGGTGAAAATATCAAGATATGTAGAAAAAATTTCTAGGGTATATTGCATGAGTAAATAATGGTTGTTAATTAAATAGATAGTTGGGGCTATGGGAAATCCAAGGTGGCTGTGTGGTTCTCCCCTGCTCCCTAAATTTCCATTTTTTTCAGTGTCTGCTTTCCTTTGTGTGTCTGTGTTTTAAGCTGAATGTAGATGAAGAAACTTATGAAGTAACATTATTTTTGTTAAAGTTTTATTGTTGAAATTATTACATATGTCCTCCTTTTTCCCCCTTCTGCCCCTCATTTGCTCGCCCCAAGCTAGTAACATTATTGAAAGAAGACATCTTACACTGTTGCCAAGGTTTGATAATCACTTTTTAAAAATCTCAAGATGGTAACCATTTCTTTTCACAGTGAACTCCCATTGAATACCACCTGGAGATTTTTTTTTTTTTTTTTTTTTGTGTGTGTGTGTGTGTGTGTGTGTGTGTGTGTTTAAAGGACATCAAATAATGCTCTCCATCCTCATTGGAAGGGACATTATCAAGCACCTAATCATAAATAGAAATCTATCCTTATCTCTGACACTCAACAACAGACATCAAAGACTTTTGTAGGCTGAGAAGCTGCTGATTTCAGAAGTAGACAACTATCCCAAGACATACGCAAGGCCTGTATAGCTATGGATTGATATTGAACTCAGAATCCATTTTGTTTGAGTGTCATTACCTGTCTGATAATGACATTAATCATAATAATAGTTACACTTGTTCTTTGGGGTCTTTATATAGTCCAACTGTTTATGATTACTAAACATGTATAAATGTTAATACTCTTCATAGATTATGAGACAGAAGGCAAGATTTGGATCAAGATAACTCACAAGATAGAAATTATCCAGAGTGTTTTTGTTTTTTTTTCATAATGAGGGTCATAGACCTGACTGCCTTTCATTTATTTGCCTGATCTTCCCTTTTGGGGGGAAATTTGGCCTCAACTCATTGTTATGGTATTGCCTCAACCCCAATGGCTAACAAGACAACATCTACTTTCTAAGAATAAGCCTTCCCAGTGCTGTGAGACCGCACTATTCAATCCAAAGGTTAGGTCATTGGCATCATTTATGACGAAAAGGGGGAACTGTGGTGGAGAAAACAAGGAGTTCTATGGAAAGTAACCTCACAGAGCTATATGACCATAAATTCCTAAATAGGCAGGTCATGGTGGGTAATCATGTCCCAGGCATATGGTTTCTTTAGTAAAAGGTTTATCTTTGCAATAAGCAAGCCCTATTTATTGTTTTTGTTCATCTCAGTTAATACCTTTGAACTAAGCCATAACCACCCTCAAGAGAGCAAATAATCTTGTAAACTATCCTTTAATCCAGTCCCCGCCTTGCTTTTTCCACCTCCATGTAATCTTCCTTATGTTTCCTCCTGAAGTATAAATACATAAAAGAAGCTTCAAAACTTTTATTCTTCAGAGAATTTGAGATCTTCCTCCCCAGCATATGTCATCTGTTTGGCTCAAACAAACTCTTATAAAAATTCAAAAAAAATGTACTAATACGTTATATTGTGGGAGATCCCATATAACATTTTAGGGCACTACATCAAGAAAAAAATATATGGGTAAGAGCTCAAATATACATAAAAGAAAGAGAGGTACAACAAATGATGCTGACAACAAGATGTGTTGGAAAGAAAGTATTCAGTTTAAGGAGAAGGTAGAACATTCCATTTAGCCTTTATGAAAAGAATAGGAGGCCAACATTGCAAACTAAAAATATAAATTGTACCAAAAGAAAATGCTACTCAAGGTAGGGATTTTCAAAAGCTAAGGAAAGTCTTGAGGAGAACAAGACAGACTATTAATGCTGACTATAGCCCTAGGTTCAATTTACTTAATATAATTCTCCAGCTGAAAATTATTATCTCAGAGATACATAAACAATAAAATATATTATAATTTTATGAATTAAAATTTTAAAATGACTGTTACCAAATGGCAAGTAGAAGACCCCAGACACAGTCTTTCCATAAATATCAACACTGCTCAGCACTGAGAGGAAACTCACCAACTAGAGAGAGTTCTTTTCTTTAGAAAAGGAAGAGGGTGAGTGACCAGCTTCCCCAGCCTTTCAGAGCACTCATGAGGAATCTGACATGCAGCTCTGAGATACATAGAGATGGCTAGGAACAAAGAAGAAATGCAGGGGCTACCAGTAACAGCCACACAGTAGGATAGCCACAGTTCCCAGTGACTGCTCTGCAGATAACCCCAGCAATGTTGCCACTGGAGAAACTAACAACCAGCACAGCCTCATGGACCTGCTTCAGATTTCACTGGCTTTCACACCACAGTTGTTCAAAGTGGCTGATGCCAGCTACCTAAGCCCTTCCTGCTCCCTCCCTCCTGACTCATCCGAAGCCCAGAAACCATTCTGGCACTTAGCCCTAGCCTTTGCAGTTGTGCAAATGCAAGATGCCAGCCTAGACACCCATGGCCAAACCCACTGCCATGTGCACTGAAAGCTAGCCCCTCCAGCTGTCTGCCTGCATAACCCTGGCCAAACCCCATTACCAGCTTCCATTGCTATGTATATGCCTAGCACAAGACTGTGCCATGGGAGAACATGCTGACAACTAGGGCCTCTGCAGGTGCTTGTAGGCCCAGATAAGGCCTTATTTTCTGTCACTGGTTTGCACTGCTGTGCTCACCTTTAGCTAGCCACTCAACTGTTCACCTGCATGCTCCTGGCCTAAGGTCATAACTGACCTCTACTGCCATATATATGAGGTGAAACCCAGCAGCCATGTTATTACAAACTGGCAGCCATGGCTCCCATCACTGCCAGTGGGTATTTAGTTATCCCTGGCACTTGCTGCTTGCCCTGGCTACCACCACTACCTGTGCGTTTGCAGCTGTCCCCTGCCATCACAAGGCACATGCAGCTGGTCCCTACAGCCAAGTGTGTGCATATCACAAGCTCCAGCCACTACTGCTGCTCGCTCTGGACTTTAAGGTGCTGCTGAGAATACAACAGGCCTTGTAGCTCTGCATGCCTCCTGAAGTGTTCACCAAGGACCACATAAATGTCAACAGAAAATTATCAAATAAGTGGAAATTAAATAACACACTTGTGAACAATCCATACATCAAAGATGAAATCAAAAGGAAATTTAAAAAGTATTCTATACTGAAACAAACAAAAATGGTAAAATACAACATACCAAAGCTTATTGGATTGCATCGAAAGCAGCACTAAGTGGGTGTCTGATAGCAATAAATGTCTACATTAAGGAGAAAGATCTCAAATAAACAATGTAACATTATACATTAAGGATATAGACAAAGAACAAACTAAACCCAAAGGAAGTGAGCTCAATGCACATGAATCAACATATATATTATATAATGTGTCTTTACATAGAGGCATACTATAAGACAATATTCTGTATTGATCAGTAGATAAAAATGTTGTGACTTGAAGCTTGCAGGGGCCTAAACCCTAGGAGCAATGGTGGTTCAGTATTTTATAACTTGTAAAAGCTTCATAGAAAATACCCTGCATAATGAATATCAGCTATACATGAAAATTCTGATTTGCTAGTTATAGAACACATATAAACATTATTGATAGTCTACTTCATCTTTTAAATTAAAGTGAATCTAATGATTGTGCTCATAATACAGACATTTCCATATAGTGTTTATGCTATTTTAAAAATTTTCAACCTTTCCGTGTAGCAATTTGACATTATACATAGAAAACATTTACCTTTTGACATAATCATTATATTTCTGGGAATCTATTCTGATGGATTAATCAGAATGATATTATCCAAGAGGACACACTGTTCATGTAAGTATTTTAAAAGACCATATATAAAAATGCAAATGATCTCAATTACTTAAAATATGTGATATGTTTGTAAAACAGAATGCTGTCCCAATAAACTCTGGTCTTCTCTTTGGGCACTAAGGCGTAAGTCCAAGCAGGAGGAATAAAGAGGAATGGGCAGGTTGCTTTTTTGTAGGTGTCTGTGCCTAACCTGTGAACTGCTCACAAGCTCTACTAATTCATGATACTTGACATTTGGCATTGAAGATTCTCCTCTATAATAATGCTTCCCAAATTGTAGTGAGGATCTTGCTAAATGCAGATTCTGATTCAGGAGGTCTGAGGTAGGTAGCATGTTGGGATGTTATATTTTTATCATGTGCTCAGATGGTGTGAGTGCCCTTGTCAGAGGATCACACTGAGTACAAGGCTCCAGGCTGGACTGAGTAGCTGAGTGCAGTACCTGTGTTGTGATGGTAGGTATCTGAACCTGGCTCACTTGGTGCACAGTAATAGAGTATCAGGTTACATTACTTGAGAACTAGAACCTTAACACCCTCTTTTACTACTAGCCTGTTGATTAAAATTTGACATATAATTATTTAAGAATTTGGGGGAGGTATTAAGACATGTAACTCTCACTATCTCTGGAATGGACATTAGAAAATAATCATTGCACAGCCGGCATGGCTCAGTGTTTGAGTGTTAACCTGTGAACCAGGAGGTCATGGTTGCCCAAGTTGCAGGCTCGATCCCCAGTAGGGTATGCAAGAGGCAGCTGATTGATGATTCTCTCTCATCATTGAGGTTTCTATTTCTCTCTCCCTCTCCCTTCCTCTCTGAAATGAATACAAATAGATTTTTTTAAAAAAGAAAATAATCATTGATTTGTTTACAGAATTTAGTAGTGGAGAATATGGTCCTGAGAAAATAGAAGACAAGCTACTCCAATTTTAACAGAAAAATAAGAGTTTTTTCTGAACTCTGATATTCTGCTTGAAAGTTGAAATAACCATTTCAGAAAATAATTGACAATATTTAATGACAATGAACATAAGCTTACTCTATGATCAAAAAAGTAATATTTTAATATACTACTATATTTTAATAAACATATTTAGTTTTATATCTTATATACATTACATCATTGTATATATTATGTATAGGTGGGGAAAAGTAGGTTTACAGTTTTCCTATGAAAAATAATGCAAGAATCAATAAATAATAATACAGGAATAAACTCAATGTTCCATGTGCTCACCACTATAAACCTCCTTCTCCCTACCCTGTATTATATATAACTAAATATGCACATATGTTTACTAAAAAAATGAATTACAGTGTTCACTATCTGTAATAGCCCCAAACTGGAAGCTATCCAAATGTTCACCTGGATGAATACATTGCGGCATATTTACCCAATGAGATGTGTGTTTGCAGCAATGAAAATAAACGATGTACACTCATGGCACAATAAGAATGCATGCCATTAATAAAATGTTAAGCTCGAGAAGCCAGGCACAAAAGAGTACATGCTATAAGATTCCATTTATACAAAGTACAGAAAAGGCAATTTATGCTGTTGGAATCCAGGGAATTGTTTACCACTGGTGGGTGGTATCTTCTGGAAGAAAGTACAAAGAGAGTTTCTGGGGTGCTGGTAATAGGATCCTGCTGCACAATCTAAGTGCTAGTGATATGCAAGATTTTGGTTTGGGGAGATTTATTGAGCCAAATATGCAATTTTCTGCATGAGTGTTACACTATCATAAAAGCTTGAAGAATGCACACACACAGAGTGTTCAGGGTGGGACCTTGGATTGCTGGGGGAGATAGGATTATAAAAGGATGAAGTAATTGTTGGAGATAACCAAGATACATTTTATTATCTTTTGGGCCAATTGTGTATGTAGCAAATTCTATTTCCTGGGAAAGATTTTTGTGAGCATACATGTCTATGTCATATGACCTTTCTTCTCTGGCATAATTCTCAAATAATATTCAAGATTTGAAGTATTTATTTCTGTATGATTTTAGTTTTTTCAAAGTATAATATTTAAAATGGCCTAAAAGAAGTGGGAGTCAATTACCTGGTTAGCAGGTCCTAATAGAAGATTCAAGTGAAATAATTTAGAGTAAAACACCAATAGAAATTACTTCTGATGATTTTCTAATAATTAAAGATATCTACACTATCCAATATCCCAAATTATGGTCAACTTTTCTTTCTTTACACACTACTTTCTGTTCTTGATTCTTATTAACTAGCTGTGCATAACCTTGAGCAAGTTGTACAATCTCTGAACAACTTTAACCCCAAGAGTAACTTGATTACCTTGAATTTTTGTTATTCTTAGAGCGAGCACTAGTTACTATCTGAGATTATCTTTATTTTTTTTCTTGTTGTTTATCATTTCCTGATTCTGAGGTCTCTAATGTTTAATTCTCTGTTCGATTCATCACTGAATTTCTAGTGTTAGAACAGTACAGGGCACATGGTGGAAAAATAATTTATTTAATCAGTGATAAAGCTGGACTAGATCACCAGGCTCTTTCTGGCTGTAATTTTCTGGAACTCTCACATTGCACAAGTGATTCTGCAGATGCAGAAGTGTCTTGTGAGTTAACAAAATTATGATTCCAGAATCAGAATAAAGGTGAAGTATAGTTCTCAAAGCATGGTCCAGGAACACCTGGGGCTTTCAACAACCCTGTCAGGGGTCCACAAGGTCAAAACTATTATAACAACACCAAGATGTTATTTGTATTTATGATTCTCATCATCTAAAATCAATTCTAGTATACTGGTACAGTGGTGTTGTCCAGATGCTGCATGACATGATACAGCAGACCATGTGGAAGCAGATTTTAAAATCATGCTGCCTTCTATTATGCTAGATAATAAAGAGATTAGCAAAAACATACACCAAAGCCACTCATCTTGTTATTTTTTTGTTTAGGAAAATACAGTATTTTCATAAACATACATTTTTATTTAGCATTGCTATTTTAAAATAAATAAATAAAACCTATAAAATAAAAGGCTAATATGCATATTGACCGAGCAGCAGAACAACTGGTCGCTATGGCACATACTGACCATCCGGAGGCAGAGGCTCAATGCAGGAGCTGCACCCTAGGGCTCAGTGTGCTCTCACGGGGAAGCACCATTCAGCCAGAAGATGGGCTCACATCTGGAGAGTGCAGCGGCAATGGTGGGAGCCTCTCTTGCCTCCACCGCAGCACTAAAGATAATCCGACTGCCTACGCAGGGATTGGGTCTAAGCCATCAGTTGGACATCCCCTGAGGGCTCTGAGAGGGCACAGGCTGGGCTGAGGAACCCCCTGAGTGCACGAATTTCATGCACTGGGCCTCTAGTAAATAAATAAGTTAGTTAAATATTATCATTCCTAATGTAAAATGATATCACTAACATAAACCAGAGCTCTTGGTGTAACTTCAGAAATGTTTAAGAGTGTCAAGGTGGCCTGGGACAGAAAGTGTGATGGCAGCTGATACACCAAGCAATTGACTTGAAAGGACAGGAAATACTGGATGGCCCAGGAGAGGCAGAAGAGCTCAGAATACTTTATGACTTTCACTGTCCTCTGTGCAGAGAACGTGCTCCATAGTCTGTCCCATCAATGATGCATCCAACCCAATTCCATTTTCTAGACATTTCTATCACTGCTGTTTCCTGCTTTTTTGTCAGTTGCTGAGACAGCCACAGCAAGTAGAAAATTATTCCATTTCTGTCTATCAAAAGTCTGCAGAACACATGTATCAAATGTCATTGTTTATTTGGCCAGCAGAGTTTCTCTGGCCTGGCTTTTACAGTGTTCTCCATTTTCCAGGGCTGGGAATTGTAGTTTCTCTGGAGAGTTGACTCCAACAGTTTAGTTGCTTTTTAGTTGCAGTTCAGCACATTTCAGAAGTGCCAGGGCAGCATTTTTTTCATCTGTCCACACCATTTCTTACCCAAAGCAAGGAGCTCCAGGAAAGAATAAACAGTTGGCTGCACAACTGCTCCCAGTGATGTTGGTTGGATACATGTGCCTGCTGTCCACTTCAGAGCCACAGTCCCTGAGGAGGTACGGCTCTGCTTAGATGTGAGCAAGGTTGGAGGGGGACCAAGATTTTACAAAAAGAAAGCCATGTCCAAATCCTCCTGCTTGTTTCCCCTCTATTCATATTCACTATCTATATTATTTTTCTCTATTAAGAGGCACATATGTTTTAAGAATTGTTAAATGATAATTGCATGCTAAAACTAAAATTGTTTTGTGATCCTTCATGTAGGAGTAACCCTGAAAAATGAATGGATGTCCCCAAGGGATCTCAGCCTCATTGAATAAGGCCAGTTTTAGGCCAAGTTTATGTTCCATATGTGATGACAGATTCACCTTTGTACAATCTGTTCCATCATGAAGTTTTATTTTATTTTCAAGACAACCCTATGAAGTCACTGAACAATCATATTTTCCCCTCAAGGCATATAACTTGATGCCATAGAAGTAGTATGACGTTTAGAGCTTATTGGGAACTTTGATTTAAGTTGCAGTCCCTTATTTAATAACAATGTTAACATTGGAAAAATCATAACCTTTTTGAGTTTTATTTTTTTCCTCAGCAAACTTAGTACAGACATATATATTTCATAGAATGATTATAAACTACATTAAATATATTTGAAATAATTTCTCAACTGTAAAACATTTGTGGGTTTTAATTTTTTTGTCATATTATTGTCACTTGTGAGTTTTGAGTTAGTTATTGCTATTACTATAATTCTACACTATACATGTTATTTTTATTCTAAAGAAAACTACTCTCAATGCTTCTAGATGTGCCTGTTCTTGGAGTGAAAATTATCAAGCATCATCATTTCTCCTTCAAGCTCAAGTCAACTCAGACACCCTAAATTTAAGTTCATAATTTTAAAAAGTCCCTCTAAGATGCTGAACCATAGAAAAAGCTCACTTTTTCTAGTGTTTCACTACTTAGTGAGGGCAGACAAAAGAGAGGAGAGATATCACCCTGAGTCATTTGGTTTCCCTTACTTCAGTCAGCTCCACACACTGAGGCCAGTTGGCTTCTGGGTCTTATATATAGTTTTTGTGATTTTGTTCTCCTAAAAACACTATAGAATAACAGTTAAAAATGTGGGTTGTGAAGCTTGATGTATGTGAGTTTGAGTTCCAGTTTGGCCCTTTACTAGCTATATGATATTGGCCAAGTTGTGTAACATACACGATTTTTAGGTTTCTGTTGTAACAAATACCACACATTTAGTAGCTTAAAACAGCACACATTTATTACCTCACAGCTATGTAAGTTGGAACTGGTTTCTCTGGCTCAGCTGGTTTCTCTGCTCCACATCTGAGAAAGCTAAAATTAAAGTGTCAGCTGGCTAGACTTTTGTTGGCCAACTTCCTGCCCATTCAGGTTGTTGTCAGGATCCTGTTTCTTGTGGTTGTAGGACTGAGGTCCCACTTCCTTGCTGGCCTCTCTCTGATCCTTATATATGGATGGGCCCCTACGCCTCTATCCAGCAATAGTCTAGCAAATCCTTCTCATGCCTGAAATATCTTTGACTTGCTCTTCTGTCACAACTTATCTATTTCCAACTACAGAAAGCTGTCTGCTTTTAAGGACTCAGATGGTTAGATTAGATTAGCCTCACTTGGATAACCCAGGGTAATTTCTCTATTTTAAGGTCTATAACCTTCATTGCATTTGCAAAGTAAAAGTAGTTACAAAGTACATTGCCAAGTAATATAACAACCACAAATCCTAGGGATTAGCATGTGGACATCTTTGAGACCTGCAATTCTGTCTGTCACACTAAGCCTGGTTTTTGTATATAAAATCTTCCCTACAGGACACACTAAATGAAGGTTTCTAAAGTGCTGTGTGTTAATAAACCTGGTAGGCTTTCTAATAGCTACCTCATCAGATTAAAATCTTCTGCCTTGATCATAACATTCTCTATTATCTAACACCACAGTGGTGATCTTAACCTGTTTCCTTTCTCTCATGTGCTACACTAGTCTCTTCTGATCTTATAGTGCAGGTATCCTCTTAGCATCTTGTGATTTTTTTCTTTCAACTTCACTCCTGTTTCACCTACATGGGATACCTTTTTCTTTTCTACTTTTGTTATCTTAACATTTTGGCTCAAGCCCAACCTGTATTTTTGGGAGTTCACCACAATTATTCAAAATCTTGCCTCTCTGTCTCTGTCAAATATCTAAGGTGCTTCTGTTCTGGATCACACCATTCTATTTTAGATTGGGAAGAGTTTGTTTTTCTCTCTTCTTCACTCTTGGTGTGTCCAACATTAGACAGCAAAAATTCACATAGTGAGAAAGTGATTCCCTTTTCTGTTCTCTTTCAATCCTTCTTAATGCACAAGTCTTTTTTGTTTGTTTAAAATATTACAAATAGTAGTACATATGTCTCCTTTCTCCCCCATTGACCTCCTCCAGGCATCCCCCACTCCCCAGCCTATGCCCTCACCCCACCACCCCCAGTGTCTGTGTTCATTGGTTATGCTTATATGCATTCATACTAGTACAAGTCCTTTGGTTTATCTCTTACCCCCAATTCTCCTCTGCCTTCCCACTGAAGTTTGACAGTCTGTTTGATGCTCCTTTGCCTCTGTATCTATTTTTGTTCATCAATATATGATGTTCTTTATATTCCACAAATAAGTGAGATAATGTGATGTTTATCTTACTCTGACTGACTTATTTTGCTTATGAATGCTCAAGTTTTAATTTGGTCTTCCTTTAACACCTCTAATACTTTTTAAGACAAAGAAAAATAAGAGCTTTATGGAGGCAATAGTGGTTAGCTAAATATGATGTCATGATGAGCTTTTTTACATCATATCTATATAATAAAAGCCTAAGCAATCATTATGGCAGAATGATCAGAATGACCAATTGCTATGATGTGCACTGACCACCAGGGGGCAGATGCTCAATGCAGGAGCTTCACCCTGGTGGTCAGTGCACTCCCACAGCTGGGAGCACCACTCAGCCAGAAGCCAGGCTCATGGCTTGCCAATGCAGTAGTGGTGGCAGAAGCCTCTCCTGACTCCATAGCAGTTGCTAAGGAGCAGTTAGCTGAGTGGTAAGGAGCGGCAAGCAGGCAGGCAATAGGACTGAGGGGTCCTGGAATACGAGAGGGATGTTCCCTAAGGGATATTAGACTGCAAGATGGAGGATCCCAGGCTGAGGGAACCCCCACCAGTGTGTGAATTCCATGTACTGGGTCTCTAGTATTTATATATTAACTTAATTATATTAATTAATTAACAATTGATTGTATATATAATTAATTATCTTATATCATAAAGAGCTAATATGCAAATGTTGTCATGCAGTCATGCCCTCATGCCATCAAGCCATAATGGCTCAAATACTCAATACTGGAGAGAGGAATAGGGACCAGCCAGGCATAAATGAACTCATGAGAGAAGAATGAGGACCAGCCAGACACAAATGAGCTTGCAAGAAATGAATGGGGCCCAGCCAGGCTGCAGCTCAGGAGAAAGACAAACCATACACCCCATGGTCCTGGGAACCTGCAGCTGTGCCTGTGCCTGCAGCCCAGGAGAGGGACAAGCTGCACAACCCACGGTTCTGGGCACTAGTGGGTGTGTCTGTGTCTGCGATTTGGGAGAGAGACAATACTCATGCCCCATGGTCCCGGTGGTCCTAGGCACCAGTGGTTGTGTCTACAGCCTGGGAGAGGGACAAGCTGCCTGCACCACAGTCCCAGGTGCCTGTGGCTGTGGCCTGGGTGAAGCCACCTGCCCATGGTCCCCTGTGGCAGCCCAGGTAAAGCCAGCATGGGTCCTGGGTGCCTGCAACCAGCTGGAGGAGGGGATCCTGGGTCCTGGTGTGGGCAAGGCAGAGGCAGTTAGGAGCAATCAGGCCAGCAAGGGAGCAATTAAGGGCAATTGGGCTGATAGGGGAACAGTTAGGGTTGATCAGGAAGGCAGGCAGAAGTGGTTAGGGGTGATCAAGCAGGCAGGCACAGGAGTTAGGGTCTATCAGGCAGGCAGGCAGGCAGGCAGGCAGGCAGTTAGGAGCCAGCAGTCTGGATTGCAAGAGGCAGTTGGACATCCCCCTGAGGGGTCCAGCTTAGAGAAGGTACAGGCTGGGCTGAGGGACTCTCCTGTGCACGAATTTCATGTAGTATTATGACACTCTAGTAGTATATATGACACATATGCAGTATATTATATGCTAGTGCACGAATTCATGTACATTGAAAGGGAATTATTTAGAAAGAATATTTTAATATCCTTATTCACCCTTTCTCTATAATGGAAGTGTCAGAGATTAAAGAGAATTTGTAAAATGTATATTAAAATAATATTTAAATTTATTAATAAATAAATAATGACAAGAAAGACATGATATAAAAACAACAAAAACATGACATAAAAACAACATTGATACAAACAATGATTGATAAATGGCTGATTTCACGAGGAATGGGGTTCCTGACTCCCTCCTGTCAGGGTTTGGGATGCAGGGCTGTTAGGGCTCTGACAACAAGGTCTGGGTCAGTGCACCTCATAGCTACCAGCTGGTCATCTGATTATTGGTTGTTCTGGTTGTTCTGCTGTAGTGGTCACTGGGATTTTATTATATAGGATTTTTATGCTGTTACATTTATATCTCTCTATATATATAGATCTGTCTTTGTATATAGATAGATAAATACATACAATGTGCAGTTATAGTTTTCAGATGATAATACAGAAAAATTTCTGGAAGTGGTAAGTGAATGATTGATCAAGTTGAACATATTCACTATTGAACAAAGTTGGATCTGAGTTCTATCAAGGCAAAGGCAAAAAGAGTTTCTTTAAACAGTTTTTGAGCCTGGCTGGTGTTGCTCAGTGGTTGAGCATGAACCTATGAACCAGATGGTCACGGTTCAGTTCCTGGTTAGGGCACATTCCTTGATTGCTGGCTCAATTTCCAATGGGGGCACATGCAGGAGGCAGCTGATCGATGATTCTCTCATCATTGATGTTTCTCTCTCTCCTCTCACTTCTCTGAAATCAATAAGAATATATATATATATATATATATATATATATATATATATATATATGCCAATTGCAGGAAGATTCCTGCAATAGGGCTTCCTGCTGCAGTTGCTGCCCCTCCTACTTCCCTCCCTTCTCCCCCACCCTTCTTGTTTGCTTCTCCACAGCTTTGCTCCCTTCTGCAGTGCTTGACTTCTTTCTAAGCTGTCTTCACTCTGGCCTGCATATGCAAATTAACTGCCATCTTGGTTGGGTTAATTTGCATACTCACCCTGATTGGCTTGTGGGTATAGCAAAGGTGCAATCAATTTGCATGTTTCTCTTTTATTAGGTAGGATATAAAAGTAATTTTTGAATTTCCATTTTGAAATCCAAGGATATTTAGTAAAATCCTGTTCCTGTTAAAAATGTAGTGCAGGAAGTTCATATTTTGGAGTCAGATTTACCTGGGTTAGAATCCAGCACTATCCTCATCTTGAGTAGTCACTTATCTACCCTGATGCTCAGCTTCTTGAATTGTAAAAAAAGAGTTAGTAGTGCCTGCATTGTAGTACCTATCTACACTGTTTTAAGATATTAAATGAGATTATAGGAGCAGAGTACTTACCACAATGTAGCTAGTGAATATGAGGCTCTCAATAATTAACAGTTATTATTGCTGTTCTATTAGGAGTTGACTCAGTTACTGTTGAATTTTGTTTATTAATGTGTTAGGTTTTTCCATGCTGATGGTCTAAAAGAGTTTTCTATAGCCATAAAAAATGCAAGTTTTGTCAGGGTACTCCTTAAGGAAAGGTATAAAGATGGATCATGGGGTCACTGGCAGAGAACCTAATATACACTTTGTCTCTCTCCAAATGTGATTTGACCTAGCCTATGTCTGGGTCAAAGAGAAATTCCCAGGGAACTTATAGCCACTAAAATTATCTGTTTCTGAAGCAAATCATGAAGAGGAGGAGAGAGATTAGAAGAGGAGGAGGATCAGGATGCTGCTCATTCTTCTTGCTGATGTGGCATCTTTGTAAATCAACTCAGTCATTCTTTTTTCTCCTCGGCTTAAAATGTCAATATATTAATGCTGTTAGCATTTGCAGATTAAACAAATGTTGGCAGAAGTATAAGTATAAAGGAGATAATCAGTTGCAAGTGTTCTATACAGATAAATAAAAAAAAATTTTGAACTCTTTCAATAGTTTCATTAATTTTTAAGGTTATAATTTGATGTTCAGGGAAGGACTATGTTTGCACTAAAATTTTTTAACACTGAAATAGTTTATATTGAAAATTGTTATTGTATTTTATTGAAGAATGGCTACTTATAAATTGATAATATATTTAATATTAAATATATACATATATAAAATATAAGTATATATACTCCTGAATAATATAATATATAATAATGTTATATAAAACATATAAATGTATACATAATATATATTTATATATATACATATATATATAAATCTGAAGCAGATATACAATTTATGATGAAATGAGGTATCACATATAAATCTTTTATGAGAAGATATTATGACAACTTGTGTGATAAATTTTTTCTGGTTTTGATCAAAGTATATTTCCCAAAGGAGTAGAGTGGTCTTTGAAGATGAGAATAATGATGTAATTGAGAAATACAAATCTTCAATATTTTTTTTATGTGATATTGCCTTTTCTCTGGATGCATTTAGTGTCATGGGCTTCCCAGAATATGTCTAATTGAATCTTTCACATCATTGTTCAATATGATGCTGTCTCTTACCACAGATGTTTCTAAAGGAGAAGACTCTGAAACACTGCTTCTAAATTTCAATGGAATAAATACCTGAGTTTTGCAGAAGAGTTGATATGCCCACAAGCATTGATTTTAAAGTGAGGTAGCTGTTCAAAGACTCACAGCTGCCAGAGGAGAGGAGGTTGAGGAGCTGGGTGAAAAAGGTGAGAGGAGTAAGTAAACAAAAACAAACAAACAAACAAACAAAACCCTCATAGATACAGATAACAGTATGGTGATTCCAGAGGGAAAGGAAGATGGATGGAGGTAGAAATGAGAAAAGGAGGAGTAAATGGTGATGGAAGAAGATTTGACTTGGGGTGATGAGCACACAATACAATATACAGATGGTGTATTATAGAATTGTATACTTGAAACCTATATAGTTTTATTAACCAATGCCACTCCAATAAATTAAAAATATAGTATCCATTTTTGTTTTGGAAGGTAACACCTGTAGCCTGACAGCACACATGGAGCT
Organism: Pipistrellus hanaki; assembly: GCF_964339955.1. Classification (NCBI taxonomy): domain Eukaryota; kingdom Metazoa; phylum Chordata; class Mammalia; order Chiroptera; family Vespertilionidae; genus Pipistrellus; species Pipistrellus hanaki. The sequence goes on along the minus strand of NC_140504.1, from coordinate 131,620,781 downwards.
TGCCTCCTCCATAGCTCTGACCATTTTACACAGAAACTAAAGGAGTCTGGAGGCACAGGCTCCTATCTTTTATCTTGTTAGTCCAAACATATAACACAGAAAAGCCAGGAAATCAAAACTCCATGAATGCTTGGGAACTGTTGAGTGGGACATCCAAAAGGAGCATCCAGTAATTGGTAGGATACATGGGTTTGAGCCCAAAAGACGGATTTGGACTAGAAAAAATGATTTTCAAATTTTATATTTGAAGCCATGAGTACATCTGAAGTTATCAAATGAGAATTTTTAAGATAGGAAAAAGTCAAAGAAACAAATGGAATTCTGAGGGGGAACATAGGAGTGTAAAGAATGGACAAAATAAGCTAGTTCTCCCAAGCTGACTGAGTAGAAAAGCCAAAGAGGAAGGGAGGACATGGAGTGTCCTCAAAATCATGGGGAGAGAGCTTTTAAGGAAGGAAAGAATATATATAAGTAATAAGTATCAGTGCTACAGATAAGTAAACAAAGAGCCACAAATTGCAATATATATATATATATATATATATATATATATATATATATATATATATATAATCAGAAAGAAGGTGTGTGTGTGTGTGTGTGTGTGTGTGTGTGTTGATCTAGGTCAAAGCAGCTATAGTGGGATGACATGGTAAAAGCCATTTTATGCTAGTTTGAGGAATGACTGCTAAGTGAGAAGTGAAGACAATTTTCCCAAGAACCTTAATTTTGAAAGAGGAGATGAGAGTAGGGTAGTAAATGAAGAAGGGGGTGGGATGGCAGGAGGTACCTGATCACAGCTATTGTAGATGCTATGGTTAGAAAGCAGTTAGAAATGGACAGAGGAATGGTGTAGAAAGTAGCAGAATGGATATGATTGATGGGATTAGGTTCATGAGAATCTAAAAAGAAATGAGAAGGAGGACAGATGGAGACATCAATAGCCTTATATAGATAGGATTTGGGTGGGGACAATAAACTCTTTTCTCTATCACAGGTGGAAAGGATGAAAGGATGAGTTTATATAAAGGTCTGGTGTCAGAATTTATAAAAATCATATCTGAGTTATTTTATTTTATTTATGAAATAGGGGGCCAGGTCATCTACTGGGAGTCTGGGTCAGGAGCTATGGAATAAGAGGTTTGGTGAACATGTGGAATGTATACACATAGTTCTGTGGAGAGCCGTAGAGGGAGCTGACCAGAGGAATCTAAGATTACCAAGAAGCTCTGATGCCCAACTGGGATTGAAATTTGGAATTTTAGATGCAATGAATAGCTTAACTTTATATATATTTTTCTCTTATAGCACCCAGCAATTTAGTCAAGAAGTGGAAATTGGGTTTATCCATGTTTGGAATTTTCTACAATTTAATTGAAGTTTATTTCTCTTCCATCCCATCATGGATACTTGAGAGAGTGGGCTCAGGAATCAGATTACTTGGGTTCAAATGTCTCTTACTAGCTCTGTAGCTTTGGTCGTTATCCTATCTCTCTGTTTCACATTTATTATTGGTAATATGTGGATATAAAAGTACTTTTGTTATAAATAGTGAATGAGTTAATACAGGTAAAACAGAAAAATCTATGGCACTATACAAGCATTGAATAAAAATTAGCTATTGTTATTGTTAAACTCATGGCAACCCTTTCAGATTCAGCCTTTCAGTAAGTTTGCCTCAGATAGATGGTGGCTATTTGTTTCTTGAACCTCAGTTTAATTTCCTTATTTTTCCAGTTTATTTTATTGTAGCTGAGATGGGTGATTACTCACAATTCCATTTATTCATCCATATTTCCCAGTTCTCTTGCAGCTACATTTGGACTGTATGGCTCTATTTGTCAAATTAAAGCACAGGAAGTGATGTCTTTCTCTCCTGAGCCAAAAATAGAAGGACCACCATGTTATTCCCCACATCTCTTTTTTTTTTCTTTTTCTTTTTTCTGAAGAAGGTGTGTATTCCACTTTCTAAGTTACTTCATGGAGGACTGTTGACCTGCAGAATCAGGGGTGTTATAGTAGACCTTGTGTGAGTGAGAAATAAATCCTTGTTATATGTAAGTTACTGAGATTGCACGGTTATTATTGTAGCATAATTTAATCTAATAGGATTAATACACCTCTGTTCTTTCTTGAGTCAAATTGAAAACACACACACACACACACACACACACACACACACCACTTAGTTCATTATTGATATGAGTTCAGGGCTGAATTATAATTTGTAAATATAACAATGTAGCAATATGTTTAATAAAACATTCCTGGTCTTTGATAAATACATACTAAGGTATAATACATGCAATCCTTTCTAGAGGCAAAATTCAGTCCTCTACTCTTTTTAAATGAGATTGTTAAGATGTAAAAGGTAAAGAGAGGTTTTACTTTTCTTTCAGGAGCTTCAACTATCCACTCGTGTTATTGACAAAAGTACATGTTAATAGTTGCTTATAGACAATGTCTGCACATGACCTTGACTTTCATTCAGAAAACCGAAGAACCACTAATTTTTTGGAGCAGGAAGAGGTTTATAAGTGTGTCTACCTGACCCATGTGTTTTCTTTTTCTAAAGGGTCATTGACCTTGGATATCACAAAAATGGTTCACTGAGATGGCATTATTTTAAAGACAGTTCTGATTTGAAATGAGGGATCATTTAACGTGTGTGTGTGTGTGTGTGTGTGTGTGTGTGTGTGTGTGTGTGTGTTTTGGGGGGGTTTGTCTGATTTCATCAAATCATCTGGTACATCTGGATCTATGTTTCTTTAATTTTATCTGTGCCTTTCTTTTAGGTTTCTACTACTAAGCTCCCTTTAAAAATATTTTTATTAATTTTAAAGAGGAAGGGAGAGGAAGTTCGAAATAGAAAAAACATCAGTGATGAGAGTGAATCATTGATGGGCTGACTCCTGCATGTTCCCAACTCCTCGGAATTGAGCCTGCAACCTGGGCATGTGCCCTGACTGGGAATCAAATCGTGATCTCCTGGTTCATAAGTCTATACTCAATCACTGAGTCATGCCAACTGGGTTCTTATGCTCCCTTTTAAATGGAAAGAAGAGCTGATCCTGGTAGGCCTGGATTCATGTGGCAGCCTGCATTTTGCTTACAGTATACCAAAAATTCCCATGAGAATGGGGCAGTCACACACATTCATGCTGCTAAAATGCTCATCACTTCCGTGTAAGGAAGGAGAGCCCTCTGAGGTAGGGGTGAGGCAAACCACGTGGAAGAAAAACAAAGATAAGGCTATTGGGGAGAAGTTGCAGAAAGCCCCTTTTGCTCTACATCCCTGGCTGGATTCAGAAATTGCAGTGACATAGGTGGGGTGATGCCCCTATAGTATCACGGGGCCTGACACAGAATTCTTGGGGCACCACTCAGGACCAACGTTCAAGGGCAAGGGAAGAATAATCTATGTGCAGAGTGAGAGCATATAATTAAACTTTTATCATACTCTATAAAAATGTACTATAGTTGCATTAATGGTTATGAGGTACCTCTGTGGAGAAAAAGAAGCATGTTTCTTTAAAAAAAATCAGGTTTTAAAAGTAATACCATTTATGTGCGCTGGCTTTCTTTTATCAGCTTGTGAATGTGGTGTCATTAGTTCTGGTCTCCAGGACAATTTTCAGCGCTTTGTTCATTAGTGAGCTTTTATGATTACTAGGTGACACGCTAGCTAGTGAAATTGTAAGTGCTTTTCTGAAATCTGAATAAAAATAAATGTGAAATTCCTAAATTCAGGCCAATTCTTTTAGGTAAATTACAAATGCCTAGATTTGAGTGGATCTTTATTCTTGGGCTTCATAATTGAAGTTGGGAAAACTAGTCCTTTTAATGATTTTTCTCTTGCAAAATCCGAGAATGCTTATTAGTAACTCAAATGTGATTGCTCCCTTTATTCTTTTCTTATTGAGCCATCAAACAGTTTTGCCAAAGGCTTCTCTGTTTCCCTTGCTACATTTTTTTTTCCTCATGAATTATAGTGTGATTCAACTGGGTCCAGGGCTTTGTCAAATTGAATAGTTTTAATTGCCTTATTAGCAATGGGAAAATCTTTTAATATTTCACTTTGCTCCTCAAGAAATTATATTTCCAGCCACATGAAATTTCTCTCTCCTTCATTTATGAATAACAAGGCAAAGCTCCATGCTTAGGCCTTCAGTTATAGATCTTATTCTTCCCTCTGCACAGCCCCCCTGGCCCCCACCACCATATCTCTCCCTCTCTTGGTTTCTTTAGTTATGATTGATAGAAGGGATAAAGATTTAACTCAATGAGTTCTTTTATGCTCCCTCTTTGGTAGATTATCTTCATTATATTTTTCTAACAAGGATCTTGCTGCCCTGAGAAAAGGGAGCCTGGTTAAATCGGTATCTAGTCGTTTCTTTTTGCAGCCTCAGCAACTTCTCTTAAACCAATCCAGACTTTCACCCTTTCAGCTCATTTGCCAAAGTCCACATCTCCTTCCAGGCATCTGGCCAGAGGCTTGCCTTTCCTCTTGCATAAACCAGCATGAGACAAAGGTCCTTAGGACCTGCAGGATTGGGAGGGCAAATGTGCCAGGCTCTGCTGAGCAGGGGAATAAGAGGATGGAGAAATGTCTTTGTTCCCATTGTCCATGTTCTATTTGTTTCCTTTGAATATTGCTTTTTTGCCTCCTGACACACTATCCTCACACAGTTAGGTTCTACTTTTTGTCTCTAGAACTGGCTTCAAATAAAACTGGCTCTTTGTAATATGCTTTTAAATTTTCATGCTCAACCCTTATTTTATTTAAATCATTAATTTTTCCCGCCAAAAAAAATCTTGCTGACGTTTAATATTACTGAATGGAAAAAGAAATTCTCTTTGTACAACTATGCCAAAAGCATTCTCTTTTATACTTAACATTAAATATTTGTTTAAAAGAATCTCTTTAAACTTCCAAAAATGGACATCTATATTCAAAACCTACAGTATAACACACTCTTAACAGTATCATCTCAGTCTCCTGAAAGTGTGTCTAGCCCTATCTTCTCAATCAAAGTTTTATGACTATATTTCTTATCTTAAAATTCTCTAATGGTCTTCATTTTAATGTTTCTTCTTTAAAACTGGTTCTTTCTCTAAGTAACCACTCATCCTAATTACATGTCTTCGCCTGAAATCTTTCTTGTTTGGACCTAACTGTGGCAGTTTTCTGTAATAATAATAATAATAATAATAATAATAATAATATAAACACTTCATTGTTACACAGATAACATTTCTACCTATTTAAGTCTTCTTTTACACTTCTTGATGTAGCTATTCCAGATTTAGTCTGATACTTAAAAGTGAAGTAAAATAAAACCATGCCATGTATTAGTTTCCTAGGGCTGCCTTTAAAAGTACACAAATTTGTGCACTTAAAACAACAGAAATTTACTTTCCTATAGTTCAGGAGGTCAAAATTCCAAAGTCCTTCCTTTGAAGGACTTTAGGAAGATTTCTTCCAGCTTCTGGTGACTCTGAGTGTGGTTTGTCTGTGGCAAAACTCCAATCTCTCCCTCCACAAGACCTTCTCCCTTTTGTCTACATGTCTCAAATTTCCCTCTGCTTTTCTCTTATAAAGACATCTGTCACTAGATTTTGGGTCCACCCCAAATCCTGAATGATTATGTTTTGACATCCTTAATTTAATGATATTTGCAAAAACTCTTTTTCTAAAATGAGTACACAGGCTCAATGGATTAAGGCATGGATTATATATATGTTTTTGATTAACTGGAGAGAGAGAGGGGAAGTTGAGAGAGAGAAACATCAATGTGAGAGAGAAGCATGGTTTGGCTACCTCCTGCAGGCCCCCTACTGGGGATCAAGCCTGCAACCCAGGCATGTGCCCTGACCTGGAATCAAATAGTTGACCTCTAGATGCATGGGATGCTTCAACCAACTGAGCCACACTGGTCAGGGCTGGACATATCTTTATGAGAAACACAATTCAACCCAGTGCATCATGACAACACAGTATCCCTTTTGCTTTCAATTTTTATGGTTTGATTAGCATCCTACAGAACATAATTATATGTATGTATATATAATGTATGTATATGTGTACATGTGTGTATGTATATAGGAATGAAATAAATTATATATTATCTTTTAAAGTTTCTATCAATATATTTTATACATACTTAGTGCTCAACTATTAGTGAGAAGGGGCAGACGGTGCTGCTAAGATGAAGATGAATAATTTCTTTTTTAATATAGGGCATCAAAATTATATGACCTCTAATTATTTCAATCAAGTATCAAAATTATTTAATAACTATACATTTTACTTACATAAACCTTTACAAGTATAGTTTTCTATAAAGTGGGATTGGGGCGAGTAGACTCTCCTCCTTATGGGTTTCTTGTCCTACAACATTTGAAGAATAAAATTTGCAGACTAAAAGATTTTAAATAAAATGTAGAAGTTTATTATAAGTGTATGCAAGCTAGCCCTGGGGAGGGGTCCCCAAATGGGAAAAAACTTTTCTCTCTCTCTCTCTCCAATGGGAAAAAATCAGTTTCTCTGCATCTCTTTGTCTCTGGGTTTCTGAATGCTGGGAGCTCTTTGTCTCTTCATGATCCTTTCTAATTGGACCCTTCCTTAATTTATGACCTCTGTGCTTTCCTAATTGGTCACAATCTGTAGGATATCAGTTTCAAAGTTCAAAGCCCAACTGGTCCCCCCCTCTTCTTCTTCTCCTTATCTTGTAACATTTTTCTATCCTCTGTGAATGTATGCCTTCCTCTCCCATGGACCCTCTTTCCCTAAAACTGCCTTTCCTGTCTCTAATATTTCTTTCAATTTATTGATGGTTTGTGGGGGAAAAATTCACATATTGGAATTGGAGTCAGAATATTGGTCCATCTATATTTATATCTATATATGAAGATGTTTACTATAGCATTATTTGTAGTGGTAGGAAACTGGAGACACACTAAATATTGTTTACTAGAATTCTTCTTGTTTTTCATGAAATCAATAGCAATATTTACTAATTTTATTCCCTTTGTTAGAATTTGTAGTGCTTTGAAGTTGGCATGGAGATCTTGTAACATACGGTTATTCCACTATTTTGGCCTAAAACCTCCCAAAGTTGTCTTTCTAATATGCAAATGTAATTATATAACTTGGTGTTAAATTATTTCAGTCAATCCTTAGTGCTCCTAGGTTAAAATTCAGACCACTTCCATAGGAGGCAGGATCAAGTATCTGGTTACTTTTCTTTCCTCCCAGCCACATTTAACTGCTTACACCTCTGAAACCTACCATGGTCTCTCAAACCATATAAATCATGCCATTTTGTCTTTCAAATACTCAGTCTTCTGTGGGTATTCTCTTCCTTTAATTTGCAAATCAATATAAACCACTTTCATTGACTGATCCATTTGCTTATGGCTCTAAAGCAAGTTCACCACTGCAAAAAAAAACAAAAACAAAAACAACTATATAAGTATCTTATAAAAAGAAAAGTACAAAAATAAATGAATATAGCATAGGTAATATAGTTGTACAAGGTGCACGGTGGAGCCAACTGGAAAGAGCAACATAGATAGAATAATGAATTGCATTTGGAATGTTTCTTACAGTTACATGTACCTGTTGATTTAGTTTTCTACTGCTATGTAACAAACTGCCCTCTTAGTAGCCTCCCTCTCAGAGTCATGTGACTTCTTAAGTGGTAGCTCACAGCTCCTAAAAAGTGTATTCTAAGAATCCAAGGCAGAAACTACAGGGCCTTTGATGATCTGACTTCAACAGTCATGCAGCATCACTTCTCTTTCATTCTATTGGTCACAGAGGTCTAGACCCAATTCAGTATGAGACTCACAAGAGCATAATGCCAGAGGTGTTGATGTTTGGGGGACTCAATTACTCTAACCCATCATGCCTAGTAACTATATTTATGTGAGGAATGCATCAAATAAATGGAAAGAATGAAAATATCTCACAGCACCTGTTTTCTTATCTACCTTCCTTTCCATTGGGCCCTAAACACAGACAATTTGCAAATTTTTAGGAAAATATTGTCAGCTGCTATGATTTGTTTTAAAAAAATAAAAATTTTCTTTTTTCTCTCTCAGTACAATAATATAACAACCCTTATTCAACCTATTGTAAGGAATATAAGAAATTCCTGAATTTATTTGTTTACATTGCACCAACCCTTTTGGCTTCTATGTATAAATTGGAGATATGGATGTTATGGGTAAATAAACTGGAAGTTTTAGATTGACTATAAAAATTATTGTGATTACAGAGTATTTACAGAAGACAAAGGTAGAAACTTTGATAAGATTTTTCCTTCATCCCACACAACCAAGGTAGGAGAGAAAAGAGAAAGTGCTTGAGACTTGAGAGTGACTTTGTTCAGGTGATTGAAATTTGAATTGACTGAATTTAAATCGTAATCAGACTGAATATTTTAAAAAATATTGTTTTCTCCTGCAAGATAGTTAGTTAACTTGAAATGGCAAGATAACGTGTTTTCTGGTACTGAGAGGGAATCTAGGTTTGTGAGCAATTGGAGTTCAATGAAAAAAAAACAAAACATTTCTGCACATCTGAATATGAACATGTTAGAGCGGCTGAAGAGATGGTATTGAATTTCTTTTTTGTTACATTTTGAATTTTCTCTTGTCTGTTGTATTTAATTCCCTACACAACTATGCTTCATATAATGCTGATATTTACACTGAACTGAGAAAGTTGTAGGGATAAAAGAAACCTTAAAGAAAAATTCCACTAACTATTAAAGTATATTTAAAAAAATGAAATTATGACTTCCATAAAATATAGAGTAAACATGTGGCAAATATTTATTTAACTCATCATCAAGGGAACCAGTATAATGATAAGTCTGGGTCAAAACATAATTAGAAAAAAAGTAGCTGGTGAGTCCCTCAGGAAATATATACTGAGATAAATTTACTAAATTAGAGCCCAAACTAGTTCATGTCCTACAGGATAATGAAACCAAAACCTTTGAGATGACCTATTAAGTCCAGCAGGTCATAATAAATGCGAGAAGTCCTCAAAAAATTGAATGGACTCTTTCAGCAGGGCTGAAAATCTTCATGTTAGGCAATTCCCCCAACCTGATGGTCCTTCATTATGTAATAGGCCTTACATTTGATATGTATATCTGCTTTGCTAGAGGGAAAAATGTGTGAATAAAAAGCCCTGGGTCTGGAGATTTGGGGAGCTTAGTCACTAGAACTAAGTTTCCATCTGGCATCCCAAAATGCCTTTCAAATTTGTATTTCTTCTCTAGTCTCATCATTCATTTATGCACAGCTCCTTTTCCAGATTCCTGAACTCTTATAGATGGGGAAAAAACCCTGGCACTTTTCCTACTGGAAATAAATAATTTGTATTTCCACCAGACAAAAATCTATAACTTAATATGTAACTTAATGAAATCTTGGCTCTAATAAATAATAAATGGCAAGCTTCACACTGCTATGTCCCCAGACATAATTAAAAAAAATCAACGGGTGGATCTGCTGGGTCATGCTTTCATATTACATGAAAAGGACATGAAATCCTCCTTTTGCCTTATTTTCAAGATTTTGACTGATAAAACCACAACAGACTCTTCATTAGGATCTTTAAAGCTAGTTTGTCTCATTGTTGGACTCTATTAGAATTCAGAACAAAAATAAAAGCACTATATTAGATTTTTTATTATTTAAGAGCAATGAGAGATAAATCACTTAAGAGTATCAGAACATGCCACTCCACAATATGGCACTTTGGCATAAAGATGATTTTGAGCCAAAGGTATTTGAGAAGAAACACATATAAGAAAAGCTTCTGCCATCCCCCTATTTGCCTAAAAGCAGGACACAAATTTGTAAAAGTGTCCCTCCATCCCTCTCTACCAGGAAGGACAGAAACTAATTACCAGAAATAATTCTAGACTCTTAGTAGCCCATATACAGCACCAGAGGAATCTACATAACAAGCTAGCCCTTATCTACCATTAGTTTCCCTTATATTTTTGCCTTCTCAGTTTGCCACCCCTAGAAGCTCCAAACCCCTTGGTCCTGTTATTTTTCTAAAACATTTCTTGTTCTTTTGTTAATATGCCTGTTTTAGACACCCCTTTGAGTTACTCATCAATGAGTGCTGCCATGTATATGCATGATGCATGTCTTAATAAACTTCTGTTTTTCTCTTGCAAAGCTGTCTTTCACAAGTCTGGTTTACAGAGCCCTAACAGGAGAATCTGGCAGAATGAAGGGAAAATGATTTTTCCCCTATCCTAAACAATCAAAGGGAAAAACTTAAATTATGGATAAATTTAATCAAATTAAAAACTACCCTTTCATACTGCAAATAATCAATTTTAGTTTTGAATTTTTCTAAAATATCAGTCTTTGGTAATGTATATTTCACCAAAGAGTTTCTTTTGAATTTTGTAAATTCTCTCTTTTCTATGAGCTTTAGTTACAACTTCAGATGCAGAAGCATTAATTTGATCTCAGAGCTTGAGGAAGAAAAAAAAAACTGTAATCATTAAAGGTCAGGCACCTACCTATTCCTATTAATGTTTCAACTAACTTATAGGGTCCAGCATCTCAATGGTTTTCAAACTTTGCTGCACAATAGCATCAACATAGAGCTTCTAAACATCCTAATGCCCGGTCTGACCCCAGACCAATTAAGTCAGAATCTGTGTTTTAGGAATCCAGGCATTGGGACTTAACAAGCAATCAAACAAAATCACCTTTCCAAATGATGTCAGTGTTTAGCCAAGTTTGCGAACCACTTCCACATTTTAATGTTTTCTTGTGCGTATACTTTTCTTCTACAGCCATTAGAGAGAGAGATGCATCTGGCCAATATTAGAAAGAAGCCTTATTTTCATGGTGCCTCGAACCCTCATCATCCATTTCTCTTTCTTAAACTTACTGAAGATTCTAGACAATATCTGGAGGCACTCTGTGCTTGCAGCTCTTTGTTGTGGCAGCCAGGGCTTTACCCAGTGACTCTCCAGAGCTCCGAATGAGAAAACAGTCCTTCTCTTATGAAGCCAGCAATCCCATGAGACATCAATGAGTTCAATATTAGGGCAAAAGTCAAGAATAGTCCTACCTACTCTCTAAAAATATTTTTTGTTGTCCTGATTTGTGTGAAAAGGCATTTCATATGTGCAACATGGAGTGTACACACACCTTTCTTTCCCATTCCAGCTGTACAACAAAATGTAGTTTTCAAGGCATCATTATAGGATAATCTTAAACTTGTTCTTATTTACTTTTTTAAAAAAGGATTCCTCAAAATTTCAGATTTGAATGTTAGTAAAAGGTTATATGAAACAAAACTTACAAATGGTTTTGGTCATATCAGTGTCCTTGAGACAAGCTGAGCTATAGAAGCACAGATGGAGCACAAACCCTTGGCAGCCTGGGACCTCTCAAAGACATGTTAGAATGGATTGTTCACTGAAGCTTGTCCTGGCCTCCAAGAGAGCCTGCACCCTGCCTCCAACACCATGTCCACACTGAACATCCTGATTGAAACCCACATTTTTATTCTTTGCAAGAGTCTAATACCATTCAAAACTTAAAGGATACTTCATTTCTAGAATCTTATATAATAAAAGCCTATTATGTTAAATGTCCAGTCATCCGTTTAAGCAATCAAAGCAGATATGCTAAGGCTGCTCAACTGCTCTCTATGCTGTGCACTGACCACCAGGGGGCAGGCACTCAATGCAGGAGTTTCCCCGCTGGTGGTGAGGGTGCTCCCACAGCCAGAGCACCGCTCAGCCAGAAGCCAGACTCACAGCTGGTGAGTGAGGTGGCAATGGTGGGAACCTTTCCTACCTCTGCAGCAGTGTTAAGGATGTCCGACTGATGGATCATCATTAGGAGATTATCCTAGGGCTCCCAGATTTTGAAAGGCCACAGGCCAGGCTGAGGGACATCCCCCAACCCCTGCCGAGTTCGTGAATTTCATGCACTGGGCCTATGGTGCTTATGTAAATTACTATATATATATTCCTGTGGGATCAGGCCTAAACTGGCAGTCGAACATCCCTCTCTCAATCCAGGTCCACTGGCTCCTAACCACTCACCTGCCAGCCTGATCTTCCCTAACCACTCTGCCTGCCTGCCTGATTGCCCCAACCACCTCTGCCTCTACCCCCACCGCTGCAGCTTCATCTGGAAAGATGTCCGGAATAGTGTCCAGAAGGTTGTTCAGCTACCCAGTCTAATTAGCATATTGCGCTTTGATTATTATAGACTAGAGGCCTGGTGCACGAAAGTTGTGCATGAAGCGGAGGTGTCCCTCAACCCAGCCTGCACCCTTTCCAATCTGGGACCCCTCAAGGGATGTCCGACTGCCCATTTAGGCCCAATCCCACCAGGATCGGGCCTAAATGGGCAGTCAGACAGCCCTCTCACAATCCAGGACTGCTGGCTCCCAACTGCTCACCTGCTTGCCTTCCTGATTGCCCTTAACCACTTCTGCCTGCCAGCCTGATCATTCCCTAACCACTCCTATGGCAGCCTGATTGATGCCTAACTGCCCCCCTGCAGGCCTGGTCACCCCTAACTGTTTTTCTCTGCCAGCCTGGTCCCCCCAAAACTGCTCTCCCCTACAGGCTTGGGTCCTGCCCAGCTGCCCTTCCCTAAAGTCCCAGTCACAGCCAACTTCCTTCCTCTGCCAGCCTGTTCAACCCTAACTGCCCTCTCCTGCAGGCTTGATTGCCCCGAACTGGCCTCCCTTGCAGGCCTAGTGCCTCCCAACTGCCCTCCCCTGCTGGCCATCTTGTGGTGGCCATCTTGTGTCCACATGGGGCAGGATCTTTGACCACATGGGGGCAGCTATCTTTTTTTTTTTTTAGTATATTTTATTTTTTTTTATTTTTTAAATGTATATTTTATTGATTTTTTTACAGAGAGGAAGAGAGAGGGATAGAGAGTTAGAAACATCCGCGAGAGAGAATCATCGATCAGCTGCCTCTTGCACACCCTCTACTGGAGATGTGCCTGAAACCAAGGTACATGCCCTTGACCGGAATTGAACTTGGGACCTTTCAGTCTGCAGGCTGATGCTCTATCCACTGAGCCAAACCGGTTTCGGCTAGTATATTTTATTGATTTTTTACAGAAAGGAAGAGAGAGGGATAGAGAGTTAGAAACATCCATGAGAGAGAATCATCGATCAGCTGCCTCCTGCACATCCCCTACTGAGGATGTGCCTGCAACCAAGGTACATGCCTTTGACCGGAATTGAACCTGGGACCTTTCAGTCCGCAGACCAATGCTCTATCCTCTGAGCCAAACTGGTTTTGGCAGGGGGCAGCCATCTTGTATGTTGGAGTGATGGTCAACCTGCATGTTACTCTTTTATTAGATAGGATGTTATATCAGTATGATGGAATTTTATACTACCATTAAAATAATACTTGTAATACAGTATTGTAGAATCATGCCCAATAATAAATAAGCAGGGGAGTATAAATAAAAATAGCCTGTATAAGTCTCTATGCAAAAGTGAAAACTATTTTATTTTTCATCTAGAAACAGATAATAGTATTCAAGATTTACCTACTACCCCCACCCAACACATTTTTTTAGAGATGTCAATTTTTTAAATTTATTTTCATAAAGTGTTTATTTTCAAAATTTATTAACTATTATAAATATATTTTAAAAACTTATTTCTAATTTTCTAAACTTTGTTTAGAAGTGTCATTTTTCAGGACTGGCTTAGTTTACAGAGAAATATTATGTTTTCTTTGGGTTTTAAGATCTGAAAATTCTCATTTTTTGTTTTGTGTCCCTTCATATCCAATTTATGACACTAGAAATTGTTAGAAAAAATTAGGTATTTTTACCTTTGCCTTGAACTATTTTGTGATATTATATATCTTCCATTTCGTATTTCTAATGACCACTTTTTTGTGTGTGAAATTGTCCATTTACTATGCCAAGCTTCTAAGGGAAATTGTGAAAATTTCCATGCTCACCACTGTTCCTTTGTTGTATAATGCCCTTTAATGCAGTCGAGCTCAAAATAGCCAGTTAATGGCAGGCAGGTACAACACTATCTTAGTAAAGGTATCAACATCAAAAAAGATGTCAGCATTTTACACTCCAGAGAAATTAAACCAAACCAAAACAAACAACTCACTGCCACTCACCTTAGTAACCACTGACATTAATGAATACAGTCCTTTCTGGGGGGAAGGATTATTATAAAACTTTTCTTAAAAGTTCATTGAAATTAGTTTGATTGCATCTTCAGCCTTGGCTTTCAGCTTTGGCCAATTTCTATAAGGGCAACAAACAAGTCATTTTGCCTTTATTTATGTAGTCACCTTGGCAGAATTTGACTCTAATTTCTCTTCCATGATCTAAGCAGGGGTCTTCAAACTACGGCCCGCGGGCCACATGCAGCTCCAAGGGGAGTCTGATCCGGCCCGCCAGGTTTTTTGGGCAGTGAGCGCAGCCAAGGTGTTACAGTAGGGATTAGTAGTTCATATAGTCCGGCCCTCCAGCTCTCTGAGGAACCGTGATCTGGCCCCCACTTTAAAAAGTTTGAGGACCCCTGATCTAAAGATTTAGGCTCTTTTTTTTTTTTTTTTTTTGTGTGTGTGTGTGTGTGTGTGTGTGTGTGTGTGTGTGTAGTTAAGCAATGTGTCTTGCACCTCACCTTCCTACATGTGGACCTATTTTTTAGTAGGTCCTAATATTATTCTCAGGCACAGTAAGGCTGGGTCAAGATACTATGTTATATTTAATCAGGTCAGAAATTAAGTAGCTGAAAGGTACATGAGCAGGCATGAATTTTAACTTTTTCCATTGGAAAGATAACTCAGTCTGAATATTTCTGTGAAATCTTTCAGTTTGTGTATTTGTGTTTAAATCTGAGGTCAGGTCCTTCTCTGCCCATGGCATCAGCTCCCCAAGCAATTGCTATTGGCTTCTCTTGTATGAGCAATCTTGGTTGTATTTTTCATACCTCAAAATATGCACTCTATTGTTTCCTTCTCTTCGAACTCTTTGAACTCGTAAAGTCCAGAATCCAAGGGTCTTTATGTTTTGTTCTATTTTTAGTTTCTCACAAACAAGAACCACCCACTTTGGGGTATAGAATGACTCATTAGGAGACCAGTAATTAATTAACTGTTTTATTTGGGGTTGGTTATGGGAAAGAGAAAGGTCATGTAAGTAAGGCAAGAAAATCAATTTGCAAAACAGAAGGTATCTCCACTAATAAGAAGGTAAGAAAGAACCATTGATAATATAGAAAAACTGTTCTTAAATGCTTAAATTTGCTGCAGGAGTTGTTTAGTGGGATATACTGTGAAATTATGTCCAAGGAGCATGGGGATGGCATTGAGAGGCATATAGCTCCCGGGAATATAACAAAGACGTATGGCACAGTTGAGCACTGATAGAAATATTGTGCTCTGTAAGCAAATATTATGGACTCTAGATTGCTACAGTAATAAGAGTAGGACTCAGAAATGTTGGTATATGAGCACAGAAGGCTTTGGAAATATATGGACCAGTGCAGTCCCTGAGAAAATGGACAGTCTAACTCTTGAGGAACTCTCTTGTGAATTAGAGAGGTAAATACAGTTAAATGGATGCAAATTTAAAATGTCTTGATTTTTTGTTGTTGTTAGTATTGAAGGATCTAAAGATCTAAAGGGCGGTTATATAATTTATAGAGTGATTGCTAAGACACTGTTATATCAGAAGCCTTTCTATGCCTTATATATAATTGGGAATAAATAATGGAAATTGAAGCACAAATTTGGTTTGCATTATTTGTATAGTGGACCTTTTCCACCACCAGAAGTCTCCCTCCCTACTACCCTTAACCACATAGAATTCCCAGTGGTTACAGAGAGGAAGGGAGAGGGAGAGAGAGAGAAACATAAATGATGAAAGAATCACTGATTAGATGTCTCCTGCACACCTCCTACTGCGGTTGGAGCCCACAACCTGGGCATGTTCCCTGACTGGGATTTGAACTGTGAGTTCCTGGTTCCAGTCAACATTCAACCACCAAGCCACACTGGCTAGGCACAAAACATTGTTTAGAGGAAACAGTGGTAATAACTTATACTGCTATTGTGATACAACGGAGACTGTGCTTAAGACCATGAAAAGGCAAAATGTTAATGAACGACCCCTTGCTTTTATATGTATCTATTACTACTGCTAGTTTTTGTCTGTATAAAATGTAAATGCCCAGGAATATGGAAGTAGAATTCAAAACTTT
The DNA here is from genome assembly GCF_964339955.1 of Pipistrellus hanaki. NCBI lineage: Eukaryota > Metazoa > Chordata > Mammalia > Chiroptera > Vespertilionidae > Pipistrellus > Pipistrellus hanaki. Next base: position 131,604,505 of record NC_140504.1, on the reverse strand, counting down.
ATTTTGAACATCCAGCCTGTTCACAATATCCCTATTGCATTTGTAAAATTTTCATTAAGAATATTTTAAAGATTGTAAAAAGTATAAGATCCTATATAATAAAAAGCTAATATGCAAATGTCCCCTGGGACAGGAGTTCTACCAACTGGGAGGTCCAAAAGAGGGCGGGGTGGCTGGCCACATTCTCTCCCCAAAGCTGGCCTGGCCTGATCATGCACCGGGGATCTAATATAAAAACAAAACAAACAAACAAACAAAAAAACTTGAAGAGAGAATAAAAGAGAGGAGGTATCTCAACAGAAAGAATGATGAAGGTTAGTGAGGTCATTCACTGGTAGTTGATCTCAACCCAGGAGCCAGCTACTGGTACTGTATCTACTTGTACTTTTAAGGCTCCAATGGCTATTTGAAAACAGGTGATGGGGAGTTTCACTTATATTAATATCCTATAGTCACTGGGTACAACTTAAACATAAAATGGTAAATCTTGTGTCAAAATCTGCACCTCATCCTGGATCTTAACTGGTCCATATTTGTGTTAATTTAGCAGAGGACTTCTTCTAAAACCTAATTTTGACACATTTTTCAACTCTGTTGTCAGCTATCAGGTTTCTGATAAAACAGCAAGATCTGATAGTACCAATGGGAGGAGTGTGTGTGTGTGTGTGTGTGTGTGCATAGATAGATAGGTAGTTAGATAGGTAGGTAGATAGATAGATAGATAGATAGATAGATAGTGAAGACAATAGAGGTAGAGGAGGGAACTCAATAACACAGCAGTCTTGGTGTGATAAACTGCTGCTAACAAGCATGAATGTGTCCTATCATTTTCATATAAATGTGAAATTTGACATTTTTCAGGGATCAGTGCTGAAACCAATTCATTAAAATTCTGGAAGAATAGTGATCTTTATCTCAGAATTTCTTGGTTGAAAAGGTTTTCCTTTTATTCAGTTTTCATCTTCATTCTATCCCTTTGTCATTTGTAAGCTGATTCTTTTGTACACAGTGCCCCAAAAAGCCACCTCCACTAGCCTTCCACTGTGTGAGAAAGGAACAGGGCTTAAGCAGCAGGGTGTTCTGTTCTCTGCAGAAGGGTACATTGTTTTTAAGAATGTAAAAGGCAAAAGGAAACAGGAACAACCTAAAATTTGGCTCATGAAGTCTTTCTTGTCTTCTGAGTAAAAGAAACTGCAAGGTGTTTCTTGCAAATCCCAGCCATGGAACAAGCCTATTGGGCTCATGCCTCTGCTTTGCCATAGCAACATGCCCTCTTCAAACAGGAATGAGAGTCATCTTATCTCATGTGCTCTGTCCTCATCAGACATATTCTGGGCTAAAGTCTGACTGCTGTGGGTGCATAGAAAACACACTTTGTTCCTTAAAGAAATGTGTTAGACCAGAGTACCATTATCTCATAGTCTGCCATTTGAGGTAGGGGCATACAATTTATACAGTAGTTTGGTGAAGACCTGGGAGGGGTGGGTGCAGGGTGGATGGGGTCAATGGAAGAAAAGGACAAGGGACATCTGTAATGTTTTCAACAATAAAAATAAAAAATTTTAAATATAAAAAATAAAATGTTCAATATATATATTTTAATTTATTCTTTGAAATAATAATCTACTTCTAAAGTTTGTGTGGTGAATAGCCATATGAAACCAGTTATTTATGAACTTGAGAAATTGCTACAGAACAGAAAGAGTTTGTTCACTTGGCGCTTATAGAGCCAAACACTAAGAACTGCAGTGGAGAGAGATTGCTATTTTGTTATGAGTGATGCTATCGAGAAGAATTGGAAGCTAAAGCTGAAAAGACTGGACTCCATAATCTGGAGTTCAGAGTGGGTTTTTAAGGGTATAGGGCTGTGGTCGGCAAACTGAAGCTCGTGAGCCACCTGCGGCTCTTTGGCCCCTTGTGTGTGGCTCTTCCACAAAATACCACAGCCTGGGCAAATCTATTTTGAAGAAGTGGTTTTAGAAGAAGTTTAAGTTTAAAAAATTTGGCTCTCAAATGAAATTTCAATTGTTGTACTGTTGATATTTGGCTCTGTTGACTAATGAGTTTGCCTACCCCTGTATAGGGGAACTAGGTATGCAGAAGCAATGGCTAGGGAAGGTTTAATTGGTGGACCTTGGCCATTTCATGGTAAAGGGTGTTAACAAAGGATCTTCCTGGACAATGAACCTTTTGCTTCTGAAAGGATTCCAGTGTCCAAGTTTTAATTATGTCCTAGTCCTTAATGGTTTTGGGTGCTGCTGAAGGTCAAAGTTCTTTGTGCTTGGGTAGCATGACTTGTGGTGTTGGTCTGTTGTCTCTGAAAAGCAATTCAATATCTTTTTAAATAGGATAGGACCATTTTGAGCTGGTTCTGCAGTTACCTCTTAAGAAATTATGTGAATAGAGGTTTATTTGAATATTAAAGATCTCTTAAGGATTATTGAGGATTAAAATATTCAGAAATATTAGACAAAAGAGAAGAACAGGGCATTAAGACCACTGAGGCAGGTAGAAAAAAGTATAAGGAAGAGCCAGGGTCTTTTTTGTGTAAAGGAGGAATTGTGTTCTAATCAAGGATAGCACCTTTTGAGAATGTTAGGGGTAAGCACTTTAGTTAGGAGCATTACAAATATTCTTGTAGAGAAGGAAAGTGAAGTCAAGGTTAATTGACTGGGGTGTGTGTGTGTGTGTGTGTGTGTGTGTGTGTGTGTGTAAATCACCCAAGATTGTATGTGCATGTTAGAGATGATTCATTATAGTGTGAATTATTTTTAAATTTATTATGCCAGATTCCTAATGAAACATCTTAATCTAGAATCAATGCTTTTAGTTCTAGAAGTTGTTTGCTGGTACTATCTGTATTTTCATCTTCTGTAATTTCTGATGTATGGATAGATGCTCAATGTTCTCCATTGATATACTAATATTCTTTTTGGTTTTTTTTTTTGTTCTTGTTTCTAGAAGTTGTTTCAATTTTATTTATTTTATTCTACTTATTCAGAAGTAATATGAAATAGTTTGGTGAACAGATAGGCTTGAACAAGTCAAAGTCTGCCTAAAGTTTACCAATTATTTCACTCTTCCTACCCCCCATAGACCACACTGACTTACTTTTCAAGGAAGACAGCCCCATGGGCCATCAATTCCTGAATAAAGTTTCATATTCCTAGGTATCATGTGGCCCTCTTCTTCAGGTTTGAACATGAGTCTTTAAGGTGTGACTTCAGAACTAAATTTATAGGCCATATTATGCTCAATTTCCATTGTATAATGATGGAATAAGGACATAATAACACCAATAAACATACTAATTTGGAAGATGAAGAATAAGACATAGTAATTAATAGTCTTAGCAATGCTGAAATGCTATTACTGGTCAGGTATTGGGAAGGTCCTCTGATTTGGGGTTGAGAAATTGCTTTGAATAGATCCTGCTACATAATAATGTAGGGAAAAACATTTTGTTCATCATTCTCTGCAGTCCTCCATTCTACCCTCTGGTTGGTTCTTGCCCCTCAATTATTTTCCTTAAGGATTAGGGAGTCTTCCCTTCCTAGGAACTGTACCACTCCTGCTGCCTGCTTGCTAGTGGAGAAACCTTGTAAGCCTGAGGTTGTTTACAGTTTCTACAATTGTCAGGGCTGATCAGCAGACCCTGGACAATGGATGAACAGATTACACTGACACAGTTTCACTGTGAAGAGAGGCTAAGGGGTGGCCTGGCTATAGCAATCAGGCAGCCTAGATTGTCTGCCTCATTAGCCTTTTATCTTTACAACAGTTAGAGATAAAGTTTATCTTTAAGATACAATCAGTAGGGGAAGTAATCTTGGGAGGACACATGTGCTTGTAGTGTCCTTTAAGCAAAGGTACCAAAATATTAAGCAGAAGGATTCCAGCAAACACCTGGGGGTCTGCACATGCACAGACTTGTTTGGAAAGGTCAAGGAATAGTCAGGGGCATTGCCTTCCACACTCCCCTAAATCAGAATTCTGATAAACAAGGCATTCAGCCTTCCACACACTTCCCTTTTCTCAGAATGTCCTCTTTACAACTTTCCAATCAAGTCTCCTGTGCTCCCAAAGATACAATCAAAAGCTTATTATATCTATTTGGCAAGTGGTATCTTTGACATAACCATGATATCAGAATCATGGTTAGCTGTGATATCTTTATGTATAGCCAGTTATACATGATAATAACTACATCCATAGTTCTTTCAAAGACATACTTCTTAAATCAACTTGATTTCTTAGTTGCCTCCCCTCTCCCCCCTCGTCTCTTTCTCTCAAATAAATGGTAACTGCCTTGGGCTGTCTAAAATAATGAGTAGGAAGAGCACACTGCTAACCTGAGTTTTATCAACAGACTGAATTACTCCTTTCTACTAAAAAGTCTCACTGAGAATTTTCACTTAAAGTCTTCTAAAATTTCATCTTTATCGTATAAGGCCTAGAATTACTCATATATTTTTTTAATCATGCAAGGATTTAAATTTCTTGCTTCTATTTTATTGCTCCCTTTAAAAAAATCTATTTCTTTCAGAGGAGTTATGTTTTCTATAAAGTATTTGCTATAAACAACCAATAATAATAAGTTACAGTTATAATTGACTTAGAGCTACAAGTTCAGGAGGCATATATTATGCCTTTGAAAGTATAGTAAACAACATTTACTATAGTAAACATGGGTTTAGGCATTTCTAAGTGGAAACTGCCTGGGGTCATTTTAAAAGAGATCCTCCCCAAATTGACTACATAGAGAGAAGAAAGCTAGTCCAACACAGAGGTCTGGGCTTAAGATAATCAGTTTAAGCAACTGCTAAAGGGAAAGAATCAGTAGGGTAGTAAAGAGGGCTTTATTCAGGAGTTTCCAGCAAGGAGAAACTTTAGAGGAAAATATTCCCATTAAGAAAAAGCCAGCAATTGTAAATCTGATGTGTCCAGAGGGAGCTAATGACAGATTGCAACTGTGCTCCCATTTTGTAAGTTGCAAAATGCTTTAGAAATGTAAGCTATTTTATAATGCTGATTTTTGGATGTGTTTACACTTAGCTGTTCTGATATAACTCTTTCTCATTTGGGATTTAGTTTCATGAGGGTGTGGTTGGTAGGGTTGTTTTGCTTTCTTGGGACTATGGCTGAAACACAAATGAGGTCAAAATGTTATCTTTAGTTTGAGCAAAACTCTTGTTTCTGTGGCCCAGAGGCCTAAGGCTTTGTTCTCAGGATAGTTTGATGCTGACCATAATTTGATGTCCTAAGGACTTAATGCTTAAGGGGGGAGTGAATGGATAGAAAGGAGTAATTGTAATGTTAAAGAACTGGAGTTTCTATGCAGTTACATTAGCTCAGATCCAAGTATAATTTAGGTTTATTTATTAACCAAAATTCATAAAAACCTAGAAAATGAATAAAAGAACAAACCATAAATAATTGGAACTAAAGGGCAAGATAAGTAGAATATATATATGGTGGAATTGGAGGGGAAAAGGAAATTAACAAAAGAAATGAGAGGGAAATATAAATAACCATAAACTAACCACAAAATTTGATCTACAGTTAGCATATTAGCTAGAATTACAATAAAGTAAACATTGAATGAACAGTGGTTTGGCTTTATCTTCTTTGAATTTTGGAGTGTTTATTGAGGAGAATGGTTTGGTGACTATGTTTCTTAGCTGGTACGGCTCCTACAGTTTTACAAGGACTGATCTTAATCTTTCTTTCTGTAAGTGTAAAGGTGTTCAGGACCTGCCAGGTGAAACATACCATTGGAATTAAGAGGAAAACAACTGTAATAAAACATCACAATGTTGAGGCAAAAAAAAAAAAAAAAAAAAGGATGGTTTTAGTTTATGATCCCTTGAAAAGGCTAATTTCAAATTCCAAAAAATCTATTCTTCTCTTCCTTTCTGTTTTATCTTCCATCAGTCACCAGTTGATTTTGGGCTATAGAGAGGAAAGTAACTATCTTAAACTTAATGTCAATTAAAATAAAATAGGTATTTAGACAGTATAATATCGTTATATTGATTATAAAATGGGTTGAGATTTGGGGATGTAAGAAAAGTTTAATGTATTTCCTTATGAATCTTGAAGGCCAGAGGGTAAATTGTGGTACACAGACTAATATTGTGCCCCACCCAAATAACAAAATGCCCATGTCCTAATCCCTGGAAACTGTGAATAGGCCACATGACTAGATATGATGATCTCATGCTAGAGAATGGTGTGGGGGTTCAGAATGAATCAACCCCAAATTTGCCTTTATGGTGTAAATATTGCTTTAAGGAGCCATCTTTAGTCACAGGCTGAAGAGAAACTTCTGCCTTTCCCTTTTACTACCTAGAGGAACTTGAAGTAAGGACCTTCCCCATAATAAGCTATTATTAGAAATGACTTCTTTTGACCTATCTACTGTTCAGGGAAAACTTCTCATTGTTAAACATCTGTTCTTTTTATTGAGCAATGAGCCTTTGAAGCCCCAAGGTGCATTACCTCATTTCTAGTTCAAGATGTCATATACTTCTATCATATTTTCTACCTCTGAACCTTTTGTGCATGTGAGGTCTTTGACTTCCTCATGTATGCAGGGTTTCCATACATGTGTCTGTATTAAACTTAGCTATTTTCTCTTATAATCTGTCTCATGTCTATTTGATTATTAGGCCAGCCAGAAGAACATTGAAGTTAGAGGGAAGCTTTTTCCTCCTGCACAATGGGCAATAGAATTCTGCAATAAGAGCAATTTCATCCAATTTCTCAGGAGTATGAATCTCATTTTAAATTCCCAAGTATATCTCACCTAGTTCTGTCCCTATTCACAACTATAATCTTTTTAGTTTTTGATCTATTCTAGGATGATGTCCTCCAAAATAGAGAGCTCTGAGGCTCTGGGCTGTATACTCTACCTCCTTTCTATTTGAAATGTGGTTCTTGGATCAGCATCATATTACCACTGGTTGAAAATGAAGAGTTTCAAGCCTTCACACAGACTAACATATCAGATGTATGTGCACATTAAAGTTTGAGAATCGCTACTTTAGGCAGTATTTCCTGGGTCAAAAAAAACCTTAGGAGATGGTCCTTGGCTCATTGACTAAACTATGATAAACTAAATATGGTTGTTGTGATGGTGGGTATAGTGGGTGGTTGTGATAATGGTGATGATGATTATAATTGTGATGGTGGAGGTGTGGATAGTTTTGGTAATGATTATGCAGGTGAAGTAGCTACAGAGAGAAAGTGTTTTCTCCAACGACAGACATACCACTGGCCTTGCCTACCTTTTTAAACTTAGCACTTAGCATAGTCCTTGGACTATAGAATAGATTCAATAAGTATTTGTTGAATAAAAAGAAGGTTAAGAAAGGGACCTTCATATATAATAAGGCATAAAGTTCTGAAAAGTCCACCTGTCTTTCACTCCTTTTCCAATAAAGAAAGAAAAAAAGAATTTCTAAAAATTCTATAGGAATCCATTTAACCATCTGACTACTCATCCATCCATTTAATCATTCATTCATCTATGGCATTCATTTATGTACTTATTCAACCAATGTTTATTGAGCATTTACAATTGTGTTAGGTCCCAGGAAATTATTGATGAAAAGGACACAATTCTGTCTTATGAGTTCAAACTGTAGTTAGAGAGACACTGAGCACTGTAATGAAATGTAAAGATTTGTAACAGATATGAAAGGGTATTATAGCATTACTGAGGAGGAGGTAATCGAAACCCGGGTTTAGGTGCTGAAAGTGAGGATTTGAAGGGTAAGTAGACTTTTTAATATGCAAATTAGGGGCTACAAGGGCATTCTAGGAAAATAAAAAAATTCTGAGTTGTTTTCATGTGCTCAGATGCTTTTTGACATTCTGAGCCTTAGGATGTCTGATTGTCATGATTGTGGTAAGAAGTGTAGAGTGTGACAATGGAGTTGGTACAGAAAAAAACACCTATAATTTTGCTCTTTATCTCTAGGTTCCAAAATTTTCTAAAACCTCAAGAGAAATTTGCTACCCTTCCAAATTCATCCCGTGTGTTACATGTAATAGTGGGTTGGAATGGAACTAGGCAGTAGACAAACCATTTCTTGATTTAGTAGATTAAGTTTACTAAAGGACAATCTCTCTATATAAAAGCCTAAGAGACCTTTATGACTAGTTGCTATGAGATGCACTGACCACCAGGTAGCAGATGCTGAATGCAGGAGCTGCCCCCTGGTGGTCAGTGTGCTCCCATAGCCAACCTCCCATGGTCCCTCCCCTGGCCAGCCCTGATGTGTTTGTATTTAATACAATGTAATAGATATTTATTGTGAATATTGGTGTGTTAATAACCCTTGGTATTGCTACACCAATATATATATTTACCTACCTGATCAGCTAATTCTTCATAAAGTTATAAGTATTAAAAGTTCTACTAATGTGACTTACTAGCCAAATAGTGTCAGAAATAATATTGAATCTGTTCTGAGTCTGTAATGTATTCTATAATACAGAGATATAGTATCTATTTTTATTAAAACAACATTCAAATAAAATATTTAAAATGTTTTGCAAGATGCTATTTCATGGTTGGACATTATTTCTTCATGCAATGCACCCTGCTAGATGTAAATAAATATGTGTTAGCTATTTTCTACACTTCCAAAGAGCTAAAGTATTTTTAAAGGTTTTGGTAAATACTACCAAATTGGACCACAGAAATTTTATACTAAGCTATACATTGCTAGTAGCAGACGATAGTACATGTTGCTCCAAACTATTAGGTCATATTGCCATGTGTATTTATATATATTATATATATTAAATTTCTGATTTTATAGGTAAAAATGGTACGTCTTTATGCTAATTTGCACTTATCTGATTACTAGTGGGATTGAATTTTATTCTTAACTATCTTTTGAAAATTCTTTATTCTTATTATCTACTTTTTTTTTCTTTTATGAAAGATATGTGTAACATATTCATATGTGTATATGATATGATATATATGTGAGTACATCTATATATGTTTTCCAGGCATCTTTCTCATTTATAATTTATTTTTTAATTATATCCATGGCTTTTTAGATAAACATTTTTATTTTCACGTAGATAAGGTAATCAAACCTTTTTTTTTGGATGTATGGTTAGGAAATAATTTCCACTTTCATACTTTTTTACACTTAACGTAATAATCCATCTGGAATTGTTTCAGCATAAGAAGTGAAGTACAACTATATTTGGCTTCAAATGTGTAGCCATTACTGTCAATGCCATTTATTGAGTACACACGCACTTCCCTTTGATTGAAAGCACCACTCTCACTCCCATTTTCCCCCCGAGTTCAATTAGTTACTCATTTCCTTTCCTCCAGTTTGTCTGTTTTATTTTAAGTTTTCATACTTTTTATTCAAAATATTGTTTCTTGAATCATAAATTACTTGTTTGATCAAATTTGAGAGTTGTGTTTTAGTTTTCTTCATGGTTAGTTTCTTGGCAGGGGATATTTATCAGGTGCAATGATTTGCTTCTGAATTTTTTGTTTGTTTTCCTCTTCTGGCACAATTGTGTGGTGAATGCTCACTTACATCTCTGCAGTTTGTGGATGGAGTTGGTCTTCTCTCAGTTTAACAAAGTTCTGTGTTTTCAGTGGATTATTCTTTTTGGGAAAGGAGGAAATAATTATTAATTCTATTTTATGTTTCCCTCCTCCTCCTCCTCCTCCTCCTCCTCCTCCTCCTCCTCCTCCTCCTCCTCCTTCTCCTCCTCCTTCTCTTTCCTCTTCTTTGCTGCTGCTTTATACATTTCTCCCTTTTACTTACTTTTCCCTTAACCACCCAGAATCCTAAAGGCCCTTCTTTTTTATTCTTTTTCACCCTAGGAGCAGTCCTCTCTAAGCCTGTCCCCTGGAGTCCTGCACACTTTTAAGTCCCTTCCTTAAGTCGTGCTCTGACCTACCAGGATATTTTGCAGTATTTTCAGATTTAGGATGGACTAAGGATGAGAGTGATTTTTAGGTTCATCTTATTTCCTCGCTCCTCTCATCACTCTTCATAGTTTGTTCAGGTTTCTCTCATTGATATACAGAGTTTTTGGAGCATGAGTGGTAAGAGTCAGATTTAGGTAGCCATTACCAAACTGGCTTGTTTGTACTTTATTTTTTTTTTTTTTTGTTTTTTTTGTTTTTTTATTTTTTTTTATTTTAATAAGTTTTTATTTTTCATATTATTACAAATGTTCCTTCCCCCACCACCCCCCACCATTGCTCTCCTCCACCAGGTTCCCATCCCATCCTCTGCCCTTTCCCCTCTCCCCATTGTCCTCATCCATAGGTGCACAGTTTATGTTCAGTCTCTTCCCACGCCCCCCTCTCCCCTTTTCCCCAAGAATCGTCAGTTCACTCCCCTTCCATACCTCTGATTCTATTATACTCAACAGTTAATATTGTTCATCAGATTTTTTTAATTTCCTTGGTTTTTAGATTCACTTGTTGATAATTACGTATTTGTTGTTCATAATTTTTATCTTTGTTTACTTTCTCTTCTGAAAGAACCCCCTTCAGCAATTCATATAATTCTGGTTTGGTGGTGATGAACTCCTTTAGCTTTTTTTTATTGGTGAAGCTCTTTATCTGGCCTTCGATTCTGAGTGATAGCTTTGCTGGGTAGATTATTTTTGGCTGTAGGTTCTTGCTATTCATCACCTTGAATATTTCTTGCCATTCCCTTCTGGCCTGCATGGTTTCTGTTGAGAAGTCAGCTGACAATCGTATAGGTGCTCCTTTATAAGTTACTACGTTCTTTGCTCTTGCTTCTTTTAATATTCTCTCTTTATCTTTTGCTCTTGGAATTTTAATAATGATGTGTCTCGGTGTGGTCCTCTTTGGATTCCTTTTGTTTGGAGTTCTGTGCGCTTCCTGGACTTGTAAGTCAAATTCTTTCACCAGGTGGGGGAAGTTTTCTGTCACTATTTCTTTCAGTATGTTTTCGATATCTTGCTCTCTCTCATCTTCTGGAACCCCCATAATTCTGATGTTGGTTCGCTTGAAGTTGTCCCAGAGGTTTCTTACATTATCTTCAATTTTCTGGATTCTCTTGCCTTCTAGCTTCTGTGGAGGAGTGTCTTCTGGCTCTTTATGTTCCAAATCTTTGACTTGATTCTTGCGATCTTCCCTTCTGTTTTTAGGACTCTGTAGAATATTTTTTATTTCAGACAATGTATTCTTTATTTCTTGTTGATCCCTTATCATTTCTTGTTGACTCCTTATTAATTCTAGTTGATCTCTTTTCATATCCTCATAGGCCTTATACATCTTTTCTAGGAAATTCTTGAAAAATCTTATAAGCGTAGATTTGAACTCTATATCCAGACGCTTTTTGTCCTCCATTTCTTTCGTTTGTGATCTATTTTGTTGTCGCATTTCGCAGTTACTGATGGGACGGGGTTTCAGGGTGGAGCCTGCAGCTTTGGCTTCCGTCAGCCCCGCCCTATGCGGGTCCTTCAGTGCTCGCTGCCGGCGCCTCTGAAAGGTGCCCTCGATTTTCGCCTGCTGCCAAACAGTCTATGCTCTCCCCCAATGAGCCCGGTATTGGGGTTCAGTTCAGTTGGAAGTGGAGTTGGAGGTGGCGTTCAGAGCAGTCTGGAGCCCCAGTCTCCTTCCCGTCAGGGCAATCCCGCGGCACAGCCGACCGTCCCTTCTCTGGGGGCAGTGTGCGCGCCTCCGGGACCTCCTTTCTCCGCTACCCCGGGGTTCCGACTTACAGCCCAGCTCCCTATGGCTGAGCCTGAGTCCCCGGGGTCTGGCCCAGAACTGGGGTTCAGAGCAGTCAGGGGCCCAGCACAGTCGGAGTTTTATCTCCTTTCCGCTAGGGAACGCCAGCCAGGCACTCGGCCTCCCTCCTCTCCGGCTCCGTCCTCTCCGCGTGCACCGCGTGTCTCCGTACCTTGGGCTTTTACAGCTCCTCCGTGCCTCCTTCTGGTTTTCTCCTTGCTTCTTGTTGTAGGATTTCCAGTCAGTTGACTTTCCTGTAGTTCTGGGTAATGTCCGTTTTATATTTTAGTTGTATTTTATTAAAATTGTTGTGTGCGGCTGCGGCTAGTTGCCTACCCGAGCAGCCATCTTGGATTCTCCTGGCTTGTTTGTACTTTATAATAAAATTTATACCTCTAGTTTTATAATACATTTATTCTTTCCTTTTAAAGTAACTATAGTTATTTTCTTTCTCTTATTTACCATTCCATTCTGTACCGTGGATGTTGTTATGCTAAAATTTTCCTTTGAAAGATAATCATATTGTAGTTTAACATTAAAAAATATGACATTCTACAATATTATATCTTTTTATTTAGAAATATGAATGTCATCATTTATTTAAATTTTTAAATATATTTTTATTGATTTTAGAGAGAGAGGAAGAAGGAAGAGGGAGAAAGATAGAAACATTAATTGGCTGCTTTCTGCATGCCCTCCATTGGAACATGAAACCCTGGCATGTTTCTTGAGCAGGAATTGAACTGGTAATCTCTTGGTGCATGGGACAGCACTTAAGCAACTGAGCCTCACTGGTAGGGGCATTGATTTTTATTTATTTCACTATAAAGGAATACATGTGTTATTGATGGTGGTTGCATATGTATAATATCTTATATGTGATATTTAATTTAATTTAAAATGAATATTGATAGAGCATCATTGTTTGATTTTAAAAATGATGTAGTGAGATATTAATTCACCCCCTCCCCCAATGCATTACAACATAAGTGGGAGAGGTATTATTGTCATCCTATTGGCAGTGAAATGGCACCAGTTTGCAGACCTCGGTTCAGTAACCTCAGTTGAGTTCTGGCTAAGAAAGAATTCAGAGGCAAGACTTAAACTATAAGAGAACGTTTACTTAAAAAGTCACAGAAGTAGAAGAAGTGAGCTGTAAAAGAAATGGGCTCAAGAAATGAGTTACAGAGGCAAAAGAAGGGCCCTTGGTGCTTAGGAATAAGGGGAGAGAGAGAGAGAGAGAGAGAGAGAGAGAGAGAGAGAGAGAGACAGAGAGAGAGAGAGAGAGAGAGAAAGAAAGAGAGAGAGAAACACACTGGGTACTCTGTCTCAAGTACTTTTATCTGGAGTCTCAGGAGAATCTCAATAGAATATTCACCAGCTTTCGAGGTGTGTCTCCTCAGGGTCCTGGTCTCCACTGATCAGTCAGTGCAGCTGGTCCTAATGTCAGCCATGGTGTCATGCATTTGATTTTGCTGCTTCTCTGGATCTGGAGCTTAAACAAGAGCTTAGGCCTAGATGTCATCTGTCTGGGTTATTGGATTAATGCTGTAGGGAATGGTCATGCAAAGGGTTGTAATTTTGCCAGTTGCTAGGCACCCGTATCTCTCCACCATGGTGACCCTCTGCACCCGGCCTGTCATTTCTACTCTGCTCATACCTATCTAACTACCTACTACAATCCCATTTTATAATGATAAATTAATGCCAGAAAAGTTAAAATACTTGCTTTAATCTATGTAGTTATTTGACATTACATCTGAGATCATGTTCTATATTAACTGACTTTTTGCTCAATTCTTCCTCTTTACTACAAGATCATAATTTTTAATTTCTATACACTAAATAATCACAGTGATACATTTTCCACTGTGGTTCTATGGTCACATTATTTCTATATATGACTTGGTCTTTTCCCAATGGACAAAATGTATATACATATATATTTGTCTTTCTCTGTGCTTCCATAACCCAAATGCTTGCTCCAATCATTGTCTAACATTTGTTGAATTAACTAATGAAGTTAATATTCATTGAGTTACAGAAATTGGTGACTAATGTTGAGTAATATTTCCATTTTTGTCTAAAAAATCATGTAACAATCCATCTTTGTAACAATCCATCTTTTGTCTTTCTCTGCTCTATTTTTTTTCTACCAGTTCCTCTTTTTCTTCTTCCTCATTTCTCCTTTCCTTGCCTTTCATCTTTTCTTCTCCTGTGTTCCTTCTTTTGCTTTTTACTTTCAAACAGAAACAGCCTTAGTGATTAAACATAAATAAATTTTGAAGTTTTAGGTAAGCTCAGTAGAAATTATCAGCCATCGCAGATTATTTCATGTGTATGTAGTAAAAATTGTAATTTGAAATTTTTATTTGAGGAATGATTATAAAATATACTGAGTGTTGGAAAAATGATGCAGTTTTACTGTTCTGAAAAGGAAGAACAGTTTGTTCATATGCAGTAACAGCCAACGTTCAAGTATGGTTTATAGTCATTGAGAATAATTTTTTAAAAATCCTTGTTTTTACTGAATGCCTGCTCTGTATTAAGTAAGGAATCAGTCAATTTCACTTATCAAATTTAATCCTTGCAATAATTCCCTGTTTTGCATGAGAAAAAGCTCAGGTCAGGAGAGATTAATCACCTTGCAGGGGGCGGCTTGGGAGGTCAATAAGTGATTTAGGGATTGAGAGGTGTCTCTCATACAAAACCTATTCACTTCCCATCAAAATGTGTGGAAAGGGGTAACTATTTTGATAAGATTTCTAATTATGGTGTTTGGGGGGAAGGGAAGAGGTCATCTGTCTATATGCATGTGTCTGTGTATATTAGAAGAAATTTCTAAGATAATGTTAGATAATATTTCATATAATCCTTCTTCCTAGTGAAAGGGGAAGCAGTCCTTTGAGTGCATCTTTATTGAAGTATTTCTTATCTTGTCAGCTGCAGGCTACAACATCTAAGTCCCTGAAAGTCCCTGATAGATTTTAGGTCCAAATGAATAATGTTTGTCTTCTGCATTATTACTTTTAGAAAGCAATTTGTGGAGCAAATGTGGTTGGGGACTGTGGGTAACAAGAAGTCCTACATTGAGGGAGCAGTATTGCCTGTTACTCAATTTGGTACCTTAAAGCCCCAGTTTCCAATAAAATCGCTTCTATGTTTTCAATGCTTTTCTTTGTATATCTTTCTAAGAAATTAACTATTTTTGAATGCATCACTGCTGATGAAATTTCCCACATGTAAAATATATGCACTATACCTTGTTAAATGAGCTGGAAGTTACCATTTGTAGGAAAGAACACAATCTCATTAACAAGAAGACAGGCACATTATAGAAATAATGAACATTAGTGAATCAGTGTCTCATAGGTAGGGATATTTATATTTGGGTCTGTTCTTATCAACTGTGGTTAAGCTTCAATAAAATATATTGTCTGTTCATTAACATAATTTCTTATGCTATAAACATTCTTATGCATATAAACAAATGAAAATGAGCGAATATATATAAAAGCAAATATTTTTGAACAAAGATTGTTTCTGAAAAGTTTGTAACTCTTAGAGATAATTATTTGAATTTGTTAGTGCTAAAGTAGTATTAAAACTTAGTTGATCAGGCGACTCACTTAGAAAACTTCTATTAAATTAATTTATATTAAATTAATTTCTTGGGTTGTGTCTGATCAGTAAATATGAACGGGCAAAGAGGAACTTTTCCAAAGGTCCTTGGTGATTCTGATGACTAAGCAGGTTAGGGAGTAATTGTGATGACTTGAATTTATTGAATATGTACCAAGGGCTAAGCATTATAAAAACACTTTACAATACCAACTCAATTAACCTGCATAAAAACCGTGTGAAACAAATACTGTTTGACAAGGCCCAATTTACAGATGCAGAAACAGAGACATAGAGAGGTTAAGTAGCGTATCTAAATCTAGTTGAAGGTAGTAATGTAATTTAATAGCAGGAAATTTAACTACAGACCCTGAGCTGCTAAACAGCATATTCCACTGTTAAATCTCCATTCACTTGGAATCCACTATGTTGGCATTCTATGACTTTAGGCAAATCACCAGCTACCACGGAGATTTTACTTTGCTTTGTGGAAAAGCCTATAGAAACTGTGATAGAGTCTGGATTTTTCAAATGAACAACTGGTTGTTTTAGCCATGTAAATAGATCAATCCAGTTTAATAAGTTCAAATTCATCATTTTCACTTCTTTCCCTTTGTCTTCACACATATGAAAGTTGCAGTTCATAATTCAGTATAAATTTTTATTACATCAGCTATAATCAGATATTCAGTGAATGACAAGGTCGCACTTAAAGAGATAGCTTTGAATTTGTTCTAATTAATGAAAAGAGCAAGCCATTTATGCTGTTTTGTATTTTAATTTTTGTGATTAACAAATATATTTTAATTTTCTCACATCTGATGATGACTGATGATACATTCTGATGTCTCACTTGACCAGGACCCAGAATTCCTGGTTTACCAACAGTAGTCACATATACCTGATTTGTTTGATATGACCTAACTCAACTGCTTACTTCATTAAACTGACCAGGCAATACTGTTAAAATAGATAGATCAGCCCCAAATATTTCAGACTTCCCCTGTACTTGAATATGAACTGTAAAGGCAACAAACCTACCTATCATTCCTAAAGGAATGTGAGGAGATTTGAAGGGATATATTTGGAAGCACTATGAAGTTTTGGAAGGAAGTCCAAGATGAAATATTTTCATAATGGGTTCATCTTATCTGACATTAAAATAATTGTGACAGTAAGAGGGCAAAACTGCCTCATTACTGGATATTTAATATAAGCCTTTGGCAGCCTATGGGTAAAAAGAGCATATTAACTCAATGTGACACCAGTGGGAAATTGTTTAATTATAATAGAATGTAGCACAAAAGATATGATTATTGCCCAGGAACAATTTGAGATTCAATTCATTTTATAGTTTTCCAAAGCTGTTTTCAGTGGCTCTACTCACAGAGGCACTGACTGTGAAATGACTAGTGAGGGTTTTAGCTTACCTGACATCATTACTAAGAGAACTGTAGCCCCAGGGGTGTTCACTACAGGGTTCCTCAAGTCTGTCACAATGATCTTCATGGCTTCTCCCTTTGCTGTTCAGTTCTTCAATGCACTTCACAGCCCTTCTGTTTTCCCTTGGAGCTGCTTCTCATGCAGGTGATTTGTGCCAGACCTCCTCCCTCTGATGAGAACTTTGGAGATCATCTCCTCTGGGCTGGGATGCAGTTTAGCAATGGCCACTAAGAGATCCAGTGCTTTCCACTTACATTCTTTGGGTTATTTGAAATGATAATGTATCAATACTCTGTACTTGAGATTAAAAAGAGAAAGTGAGCATGCGGAAAAGAGTTCAGAATTAAAACAGATGAGAAGTGGGTGCTATAGGTCGTGATTGCTGTTTTATCTTGGAAAGTAGTTGTTGCCAGCTATCATTTCCTCTGCCATGTACATTAATGAATTAGAGCTCCTAGCTGAACAAACAATGCTTGTAACTGGATTTTCTTTATGATACACAGTGTATACCAAAAGACTACCTTCATTGTTTCAACACAATGAAATTAACTTTTAAAACAAAGGATAAGAGTAAATGCTTCTCTGATAAAGTAGTGATGGGGAGGATCACTAGGAAAATGGCTAGAGTTTTAGTACCTCTTTCTTATTTTATAACCATATGTTAAATTTCCTCTGCAATTTATGCAAATTTAGGGTCGACTTTATTTGTATTAAACATACCACTGAGTCTGCTGTCTCATTAAGAGAGAGTACTCATCACTTCCTAGCTGATAGATTATTTTCATTACATGGTTCCTTTTAAGGCTGTTTAAAAACTACAGGTCGTCTTCGACTAATGAGCTTCCAGTGACCAGAACAGCATCCTTTATTAAGGTGCTTTGGAATTTGATTAATTGGGAGGCCAGCCTGGTCTTTTCTGCAGGCATCATTCATAAATCACTCCCTGTGGTCTGCAGCAAAATCATCTAAGCTGTACCACTGGCAAAGGCTCTGTAGCACCTTCACAACCCACTGGAAATGAGTGCTATTCCCACAGATTGGATTATTTCTTCATAAATTGTGCCCACCCAGAATTAGACAAAACACAGGTCAGCCAAATGCTTTTACTTGATGCGTAAGGAAGATTGCTTCATCTGGTAAATAATTGGTTGGTGTGGAGAGAATACTAGGAAGAGATGATAATGACTAAGCCATGTGGTTAGCCAAGCTGAACAGGAAGCATTGACTTGGGCAATCGGAATAGCCTTTGAAATCTTGCCTGCTGCTTTTTCTCCCCCTCTAAAATGCTTTGCAGTTTTGTCTTGTATTTTTGGTTTCAGTGAAATCAATGGGCTCAGAAGCAACTCTAAGTTTTTCATCATTGTTAGGCATCAACATTCCAGAGGGAAGGCCATCATATTGATGACAGTCCTTTAAAATTCGTTTTCCAATGCTGAAAATATCTGATGCTATGTATCTTAAGAAAGTCTTGATCAATATCTCCACCTACTCTGCTTGAGATTTACTGGCCTCTAACCTAGTTGTAATCTGTAATTGACATAGCATTTTCCTCTGCAGGTATGGAATATCGCAATTATAAAAAACTATTTTGCACACCACTCCTGAGGGATCACCCTTACTCCAGTTATTTTGCAGCTAGTTAAGCAGAGAGGTCAAATTCATTTCTCAGGATAAGATAGCAAGTCAGTGGCCCAGAAATAAAACCTACAGTCCTAACTTAGAGTCCATAGTTAAAAACACTGCATTTAAAAAGCAAAGGAATTAGCCAGTAGTGACACCATGACTGAGAAAGTCCCCCCAAAAGTCCTTATTATCTTGGTCTAGGAGATCTAGGCAATCACCATATAGGGCTCTAAAGAGAGAGCCAGAGTTTGGCTACTGAGTTTCTCAGGATTCAAGGAGGCAGGTGTGACAGGAGCCCTCTCCTTCTCTAAATTGAGCTCCAACCTGCCATGTTGTGGGTGCCCTGTGTTGTGTCTCTTTTCTTCTCCCCCACATGCTCGTTAATCAAATGGGCAAGATATTAACCTCCTAAGCCTCAGTTCCTCAGATGCAAAATTAGTTCACATCACCTGGGCTTTCTGGCTCAGAAGATTGCTGGAAAGGCCCTGTGAGGCCACAGATGTCACATTGCTTTATAAAACATTAAACACTTTCCATGCCTGACATATTATTTTTAGGCCATTTAAAGTTATGTCAGACTGAAAATCTGCATTTTAAAAGAAAGATTTGGATTGTCTTTTAAGGCTTGCTAATACAAAGATCTGAGTAACTTGTAACAGTGGAATCAGAGAGCATTTTTTTTAATCTGTGTGATTCTCAATCATACTTGCTAGAAAAATTGGCAATGGAAAATGATGTTACACTTCTAAATTAATTGTTGCAGGGCAGCTAAGAAATTCTTTAAAATTATTTTCTATTAGCAATCTCGACTTGGGGATCATTATAGGGCTTTATTTCAGGTGAAACAAGTCCAAAAGGAAAGATATTGGGTTGCAAATGATAAATTGAAAATTAAAAATGATATTTTATATTTTTGAAAAATAAACATGGATATGTGATGTGGGAGCAATAAATTACTGTAGGATCTCAGAGTAGAAAATAGCATTGGCACATTTGCCTTCAAATTTTCTTTTAAAGATCTATCAGAATATATCTAAACATCAAAAGGCAAATCTAAATCCCAAAAGAAAAGCAACAACAAATACATCTTTGGCAAAGTCATAAGTCCCAAGAATATTTAATGTTTTGTTTCTCAAGAATTTGCCACTTTCATTTGTCTGCATTTTAATCCACTGCAATTCCCCATTTATGCACCACATTTTTAATGTTTTATTTAAGGGCATTATGAGGCTTTGAATTGTGTCAATGTATCCTTGACACCTGCATAAATGTTTCAGGAGAGGATTATGAAATGGTAATATAATAAATTTTCTATTGAAGACAGCCTAATGGATTGTAGAAAATGCCCAAGTTGGCATGTGCAGCTTTAATGCATGGTTCTTGGTATTTCCCACAAGGTGCATGACTAATGAAAGAAGTAAAATGCCAAGTAGCAATTTGCTTTTTTTGTTTATTTACCCAATTCTGTTGCTTCATACATTATGTTTATCAATGAAAATTTATGTAGGGTCATTCTCAAGATTAAAAAAAAAGAGCCTGACATGATCAAATAAGGTGATATTATTTCTTCTTAAATATCACTGTTGGTAATTTTCTTAAAAGTATATTTTATTGATTTTTTACAGAGAGGAAGAGAGAGGGATAGAGAGTTAGAAACGTCCATGAGAGAGAATCATTGATCAGCTGCCTCTTGCACACCCCCTTCTGGGGATGTGCCCGCAGCCAAGGTACATGCCCCTGACAGGATTCAGACCTGGGACCCTTCAGTCCACAAGCTGACACTCTATCCACTGAGCCAAACCGGTTTCGGCAAGGATGCTTACTACTCTTGCATACCTGTCCCAGAGACTGATTTATTGCTTCTTTCCACTTAAAATGTTAGAACTCTGAGGTAAAATAGTAAATATTGATTTGAACTATTTTTAAATCTCCTGAAAATGGAAGCACTATGTTCAGATTAATTGACATAAATATATGTAATATCAAGAGGATATGATCTTGGTTATGTCACAACTGATAAATACAACTTTATTTAGTTTGTTTATAACATAATTCTACCCCTCAGACTCTACCATCCCATACCTATTTATGCAACTCTTTATTTATTATAGCCTTCACATTTCTGCTGTGATTTCATCACTGTAACCACATTGTTTTTGTAGAACCGAATTTCTGGGATTGCTGTATTAGGAAGAGCAAAGCCTGCTGACTGTGGGTGACATTTTCAAGGCAGGAGAATTCCTTCTGCTGTAAGTACATTTTTGGTCCTTCTGAAATAACACTAACCTGTGGCATTTGGTTAACATAAGGGCATATCTAAAGGAACAAAAATTGTGTAGGTCAGTGGGGCATGGTCATTTTTAAAGGTCACAATCTGAAAAGTGATAACTGTTTTTGATTATCTATCAGGTTAGTGTCAGACTTTTAACCTTGAAATCAATCTCAGAGTAGAGGTAGAGGCCTGGTCTCCAGATCCTTTATGTACAAGTGTGCTGGTGTGCCTCCCTCGGTCCATTCTCCACTGTCTATGTTATACCGTGTTCCTAAAGAGCTTGGCTTCTAAAGATTCTATCATCTCAGCTTCCTTGATAAATGGTTTTCAGTCGGGCTTACAAAGGAAAACACTTGCAAAATCCGAAAGAGGGAGGAGAGAGATTAGGGTATTTGACTCTGTTCCCTTGCACTAGTGCCTTAACTTTATACAGCTACTGCTCCTCTGACTTTTCCTTTTTTCATGGGCTCCAAAATTACTGTTTTCCTCTAGTTATCCTTTGGTCTTTGTTTCCCTCCGTTTATAATCTCTTCGATCACCGGCCTCCTTTCTGTTATCCTGTGAACGCCTCTGTGAATAGCCTCTTCATTCCAGACTCTTTGGGTTGAATACTATTTCCTGTTGCCAACTCTGTCTGATACAAGCTACGTGATATCAAGATTGCAGGGATTGTTCTGTGCCCCTCCTCTAAGATTCCAGAACTAAGTAGCCCCTGCTATTGTGTGGTCCCTGCCTAAACAATATAATTAAAGAGCACGTAGGATTTAAGACCCAGTGAAAGTGAATAAGGGACTTGGCTTTGATTTTGTCCAAGTAACTTAACCACTGCAATCCCCACTTTCCTCCTCTGTAAATGAGGATTACAATTGTATTAACAGAACTGGGTTATTGTGAAAATTAAATCAGATAATGCATATAGAACTCTTAGCACAGTACATAGTATTATGTATACAGTATAAGTAGGGGTAAGCTCTCAACAAATTTTAGCTATTAGTGAGAAGATTATGTATTTCCTAGCCACAAATACAGTGATACTTAGAGGGAGTGTGGATAATGAGTGCATTTGTAGAATAGAGATAAATTGCCATCGTCACATATAATATGGGTTTTGTTAGCAGAAAGTGCAGACGAAGAAGAACTAGGTGAGAAGTGTTAGAAATGGAGGCTGTTCTGATCATGTAACATCTTAGCCTCTCTCCTATAGCATTAGCTCCACACTATTTAAGATGATCTGGAGGACATGCAGCATGCTGCTTCGTCTGTCTGTATTAAGAGGCTACCATCTGCTGTGTAATCATCAAGATTGTTGGTATTACCAGTTGTTCTTTTATTTCTTTGATAATCAGCCTTCTTCAAGTCATGCTCCCCACATGTGAAGAACCAGGATGCTGAGAAAATCATGTAATTGCACATAGCAAAGCTGAAAGAAATGTTTAAATTGATAATTCTCAAAAATGTTCTTTTAAAAAAATTACAATTGACATTAAATAGTGCATTGGTTTCATGGGTATAGGACAGTGGTTAGACATTTATATAACTTACAAAGTGATTCCTTCAATAAGTCTTGCACCCAGCTGACACCATATATAGTTATTACAATATTATTGACTATATTCCCTAACCTGTTCTTTACATCTCAGTGACCACTTTGTAACTGCCAATTTGTACTTCTTAATCCCCTTCACCTTTTTTTTTTTCGTCCAGCCTCACAATCCCCCTGAATGTGGTAATAATTGGGTTGTTCTCTCTGTATCTATGAGTTTGTTTCTATTTTTTCATTTTGTTTTTTAGAATCCATATGTAAGTGAAATCATATGGTGCTTGTCTTTTTCTGTCTGACTTATTTAATGCAACATTGTACTCTCCAGGTCCATCCATGCTGTCAGAAGTGGTAAGATTTCATTCTTCTTTTTATAGGGGAATGATATTCCATTATATATATGTACCACTTCTTGATTCATTCATCTTTTGATTGGAGCATTTAAGCAATTTAGATTTAAAGTAATCATCAATAGGTATGTAGTTGTTGCCATTTTATTGTTTTCTGATTGTTTTTGTGGTTGTTCTATGTTCTTATCCTTTTGCTCATTTATATGTTGAAGACCTTCTGTACGGGTGTTTGGATTCTTTCTCTTTATTTCTTGCAAATCTCTTATAGATTCTTGGTTTGCAGTTAACATGAGCTTCATACATACTAACTGTGTTTTTAGCAGTTTATTTTAAGTTGATGGTCACTTAAGTTCAAAAACATTCTAAAGCCATATCATTTTTACTCACCTGCTCCACCTGTATAGTTTTCACATTGTTTTTTTTACTTGGTGTGTGTGTGTGTGTGTGTGTGTGTGTGTGTGTGTGTCCTTAATTTACTAAGGCAATCTGTGAGCCCTTTGTTAGTATTTTTCCCTTATTCCACTATTCCTTTAATGATTGAAATTGCCATCTTTCTTCAATGCTCTATATATTATTCTCTTCTTTGATGTAACATAAAATCTGATTTCCCCCCATTTTTTTCTATGAGAATAGGACAAATACTAAAAATAGAATACACTAGCATTGAAACTCTATCGTCTAATCATGTAGGCTATTAGAATTGAGCTCCAGTGTTCTTTTTTTTCATGCTAATTATCATCACTTTCAAGAGGTAGGAGAAAGTATTAAATTATAGGAAGGAAATAGTCCTTAGAACATAAAAATTTCATGGTTTTCTGAAAGTTTCCCCAATGACCAGGTTTGCTATAAATACACAGTAACATCTTATTTTGTAACTAAAACAATTAATTGATCTAATTACATTTTTAATTAGTAAAACAATATATGAAAGTGATTAAAAGAGAAATGCTCTTCAGAAAGCACCTGAAAAATGCATTCAAATGGGATCGTTGGTGACCAGTTAACTGTGATGTTTTACCTACTTGAAAGGTTTCCTCTTTTTTTTTTTTATGGTGGTGGGGGAGGGTAGTAGTATATGGGACAAAAGCTTAAAACTGTTGTTGTGGAATAGTATATATTCTTGTTAATGTACATATTGGTAGTAGTGATGGGTTTTCTGGTAGTGTGACTCAAAAAACATCTGTGTATATTGGAATCACAATAACTGGAGTTGGCTGTAATCCTGGAGCTTACCTAGTTAAATTTCTCTTTTGACATGGAATATCAAGGTACATCAAATTATGTGGCTGGCTAAATTATAATACAGACTTCTGTATAAATCAGGTCTTCTGACCCAAACCCAGCTTTGCAATAGGAGTGGAAATGTATTTCAACTCTGTACCACTCTGGACCATTAACCATAGTTGCTTGGCCATCCTTTCTGTGGTTGTTTATTAATGTCTGTCATAAGCAGTGAAAAAGAAAATGTTTGGTGTTTATTAGGTATTGTCATAACTGATCTACAAAAGACTGTGATCCTGAACATATTTTTAACAATTATTTTCTAGATGTCCCTAGAATTAAATGTGAAATGTATTATCATATGTAGGGGGGAAAATGGTAAGTTGCTTAAATGTGTGTGTGTGTGCGCGCACGTGTGTGTTGAGGTTGTAAAGAAAGCAAGCTTTTGCCAATGGATACTTTCTTTTTCCTTAAATAAAAACCTCCTCAAACTTTGAGTCACTTGAAAGTCTTCATTTCTATGTAAGGTTAGGCTTTGGAATCTTAAGGAAGCCGGTGTTTGCTTTCTTTTGCTCTTTCTAATAACTACAGGTCTGCTGATGCATCATTTGTGATTTAAAAAATTAAAATTCATTGTCTTCACTACAAAAGCATATCTTTGATTTTCTCACTACAAAAGCATACCTTTGTCTCTGGTTACAGCCTCTGTTCATAGAATATTCTCAGAAAAAGAAAACCACACACATCTTTCAGTACATTCCCACCTGCTTGTGAATCTGTCACTGGCTTTTTATGATACTTTGTACTTGGAGATTTACTATACTGAAAGACCTCAAAGGGTTTCATGAAATGGAATTTGTTATTTGTTATGAGTCCCTTTGAATTTGGAAAACATTAAGCAACAGCGCCTCCTTTATTTTCCATGTGGATGTATGTTAACGTACAGCAAGCAAGTACTGGGAGCTTCACTTTTGACTGTGAGGCTGTATGGCGTTTCTCTTTATTCCTTTGCCCTCTTCCTAGAAGACCAAGGACTCTAGTCATTGTTTGCATTTCAGTTTCCTGGAAGCTTTGGGCTTGTACCTTCAGATGAACCACGCAGGCAGGAAGAAATGAGGCATGCTCTCCATCCATGGGTCTGTATGCTGTATGAGAAGCTAATTTAAGGCTTCATTTCTGGAAAACAAATATTTGGGAAATAGACCACTTTCCTCTGAAAAATCAGTTAAAAATGTGAGGTTTGTTGGTTGCAGACAAGAATTGTGTGGATTTTTTCCCCCTCAGATACCACAGATCAGTGCTCTCCCTATGAAAATGACAGCTTGCAAAATAAAATGATGTCTGGAGCAATGAAACTAACTTTCGACTGTCTTCAAGTGATAAAATGTTGAAAAAAATTGCAAGGATTCCAGTTTCTTTATGAGTGACACCAAGATTTGTCAAGTTACTCTTTTGCCTTGTGGTAAACTTACTAAAGAATCCTATATAGAAGTTGCTTAGCCTGTAAAAAAAAAAAAATGAGGGATATTCTTTCTTTTTCTTTTTGTCTCTCTCAATCTCTCTCTCTCTCTCTCTCTCTCTCTCTCTCTCTCTCTCTCTCTCTCTCTCTCTCTCTCTCTCTCTCTCTTTCTCTTTTAAACAATCAATCAGTGTGATAATGGAGCTGTCATTGAAAGAAGTTGACTGCTCTGCTGCTTTTTAGCAACAAATTATTCTGTGTGTCTTTGGCAGCCCTTCTCCAAGCTCTCTCTGTTGAGGGTATACAATATAAGCAGTTGCTGATGGCCTCCAAGAAAAAGAAAGATTCCATTTGAAATGGTGATAGTTCCTCAAACCTCTCTCACATCCAACTTTTAGGTACTAAAAGTTTAGTACTTAAAAAATATGCTTTAAGATTAATAGCATCTGGAAACTCCACAGGAATGATGCTCTATATCAGCGATTTTCAACCCTTTTCATCTCATGGCACACATAAACTAATTACTAACTTTCTGCAGCACACCAAAAAATAGATCATACTTTTTGCCGATCTGACCAAAATAAAGGAATAATTTTTATTCATTCACATTGGGTGGCTATTGTTGTGTTGACTACTGTCATTTTTTTTAATTTGACAGCCTAAGGCAATTGTTGGCAAACCGCGGCTCTGGAGCCACATGCGGCTCTTTGGTCCCTTGAGCGTGGCTTTTCCACAAAATACCACGTGTGGGTGGGTGCACACGTACAGTGCGATTGAAACTTCGTGGCCCATGAGCAGAAGTTGGTTTTGGGCCTGGGTGAGTCTATTTTGAAGAAGTGGCAGTAGAACCCTCAAGGGGCCAAAGAGCCACATGTGGCTCAAGAGCCGCGGTTTGCTGACCACTGGCTTAAGGGAAAGGAGGTCAGTGCTCCTAAGTTAGTATTGCATGTTTTAAAAATATTTGCAGCATACTGGTTGAAAATCATTGCTTGATATGATATACACGATCATTGTTACCATTTTTTTCTTTTTCTGCATCATGATTATAACATGGTTATCAGTAAAAATCTATCAGATAAATCTTACCTACATTGTACTCAGTTTTACAACTCAGTAATTATTATGACTCTCCTATCAGCAGGGCAGGGGCATGAAATATTATCTTTGTTTTACTGCTTGAGAGCTCCAGATATCAAATGGAAACATTTCTTACAGAAAATCTGTTCTCAAGGGATTTTGTAGCATCCTCTCTGGGCTCTAAACATACCAACTTCTGTCCCTAAATTTCCCTAAGAGTAATAAACAAGGCAAAAGAGAATAAAGTCAATATGAGTAGGGGAGAATTGGTTTGCATAGAACTTAGAAACCTTTCCTGTGGCTTTTCAGGGAAGCCTTGAAAGTGACTTTTTCCCCCCGTAAAATGTCAATATGACCTGCTATAATGAGCATATTATTTTTTGAAGGTCATTAGTAGTCACAATGCCATGGTAGGGTGAGCTTTCAAAGTCTATGAAATGTGCATTCATTTATCAGAGCTCACATTTCTCTATTACTGTATGTCCAATTTCTGAAAACATGCTACCTGCAGACAAAATATTTCTCTACCTGATAAGTCTTGGTACCATTCATTCCAGTGATTTGGAGCAGAAACAAGGCATAATTGAGGTTGTGTCTTCACAAAACCCTTGGAATGACCTTTCTCAATGATGGATGAGTGAATGGATGGATGAATGGATTAATTCAGTCCAGCACTCTGCTAACGTAATACATTTAAAATTATAGTATATCATTTATATTATTAAATCTAACACATAGAAAGAGAAAAAATACAATTTACTCACAAATCTGTTTTCCAGTGATAACCACTATAGCATTTTTATATATCTTATTTCATTATTCTTAATGTGTATATTTTAATATTAAAAATAAAATTATTCATAAAATATTATAATCTGTTTCTTCCTTAATATTATGTGAATGATATTTTCCCTATGCAATTAAACATTCTTTGTTTCCCCCCCCCCTTTTATCACAATTTACTTATGTATGCCTATATGGTTGACCATTTGGGTTATTTTCAATTTTTAATATTAGTGAGAGTAAAATTATACTTTTCTACATATATCTTTGTCTTCTCACTGGTTGTATTTTTAGAGATAAAGAATTCAAGAGAAAAAAACCCCAAACAATTAGCATGAGCATATTCATGAAACATTACTAAATCCTCTTCCAATAAGATATTACCATGGGGGTATCTGTCCCCAATAACTTCACTAATTATAAATTTTATTAAATATTTGAAAAGTCAGTTTTATATGTAAAACATAGGAGTACAGGAAATGTGACCCAATTTTTATTTGCATGTGGTCTGGGACAGATAAGTGATCAAGGAAGTCCTCATAGAGAGGTGACATTTGAGCTGGATATTGAAGGGGGAAAACCTCCACAAGACACATAAAGGGTGAGGAGCTAGGCTGAGAAACCAACCAGAATGTGCCAAGAAGTAGGGGCAGGAGAAAGCATGGAATTTTTAGGGTATGTTATCAGAGTGTGTAGATTCTTGGTTGAATGGAGAGCAGGTCGAATGGCGTGTAATAGAGACCAACACTAGAGAATAAAGGGGCACTGTTTCTTCATAAGGATTTCAGTCTTTATTTTGTAGACTGGTGTTTCTTCTGAAGTTTTCCCCAATTCACCAGTCATTGAAATTACCAAGGGCTTTGGGAAAGAGCTCCTGTACATTCCTGTATCACTTAATTTATACCTCTTTTTGAAGCATTTGCTTTCATGTAAGGGGCTGCAGCACAGTGATTGATCGAACGACATAGAAGGAGGAGGCTTTGTGGGAGCACAGGAACTCTCAGTGTGGCTGAGGATGACAAGGATGGAACTAGTGTCAAACTCATGGTATATTCAGCATCTGCTAGTATAAGTTTAGAACCTAATAAGCTTCAGTAAGTATTGATTTAATAAGTGTACCAATGAGTGGAAGGATGTCAAGCAAAGAGATTATATGGCATGTATTTTTCTTTTCTTTTCTTTTTTTTAGTTTTGAAGGAGACTGAAGAGTAATGTGAAAAATAAGTTAGTGAAGGACAAATTTGAAGGATATTCTATTGGAAAGAAAGAATACAAGCTGAGCTAAGGCAATATAAATAGGGAAATGTAGAGAAAATGACAATAAAAAGCCTTTAAAGCATTCGTGACCCTTTGGATGTATGTATGTATGTCAAGAGTGGGTTGGTAGATAGAAAGAATTGTTTGTAGATTTTGACTTGAATGGGTAGGTGGAGTTCCCTAAATTAATAAAAGAATACCACCAAAGGAACAGGTATAATGGGAAAGCTAATGGTGTTGTGCGGGTTTGGGGTGCTTCTAATTCTTCCAGTTAAGAGATTCAGTGAAGAGTACCACAGATGTTATTCTATTAAATACTTGTTGTTTGTCTCAATATTAAGATAGGAAGTTCATCCTACTCAGAGATGGATGTGCAATTTATTTTAGAAGGTGAATATTAGGTATTTAAAATATTTATATATTTTTTCTGATTTGTAATACAGCAATGTTATAAAAGTATATGATTATTTGGATAATTTATTAACCAAATGTACATGAATAAAAAATGGATAAAATCATTGTATAAATTTATAATTTACTCATAAACAGATTATTTGTTGACATTTTAGCATTTTTTATGTTAAAATGGGTTAGATATCCTAAATATAAAAGATATTTAAATTATTTCTATTTTTATTTTAACAATTCTTTTTATACTGTAAATATAAGCATTTAAAATTTCTACAGGTATAAAATATAGAATCAAAAGCATTAAAACTTTTTATTTATGATAAATTGGTATGAAAATTCATTGGATGGAAATTAGAAAAAAAAAGTCAGCTTTATTGATTTTTCTCATATGGCCTCAAATTCTATATAATTAGAAACATTAAGTTGTTTCCTAAAAAATATATTATTGCATTGGTTTGCATATTCTTAAAAACTTACAGTAAAATAACTTAGAAGAGATTATTTACATTTAAACTTTATTTTAATAGTAAAATGTATTGACATTTACTAGGAACATAACTTTGGACACAAAATATTGAGATTATGTTTATAAAAATAACAAACAAGCTTAGCTGTTATTGCTCAGTGGTTGAGCACTGACCCATGAACCTAGAGGTCACCAGTTAGATTCCTGGTCAGGGCACATGCCTGGATTGCAGGTTTGATCCCAATATGGGGTATGCAGGAGGCAGCTGACTCAAAGATGTTTCTCTCTCATTGATGTTTCCATCTCTCTCTAAAATATCAATAAATCATATTTTAAAAACTAATAAACAACATGACATTTGAACAATCAAAAAAGGAGAGACATTTTAGCTCTCTTTTAGACTGAGCTAGTCAAATATTGATTCTGAGGCTGAGTTTAAAGCTCTAATAAACAATTTAATGGGAGGTGAGTTAATTTTATTTGCGTTAAGATTTAATGCATATAGCATAGTCCCTTAATTTATTTAGAACAAAAGCGTTTTATAAAATGTAAACAGTCTCTCTGTTGTGAAGTCTAATGCATTCAGGACACAGAAGTTAATTAGTTACTATGGTAACTCTTAGGCCTACTAAGTAAAAACGTGGTGGAAATGCTTGACTGACAAAAGATAGATCCATAATGTGCTTTCAGCTTTCATGAAAAATAATAAGCTTTCTACCGAAGATGGTGTTCAGGGGTTCAAGATATGATGCTGAATTTACTTAGATTGTTGCTTTTTTTTTTTTTTTTTAATAAGCCTTTCTTTTCTTAAAATCTCCATGTGAGTAATCAAATGGCCCAGATAAATATTTCTCACTGAGGTGTTAAAAAGGAAAAAAAAACACCACAGGTAATGAACAAAATGATAGTGGTATTTTGGGACAGTTATATAACAGCATAGTGTGCTGTTGCTTTGAAAAGTCTTTTATCCTCGCATAAAGCATCACAAAATAGGACTATCTCTCTAAGTAATAATTTGAATTATAGATTTATAGGTGTTTTTCAAATTTCATTTCACAAAGTTATGAGAAAAAAGCATATTTTAAAGGTCTTTTTAATCTGACTGTTCTAGGTGAGACTGCATACCTTTCTCAGGAGAAACAAAACAAACAAAACACTACACAATTGCTCAATTCAGGCATTGGGAAAAGCTCTTTATTTCTAAGTAGTATTCAAAGCTTTAAAAATTATACAGCCTGTTAATTCCTTTCCCCTGAAAGCACTGAAACCTTTGCTGACTTTCTGTAGAAAATGCACATTTTCTCTAGGTTGGTACGTGGCTTATCAAATATTTACCTTATTTGGGAAATTTTAATATAAATTAAACTGTACCTGAAGCCATGAGTTTGATATATTTAGAGCATCAAAAGGATTATTCTTTTGAATAGCAGCTATTTTGTTTTAGTTACATAAATTTTACTTTTTAATTATTTTTTTTGAAATAATTGTACATTCACATGCAGTTGAAAGATCTAATGTACCCTTTACCCAGTTTCCCTTAATAGGACACATCCCACAAAACACTATTATAATTTCTCAACTGGGATATTGGCATTGATACAGTCAAGATGCAGAACATTCCCATCACCACAAGGATACTACATACTGTCCTCTTATCACCACACCTAATTGTCTCCCACCTGGAGCCCATGCTTACCCATTGGCAACCACTAATCTGTTCTCAGTTTCTCTAAGTTTTTTTGTTTTGTTTTGCCCCCTCCCCGCCCCCCAGAAAGTTATCTAAATACTAGAGGCCAGGTGCACAACATTTGTGCATTGGGGGTGGTGGTGGGGGAGGTCCCTCAGTTCAGCCAGCACCCCTCTCAGTCTGGGACCCCTCAGGGGATGTCCATCTGCTTCCGAGGGGTCTTAGCATTGCAGCAGAGGTGGGAGAGGCTCCTGCCATCGCTGCTGTGCTGGCCAGTAGTGAGCCCATCTTCTGGCTGAGTGGTGCTCCCCCTGTGGGAGCACACTAACCACCAGAAGGTAGCTCCTGCATTGAGCGTCTGCCCCCTGGTGGTCAGTGTTCATCATAGCAACCGATCCATCTGCCTTTTGGTTGATTTGCATATTAGGGTTTTATTATATAGGATTATATATGGTGCAAGAATCATATAGTATGTAACATTTTGTGAATGAATTTTTTTTAAACTTATAACTTTGAAGATTAATCCAGGTTATTACATATAATACTAGTTTGTTTCTTTTTATTGTTGAATATTATTCTTGAAATTGGAGTATCATAATTCGTTTAATAGTTTATCCATTGAAGGACCTCTGGGTTGTTTTGGTTATAATGAATAATAACTATAATGAATAATAATTTGGTTATAATGAATAATAACTATAAACTTTTATGCATAGGCTTTAGTGTTAATATAAGTGTTCATTTCACTAGGAAAAAAATACCCAGGAGTAAAATTGCTGGGTTGTAGGTGTGAGAAACACACTCGCCTGTCTAAACTCAAATAATGTATTCAGAGACACAGAGTACAGCAAAAGTGAAGCTTTTAATGTCAGTCTTGCAAGATCAAGTGTCTGATGGGCAGGCACAACAAGCTATTTATCCCTCCTGCATGAGTCCCTCCCCCTCCTGCCTCACTGACTAAGTACTATGGGGTGCACACTCTTCCTGGATGTTGCCTAAGTTTCCTATTGAGCTATTTTAAAAAATGGGCTGTGGGCTTTTTAGTTATCTCCCTTCTTTTGTCTCTTTGCGGTGGTAAGACCTTCCTGGGGTGCTGTCTGCCAGTGTACAGCCTTTACCGACTTCTCATTTCATTGTGATCCATCCTCTCCTGTTGGTTAGCTCTTTCTAACATCCTGTTTGCCCTGAGGCTTTCCAGGGGATGGACTTTGTCACATCCAAAACTACCAGTAATTTTCCATTCAGGGTTAAAAATCTTGCCTTGAAAATGAGCCACCATTGATTTTATTTCTAACTGTAGGGAGTCACAGATTTATTTTTTAAATGTCTTTATTGTTGAAAGTACTACATATGTCCCCTTTTATTTCTCATTGACACATACTAGTATAGCCCACATTGCAGTTTTTATGTTTTTATTTATTAAAATAAAAACTACCATAATGTTTTCAGATTGGCTTCACCATTTTATATTCCCACATCAGTGTACAAATATCTTCATATCCTTACTAGCATTCAATGTTACTATTTAAGAAAAAAATTAAAGCAATTCTGATAGAGTGTAATGATATTAAATCCTAGGTGTACTTTGCTAATGATGTGGAACATTTTTTTTTTCTTGGGAGGGGGGTATGTCACTTCATGTCTTTTGCCCATGTCTTTTGTCACTTCATGTCTAATTGGATTGTGTTTTGAGTTTTGTGATTTCTTTGTATATTCTAGATACTAGTCATTTGTTAAATTCATGGTTTGCAAATATTTTTTTCTCAGTTTTTAGTTTGTCTTATTATTCTCTTAACAGGGTCTTTTTCAGAGAAAAAAGTTTTTCATTTTGATAAAGCTGAATTTATAAATTTTCATTTTATGAGCAAAAGAGCTTATGAACTCACTAGTGAGCTCTAGATCCCAAAAATTTAATCCTGCATTTTGTCTTCAAAGTTTTAGAGTTTTACATTTTATATTCAAGTTATCATTCATTTGGAGTTAATTTTTAGATAGAGTGTCTTAGATTGAGGATTTTTTATTTGTTTAGTTTATTTATTTATTTTTTTGTAGATATCTAATTGTTACAGCATCACTTCTTTCTATCTTTACTCCTTTGAATTGTTTTTGTATCTTTGTCAAAAATAAATTGTACACAAAGGTATCTGTGTGAATGTATTTCTGGGTTCTCTATTTTGATCTACTGATTAAAATGTTTACTCTTTGCCTGAAACACATAGTTATTTTAGTTATGTAGTAAACCTTAAAATTAGGTAGAATGAAAGTTTAAAAAATATTTATTTCAAAATTCTATTAGCTCTTCTACCTTTACCATTTCAAAATTTTTTTCCTATATTTACAAAAATATTATTGTATTAAACCTGCATATAAATTTGGGGAGTATTGGCATCTTTTCTATGTTGAATATTCTAATTCATGAACGTGGTATGTCTCTTGATTTATTTTGACCTTGATTTCTTTCATTAATGTTGTATAATTATAACTCCTGTACATGTTTTATTAGGTTTACACCAAATTACTTAATTTTTAAATTATTAAAGATGGTATTGTATTTTAAATTTCTGTGTTGAAGTGTTCATTGCTACTATATGGAAATGCAATTGATTTTTGTAACAGCATCTTGTATCCTGTGACCTTGATGAACTCACTTACGAATTCTGGAATGGTTGTTTTATAAATTCTTTGGAATTTTCCTCGTGAGCAATAATGCCATCTGCAAATAGGACTAGCTTTATTTTTCCTGTTCCATTTTTTATGGCTTTTATTTCCTTGTCTTGCCACATTGTAACAGTTAGACCTTCCAGCATTATTGAATAAGAGGGCGGAGAATGGACAACCTTGCCTTACTCCCAGTTTTGGGGAGAAACATTCAGTCTTTCTCCGTTAAGAATAATGTTGCCATTAGTGTTTTGTTGTTGTTGTTGTTGTATTGTTTTGTAAGTGATTTTTGTCAAGTTGAAGAAATTCCTGTCTATTTCAGCTTTTCTTTGAGATTTTAAAATCATGAATAGATGCTAAATTTTGTCACGTTTTTGATTACTTATATGATTTTTTTCTTTATCATGTTTGTGTATCAAATTGAATTACAAATATTAAACCAACTTTACCTCTCTGAGATAAATATCACTTAGGCATGGTGTATATTTCTCTATATAGATTACTAAAATATATTTACTTTTATTTTTATTAAGGATTCTGTGTCTAAGTTCATGAATGATATTGGTCTATAGTTTTCTCTCTTTTTAAAAAAATATGATTTGGTATAGGGTGATACTTAATTCATAAAATGAATTAGAAAGTAATTATTCATCTGCTAAAAGGTATTGTGTAGAATTTGGTGTTATTTATTCTTTACAAAGAATTATTCAGTGAAACCATCTGGGACTAGGTATTTCTTTGGGGGGTGTTAAAATTATGAATTCAATTTTTAAAATAATTATAGGCCTACTCAAATAAACTATTTCATATTGGGAGAGTTGTGGTAGTTTGTGTTTTTTGAGAAATTGGTGCATTTTGTTAAAGCTGTCAAATTTATGTGGTATAGGTATTAGAATTTCCTTCCTATCCCTTTGATGCTGCTATGGTCAATAGTGGTATATCCTGTTTCACACAGTAATTTGTATCTTCTCTTTTTTCTTTTCTTAGTCTTACTACAGTTTGTTAATTTTCTTAATTATTTTTCCCCCTTGGGTCCCCATTTATCTAGCTAGTCTGCCTTCTTCTCTCCAACTTCCAGAGTTTCTTATATTTATTTTACATAAAATGCCCAGGGTTTATAGTTACACCTAGTGGGAGGGACAGGAAAAGCATATCTATTTCATATTCCCAAAGTGAAACAGCAAATTTGATTTTATGATGCATTCATAAAGAGTGTAGGATCCTGATGGTTTTCTCTGCTGCTGTAGCCAGGATGAACTCTGTTTTCAGGTTCAATGAAGAAAGGTCTTAAGAGAAAATGCTTGTTATCAATTTTCTTGTTATTTCTGCAGCAGTTGTAAGGCTCTGATCAACTTATAAACGGGCACATTAGGGGATATTTAAAAGTGAGGCAAATGATTGAGAAGAGAGAAGAGAATAGAGTGGAAAGTTATGAGGGAGACTCAGAGCAGGGTGTCAGCAGATTAAGAGGAGCCTTGGTAACAATGAGGAGTGAGCAGTTGGAAGGCTCAGAGGTAGTGCAGGTGAAAGAGGAGTAGGAAGCTCCCGTGGAGGCGGACAGAATTGTGGGTGGTGACAAGTGGTGAAGAGTGAGGGGCACCAACTCCTGGAGGGAGAAGTGCTTAATGAGCAGAGTATAGACATCTCAGTGGGGCAAAAATGCTTATGACAGGGTTTCTAACAAAGAATGACAGGAATGATATTAATGTAGCAACTGCACAGGATATCTAAGCTCCTTTTGTTTATTTGTTCTTTATACCAATTGAATATGCCCTAAATGGAAAATTTTTTGTTTGTTTGTTTTACTACCAGATACCATTATCTCCCTCTTCACTCATAAAAACAAACTCTGTGTCTGATTTGAATTCTGTCTTCAATGCTGTATCCCCCACTCTTAGCTCAGATAACAGTTGGTACCGATAAAATTAATTGAATGAATAAATGCCAAAGTAAAGAGGTGCTCTTATTGCAGGAAGCAATGAATAAACACTAAAAATCTTTAATGAGGGAGACAAAAAAGTTGAAAAATTAAAATACAAGTACCTCTGAGTGACAGACATCAGATTACAAATGCAGACCCTGTCGGTTCCAGGTTGTGTCTTTCCCTTTCCCACTGGAAGCTGTCCCTCACCCCAGCCCAAGGTGCTGTGCCCTCCCATTGATCTCAGCCCCACACTTCTGCTAACTTGGTTTATTTAGTGTTTCTCACACTGAAGTCCAGGACTTTATGTCTGTAGATATATTTTGGGGAGTTGATAAGTTTTATGAGAATTTTTAAATTTGTCCTCCATTTTGATAGTAATCCTTATAAAATTATTTTGCTATTTCATAATATAAAACTTCTGGGGCTGTTTTTTATTTGTGATTACTAAAATATTAACAGATAGTTTCCTACAATAGGGCTTAAGGCCCTTAAACCAGAATTTCACAAATTGGAGCACACCAATTTTCTTTCTTTCTTTTTTTTCTTTTCTTTCTTTCCATGGGTCTCAAGATGGCTTAACTTTTAGAAGCATTGCTTCGACAGTAGCCAAGCCTAATAGTGAGATAGTACTGTAAGAGAGTCTGTCTGATACAATAGTGATCAATTATTGAAAAGAAAATTATAGCGTGATAGATGACTTAGATGGGCAGAATCTGAATCTTGCCAAATTATTTCTTTTTGGATAAAAATGAAAACATGCATACAAATATGTTAATTAAAATAGAACAAACAATGAATAAGACCATGAAAGAAAATATAGAAGTACTAAAAATAAACTGAATAACAACTGAATTATTAATAATAATAATAAAAATTTATTGCTTGGTATCATCAATAAATGTCTCATGCAAAAGAAATGAGTAGAAACAGTTTTCTATACCTTAGGGGGAAAAAGCTCAGAGATGAAAATAAAATAAAATAAAATAAAAAAGGAAAACAAGCCCTACATGTGAACCCATAGTTTTAGGGGGAAGCAGAATAGTGTACAATGTTTCACTTACTTGAATATTAAAGATGTGCTTTCCCCACTGATACCAGGAAGAGTGCTTGACTTTTCCTTGGCCTGTAACTACCAGCTACTTCCCCTTTCCTTTCTGATATTTTGTTGGCTAGCTTCTAGTTGGTAGATTGACCTCCTGACTTTTCAGCTACCTCGAAAGTTTTCTAATTCTTTTGGAATCCAATGCTGAAGCTGCAGTTTCCTAGGGTTACACAGCCAAGCCAGTTCCCCACTGCTGAGAGCATCTACCTCCCATTATAGCTCATGGAGACTCCAGGAGGTACTTAAAAACAGGAGAGAAGCCTAAAGGAGCATTTGTTTCACACCCCCTTATCCACGGAATGTCCTATTTAGGAGTAAAGCAAGGTACGAGTTTTCTTTTTCCTCCATCTCTTCAAGACCTACACCTTTTTATTTTCACTTTGATAGTCTCTAAGTGAGAGTATTATAGAGATCTTGGAAGAAATGAATTGCTGTCTGATTAGCAAGGGAGCAGAAAATATGGCTTTAAATTTCTTTTAACATCTTTCCTCTCAAATTGGTAAGTATTTATGCAGCTTCTGTCTCTGGAGGGCAACCCAAAACATCAATTCTCAGCATCTCTGTAGCATTTGCAGTGAGCAAGTGGTGTCAGTGTTAGAGGCTGGAAATCTGTTACCATGGTTACCACCTATAAAAAGGTCACCTTCAGGAAATTCTTTCTGTGAGCAAGATAATATAGGGATAATGAAGCTTCCTTTGGAAAGGATAAAGAACAGGGTTTGTTAGCAGGTCTATAATTACCTAGGTGGTTTTCGGAAATCTGTATATTATAATCAGTGCTCCGCATTTCAATAAAAATAACTACATCAATCAGATATTATCTAAGGTGAGATTCCATAATAATACCAGCAATAATGTTCTGATGGGGGAGACTGTGATGAATGGGGAACTGTAGTATGTTTCTTCATTGCTAAGTTTTTCTTCACTGAAAATTACTTGATTGTTTGAAATCCACTAATAAGCATCCCCAAGGAAAGGAACTCTTCCTTAAGAAAGATTATTTGTATTGTAACTACTAAAGAGAGTGATTGGCTGGTCAGCTGTGACTGAAGTCTCTGAAGTGAAAATTTAACTTCTAAAATCTGGAAATTCTTTAAAGTTTCATCCCATCTAATATCTTCATAGTCTCTTATCTGTCATTAGAGATTCAACCTAATACCAACCCTCCTCCCCCCTCACCCCGCCACACACACACACACACACACACACACACACACACACACACTTATATTGGTCAGAGAGCTTTATCACTTTTTAACTTTTTCCTAGTATTGCCATCAGATTTGCTGAGGGGCACACTTTATAAAATCTGACTATGCCTAAGTTTTGTATCTATGAGTCTGTGAATCAAAGTAGAAGCTTGAGGCCCTGGTGCCTGAACACAGAACCTGTCCATTGAATTACAGTCTTTGTGCTCTCTCTCTCTCTCTGTAGGCGATCTCTGCAAAATTCTCTGGAAAAGCTGCTCTCACTTAGCACCTCCACGTGACATCATGAGAAGTGGCCAGGGAGGCATGAACAGGCGTCTCTGGGGGAATGAGTGATGAGCATGTGTCTTTGCTTTTTGCAAGTAGAGTTGAGTAAACATAAAAGTCACTTTTGGAGGGCAACTGTTCCTTGTGTAATTTTAAAAAATATGTTTCTATTGATTTCAGAGAAGAAGAGAGAGGGAGAGAGAGATAGAAGCATCAATGATGAGAGAGAACAATTGATTGGCTGCCTCCTGCACACATCACACTGAGATCAAGCCCACAGTACAGGCATATGTCCTGACCCAAAATTAAATGTGATCTCCTGGTTCAGATGCTCAACCACTGAGGCACTCTGGTTGGGCTAAAAGAAACCTTAGGTTGCCAAATATGAAATATTCCATATTCATAGGCAAAATTTTTGTTGAGTTGGGATAAGTCAGTTATTGCCTAGAAAACAATGTAGACCTCAACATTTCTTTAAAATGAGAGACTGATAACTGAATGTGAAACTATGCACTCCAATCATTGATCAGTGTTTCCTTTCTTATGTGAACCTCTGAAGTACATGAAGCATGCATATTATTTTACTGCTTGCTGACTCCAGAATTTCAAGAAGAACCTTCCTTTCCAGCATCAGTTCAAAGATTACTATTTTTTAAATTTCTAATTTCCATACCTCCAGAGGTTCTACCAAAGAATATCCTTGTAACTTGATGACAGGCTAAATCCTAGGGGCCTGAATGTAATATATGGGAACAAATACATTTGCAAAGGCCTTCCACCAGCTGTCTTTTTCTTATGAACTTGAATAACAGTGGAATGAGAGGATGAGATGAAAAGATCCCAAAGGAAGGACTTTAAACCACACGTCCTTAGAATGTTTGCACCAGCCATTTCTTCCTTGAATCTTTATACAAGAGCTTGGTAATACAGCTTGGTAATTTAGGTTGTTTTTAGGTTTACTACTTGCTTCTGTTTTTGTTACTTATTATCAGAAAATTTACTGTATGTGTATACTTTTGGCTTCATCATTAATTATTTCTTAAGAATGGAATCTTTGAAGTGGAGTTGTTAAATCAAAGGGCATGCTATTGCTTATGATGCTTGCAACATTTTAAAATCAAATTTATATAAGTCATATCACTTAATATTTCCATAATTCATGTTTAGAGGATTAAAATCTAATACTTTTATATTCTTCATTTTTAAAAGTACTATCATAGTTACTATAAAAATTTACTTTTACAAAAATTGTGTATTTTGAAGAAATTTAGCAATATTTTTCTCCCTGCTACAGATGAATAAAACTTAAAAAATAATTAAAATAATCCTGAAGTTAGGTGTCTTACATAAAACAGCTAAGACAAAGCTGCAGCCAAGTTTCCCAAGCTTCTATAAGGCACTAGGGAGACATTAAGATTTTCCAATAATATTATTTAGTACCTAATGTTCTACAGTAGGAAGATCTCATTTCACATAAAACTTAAATAACAGCACCTTTGCCCCTGGTTTACTTCCAAATAGCAGCAAAGGTAAGCAAGCCTGAGTAAGACTAAGACTTTATCTTTTTATTTTTATTTTTATAAATTGGTTATTCTAGAGGCTGGAGACCACTTGGCTGAGTTCATTGACTAGAAGAGAAGAGGCACTGCCCAACCTCTATAGATAATTCTATTAATGAATAATTATCTTTATAGAAAATTTCTAACTCCTTACTGATATTTAGAGTCTGTGCTTCACCAAAAAGGCTTTAAAAGTGCAATCTTTACAGATATTTTTGGATTATATGGATATTAACATTTGCATTATTAAAGAGAACTATTTCATAATAAAAGCATGTGAGCAGACATAGTTTGTGTTGTACCTTTACTAAAATTGTTCTCGAGAGTGACTTTCTGCATGATTTGATCTGCCTTCTAGTAGTATTAATGATTTTAGTCTCAGTATTCTCACAAAATAACACTTCTTATGGGAAGACAACCACAGCTAATTCCCTCATACATTGTATATTTTCTTAGCTTTATTTTATTTTTATATGGATATAAATGAGAAAGAAATGCCACTGTACCACTTAAAAATAGGTTAAAGTATGGAGAACTGTTGTTACCAGTTTTTATTTTTGATGTAGGATAAGCTTTTTTCTATGCTTAAGAGAAGAGATAGTTTAGGGATCACGGGTAGGATCCTAATTGGACTGGAGCCTTGGCATCAGGATTATAAAGAGCTGAATGCACACTTTCCATGTTGATAGAGAACAAGAAGAAAGAAGCTTATAAATTTATTCCCACTTCTATAAAATGAGTGTTTGGATGGCACACCAAGTTGTCACACACAGATTACAAATGTTCTAGAATATATGTAAAGAATGAAGCACTTTTTCTAAGGATTCATCACCTCTCCCAGAGAAAGGACTGAGTAGGATTCCTTAGAATTGTTTTAGCAGTTCACTTTAGATGCCATAGTTCTAAAAAAAAATTCATTCTAAAGTGTTCTAACTAGTGGATGTCAGGTTGGAGGGAGGGAGTAAGTCCAGTCCTATTTTTAAAATTAAGCTTTTGGGGTCAGACAAAACTGAGATTTTGCATCCCAATTCAGTGCTTTTGCTAGTCATGTGACTTTGGATAGCTAAATTTTTCTAAGCTTCAGTACAAAATGAAGACATGTAATATGTTTCTCTTAATATAGTGAAGAATGACCAGACACACGCTAGAGGCAATCCTTTCAGTAATCTTAATGAACATTAACTGAAGAGTCTAAAAAAAGCCATCTTCAATTATCTAGATCAAAATCATTTCTACAAAAATGGTTAGTTATATTTTTTCAAGAAGGTATGGCCATAACAAAAAAAAACGCTGGCAACCATTCTTCCTTTAGATTCCTTTCAAAACATGCTTGTGTATGTCACATCAACAGGTATCAAATGTGTTACAACTAGAATGCTGTCAGAGTAATTGTTATTGATGGATGGCACATAGAATTGTGATTCACATAACAAGAACTATTGTCTCCATTATATTTCAGCCAAGCCTAACAAGTCCAAGTACAATTGGTTGAATGACAACATTCAGAATTGCTTTTTCCTTTAAAAAAAAAAAAAAAGAACAAAATAGTGTTTTCAAAAGACAGCAGTTAAGTAAACAATATTTGTCTCACTTGAAAATATGAGGTTGACAACTATGAAGGAAGCCATCATAGCTTTACCACCAGAAAAACCAAGGTTTGGGAAGAGTAGTCACCAATATGCTTTACACTCGAATGACTTAAGTGGTCTAAATTAAGAAATGACTAAAGGTCTGAAAGTTTTTCATTTTCTTAAGAATTTCTATTTCTTCTTTCTTTTGTACTATTTGTAAAAAGGTCAGTAGCTCTGTGGACTGTTTTAGACAAGCATTTCATGCTATGAGAAGCCTTTTTATTTTTTTCATTATTTCTATTCTTAGAATGCTCAATGTGGTCAAGAAGTCCTAAGTAGAACTTCTAAGTAGAATTCCTAAGTAGAACTTCTCATGGAACTTTTAAATCTCAAATTATATATGCAAAAATGTTTATCTTGATATGACACTTGTGCATTGATATTTTCATTAACTTCTTGTTTTAAAGCAAGACATTTTGCATGTTTTCCCCCCCATTCCCTCTATTCAAACTGTTTATTTTAGTCTGAGATTTAAATTCTGATTATTAAATTCTTAAACAAAATACTTTGCATAATATATTTTTCTTTTTGA
The DNA here is from genome assembly GCF_964339955.1 of Pipistrellus hanaki. NCBI lineage: Eukaryota > Metazoa > Chordata > Mammalia > Chiroptera > Vespertilionidae > Pipistrellus > Pipistrellus hanaki. The sequence goes on along the minus strand of NC_140504.1, from coordinate 131,562,653 downwards.
AAAATCACTTTTAATATTTTCATTCCATTTATCCAACTGATTAAAATAATGATTTTGACTGAACTTGCTGCTTAACCAGTTTTAAATACTCACTGTCCTGTTTCATGCTCCAACTTTCCTTTGTGAATGCAGGTGTTCTCTTTATTCCAAAATTAAAGTACATATTCAGTTTTGAGAGTTTTCATGGGTAAATATTTTCTGAATCTTGAAAATATTTTCCTTTGCTTTTATACATCATCAGGCAATAGAGTTTATTAGTACCAGTCCTTCCTTCAAAAACTCTATAGAAATCGTCCACCATTTGTAGACACATTTATTTTTATTTCCTTGTTTGCTTGTAGTGCTTTTTCTATATCCATGTAATTTATCTAAGAAGAAAACTAATTATTTGGAGTAAGAAGTTCTCCTCTATGTTTACAGATCATTTCTAAATTCAGGAAGGCTTTATTCTTTGTATAGTCCCCAACTTTCTATAACAGAAGGGAGAGATAAAGAGGCTTCCTATCTTTTCAGAGATTTTAATGAAGAGTCATGTGCTTACTAGTAGGCCATGTGATCTACTTTGTGTAAGTTTGCTTCTATCCAGTCCCATTTCTTTTTAGAATCTATCTATCTATCTATCTATCTATCTATCTATCTATCTATTTATCTATCATCTCTATTATCTATCTATCTATCTATCAATCATCTATCATCTATCTATCTATCTCTATCATTTATTTATTAACATTAATAAATAAAGGTAATTTAGAACATTATTAATCTTGATATTCAGTGGTATTATAAATTCATTTTGTTTTTATAAGCATTTAAATGGGTTGATGGGTGGATGTGGTTTTCTAAAAAACAATGGAGGTTTTCATATTCCCATCAACACCTAGTATTCTTCAAGGTGGATATGCATACCAAGGGAAGGCAGGGGAGGGTTGGGAAGGGGTAAGAGATCAACCAAAGGACTTGTATGCATGCAAATAAGCATAACCAATGGACACAGACACTAGGGTGGGTGAGGGCATGTGCCAGGGGGTAAGGGAATCCGGGAGGAGGTCAATGGGGGGGGGGGGGGAAGGAGGCAAATGTACTATTATTTGTAATACTTTAAACAATAGAAAATTAAAATAAAATAAAACTAAAAAATTGAGTAATTTAAAAGTTTAAAATAATTGTATTTCTTATCAATCTAAAAATGGAAAATAATGCTATTTTTATTATACATTTCTTAAAAATATTAACTTTTAATGCAAAAATAACATCCATTTTTTCTAGTTGGAAAATAAATAGATGGATATTCATATCATTAATTAGAGAGTTAGTTCTTTAGGTGTGCACTAATGCCAACAATAATAAAAGAGATTGGTAAAACAAGTATCCTCACATAAATGAAAACCTATATCCTTACTCCCGGTTAGTTCTGGCTCTTAGAATGCAGCTTATCTAAGATTTTAAGCTAAAAGCCAAGGATTTTATAGACATCCCTCCTCGCTGGCTGAGTCTGAAATCCCATTTCCCTCAGGCACCATGTGGCCTAGGAACCTCTACTCAGCTCTCCAGGCTCCCAGGGGCTGTTCTTTGCTGGTCTGCTGCGGTCTTGTCCTGCTCATATACAGCTTTGATGGTGGTCTAGAACCCCAGGGTAGTTTTATGTCAACATTAACAGGTCTATTTCTGCAATTCTTACCTTTTAATACCCCATCCCTCAAATCTCAGCTTCATGGTAGCCCCTAACACTGATATATCTATATATCTATAAGTAGATATATAGATATATGTATATGAGAGAGTCCAGTTTTTATGCTCTATATCAGCTATTTCTGAATGACTTTCTTTGAGCATGGATTTATGGTATTGTCTTAACACTGCTCACCATTTTTCATCATTCTCTTATTATATTATTCTGGTGTATTATCTTAATAAACCACACCACAATCTGAAATTACCTAAATTGTTTATTTGTGTTTTTGTTATTGTTGTTTCCTTATTCATGATGTGTCTTCCCTACCGGAATGTAAGTTCCTAAACTATATCTACATGGCTTTTGAGATCACATCTAGCATGTTACAAAGTCTAACTCTAGCAGTTAATAGAGACCTGGTGTGAAGAAGTCATAAAAGAAATACTTACTTGTTGAATGAATGTTCATTTTTTTTATTATTAAATTATTATCTTTGTACATATACCATTGGCCCCCCCTTCCCATACATGCCCTCCCTCCCCAGAGTTTTGTGTCCATTGGTTGTACTTATATGCATGTATACAAGTCCTTTGGTTGATCTCTTATCTACACCAGATCTCCCTACCCTCCCTGCAGTAATTTGACAGTCTGCTTGTTGCTTTACTGTCTCTATATCTATCTTTTGGTTCTTCAGTTTATAATGTTCTTTATCATCCATAAATGAATGAGGTCATTTGGTGTTTCTCTTTCATTGACTGGCTTATTTCACTCAGCATGATGTCCTCCAATTTCATCCAGGTTGCTGCAAATGATGAGAATTTCTTCTTTTTTATGGCAGCATAATATTCCATTGTGTAGATGTACTATAGTTTTTGGATCCAATCATCTGCTGATTGGCATCTAGGCTGTTTCCAAATCCTAGCTATTGTAAATTGTGCTGCTATGAACATAGGGGTGCATATATCCTTTCTGATTAGTGTTTCTAGCTTCTTGGGATATAATCCTAGGAGTGGGATTACTGGGTCAAATGGGAGTTCCATTTTCAGTTTTTTGAGGAAACTCCACACTGTTCTCCAAAGTGGCTGAACCAGTCTACATTCCCACCAACAGTGCACGAGGGTTCCTTTTTCTCCACAACCTCGCCAACACTTGTCCTTTGTTGATTTGTTGATGTTGGCCTTTCTGACAGGTGTGAGATGGTACCTCATTGTTGTTTTGATTTGCATCTCTCAGATAATTAGTGACTTTGAGCATGTTTTCATGTGCCTTTTGGCCTTCATTCTGTCTTCTTTTGAGAAGATTCTATTTAGATCCATTGCCCATTTTTTAATTAGATCATTTATCTTCCTTTTATTAAGTTGTATAAGCTGTCTGTAAATGTTGGAGATTAAACCTTTATCAATGATAACATTTGCAAATATGTTCTCCCACACAGTGGGCTTTCTTGTTGTTTTGTTGATGGTTTTTTTGCTGTAAAAAAGCTTTTTATTTTGATGTAGTCCCATTTGTTTATTTTCTCTTTAGCTTCCATTGCCTTAGGGGCAGTATCAGTGAAGAAGTTCTTTTAGCATATGTCTGAGATTTTGCTGCCTGTGGATGCCTCTTGTACTTTTATGGTTTCTCATCTTATGTTTAAGTCCTGTATCCATTTTGAGTTTATTTTTGTGTATGGTATAAGTTGGTGATCTAGTTTCATTCTTTTGCATGAGTCTGTCCAATTTTCCCAACACCATTTATTGAAGAGACTGCCTTGACTCCATTGTATATTTGTGCCTCCTTTGTCAAATATTAACTGAGCATAGTGATTTGGGTTGATATCTGGGTTCTCAATTCTATTCCATTGATCTATATGTCTGTTCTTGTGCCAGAACCAGGCTGTTTTGAGAACAGTGGCTTTGTAATACAACTTGAAATCTGGTATTGAGATCCTTCCTACTTTACTCTTCTTTCTCAGGATTGCTGTGGCTATTCGGGGTCTTTTATTGTTCCAAATGAACTTTTGGAGAGTTATTTCTAGGTCAGTGAAATATGCCGTTGGTATTTTAATGGGGAGTGCATTGAACCTATAAATTGCTTTGGGAAGTATGGACATTTTAATGATGTTGATTCTACCAATCCATGAACATGGTATGTTCTTCCACCTGATTACATCTTCCTCTATCTCTTTTTTCAGCATCGTGTAGTTTTCCGCATATAGGTCTATTACCTCCTTAGTTAAATTTATTTCTAGGTATCTTAATTTTTTTGGTGAGATGGTAAATGGGATTGCCTTTTTAGTCTCTGTTTCTGGAAGTTCACTATTGGTGTATAGAAATGCCATAGATTTCTTGGCATTAATTTTGTATCCTGATACATTGCCAAATTCATTTTAAGTCTATTAGTTTTTGATGGAGTCTTCTTTTTTTTTTTTTTTAATGTACAATATCATGTCCTCTGCAAATAAGGATAACTTTATTTCTTCTTTTCCAATTTGGATGCCTTTTATTTCCTCTTCTTGTCTAATTGCAATGGCTAATACTTCCAATACTATGTCAAACAGGATGGCGAGAGTGGGCATCCCTGTCT